>NC_037332.1:58687500-59312500 GCF_002263795.3 Bos taurus
TGTTCTATACATCAGTGTCTCTTTTGCTGTCTCGTGCACAGGGTTATTGTTACCATCTTTTTAAATTCCATATATATGCGTTAGTATACTGTATAGGTGTTTTTCTTTCTGGCTTACTTCACTCTGTATAATAGGGTCCAGTTTCATCCACCTCATTAGAACTGATTCAAATGTATTCTTTTTAAAGGCTGAGTAATACTCCATTGTGTATATGTACCACAGCTTTCTTATCCATTCATCTGCTGATGGACATCTAGGTTGCTTCCATGTCTTGGCTATTATAAACAGTGCTGCGATGAACATTGGGGTACACGTGTCTCTTTCAATTCTGGTTTCCTCCGTATGTATGCCCAGCAGTAGGATTGCTGGATCATAATGCAGTTCTATTTCCAGTTTTTTAAGGAATCTCCACACTGTTCTCCATAGTGGCTGTACTAGTTTGCATTCCCACCAACAGTGTAAGAGGGTTCCCTTTTCTCCACACCCTCTCCAGCATTTATTGCTTGTAGACTTTTGGATCGCAGCCATTCTGACTGGCGTGAAATGGTACCTCATTGTGGTTTTGATTTGCATTTCTCTGATAATGAGTGATGTTGAGCATCTTTTCATGTGTTTGTTAGCCATCTGTATGTCTTCTTTGGAGAAATGTCTATTTAGTTCTTTGGCCCATTTTTCAATTGGGTCATTTATTTTTCTGGAATTGAGCTGTAGAAGTTGCTTATATATTTTTGAGATTAGTTGTTTGTGAGTTACTTCATTTGCTATTATTTTCTCCCATTCTGAAGGCTCCTATGTTGTATTTTTAGATTTTCTTTTTTTTCTACATTGATATTCACTTAGTAAAATCTCTATTTTGTCAGTATATTGATATAATTCTTATATAGCAATGAAAGACTTGTACTTTGTCTTGCTGTTTAACAGTAACAGTAATAACAATAAATAATAATATAATAATAAATAATAAAATAATAATAACAATGCATAAGTTGACCCAGTTATTTTCAAGATCACTCATTTTGTGAATTCTCTATCTTGCCTGGAGAATCCCAGGGACGGGGAAGTCTGGTGGGCTGCCTTCTCTAGGGTCGCACAGAGTCGGACACGACTGAAGTGACCTAGCATAGCATCGGGAGAGAACTTTCTGCAATAGAATATTTAATTTCAAAATATAGGTTTACTGATTTGTTGTATGTGCATGCTTAGTTGCTCAGTTCTGTCCAGCTCTTTCCAAACCTATGGACTATATCCCATCAGGCTCCTCTATCCATGAGATTCTCCAGGCAAGAATACTAGAGTGAGTAGCCATTCCCTTCTCCAGGGGATCTTCCTGACCAAGGGATCTTCCTGACCAAGGAATCTAACTGGGTCTCCTGCATTGCCAGCATATTCTTTACCATTTGAGCTACCAGGGAAGCCTTTTTTTTAGTATGTAATGTATCATAATATTGTGAAAATTCTCAGTGTTTTTTTCTTCTACAAGCCTGAGCCTTTTCATTCACTTTACTGTATAAGAAAACTATAGCTACTCTCGATTTAGGGAAAGTTCCAAATGGTGGCCAATTCTACTGGGAAATCATGTAATGTTTAGGAGAAAAGGAGCATATCCTTTTGCTAATCCTTAAATATCAGAGGAAAACAATATCTTGAAACTTACAAAAACAACAGGCTTTACATTGTCTGTAGACAAATCACGGCAACTCAATATTTGATAAATATTTACTAATGCAAGTGTAAAAGTCATTGTTCTCAATTAACAGTGTTCTCTAATTATCAGCTGTACATAACTCTGATCTTTAAACCATTTTGGAATGTGAAGTGTCAACCATTCCTGGGATGTTTTTGGTAAAGCAAGAAGAATATACCCAAGTCTTTAAGACCACGTTTCAGACTTGTCCTTCCTTAGGACTTATCCATACTTTTCCTGATATTCCCATGAAATTTAGAATAACAAGCTTCATATTTCTTTCTCTCCCTTAAGAACTCTAATTAAAATAAATAAATTTGAATTAAAAAATTATTCTAATGTCTTATATATCTCATGTTGAATCAGGCTTGTCGTTCATTTAGGGTGAAAATTAACCTATCCAATAAACTACTGCTTGCCAGAGGAATGGGGGATGATTGGCACTGGCATATATACACTGCTGATCATTGTTCATTATTGCTCATCTCAGTCGCATTCAACTCTTTGTGGTCTTTTGGACTGTAGCCTGCTAGGCTCTTCTGTCCATGAGATTCTTCTGGCAAGAAATACAGGAGTGGGTTGCCATTTCCTCCTCCAGACAATCTTCCTGACCCAGGGATTGAATCTGTGTCTCCTGTGTCTCCTGCACTGCAGGCAGATTCTTTATCTACTGGGCCATTGGGGAAGCCATACACTATTGTTGAGTAATTATTATAAATTACTAACAAATCTAATTATTTTCACATAGTATCTCTAGAGTTGTTTTTCATTTCTCATACTTTTATTGCCAATTCTTGCCAAGGATATTAGACACATTTTTTCCCCATTCAAATTCCCATCCTTCTCTCATACACTTTCCTTCCTTCAGGCTAGTCCTTCCACTCTATAACCATGAACTGATCTCATAATTCTTCTTTGAAATGTTTTTAATTCCATGTTTTTGGACAACATTTCTTTAAAAATTAAAGACAAGAGGCAGAGCAAGAGCACACAAAAGAGACTTGTGTTTTATGATTTCACCAGAAAACACTCTTTCTAGAATTTCAGGAAATATTAAATCATGTAAAGCACTATTTTTAATTTACTCTACAATGGCCATAAGCATAATCTGTTCATCTCATTAGACTATTACATATACTCTCCTCTGCATATTGTGGCCTACCTAGTAGTTACGTGAAAACAATACAACTAAGAACATAATGCAGTTATATTTTCTGAGAACTCAAAAACTTTTCTCATTACTCAGCTTAAATCTTCTGTGCCATATAATTTATCAATATGAATATATACATTTAGGAAAACTGTGAAATACCCTGTTTTTTGGAAATATTTAATTAACATATATGCTGTAACAATTCTTAAAGAAAGGTTGAAGAATGAATATTACCAGATACCATATATGACTACAATTTTTGTGGCCAGTTGTATATTTAAATAAATGATTGATGTTACGTTGATCTTTTCAATAATCAATAGCTAAGAGTTTTTGTAACTTTCTCATATTTGTGGCTATTTTGAGGTAATATTACAGATACAATTCATTCAATTATCTGCTTAAATGACAAACCTAATTAGTAGGGATAAAGAAGCTCACACTGGCAAAGTTAATTGAGGTTAAAAAAAATTGTGAGTTCACTGTATTTTAAGCACTAGAAAATTGCATTGCTTTGGAAAATGTGTTGATTAAAATTTACAAAATGTTCATACAAGATTATGCTATTCTGACACTGTAATTTTATTTTTTAATTTTTAATTATTAATTGAAATAATAATGAGGGATACTCAAACTCATCCTATGTTTTTAAAACATTTACCTAGAAAGAGTATAATTGTAATTCACTGAGCCAAATTCTTCCTGATATTCATGTGCTATTATCAACTGAGAGACACAAATCCAAAATTTAATGAAAAACAAATAAAATATCTTATTAAAAAAATACTGTGGAGATTTCAACTTTGTAAGAAATTTGTGGAATTACTATTTCCTCCCCTCATGCTGAAACACTTATGATTTCCTAGCTTAATTGGAAATATTTGAAGATACTGAAGTTTAGACTTGATTGATGATTGTGAGTTCCTGATACCGTAAACTGTAGTCTGGGAGTTAAAAGAAGTGTAAATGAATTACAAAAGAGGAGTTTATGCTGATATTATCAGATAATGGAGCTCTCCACATAACTCTGTACAAACTCCTTAGGGTTTAGTATAAATGTTTGCAATCTGCATGTAAACATTAATTATCAATATCAGAGGTAAACACAAATTTTCTGTAAAAGGGCAATATATCAATAATTTAGAATTTGCAGACCATAGTGTCCCTGTTGAAACTATTCAACTCTCCATCTTTGTAATATGAATGCTGCTATAAGCATTGTGTGAATGGAAGGGCTTATGTCCAATAAAACTTTTTGTTTTTTCTTTGTAATGCTATGGTACATTATCTTTTTTTTTTTTTTTACAATATTTTATTAGTTTTGCCATACATTGACATGGATCTCCCATGGGTGTACATGTGTTCCCCATCCTGAACCCCTCTCCCACCTCCCTCCCCATACCATCCCTCTGGGTCATCCCAGTGCACCAGCCCTGAGCACCCTGTATCTTGCATTGAACCTGGACTGGCAATTCATTTCACATATGATAATATTCATGTTTCAATGCCATTCTCCCAAATCATCCCATCCTCTCCCTCTCCCACAGAGTCCAAAAGACTGTTCTATACATCTGTGTCTCTTTTGCTGTCTTGCATACAGGGTTATTGTTACCATCTTTCTAAATTCCATATATATGTGTTAGTATACTGTATTGGTATTTTCCTTTCTGGCTTACTTCACTCGGGATAATAGGCTCCAGTTTCATGCACCACATTAGAACTGATTCAAATGTATTCTTTTTAATTACTGAGTAATATTCCATTGTGTACATGTACCACAGCTGTCTTTAACAAAAATAAGAACTAGGCCGAATCCACCCCAATGACATTTTTTAATATTACAATATCTCCCCACTTCCAAGATTTTTCAGTTTTATCTTATTTTACAAACTACTCATTAACATGAAATACCATGTATATAGTTTACTAGTCAATTATGTTCAGGTTTATTGTCTATATTCTCTTACATCCCTCACCCCATGAAAGCAGGGATCTTTATCTACTTTGTAGATGAACTGATGCACTCCCAGCAGTGGTGTGCTGGAGCTTGCCTGGACCACATCCTGGGAGCCAATGGTTGCAAGTCCGTTCTCACCTCTGAGCTCAGTAAGGGTACACTGATAGCTTGAAATCTGCCATGGTGAGAGACTCCACCTTTATTTGTGTGTCCAACTAGTGATTCTTTAATATTTTCTTTCTCAAATTCTTTACCAATAATACATGTTGCAATCAGTTGTTAAGGTTCCGTTGATTAACAGGGATTGACTCTGCACATAAATTATTTAAATATGTTTATTTATTTTAAAATATTTATTGAGTATCCACTGCATGGCTGACAGATGTTCTAAATGAGAAGGATTAATGACTTCTGGTAAATGTTTAACAACTGCCTCTCTGGAGTTGTACAAATACAAATCTATTTGTAGAGATTCTCTGTTTCTATTATGTAAACTCGAAATTCAAGGGATATAAGCACACTAACTCTCTTAAGGGTAAGTCCAGAATTTCTGGGAGAAAAAAGTAGATTCCTTAAACATAATCATACAAGAGTCAAATCTATATTAAATTTTCACACACTCAATATCACATGCTGTTTCTGAAGTTGCCTCACGCATCTCAGTCATTTTGCCATTTTACATTTTTTTATCCATATTTACAAAACTGATTCACCTGTATCTTTTAATGATGCCTCATTGGCCCTCTATTGACTTAGATTCCCTTGGGCTCACAGGAGACAGATAAAATAAATCCAGTTCCATGTGTATGACATATATAGAGAAGAACATTCCTATTTTCTGTTTTTCAAAGCTGAGTTTGTAGAAAATGTTAGGCTCTGAAGCCTAAGAAAAATGTTACTTAAATTGTATAGATAACCATAGAATTACAAAATATTCATTTAAAATCTTTGCATTAATACAAAGAAAATGTCTTAGTAAGTAGTGTTTCATATTATATGAAAAGGAGCAAGTGTAAGAAGTACTTTATGAGTCTGCCCAGGTGTAATTAAGTTTTTACACAGAGCTTGGGTAACAGACAAAGAGCAACTATGCATTGCATTATAATGAAAATATTCCTCAAATTTTGCAGCATCAAGAATGAAGGATATTGTGGGTCAAATATTACCAGTCTAACCATAATGAGAACTATAAGCCTTGAGAGCCATGACAAAGGTAAGTCACCATATCTGATTTGAGAGTACAAAAGAAACCAAATAAGTTGCCAACTCAATTCACCAACTCTGAATTTATATAAGTATGGAAGTAATCAGACTTTAAAATTTGATACTAAATCATCAAGAAAAACCAGGAAGTAAGTATCTTTGTTATTTTCCAGTATAATAATATGATTCCTTCTCATTAAAATGTTTTAAAATAGTATTTGTTTATGGGTTTGTGAATTCAAAACCTTTTTGATATTAAAATGTGATTATTTAATAACAAGGAGACTATTCATAGAGTCCTAAAGAACCAGCACAGCATTAAGTTTTGGGTTTTTCATTAACTTTTCTTAAGTTAAATGGTTTTCTGTTACATAATTAAAATGGCATTCCCTATGTAAAGGAATATCTGCTTCCCAGTAAAAGTTTTGACCATCTACTTGGTCACTTTCTAAAGCAATATTGTAAAACAAAAGAAAATTGATATGCTCATTGCATGAACAAAACTGTTTCTAGGCAATATTTACTTTAGTAGCAGAAGTTACACTCTCTTGTCCTTCTGGCCTTTTATCAGAAAAAGAAAACAATGATGTGGGAAAGGGTTGCATCAAGCAAACCCATAAGGAAGCAGAGAACACCAAAAAAAATATTCCCATGGATAAACACATATTCTAAAGTGAGATATTTACTATGTACACGAGTCATTTAAACTTGTGAAAGTTTCCTAAACAAAGTGGGCCTCAATTTTTCAAAATATAAATGTGGAAGAGGACTACATAACCTCTGTAAGCTTATAAGCTCTGTATTTAGATTATCTACAAAGCATACTGTGTTTTATAATACTGAGGAAAGGAGAAGGATAAATTAAACATTATCATATTATTATCAAAGAAGCTAAATATTTTAAAGAATAATTTGAAGTCTTAATAAAGAAAACAGTAGAAAAAATGTCCCAGTTTAAATGTTAACAGGTAACTTTTATTTCATCCATGGCCTGTGAGAGTGTATTTTTGAACATGAGAGCTCAATATTTAACTTCAGATAATATTCATTGAATGAAAGGTTGAATGAAAGGTTGAATGGAAACTGGAGAAAGTTACTGTAAGGAAACAGAGGTTTTAAATTTCAAACACTATGTTCATGATGGAAGCTTTAAAACTTTTGTATTCTATCCAAATATCTTTTAACATTTTTTATGTCCTATAGGGAGAGCATACATTTTTTTGTTTTAATGAGGGAGAAAAGAATCAGAAATGAAAAACCACACAAGACCCACAGAATTCATTCTTCTGGGGCTATCAGATGACCCAGAGTTTCAGATTGTGACTTTTCTCTTTTTAATCATCACATACATATTAAGTGTCACTGGAAATTTGACCATCATCATTCTCACCTTAGTGGACTCCCATCTACAGACACCTATGTATTTTTTCCTCAGGAACTTCTCTATATTAGAAATTTCCTTTACAACTGTCTGTATTCCTAGATTTCTGGGCACAATTATCACCAGGGACAAAGCAATTTCATACAACAATTGTACAGCTCAGTTGTTTTTCTTCATTTTCTTGGGTATCACTGAGTTTTATCTTCTAACTGCCATGTCCTATGATCGCTATGTAGCTATCTGCAAACCCCTGCATTACACAACCATCATGAACAACAGAGTCTGTGTACTGCTTGTCTTTTGTGCTTGGCTGGCAGGGTTCTTAAACATCTTCCCACCTGTTATTCTTTTTCTCCAGTTAGATTACTGTGGTTCTAATATCATTGATCACTTTGCTTGTGACTATTTCCCCCTCTTGCAACTATCCTGCTCAGACACGTGGCTCCTTGAAGTGATTGGTTTTTACTCTGCAATAGTGATTCTGCTTTTTACTTTGGCATTAATAATTCTATCCTACATGTTCATCATCAAGACAATTCTGAGATTGCCTTCTGCCAGTCAGAGAAAAAAGGCATTTTCTACATGCTCCTCTCACATCATTGTCATTTCCATCTCTTATGGAAGCTGTATATTCATGTATGCCAACCCATCAGCAAAAGAAAAAGCATCCTTGACGAAAGGAGTAGCAATTCTGAATACTTCTGTTGCTCCTATGATGAATCCGTTTATATATACACTGAGGAACCAGCAAGTGAAGCAAGCCTTTAAGGACACCATCCAAAAGTTTATCTTTTTCTCAAGTAAATGCAAGTATCTACAGCATTGAAAAATAAAGTTCTGATCAATGATTTCTTCATTCATATTCTCTCAAAACTATTTTACTATAGTTATATGATTCTTTTTTATTTGTTCCTATTCTAAACTTCCCCACATGTTGAACCAAATAAATTGGATAAAGCTGAATATTGCTTCAGAATTTTCTGTAAATTGTTTTTATTCGCATGTATTTGATGAAGTATAAAATGTTACAATGTAAGCCATTTTGTTTAAGAAAAAAAATATCAGGAATAATGTGGATTTCTGAAATTCTCACTCTTACAAGGTACCAAAAATGAATACTATTAGAAAAATTTGATTATATTGGCATTTTCATGAAATCAAATAACCACATACACTAGCAGGTTGGAAATAAAATATAAATATTTACTTAAATATTATTGAAAGATTATAAACTTAATCATATTCAAATTCTTATTACTACTACTAATTTTGATAATAATGAAGAGAAGGACAAGAAAGAAGAGAGTAGAGATAATTATGTTTAGCAATTACTACATTCCAAACTTATTCTAGAGAATTATTTTCTAGAAGAAAGCAATTTCTTCTTATTGCTTCACTGAATCCTGCCAACAATACTCTGAGGTGCCTGTAACTGTTATTCTCTTGCAGAAATATTACCTTATCTTTTCCTCTGGAAATATCTTATAAGATTATCATCATTCATATGCATATAAAAATGTTAGAATTAAATTTTAAAATCTTACCTCTGTCAAGAATTTTCTCATTTTAGTCATAAATAGTTCAGTCACTCAGTTGTGTCCGACTCTGCAACACCATGGACTGCAGCACACCAGGCCTCCCTATCCATCACCAACTCCTGGAGATTACTCAAACTCATATCCTATGAGTCGGTGATGCATCCAACCATCTCATCCTCTGTCATCCCCTTCTCCTCCCACCTTTCTTCTTTCCCAGCATCAGGGTTTGTTCACATGAGTCAGTTCTTCACATCAGGTGGCCAAAGTATTGGAGCTTCAGCTTCAACATCAGTCTTTCCAATGAAGATTCAGGAATGATTTTCTTTAGGATGGACTGTTTGGATCTCTTTGCTGTCCAAGGAACTCTCAAGAGTCTTCTCCAACACAAAAGTTCAAAAACCAATACAATATTGTAAATACAAAAAATAATTAAAAAAATATTAAAAAAAAAAAGCATCAATTCTTCAGCACTCAGCTTTCTTTATAGTCCAACTCTCACATCCATACATGACTACTGGAAAAACCATAGCTTTGACTAGATGGACCTATTAGTCATACTACCTTATTTTAAATAAGAAATAATATATGGGTCAATGTTTAGGAAAATTTTAAGACAGGAAGTCGGTGGACGATCCATAGCCCACTGGGAATATTTGGCCCACCACCTATTTTTGTTAAAAGTTTTATTGAACCATCCGGAGCCCTTTCATTTACATGATGTTCATAACTGCATCCAAAATAAAGACAGGAAGAACTGAGTAATTGCATCAGGGACACTGCCTGCAAATGCTAAATTATTAATATACTACCCTTTTACAGAAAAAGTGTGTGTTGACCCCTGGTATTGATAATCAAATGATTATAATGATATCAAACATTTAAACTAACCACTGAAGAGTTTGTATAGAATGACATAGATAGCTGTATTATGTGATAATATCAGCGTGCTGCTGCTGCTGCTAAGTCGCTTCAGTCGTGTCTGACTCTGTGCGACCCCAGAGATGGCAGCCCACGAGGCTCCCCGGTCCCTGGGATTCTCCAGGCAAGAACACTGGAGTGGGTTGCCATTTCCTTCTCCAATGCATGAAAGTGAAAAGTGAAAGTGAAGTCGCTCAGTCGTGTCCGACTCTTTGCGACACATGGACCACAGCCTACCGGGCTCCTCCTTCCATGGGATTTTCCAGGCAAGAGTACTGGAGTGGGGTGCCAGTGCCTTCTCCAAAGCACAGACTCCTTCATATCTTTTGTAAAATTTTTACAGTTCTTTTAATTCCCGGAACTAATCTATCTACTGTTTATGTTATATTTTTATTGAGTGAATAAAAACTCACAATCCTCAATCAAGTCTAAACTTCAGTATTTTCACATGCTTTCAATCAAGCTTAGAAACTATAAATGTTTCAGCATGAGGGAAGGAGAAAGTAATGGCATGACTTCCCTACAACGTGGAAATCTCGGTATTTTTTTTTATAAGTTATTTTTCTTGTGTTTCATAAAATGATGGATCTAAGACTCTCAATTGAGTATAGTATGTGAATATCAGGAAAACCTTGCCTCTGAGTTATGGTTACAGTCTTTCTATAATAATGGTTTAAAAATGTAGGATGAGTTTGAGTACCTTTCATCATTATATAAATTTTTGACTTCAGGGAAAACAGAAAAGAAAAAAGTGTTCAGGGTCAGAATTGCATGATCTTGCATGATTATTCATATAAAATCTAATCAGTACATTTTCCAATATGATAATGCTTAAAATAAGCATTTTTAACAAAAACCCTCAAGTTTATATATGGTAAAACTTTGCTCTTGTTACCTTATTTATTCCTATTGATTAGGCATATCACTTAAAGAGGGAATTAAATGAATTGTGTGTACAAACTATTATCTCAGAATAGTCACTAATATGAGAAAGTTATAACACCCCTTAGCTACTGATTATCAAAAGATCAGCTTAACATCAAGCTTTTATTTAAATATACAACTGACCACAGTAAATCAGTCATCTTTGGTATCCAGTAATATTTATTTTGTCAGCTACAAATTGGCACTTGCCATGAGTGCTTGCCATCTGCTTCTACAAGGGTTAAATCATGTGCTGTGCAGCTGCTGATGTTCAACACCGCCTGAAGGAGTTCAGTGTGGAGAGCAGGACTGAGGTACTTTGTGCTCTGGGAAAACTGGCAGGACAGGCCTTCAGATAGTTAAACAGCCTCAGGAGCTGATTTTATGAGCCCAATTCTTGTGTCTCCTCTTATCAAGAAAAACACTAAAATTCTTCATGGTGACGATTGTTTCTCATAACTAGCAGACTTTTCATGAGACAAGCAGAAACTTTCTACAAAAAAAATATGCTTCAATACACGTACTCCCCTTTTACCAAATCTCATATATACTGTCCTTCCCCTATACCTCTTTAGATCTGTTTCTCACAGATATCTGAGGTCTGTCTCCCAGATTGCAATCCTCATATTGCCCCAAATAAAATTTAACTTGCAACTCTCACATTGTGTATTTTTTTATAATAATTTCTTTAGGCATTTTAAAAGAATTGTTATGATACATATGTTAATTTTGGAGTTCCCCAAGAAGTGGAGGCTATTTCATAGTTTTCCCTAAAAGCTTTCATAGTTTCCTTCATTATAATAGTCTTTGAGTTGATAAATTATACAGCACAGAAAATGTTAAACTCACTAACGAGAAAAATTATTTGATTTCTCAAGATAGTGTAATTACATCATTCTTTTAAGTTGTACTGTTTTTCATGTAGTTACTAAATTGGCCACAATATGAAAAGGAGAGTATATGCAATATTCTAATGAGACTATCAGATTATGTTTATTGTTCTTGTGTGGTAATAAAAAATAAGGTTAAACATGATACAATATTTACTCAATTACTGAAGAGTAATTCTAGTGAAATCACAAAATGCTATTTACTCTTGCATTTTGAAATTTCACCAGAAGAAAAGTGCATGAGAGAAGGTTTGCAATCTGAATGGGAAAAAATGTGTACGTATATATATGTACATATATGAAGAGTTCAAATTCAAATGGCAAAAATAAAATACACATATGCAAATATTCTTAGTAAACTTCTGACAATAAAAATCTAAATGAAGAAAATGAACCTAGGGAGGCTGCGTGGATATTAATAAATTTTGAAAAACCTGGTTTTTAATTTAATTGCTCTTCATTCATATGCCTCTAATTCATGAAACAGGACTTTTTTATTTTCTTTTCCTTGAGAAAAAACATAGTCTTCCTTGCCATGTCCATGAAGGCTCTCTTGACTTGCTGATTCCTAAGAGTGTAGATAAAGGGGTTCAGCATGGGTGCTACTGAGGTATTTAGCACAGCCACTCCCTTGCTCAAAGAGACCCTGTCTTTTGCAGATGGATTCACACACATGAAAATGCAGCTGCCATAGAGATGGAGATGACAATCATGTGGGACGAACACGTAGAAAAGGTCTTTGTCCTCTGAGTGGTAGAAGGGATCCTCAAAATTGTTCTGATGACATATGTGTAGGACAGAATTATTAATGCTAAAGTGAACAATAGAATAAACACAGCACAGGAAAACCCCAGTATCTGTAGGAATTTGGTGTCTGAACAAGAAAGGTATAATAAAGGCAAATAATCACAAATAAAATGGTTGATAACATTGGACTTACAGTAATCAAGCTGTATGAAGAACATGAGTAATGGGAATATAATTAAGTCAGCCAAGAGGCCAAGACAAGCAGCGTTCAGACTCTGTGATTCATGACAGTCATGTAATGCAGCGGTTTGCAGATAGCAATGTAGTGGTCATAGGACATGGCAACCAGAAGGTAAAACTCAGTGACTCCCAAGAAAAGGTAAAAAAAATACCAGAGTCATACAATCATTAAACGAGATGGTTTTATCCTCAGTAATAATTGTGGCCAAGAACTTGGGAATAGTGACAGTTGTGAATGAAACTTCCAATATGGAGAAACTCCTGAGGAAGAAATACGTGGGGGTCTGTAGGTGGATATCCAGCATGGTCAGGGTGATAATGGTTAAGTTCCCAGTGATGCTGAGCATGTAGGTGATGAGCAGAAAGACAAAGATCACAACTTGCAGTTGTGGGTCGTCCAACAGTTCCAGGAGGATAAATTCTGTTATTTCTGCGTCGTCCAACAGTCCCAGAAGGATAAATTCTGTTATTTCTGTGTAGTTTCTCATTTTTCTCCTTCTTTTAAGTAACCTTCAGGAGAAAACACAAAGGGAAGGCACAGAAAAGGGGATTATCCATGTATAACACTGGGGATTTGTCTCTAAAAGTAAACTTACTATGCCATGCTAACATAATTCAGGAGATTTTTAAAAACAAGTTAATAAAAATAAGTAACTTACTTTCAAGTAAGTTTTTACCATATGCCAGTATGTGTGTTTCACATAGAATATTTCTTTATAAAATCCCTGTTTTACAGGTTGGAATCAGAGTAGAAATAATTTTAAAAATCATATCCAAATCACATACCTGAATGATTGTGAAAGGAATTGAAAAAGGAGGGTTTATAACCTAAATCTTTCTGCTGCTGCTGCTGCTAAATCACATCAGTTGTGTGTGACTCTGTGCAACCCCATAGATGGCAGCCCACCAGGCTCCTCCGTCCCTGGGATTCTCCAGGCAAGGATACTGGAGTGGGTTGCCATTTCCTTCTCCAGTGCATGAAAGTGAAAAGTGAAAGTGAAGTTGCTCAGTCGTGTCCAACTCCTAGCGACCCCATGGACTGGGGATATTCCCCATCCAGGTGTTGAACCCAAGTCTCTTGCGAATGAATCTTGCATTGGCAAACAGATTACTTACCTACTGTGCCACCTGGGAAGCATCTACATTAATATTCCCTTAATAGAATCTCTATTTTGTCAGTGTATTAGTATAAACATGAAATAGCAATGAAAACCTTTATTTTGTCATTCCAATTAACAGTAATAATAATTCATTTATGTTAA
The DNA here is from genome assembly GCF_002263795.3 of Bos taurus. Classification (NCBI taxonomy): domain Eukaryota; kingdom Metazoa; phylum Chordata; class Mammalia; order Artiodactyla; family Bovidae; genus Bos; species Bos taurus. The sequence continues at coordinate 58,701,398 of NC_037332.1, forward strand.
AAAGAAGCTGAGTTCCCTCAATAAATTCAGGCAACCCAGGATTTGATACAAATTTACAAATATAAAAGTCATTGTTCTCAGTTAACAAAGATCATCTGTAATTAACAACTGTGTATAAGAGTCATACATGACTGAGCAACTGAACTGAACTGAACTGATGACTCTGATCTGTAAACCATTCTGGAACGTGAGGTGTTAACCATTCCTGGGATGGTTTTGGTAAAGTAATGAAGAATTTATAAGACATCACTTCAAAGTTTTTTTTCCTTACACCTCATCATGCTTTTTTTCCCTTAGTCCCATGGATCTTAGGATAACAAGTTACATATTCCTTTCTGTCCCTTTCTTTTTAATGAATTCTACTGTCTTGGATGGAGAAGGCAATGGCACCCTACTCCAGTACTCTTGCCTGGAAAATCCCATGGGTGGAGGAGCCTGGTGGGCTGCAGTCCATGGGGTCGCTAGGAGTCAGACACGACTGAGCGAGTTCACTTTCACTTTTCACTTTCATGCATTGGAGAAGGAAATGGCAACCCATTCCAGTGTTCTTGCCTGGAGAATCCCAGGGATGGGGGAGCCTGGTGGGCTGCCGTCTCTGGGGTTGCACAGAGTCAGACATGACTGAAGTGACTTAGCAGCAGCAGCAGTGTCTTGGATAAGGGCTTCCCAGGTGGCACTGGTGGTAAAGCTCATGCCTGCCAATTCAGGAGACATAAGAGATGTGGGTTCCATCTCTAGGTTTGGAAGATCCCCTGGAGGAGGGCATGGCAATCCACTCCAGTATTCAGCCTGGAGAATCCCCATGTACAAAGGAGCCTGGCAGGCTACAGTCCATAGGGTCTCAAAGAGTCAGAAATGACTGAAGTGACTTAGCAGCAGTGTCCTGGATCTCATTTTTGAAACAGGCATGTGGCTCATTGAAAGTGAAAATTAACCTGTATGATAAACAAGTGCTGGCCATTGTATTAAATAAGATAACCGGAAGTGATTTTCAGGACACACATGCTATTCCATAGTAAAGTGTAAGCATGGCTTCTTTAAGAAAAGATCACTAACATTCCCCAAATTCACCAATTTAAAAAAGCAACAATATTTAAATGTCTATTAAAGATTGCGTTCCTTATTGTATATAAATTGTGAGACACAAGTGGGAAGCTCTCTAAATTCCACAATATAATTGGAAACAAATTAGGTTTTCACATTCACTATGTGTACTGAATTTTCTCTTCATAACTTTAAGACTCCTAAGGAAATCATAAGTAATTCTATGAACACATATATCCTCAAGGCAGTTTGCACCCTTTGCATATGAGATAGTATTCCACTTCCTTATCTTTTCCTTTCACTTGAGGATCTTTTTCTTGGTGTTAGGTTTATAAGCTAGAATAACTTGTCACAGAAGAAAACAGAATACTTAATAAATTTGATATCTTGGGTAATAGCTTGGTTTTCTAACAACCTGACTCAATGGAAGTGAGTCTGAGTGAACTCCGGGAGTTGCTGGTGGACAGGGAGGCCTGGCGTGCTGCGATTCATGGGGTCGCAAAGAGTCGGACAGGACTGAGCCACTGAACCTAACTGAATCTTTTTCTAAAATGATTCATTCCACTCCTGATTGTGTTTGCTGACATCTAATACCATGGGAAAATATCATCATGACTGTATGGGGGAAAAAAAAAAAAACTCATTAGAATCAATTTAGATTATTTTCAGATTATTAATTTATGACTGCCTTTGACTAGTCCTACAATTAGTTCAGAATCTTGTTTCTTCCAGTCCTCTAGTTTTTTTTTTTTTTAAGTCCTTGTTTCTTTCTTAATGGAAAATGGAAATCAAATCAAAGTACCAATAAGTACGAATAGGAATAATGAAGGAAAAACTATAAAGACCTAAGTCACTCTCAAAATCTGTATATTTTGCTAAAAATGTTGCTTCTCCCCTAATTGTCTAAATTTTGACTATTATCTATGTCTTAAGACAATTTTTAAATTAAAAAGGAAATGAAATCTTATAAAAATATGGCATCAGGACTTAACTTGCTAGTTAAAAATGTGTGAGACTATTAGGGATTTGCATTCCAAGAGAAATTATTAAAAATGCTACTCTCTGAGTTATAGGTTTCTTTTCCACTATGAACATGACTATAATATTTCATGGAATTATTATGAAGGCTAATTTAATTAATAGAAAAGTGAAATTATATAAAAACTTTAAAGCATGTATTCCCAGAGTAAATACTATTTTATTATTATTCCTAAAAATAAAATCAATTATTACCTTTGAGGAAGATGATCCCAATATAAAAAATAATAACTATTTTTGAGGAAACTGGTTTGAGAGACAATGCTAAGACTTATGTAGTTATTTAACAGACTCATTACAATAGTTTTGTATAATGTTTGAATAACCTAACAATGAGAGGTTAATATTAAACAAAATCATATAGCTAGTAAATGGTCAAATTGGTATTCTAAATTCTTTCTGCTTGAACTGAAGCTTGTGTTATTTATCAAACATATATTCAATGAGGAGGACCAAACTCAAAGGGTAATTTTCTAACAATGAATAAATCATTAGTAAGACAAACAGAAAGTATTAATGTGCTCATTCTTCATAACCCTTGATATTTACAGAAAGGAAAGCCGACTCCAAATTATTCATCTCAATGTAATGAAAAGTTAAGCTAAGAATTTATAAATCAATGCTAAGAAAAAGTTGTCATTGGCTTTTACTTCACAGTCTTACCTCTTTTTGTACAAATGCATCACTTCAGGTGACTGAAGCTATTTTATTTTATTTATTTATTTTTTTCCCTAATTTTATTTTATTTTTAAACTTTACATAATTGTATTAGTTTTGCCAAATATCAAAATGAATCCGCCACAGGTATAAAAACTTGATCACTATTTCAACTTTAGGATAAGATATCGAGCTTTTCTAAGAATACTCTATATCAACACATTTGGAATTACCTTATTTCTATAGATAAACTTCCTTGATACATGTTACATGGAAGCCAGGGGAGCAAACACAGTGAAGGGAAGCAAGATATGGAGTTACTGTGGACCTTTCTGGATGTGACTTCTATATGAATTTTAACCTGCATGAGGCAAATGTTGCTTTATCCACCATATGGCCAAGGCTCATGGGAAATACTCCAGTGAATCAAATGTGACAACAGTGCCAAGAGGAAATACACTAAGGATTATAAACATATTATCAACATTTATATCACTACTGAAACAGAAAACTTGGCAGATAATATCCAAGCAGATATAAAAGCATGAGAACTAAGGCAGAAGCATATGGAATGTTTTGCTTACTATCTATGTGAAGATATCTAAATGTACAGGATTTTGGAAGGGATTTCCTGAATATCCTAAATCACCATTTCCCTGAAGAATAGACCTTTTCCCCTTTGCTGACTAAACTACTGTGATGAATTAATCTTATGAGTAAACATTACATTTTCCTTTCTTATGTGATAAAATGTCTCTATTAAGTTGCTCTCTGTGCTATTAAATATAAAAAATTAACAAAAATAGAGCACAATAAAAACGATAATGAGAAAAAAATATCATACTCAGTGAATTCCAATGAAATTTATGAGAAATTTTGGATTAAATACACTTTAAACTGTTCAAACTCTTCCAAAACACTTTTCAGGTTATTTTTCCATAATAATAGTACTAACTGTTGAGAAGGACCTACCAGAGGTCCTGTTTTCATCTGATTGATTGTCAGTGTTCCAGTAATTACTGAAAGCATAAAATCTAGTAATTTTATAGGAATTTACAACTCAGATTCCTTTTAATCTAATTTTAGAAAGGACAGAAAATTAAATAAACCTCATCTATTGACTCAAACACTGTTATTCATTCAACAAGCATATATGAAAATTCTTTTAGCTTTAGATACTATAGGAGCACTAGGGACACTACAGGATCAAAATAGATATGACCCAAACTTTAATCAGCTTACCAAGGAATCTCCAAACACAAATATAGAAGATACTGTCGTGGTCCATGCACAGGTTGGAAAGGAATTTCCAGACATATAGAATGAGAGGGAAATAAAGTTTATTAGAGTGGGAGATGCTGATAAGAAGAGATACTACAATCGATCTTAGTTAAAAGGCTGAGACACAATAGACTTAGGGATATGGGGAGAGGGGAGGAGAGGGTGAGATATATGGAAAGAGTAACATGGAAACTTACATTACCATATGTAAAATAGATAGTCAAGGGGAATTTGCGGTATAGCTCAGGAAATTCAAACAGGGGCTCTACATCAAAAGGGGTGGGGTTGGGAGGGAGTTGGGAGGGAGGTTCAAAAGGGAGGGGATATATGTATAGCTATGGCTGATTCATGTTGAGCTTTGACATGAAACAGAAAACAGCTGTTTTCTGTCAAAAATTTCTGTCAAGAAAAATTCTGTAAAGCAATTACCTTCAATGAAAGAATAAATAAATTTTAAAAAAAAAAGAAGAAAAAAAAAAAGAATGGGAGATGCTGTTAGAACAGTGAGACAGCTCAAGGAAGAAACGATGTTGAACATTCCTTAGTCCACATTTATATCCAGGGTACAAGTACAAGGAATGTGATAGGTGTCTTGCGGGTCATTTGCTGACTGGATGAGGCATGTACACTGGGTGGGGATCAGATCAGATCAGTCACTCAGTCATGTCTGACTCTTTGCGACACCATGAATCCCAGCATGTCAGGCCTCCCTGTCCATCTCCAAATCGCGGAGTTCACTGAGACTCAAGTCCATCGAGTCAGTGATGCCATCCAGCCATCTCATCCTCTGTTGTCCCCTTCTCCTCTTGGCCCCAATCCCTCCCAGCATCAGAGTCTTTTCCAAAGAGTCAATTCTTCGTACGAGGTGGCCAAAGTACTGGAGTTTCATCATTCCTTCCAAAGAAATACCAAGGCTGATCTCCTTCAGAATGGACTGGTTGGATCTCCTTGCAGTCCAAGGGACTCTCAAGAGTCTTCTCCAACACCACAGTTCAAAAGGATCAATTATTCGGCGCTCAGCCTTCTTCACAGTCCAACTCTCACATCCATACATAACCACAGGAAAAACCATAGCCTTGACTAGACGGACGTTTATTGGCAAAGTAATGTCCCTGCTTTTCAATATGCTGTCTAGGTTGGTCATTACTTTCCTTCCAAGGAGTAAGCATCTTTTAATTTCATGGCTGCAGTCACCATCTGCAGTGATTTTGGAGCCCAGAAAAATAAAGTTGTACACTGTTTCCACTGTTTGCCCATCTATTTCCCATGAAGTGGTGGGACCGCATGCCATGATCTTCGTTTACGGAATGTTGAGCTTTAAGCCAACTTTTTCACTCTCCCTTTTCACTTTCATCAAGAAGCGTTTTAGCTCCTCTTCACTTTCTGCCATAAGGGTGGTGTCATCTGCATATCTGAGGTTATTGATATTTCTCCCAGCAATCTTGATTCCAGCTTGTGTTTCTACCAGTCCAGTGTTTCTCATGATGTACTCTGCATATAAGTTAAATAAGCAGGGTGACAATATACAGCCTTGACATACTCCTTTTCCTATTTGGAACCAGTCTGTTGTTCCATGTTCAGTTCTAACTGTTGCTTCCTGATCAGCATACAAATTTCTCTAGAGGCAGGTCAGGTGGTCTGGTATGCCCATCTCTTTCAGAATTTTCCAGTTTATTGTGATCCACACAGTCAAAGGCTTTGGCATAGTCAAAAAGCAGAAATAGATGTTTTTCTGGAACTCTCTTGCTTTTTCCATGATCCAGAGGATGTTGGCAATTTGATTTCTGGTTCCTCTTCCTTTTCTAAAACCAGCTTGAACAACAGGAAGTTCACAGTTCACATATTGCTGAAGCCTGGCTTAGAGAATTTTGAGCATTACTTTACTAGCATGTGAGATGAGTGTAATTGTGCGGTAGTTTGAGCATTCTTTGGCATTGCCTTTCTTTGGGATTGGAATGAAAACTGACCTTTTCCAGTCCTGTGGCCACTGCTGAGTTTTCCAAATTTGCTGGCATATTTACTGCAGCAGTTTCACAGCATCATCTTTCAGGATTTGAAACAGCTCAACTGGAATCCCTTCACCTCCACTAGCTTTGTTCATAGTGATGCTTTTTAAAGCCCACTTGACTTCACATTTCAGGATGTCTGGCTCTAGGTCAGTGATCACACCATCGTGATTATCTGGGTCGTGAAGATCTTTTTTGTACAGTTCTTCTGTGTATTCTTGCCGTCTCTTCTTAATATCTTCTGCTTCTGTTAGGTCCATACCATTTTTGTCCTTTATCAAGCCCATCTTTGCATGAAATGTTCCTTTGGTATCTCTGATTTTCTTGAAGAGATCTCTAGTCTTTCCCATTCTGTTGTTTTCCTCTATTTCTTTGCATTGATCGTTGAAGAAGGCTTTCTTATCTCTTCTTGCTATTCTTTGGATCTCTGCATTCAGATGTTTATATCTTTCCTTTTCTCCTTTGCTTTTCACTTCTATTCTTTTCACAGCTATTTGTAAGGCCTCCCCAGACAGCCATTTTGCTTTTTTGCATTTCTTTTCCATGGGGATTGTCTTGATCCCTATCTCCTGTACAATGTCACGAACCTCATTCCATAGTTCATCAGGCACTCTATCTATCAGATCTAGGCCCTTAAATCTATTTCTCACTTCCACTATATAATCATCAGGGATTTGATTTAGATCATACCTGAATGGTCTGGTGGTTTTCCCTACTTTCTTCAATTCAAGTCTGAATTTGGCAATAGCCATGGCTGCGTGGGCGCAGGAGGGCCTAGAGGAGCTATCCCACGTTGAAGGTCAGGAAGGGTGGTGGTGAGGAGATACCCCTCATCCAAGGTAAGGAGCAACGGCTGCACCTTGCTGGAGGAGCTGTGAAGAGATACCCCACGCCCAAGGTAAGAGAAACCCCAGTAAGACAGTAGGTGTTGCAAAAGGGCATCAGAGGGCAGACACACTGTAACCATACTCACAGAAAACTAGTCAATCTAATCACACTAGGACCACAGCCTTGTCTAACTCAATGAAACTAAGCCACGCCCATGGGGCAACCCAAGATGGGCGGGTCATGGTGGAGAGATCTGACAGAATGAGGTCCACTGGAGAAGGGAATGGCAAACCACTTCAGTATTCTTGCCTTGAGAACCCCATGAATAGTATGAAAAGGCAAAATGATAGGATAGTGAAAGAGAAACTCCCCAGGTCAGTAGGTGCCCAATATGCTACTGGAGATCAGTGGAGAAATAACTCCAGAAACAATGAAGGGATGGAGCCAAAGCAAAAAGAATACCTGCCTGGGTCCAGCCTCGGCTGATCCAGGGAGTTCAAAGCGGGGACGGCGTCGGCGAAGGTCAGGATACAATAGCTTCAATTAGATATTAATTAAAGATATAAAGAGTAATAGAATAAGGATAGCTCAGTAGGAAAATTCAGTGGAGAAAAGAGGCTGAGTAGCTTGGTTTACGCGGGGGACCAATAAAACTTCAAGACAAGAAGCTTGCACCACTTACATAGGCCGCAGGCGTCCTTCCGTTCTCCCGAAGGAGAGGAGACACTGAGGCCTCCCCGGTCAGATCTTAGAAGCCCAGGCAAAATTAGTAAGCTTGGTGGTTTCCGTGCTCCAGATGGAGACTCAGCCAGAGTGAGAGAGAGAGAGACATGGGGAGACCAGTATTTCGAGAAACTGATCCCAATTCTTTATTTTCCATGGTCTACTTTTATACACTGAGATGTTATGCAAAAGTCATGTGGGGTCAGCAGTCCTGACTTTCATCAAAGTCAGGTGCTTCATACAAATGTATACAGAGGTCTTAGGGGTATTACATCATCTTCTGGCCAGGGGGGCCCGCTGACAATTTATGACCCTCTCCTTGTGACAGCAGTCAGTCAACCAGGACACTTATTTCTCCAGGGGTGATTATTCTTAAAACAGACGCCACCCCAATAAAGTTACATTCCTATAGGGTGAGGGTATAGTGGGTTTTAGTTAAGGAAATAATTTACTTAGCCTAAGGTCTAACATGATTTATATCAAAGGTTAATACTTATTTCTTCTATATATTCATTAATGTGTGTAAGGGCAGGGGACGTGGAGTCTTAGCAACAAACATTGGCTCAACAAATGAAAAACCCTTCACCAATACAATTTTTATTCAGCCCACTATACTTATAGTTTTCTAACTTCTCTAAAGAACCTGTTTTTAGAGGGTTTAAAGCATCTCATGCCTCTCACGGTTGGGAGGCTGTGAGCAATCACATGTGGCTGGACGAGCCTGTCAGGCAGGCTAGAGAACCTTCAGAGGAGTTTGTAGGTTAAAACACTCTTGTCACGCCCAAGAGTTTTTATTAACTGGAGCTCTAGGTTAACTCCTTCTCCGAAAGAGGTGGTGGTGGACAGCCCCCCGTAAAGTCAGAGGTGTAGGTGAGAGCACAAAGTAGTAAAGTAGGCAAGCTCTGGTTATGGGGGTAGATGCTTGAGGATTTCCAGGGGGACTCCTGAGGCTCGATCCCGCCTTTGCGTATGTCGAGCCTCCTTCCTCATGACCTTTGCCACTGGTGGAGTACCTCACTCTGGCCCCCAACAAATACCCAGCTGTGGATATGACTGGTGATGGAAGCAAGGTCCGATGCTGTAAAGAGCAATATTGCGTAGGAACCTGGAATGTCAGGTTCATGAATCAAGGCAAATTCGAAGTGGTCAAACAAGAGATGACAAGAGTGAATGTCGACATTCTAGGAATCAGCAAACTGAAATGGACTGGAATGGGTCAATTTAACTCAGATGACCATTATATACTACTGCGGGCAGGAATCCCTCAGAAGAAATGGAGTAGCCATCATGGTCAACAAAAGAGTCCGAAATGCAGTACTTGGATGCAATCTCAAAAACAACAGAATGATCTCTCTTCGTTTCCAAGGCAGACCATTCAATATCACAGTAATCTAAGTCTATGCCCCAACCAGTAATGCTGAAGAAGCTGAAGTTGAATGGTTCTATGAAGACCTACAAGACTTTTTAGAACTAACACCCAAAAAAGATGTGTTTTTCTTTATAGGGGATTGGAATGCAAAAGTAGGGAGTCAAGAAACACCTGGAGTAACAGGCAAATTTGGCCTTGGAATACGAATGAAGTAGGGCAAAGACTAATAAAGTTTTGCCAAGAAAATGCACTGGTCATAACAAACACCTTCTTCCAACAACACAAGAGAAGACTCTATATATGGACATCACCAGATGGTCAACACCGAAATCAGATTGATTATATTTTTTGCACCCAAAGATGGAGAAGCTCTATAGAGTCAGCAAAAGCAAGACCAGGAGCTGACTGTGCCTCAGACTGGGTTGGGAAGAGTAAGGCAAATACCTTCCTTGTCTGGGGTAGGAGGGGAGACAGGTTATACTGCTCAGGAGGACCTGAAATCCGTTAATAATTATGATACGGGGGAGGGAAGGACCATATGTGTCTGGTTTTTCCATTTCTGCTTTCCAAGACCCTCCTTGGTTTTATCTGCTCAGGAGAAGAGGAACGATGACCACTCTGGCTTCTTCAGGCTGTTCAAGGGTGTCATGTGGCTCTGGGCTCCCTTTGCCTGCTTCTTTGTCAGGGTGCATTTATGGAGGGAGATGAGGGTCCATGAAATGATAAGGTGATTTGTTTCAGCATTGTCTTTGGGTTGGTCAGAAGATATTCTTGTTGTACTACCACTTGGAGATTTCTTATATTCTAGAAGAAACAAACTTAACAAAAAAGTTAAAGGTACATGGCCCAAAGATTAGAAGTAGGAGGAAAGCTGCTCAGGGGCTAGCCAGGAGAACCAGGGCCAGACAGTGGTTCGTGACATTAGTGTTTCTCTAGGTACAAGAAGATGCAAGAATTTGGGCTCGTAAAATCTTTACCTGAAAACATCTGACTATCTGAAGGCCAGTTCTTCTGGGCTTTTCCCAGAGCACAGAGTGCCTTATTTCTGATCTCCATCCTGAGCTCCTTTTAAGGGGTGTTGAAGGTCAGCAGCTTGCAGTGGTCATGATGTAATCTTTGTAGAGGCAGCTGGCAAGTGCCAACTCCCAGTCAGCAGGGTCCACATATTTGACCATGCTTTGGGTGCACTTCATGCCCATTGTGCCCCGCAGTGCTGGGAAGGCTCATTCCAGGTCCGGGGAAGATTCCATTGATCGGCCACTCAGGGTGCTGTTATTGGACCAGGTCTTGTGAGTAGCAAAAGTCTCTGGACCATACCTGTCTTACTAGCCTCTTGGTCCAGGAAAATATTCCCTCTTGTTGCTTGTTTCCATATCTAGAGTTACATTATTACAATCATTGATCTCATGGAACTGATTATCAGCATTTTATCACAGGCTCAGTCACACATTTATTAACATAAGAAACAATCTTCTGATACAAGAGACATAGAAAATAGTACAGCTAGCAGCTGGTAATAAGGTCACACGCAAGAATTTAAGTCAAGAACTTTCATTAGGTATAGCCCAGAATACCCTGGGTCATTTGACTTGGTTAAATGACTATAGACAGGTGTCACTCTCCTGGTTGTACATAGAAAGGTTGGTTATAGAGATAAGCTTAAGAAACAAACTTAGAGTGTCCTTTTTAATAACTTAATTAAACCTTTTAGCAATATAACATAACAGCAAGGAACTATCTCAGAAGTGAGTTGTAGTAAACACAGACCTTAATTAACAAAACTAGAACTTAATATTAAGTGAAATATAATTTTTTTGTCATTGTGAGGGCATTAACCCTGTAGCCAGGGAAGGCTTTAACCCATCAAATAAAAATGAGGTTTGTCAGGGACCCTGAAAAATCCAAGCAACCGTCTTGGATTTCCCATAGCCCTGACTCTTTGATATACAGCTATTGTTAACCCATTTTTAATTCTCTGATTTAGGAGTAGACTATTGCCATGTTTTAAGGACATCAAATAGCAAAAGTCTAACAGTGAAGCGTTATTTCTTATAGAAGCAGAATGAGCTTTTACATGTATCATAATCTTTAATAATTCTTATTTACTTTACCAAAGTAACAAAAGATTTAAAAAACAAATAAAATACTTAAAGGCAAAGAAACCCATAATCTGTTTTTGAAAGCTTCATTTTTTTTTTAGTTATTTATTTTATTTTTTTTTAACTTTACAATATTGTATTGGTTTTGCCATATATCAACATGAATCCACCACAGGTATACACGTGTTCCCCATCCTGAACCCTCCTCCCTCCTCCCTGCCCGTACCATCCCTCTGGGTCGCCCCAGTGCACCAGCTCCAAGCATCCAATATCATGCATTGAACCCGGACTGGCGACTAGTTTCTTATATGATATTATACATGTTTCAATGCCATTTTCCCAAATCATCCCAACTTCTCCCTCTCCCACAGAGTCCAAAGACTGTTCTATACATCAGTTCTATACATCTCTTTTGCTGTCTTGTATACATGGTTATTGTTACCGTCTTTCTAAATTCCATATATATGCATTACTATACTATATTGGTGTTTTTCTTTCTGGTTTACTTCATTCTGTTTAATAGGTTCCAGTTTTATCCACCTCATTAGAACTGATTCAAATGTATTCTTTTTAATGGCTGAAAGCTTTATTCTAAGAAAACTTTGTTCTCTTAACATAGAGAATAGGCTAAATTCCAGCCTGTTACCAGTTTACCAGATAACAAACAAACAAAAGTATTTATTGGTTAATCTTAGAAAAGTCTTTTCCATAAATCTTGAAATAGCTGTATTCTTGCAAATGCATCACAGTGAAACCATAGAAGGCATGTTAAAAATCTGATTAAATTGCAATTGACAAAGTAGCCTGGCCATTGCTGTGATATGTAACACTAATATGATAACTAGAATTATAATTGAGCACGTTTTTATCAAGGCATATCAGATCTATACGAATTCCACATAATTTTAGGATATATATATTAGTAAATCAAACATATAGTATGACATGAGAAGATTTATAATCCCTTCAACAATATTTTCCATGTAACTTAACATGTCTAATGAACCCAGGTGGTTTAAAAGCTCTTTGGGTTGTCTCAGGGGCCCTCTGAAGCATCCCAAAGTCATCCTCATAAAATATGTGATAGTGATAGTGATAGTGATAGTGATATTGAAGTCACTCAGTCGTGTCTGACTCTTTGTGACGCCATGGACAGTAGCCAACCAAGCTCCTCTGTCCATGGGATTTTCCAGGCAAGAATACTGGAGTGGGTTGCTATTTCCTTCTCCAGGGGATCTTCCTTACCCAGGGATCGAACCCAGGTCTCCCACATTGTAGGCAGACGCTTTACAGTCTGAGCCACCAGGGAAGGCCCATAAAATATGTGAGATGACCCTAAATCTCTTGGTGGACTTGATAATGATGAACTACTGAACAAATCCAACTCCAAAATACTGGAGTGGCAGTTGAACCGCCACTTGGTATAGGTAAAAACATCAAGTTACGAGGGAAAAGAAGAAACAGAAAATAACCCAATCAAATAAAATAAACCTCAAAAATTTTACCCTAAACAAATGGAGGTTTTTGAACACTTGACAAAGACATCAAAATAACTGTCATAAATATGGTCACTAAATTCAGGAGAGTGGCAGTGTTTTAGTTTTATTGAATTTATTCTGAATTATTTGAATGAATTTTTTTTCCAAAATAATAGAGAACATGTGAATTATACACAAATTACATGATACCATAATCAATATTTAACTTCAAAACATGTATTGAATTTCACAAAATAAATATCTTGACATTAAAAGTCTCATGCAAGAGTTCATATCTCTTTGGATTGAATTTAGTGTATGCCGACTAAAAAAATATAGTCACAACCTGAAAGAAGAGAGCTATTTTATTTGATGGGAATGTTTAGGACTCTGAGCCCAGGAAACAACATCTCAGTAGCTCTGAGAAAACTGCTTCAAGAAGACAGGAGAGGGAGTTAGACTACATACAAGTTTGCAACAAAGAGAGCTGCTGCTGCTGCTGCTAAGTCACTTCAGTCGTGTCCGACTCTGTGTGACCCCATAGACAGCAGCCCACCAGGCTCCCCCGTCCCTGGGATTCTCCAGGCAAGAACACTGGAGTGGGTTGCCATTTCCTTCTCCAATGCATGAAAGTGAAAAGTGAAAGTGAAGTCGCTCAGTCGTATCCGACTCTCAGCGACCCCATGGACTGCAGCCTTCCAGGCTCCTCCATGGGATTTTCCAGGCAGGAGTACTGGAGTAGGGTGCCAGTCTGAACACCAAAGATCAGGTATCAAATTAAGGAATTTAACATTCTAGGTATGGGAAGAGGCAAGCCTCTAGGTTCACTGAATTATTTCCTTTCATAAATACCTCAGCTGCTACTGCTAAGTCGCTTCAGTCGTGTCCGACTCTGTGCAACCCAATAGAGGGCAGCCAACCAGGGTCCCCAGTCCCTGGGATTCTCCAGCCAAGAACACTGGAGTGGGTTGCCATTTCCTTCTCAGCTATCTGGGGCCAAATCCGGTTCCCTTGTTCACCTTAAAGAGTTGCAAGTGGCTACTTCTTGCATCACCCCCAGGTACTCGGCAATCACCATGAGGGAATGAGACTCTACTGGATCTCAGTTTGGGGAGCTCTCATTCACATTTGGTGGAGAAGGAAGTGGCAACCCACTCCAGTGTTCTTGCCTGGAGAATCCCAGGGACGGGGAAGCCTGGTGGGCTGCTGTCTATGGGGTCACATAGAGTCAGACACGACTGAAGTGACTTAGCATAGTATTCACATTTGGAGACCAGAAATTGCTGATGGCTGTGACGTTTCTTGTTTGTTGATATGGCAGGAGACATTTTCATTTCACACGTAATATCACACAGAATATATAGTTTCTTTAAACAATGCTGCTGCGGCTAAGTCGCTTCAGTCATGTCCGACTCTGTGCGACCCCATAGACGGCAGCCCACCAGGCTCCCCTGTCCCTGGGATTCTCCAGGCAAGAATACTGGAGTGGGTTGCCATTTCCTTCTCTGATGCATGAAAGCGAAAAGTGAAAGTGAAGTCACTCAGTCGTGTCCGACTCCTAGCGACCCCATGGACTGCAGCCCACCAGGCCCTTCCGTCCATGGGATTTTCCAGACAAGAGTACTGGAGTGGGTACTATTGCCTTCTCCGCTTTAAACCATAGGAAATATTAATGTTCATCTTGAAAATACACAGGAAATTACACACTCATTTTGAAACTCTATATTTGAAGTACAAGGTGGTATCATAGGATCTTTTCAGGGACTGATGAAGAGAATTAAAACCGTCTTTCACATTGTGCTATGTCTTAAAGAAATACATTTCATTTTTACAAAAGTTCTGCATGAGAGATAACCTTTATTATATTTTTAAATGTTAAAAAACAATACATTGGAGAAACAGGAATGGAAGTAGAAGCAGCAGACTGGAAAAATAATATATTAACTGTCAGGTGGCATGTTAAGAGACTATAAAGACCAACCATAGTTATACAGACTTTAAGGAACTTCAGGAATTAACCAAACTGCCCTTTAAAGTTGACCAAAAAATCATTTATTGGCAGAAAAGACTGCTTTATAGACCATGTCTTTGAAGGCTTGTTTCACTTGCTGGTTTCTCAGGGTGTAGATGAAGGGGTTCAGCATGGGGGCCACAGAGGTATTGAGAATAGCTACTCCTTTTGTCAATGACACCTTTTCTTTGGCTGAGGGATTAGCATACATGAATATACAGCTTCTATAGGAGATGGAGATGACAATCATGTGAGAGGAACAAGTGGAGAAGGCCTTTTTTCTCTGACTGGCAGATGGGATTCTCAGAATAGTCCTGATAATGTACATATATGACAAAATCACTAAGGCCAAAGTGAATAGCAAGGTAACCAAAGCAAAGTAAAAACCAATTATTTCTAGGAACTATGTATCTGAACAAGACAATTGTAAAAGGGGGAAATAGTCACATGCAAAGTGATCAATGACATTGGAAGCACAGTAATCCAGCTGGAGGAGAAGCATAAGGGGAGGGAAAATGGTTAGAAACCCACTGAGCCAAGCACAGAGCACAAACATGCTGCAGAGTTTCCTGCTCATGATGGTTGTGTAATGCAGGGGCTTGCAGATGGCAACATAACAGTCATAGGACATGGCGGTTAGAATGTAAAATTCAGTCACCTTCATAAAAATAGAGAAAAATAGTTGGGCTGCACAATTGTTGTAAGAAATAGTCTTGTCTTTGGTAATAATTGCCCCCAGAAATCTAGGGATGCACACAGTAGTAAAGGAGATTTCTAAGAAAGAGAAGTTTCAGAGGAAGAAATACATTGGCGTCTGGAGATCGGAGTCCACCCACATTAGGGTGATGATGGTCAGGTTTCCAGTGACACTTAATACATATGTGATTTATAAAAAGAGGAAAATCACAATCTGAAGCTCAGGATCATCAGAAAGGTCTAGAAGAACAAACTCTGTGATCACTGTGTGGTTCATTTCTTTCTCTTTTTCCCTCCTTTTTTCTTCTTTTAAATATATTTAGATAGAAAGTGTATTAAAAGAAAGAGATGAAAAATATAATTCATTATGATCAATATCATCATCAATTCTAAAGCATTCTATCTAATTCATGCCTATATTGTTTTCTTTTAATACCGTATTTACATTTTTTCTTAAAATGTATTTGTGGGTCATGTTTTATATAATAGTTCTCTTATTCTAAATCTAACAGGAGAAGTTAGGAAATCTTTATATGAGTCATATTATTTAGAGATGATAAATTAATTTGATATTTTTTGTTTTGTCTAATTTGTGCAAGTCCTTGCAGTTTTGTTGGGATAATCCTATAAAACATACATCATTTTTTGTCATGTAGGTATCAGAAGGCAAAACCAATACAATATTGTAAAGTAATTAGCCTCTAATTAAAATAAATTTAAAAAATAAATAAATAAAAGAGAAGTGGATGATCTTACTTGCATCATAAGATATCAATGAAACTTAGAAAAATAAAGTAGCAACACCTTTTATGAAACTAGAAACAACTTCATGATTTTCTTAGCAAATAAAATAAACTTTAAAATGTTTAATGATTAAATAATTTAATTACCAGCTTTATTTTTATATTAGTATTTATGAATGTAATTATCAATATGAAAATATACTATAGGTATTAGATATTATTTACAAGAAAATAGAATAAATAGCCTAATTATTTTATATATAAAATAACATTCGCTTAATGGTTTGTCTGATAATTCCTTTGAAATCATTAATGTTTGACATTCTCTAAGATTTTCTATGAATATATGTATAGAAATTTTATATGTACAGAAAACTGTGTATATTTTTGAGCTTAAAAGGATATGCAGTATTTATCAATTTTGTATTTTGCATTGAAGCACAAACTGAAAAATAACTACTTGCCTCAGATAGTAGCAGCTCTGTCACCCAGACTTTAGCCCAGTACATCTTCCATTTGAACATCCTTGCTTCTCAGCTATTGAACTTTATGAAAAACTGTTTTATTCCCTTGTAGTTCTACCCCACATTTATCTTTTGCATGAGGTGACTAATCCAAAAGGATATTCCAGAAATGTAGAGGAAAACCTCTCCTATTAATCCAAAGCCATTCAGCTGATTCCCAGCTCCACTGGATGTATCTATCATTCTGTGTATCTGGTTTGCTAAAATCATAATAGCTCCCTTATCTTATTTTAGATATTCATATTTCTGCTGTGAATAATAGAAGATAAATCATTGCTACTCTGCCAGACACTAGTAAACATCACACAAATCAAATTGATTATTTTTCTCTATTTTATGATGATTCATGAAAAATAAAAATGGAATATCAAAAACCTTAAGAAGATATGGAACTTTTATCATCCTCTTCAGTAAGGTTGGTCTAGAAGTTTAAGGGAGCAATATTTAAAGTGAGAACTGCAAGTGACATGGCAACGTGGGGCATTACGAGTGTAGGTACTTAAACTAGGATCTGGCATTTAGTTGCACTAAATGCTCAAATATTCAAGTTTAGCTGTTGTGATCTATGAAGAGAGACCTGTGTTGATCTCCTGGAAACAAAGGCCAGGCGACAGCTGTGCTAAGACGTGGAACATCGGGGATTTCTGGAAGCTACCATTGGTGTTCTCAGAGCCTCCTGACTCTCTTCTATAGTGAATCTCTCTTGGGAATGTTTATGTTCATCCCACAGAAGAATTCAATGAAGACTTCTACAAAATAACCCTTTTCATTAATCACAATTATTTTCTATTTTTGAGTAATGAAACAGATGTGAAATCTTACAAAAATAGCACTCAATCTACTTTAGTTTTAGTCATATTCTTGGCATATAAAAGTTTTCTACATATACACTTCATTACTTATCCTTAGACTTCATTATTGTTGGAGCTTCAAGTTTCTTTAATAATTCTAAGTTATATAAGAACTTTATTAAATATTAAAAGTAACAAGGGAAAAATAACATACAAGGGAACTTCCATCAGGTTATCTGCTGACTTTTTAACAGAAACTCTACAAGCCAGAAGGGAATGGCATGATATATTTAAAGTGATGAAAACGGAAGAACCTACAACCAAGAATAGTCTACCCAGCAAGCCTCTCATTCAGGACTATGTAAATAATCAATAAAATGTCACAGACCATTACAATGTTTACTGCGCTTAAAATAAAAGATTAGAAACATATATATATATATATATATATATATATATATATATATTCTTTACATTATTAATAGTACTTCTGATAACAATGAGGAGGAAAAGAAAGAGGAGGGTAGACATAAATTTTTTCAGCAATTACTATAGTCCAGACCTAAATCCCAGGGACAGGGGAGCCTGGTGGGCTGCCATCTATGGGGTCGCACAGAGTCGGACACGACTGAAGGGACTTAGCAGCAGCAGCAGACTTATTCTAATTGTTTTCTTCATATTGCTCCTTTAAATCCTGTCAACAACTTTATGAGGTTATCTGTAATTGTTATTCTCTTGCAGAAATATTTATCTTATCTTTTTCTCTGAAAATATTTTATAATTGTTGCCCAATTGGTCAAAGTTTATGGGAAATTTTAAGACAGTAAGTGGATAGACTATCTATAGCCTATTGGGCAAATTTGGCTCATGAACTATTTTTATTAAAAGCTTTATTAGACATGCCTTAGCCCTTTCACTTACATGTTGTTCAGAGCTGCATCCACACTACAGAGAGGGAAAGTTAGTTACCTCAAGGACTTATGTTCTACAAATTCTAAATTATTAATATATGACCCTTTTATAGAAAAAATTACGTATTGACTGGTGATATTAATAATCAACATGCTCATACAGATTACCAACATTTATAATAACCACTAAGGAATTTGCATAGTGTTATGAGGAGAGCTGTATTATCTAATAATATCAACATAAACACTCTCATATCTTTTGCAATAATATTACAGTTCTTTTAATTACCAGAGCTACACCTATCTACAGTCCATGGTATATATATATATATTTTTTTTTATAATTTTATTCCTTTATTTCTCATCTGTTCCCCATCCTGAACCCTCCTCCCTCCTCCCTCCTCCCTCCCCATACCATCCCTCTGGGTCGTCCCAGCGCACCAGCCCCAAGCATCCAGCATCGTGCATTGAACCTGGACTGGCATCTCGTTTCATACATGACATTTCACATGTTTCAATGCCATTCTCCCAAATCTTCCCACCCTCTCCCTCTCCCACAGAGTCCATAAGCCTGTTCTATACATCAGTGTCTCTTCTGCTGTCTCGTATACAGGGTTATCGTTACCATCTTTCTAAATTCCATATATATGCGTTAGTATACTGTATTGGTGTTTTTCCTTCTGGCTTACTTCACTCTGTATAATAGGCTCCAGTTTCATCCACCTCATTAGAACTGATTCAAATGTATTCTTTTTAATGGCTGAGTAATACTCCATTGTGTATATGTACCACTGCTTTCTTATCCATTCATCTGCTGATGAACATCTAGGTTGCTTCCATGTCCTGGCTATTATAAACAGTGCTGCGATGAACATTGGGGTACACGTGTCTCTTTCCCTTCTGGTTTCCTCAGTGTGTATGCCCAGCAGTGGGATTGCTGGATCATAAGGCAGTTCTATTTCCAGTTTTTTAAGGAATCTCCACACTGTTCTCCATAGTGGCTGTACTAGTTTGCATTCCCACCAACAGTGTAAGAGGGTTCCCTTTTCTCCACACCCTCTCCAGCATTTATTATTTGTAGACTTTTGGATCGCAGCCATTCTGACTGGTGTGAAATGGTATCTCATAGTGGTTTTGATTTGCATTTCTCTGATTATGAGTGATGTTGAGCATCTTTTCATGTGTTTGTTAGCCATCTGTATGTCTTCTTTGGAGAAATGTCTATTTAGATCTTTGGCCCATTTTTTGATTGGGTCATTTATTCTTCTGGAGTTGAGCTGTAGGAGTTGCTTGTATATTTTTGAGATTAGTTGTTTGTCGGTTGCTTCATTTGCTATTATTTTCTCCCATTCTGAAGGCTGTCTTTTCACCATGCTAATAGTTTCCTTTGATGTGCAGAAGCTTTTAAGTTTAATTAGGTCCCATTTGTTTATTTTTGCTTTTATTTCCAATATTCTGGGAGGTGGGTCATAGAGGATCCTGCTGTGATGTATGTCAGATAGTGTTTTGCCTATGTTCTCCTCTAGGAGTTTTATAGTTTCTGGTCTTACGTTGAGATCTTTAATCCATTTTGAGTTTATTTTTGTATATGGTGTTAGAAAGTGTTCTAGTTTCATTCTTTTACAAGTGGTTGACCAGATTTCCCAGCACCACTTGTTAAAGAGATTGTCTTTAATCCATTGTATATTCTTGCCTCCTTTGTCAAAGATAAGGTGTCCATATGTGTGTGGATTTATCTCTGGGCTTTCTATTTTCTTCCATTGATCTATATTTCTGTCTTTGTGCCAGTACCATACTGTCTTGATAACTGTGGCTTTGTAGTAGAGCCTGAAGTCAGGTAGGTTGATTCCTCCAGTTCCATTTTTCTTTCTCAAGATCGCTTTGGCTATTCGAGGTTTTTTGTATTTCCATACAAATTGTGAAATTATTTGTTCTAGCTCTGTGAAGAATACTGTTGGTAGCTTGATAGGGATTGCATTGAATCTATAAATTGCTTTAGGTAGTATACTCATTTTCACTATATTGATTCTTCCAATCCATGAACATGGTATATTTCTCCATCTATTAGTGTCCTCTTTGATTTCTTTCACCAGTGTTTTATAGTTTTCTATATATAGGTCTTTAGTTTCTTTAGGTAGATATATTCCTGAGTATTTTATTCTTTTCATTGCAATGGTGAATGGAATTGTTTCCTTAATTTCTCTTTCTGTTTTCTCATTATTAGTGTATAGGTATCAAGGGATTTCTGTGTGTTGATTTTATATCCTGCAACTTTACTGTAGTCATTGATTAGTTCTAGTAATTTTCTGGTGGAGTCTTTAGGGTTTTCTATGTAGAGGATCATGTCATCTGCAAATAGTGAGAGTTTTACTTCTTCTTTTCCAATTTGGATTCCTTTTATTTCTTTTTCTGCTCTGATTGCTGTGGCCAAAACTTCCAAAACTATGTTGAATAGTAATGGTGAAAGTGGGCACCCTTGTCTTGTTCCTGACTTTAGAGGAAATGCTTTCAATTTTTCACCATTGAGGATAATGTTTGCTGTGGGTTTGTCATATATAGCTTTTATTATGTTGAGGTATGTTCCTTCTATCCCTGCTTTCTGGAGAGTTTTTATCATAAATGGGTGTTGAATTTTGTCAAAGGCTTTCTCTGCATCTATTGAGATAATCATATGGTTTTTGTTTTTCAATTTGTTAATGTGGTGTATAACATTGATTGGTTTGCGGGTATTGAAGAATCCTTGCATCCCTGGGATAAAGCCCACTTGGTCATGGTGTATGATCTTTTTAATGTGTTGTTGGATTCTGATTGCTAGAATTTTGTTTAGGATTTTTGCATCTATATTCATCAGTGATATTGGCCTGTAGTTTTCTTTTTTTGTGGGATCTTTGTCAGGTTTTGGTATTAGGGTGATGGTGGCCTCATAGAATGAGTTTGGAAGTTTACCTTCCTCTGCAATTTTCTGGAAGAGTTTGAGCAGGATAGGTGTTAGCTCTTCTCTAAATTTTTGGTAGAATTCAGCTGTGAAGCCGTCTGGACCTGGGCTTTTGTTTGCTGGAAGATTTTTGATTACAATTTCAATTTCCGTGCTTGTGATGGGTCTGTTAAGATTTTCTATTTCTTCCTGGTCGAGTTTTGGAAAGTTGTACTTTTCTAAGAATCTGTCCATTTCTTCCTCGTTGTCCATTTTATTGGCATATAATTGTTGATAATAGTCTCTTATGATCCTTTGTATTTCTGTGTTGTCTGTTGTGATCTCTCCATTTTCGTTTCTAATTTTATTGATTTGATTTTTCTCCCTTTGTTTCTTGATGAGTCTGGCTAATGGTTTATCAATTTTATTTATCCTTTCAAAGAACCAGCTTTTGGCTTTGTTGATTTTTGCTATGGTCTCTTTTGTTTCTTTTGCATTTATGTATGCTCTAATTTTTAAGATTTCTTTCCTTCTACTAACCCTGGGGTTCTTAATTTCTTCCTTTTTTAGTTGCTTTAGGTGTAGAGTTAGGTTATTTATTTGACTTTTTTCTTGTTTCTTGAGGTGTGCCTGTATTGCTATGAACTTTCCCCTTAGGACTGCTTTTACCGTGTCCCACAGGGTTTGGGTTGTTGTGTTTTCATTTTCATTCGTTTCTATGCAAATTTTGATTTCTTTTTTGATTTCTTCTGTGATTTGTTGGTTATTCAGCAGCGTGTTGTTCAGCCTCCATATGTTGGAATTTTTAATAGTTTTTCTCCTGTAATTGAGATCTAATCTTACTGCATTGTGGTCAGAAAAGATGCTTGGAATGATTTCTATTTTTTTGAATTTACCAAGGCTAGCTTTATGGCCCAGGATGTGATCTATCCTGGAGAAGGTTCCATGTGCACTTGAGAAAAATGTGAAATTCATTGTTTTGGGATGAAATGTCCTATAGATATCAATTAGGTCTAACTGGTCTATTGTATCGTTTAAAGTTTGTGTTTCCTTGTTAATTTTCTGTTTAGTTGATCTATCCGTAAGTGTGAGTGGGGTATTAAAGTCTCCCACTATTATTGTGTTATTGTTAATTTCTCCTTTCATACTTGTTAGCATTTGTCTTACATACTGCGGTGCTCCCGTGTTGGGTGCATATATATTTATAATTGTTATATCTTCTTCTTGGATTGATCCTTTGATCATTATGTAGTGACCTTCTTTGTCTCTTTTCACAGCCTTTGTTTTAAAGTCTATTTTATCTGATATGAGTATTGCTACTCCTGCTTTCTTTTGGTCCCTATTTGCATGGAAAATCTTTTTCCAGCCCTTCACTTTCAGTCTGTATGTGTCCCCTGTTTTGAGGTGAGTCTCCTGTAGACAACATATGTAGGGGTCTTGTTTTTGTATCCATTCAGCCAGTCTTTGTCTTTTGGTTGGGGCATTCAACCCATTTACGTTTAAGGTAATTACTGATAAGTATGATCCCGTTGCCATTTACTTTATTGTTTGGGGTTCGAATTTATACACCATTTTTGTGTTTCCTGTCTAGAGAATATCCTTTACTATTTGTTGGAGAGCTGGTTTGGTGGTGCAGAATTCTCTCAGCTTTTGCTTTTCTGAGAAGCTTTTGATTTCTCCTTCATACTTGAATGAAATCCTTGCTGGGTACAATAATCTGGGCTGTAGGTTATTTTCTTTCATCATTTTAAGTATGTCTTGCCATTCCCTCCTGGCTTGAAGAGTTTCTATTGAAAGATCAGCTGTTATCCTTATGGGAATTCCCTTGTGTGTTATTTGTTGTTTTTCCCTTGCTGCTTTTAATATTTGTTCTTTGTGTTTGATCTTTGTTAATTTGATTAATATGTGTCTTGGGGTGTTTCTCCTTGGGTTTATCCTGTTTGGGATTCTCTGGGTTTCTTGGACTTGGGTGATTATTTCCTTCCCCAGTTTAGGGAAGTTTTCAACTATTATCTCCTCAAGTATTTTCTCATGGTCTTTCTTTTTGTCTTCTTCTTCTGGAACCCCTATGATTCGAATGTTGTAGCATTTAATATTGTCCTGGAGGTCTCTGAGATTGTCCTCATTTCTTTTAATTCGTTTTTCTTTTATCCTCTCTGATTCATTTATTTCTACCATTCTATCTTCTAATTCACTAATCCTATCTTCTGCCTCTGTTATTCTACTATTTGTTGCCTCCAGAGTGTTTTTAATTTCATTTATTGCATTATTCATTATATATTGACTCTCTTTTATTTCTTCTAGGTCCTTGTTAAACCTTTCTTGCATCTTCTCAATCCTTGTCTCCAAGCTATGTATCTGTGATTCCATTTTAATTTCAAGATTTTGGATCAATTTCACTATCATTATTCGGAATTCTTTATCAGGTAGATTCCCTATCTCTTCCTCTTTTGTTTGTTTTGGTGGGCATTTATCTTGTTCCTTTATCTGCTGGCTATTCCTCTGTCTCTTCATCTTGTTTAAATTGCTGAGTTTGGGGTGTCCTTTCTGTATTCTGGCAGTTTGTGGAGTTCTCTTTATTGTGGCTTTTCCTCGCTGTGTGTGGGTTTGTACAGGTGGCTTGTCAAGGTTTCCTGGTTAGGGAAGCTTGTGTCGGTGTTCTGATGGGTGGAGCTGTATTTCTTCTCTTTGTTCAGTCGCGCTGTGGGGAGGGAGGGAGGGATGCTGCAAACAAATAACACTGGCGTGCGCTCGCAGTGCCTCAGCCAGACTGGGTCTGCCCCCGCTCACGGCGCGTGTAGCCTCCCTGCCCACACTGCTTGGGCTCTAGGTTGTTCCGCCGGGAACAATACGAGGCTGGCCCTGGGTTGCATGTACCTCCCAGGTCCAAGCCGCTCAGGTTCAGGCACTCGGGTAGTCCTCAGAGGCGCAGACTCAGTTGGGCCCGAGGTTTGTGCTCTTCCCAGGTCCCAGCAGCTCAAGTGATGAGGTGTTTGGCGAGCGCCAATGCTACGACTTATCGCCTCCCCGCCACTCGGTTATCTGGGTGTAAAACCGGCGCACCTTCTCAGGCAGATGTTAACCGTCCAGACCCCCAAAAAGTTTTAGTTAGCAAAGAAGCCTGCTTACAGTTTTATAGATAATGTCTCTCTGGGGTTGCGATTGCCCCCTTCCGGCTCTGGCTGCCTGTCACCAGAGGGGGAAGGTCTGCAGCCGGCTATCTCTGTTCAATTCTTTGTTCCGTGCGCGGGCCTGGCGGTCTTAGGTTAGGGCTGGCTTTTCGCTTGGAAATATCCCACAGTCTGGTTTGCTAGCCCAAATTATTTTGCTCAGATACCGCTCAGGGTATTCAGGCCAGATTCTTACTCTAAGCGATGCAGCCCGTGCCACGCCTCCCTGCCCAGCCCCCGCTTGCTAATGGCGCGTGCAGGCGTCTGCGCTGCTTCTCCGCTGGGGGAGTTACCGTAGGACTCGCAATCTTCGAGTTTTAATTGTTTATTTATTTTTTCTTCCTGTTATGTTGCCCTCTGTGCTTCCAAAGCTCGGCACAGATTCGGCAGTGAGAAGGTTTCCTGGTGTTTGGAAACTTCTCTCTTTTTAAGACTCCCTTCCCAGGACGGAACTCCGTCCCTCCCTCTTTTGTCTCTTTTTTTGTCTTTTATATTTTTTCCTACCTCCTTTCAAAGAGTTGGATTGCTTTTCTGGGTGCCTGATGTCCTCTGCCGGCATTCAGAAGTTGTTTTGTGGAATTTACTCGACGTTTAAATGCTCTTTTGATGAATTTGTGGGGGAGAAAGTGTTCTCCCCGTCCTACTCCTCCTCCATCTTGGCTCCCACCTCTATTTTTTTTGTCATTAAGAAGTCACGGTTATAAATCAAGTCAGTATTTTCACATGTTTCCAGTTAAGCTTAGATATTATAAATGTCCAGCATGAGGGGAAGAAAAAGTAACTGCATGACTTCCCTACAGTGTGGAAATCACCTCAGTATGGTTTATGTTATTTTCTGTGTGTTTCAGCAAATGATGTATCTAAGACTTTCAACTAAGTATAGTACAAGAATATCAGAACTTAGTTCAATGAATTATGATTACAGTCTTCCTATAATAATGGTTTAAAAGTGTAGGATGAGTTTGAGCACTCTCCATTATTATTTCAGTTTTTGACTTCATGGAAAACAGAAAAAAAAAATGTTCAGGGCCAGAATTGTATGATCTTGTACAATTGTTCATATAAATTCTAATCAGTACATTTTCCACAAGATATCATATTCTAATGCTTAAAATAAGCATTTTTAACAAGAAAATCTCAATCTTGTGTATATTAAAACTTTGGTACTGTTAGTTTCTCTAATACTGATTAGGCATATCACTTAAAGAGACAATTAAAAGAATTGTATGTATAAGCTATTATCTCAAAATAGCCACAGATATGAGAAAGTTATTTAAAAAAACCTTAGTTATTGATTATCAAAAGACCAGCTTAATATCAAGCATTTATTTAAATATACAACTGACCATAGCAAATGTAGTCATATTGGTATCCAGCAACTACAAATTGGCAGTTGGTTGGGTACTTGCCATATAAACTCTAAAAGGATTAAATCATGTGCTGCTGCAACTGCTGACCTTCAACACTCCCTGAGGATTGAGGGTTGAAAGAACAAATGAGGCACTCTCTGCTCCAGGAAAACTGCCAGGACAGGTCTTCAGATAGTTAGATACACTCAGGAGCTGATTTTATGAGCCCAATTCTTGTATCTCCTCATATCTAGAAAAGTACTAAAATTCTTCATGGTGCAAATTGTTTCTCATGACTGGCAGAAGCTTCACAAGACCAGCAGAAAATCTAAAATAAATGTGTGCTTAATTGCATATCAAAATCACATATATACTAACCTTCCCCCATACCTCTTTGGAACAGTTTCTCAAGTTTCTCAGTTATCTGAGGCACTGTCTCCTGGGTTGCTCATATTGCCCACCTAAAAACTTATCACACAGCTCTCAAGTTTTTTTAAGTTGCCAGTTTCTTCAGGCTTTTTAAAAGAATTGTTATCGTATATATGTCAATATTGGCATTCCCCCAAAGCAGGGTCTGTATCATAATTTTCCCTAAGCAACTATTCATTATAATAGTTTTTTGAATTGAAGAATAATATAGCGATATTTGAATGGCATCATCCACTCAATGGACATGAGTTTGAACAAAATCCAGGAGATAGTAAGGAACAGGGAAGCCTGGGTGCAGTCTTCTGCAGCCAGGGAGTCTTCAGTCCATGGGGTCGCAAACAGTTGGACATGGCTGAGCGACTGAACAATAGCACAGAAAATGCCAAACTCCATAATGGGAAAAGTTTTTTGATTTCTCAAGAAAATGTAATTACATTTTTCTTTTAGTTGTACTGTTTTTCACATAGTTAACAACATAGGCCACAGTATGAAAAGGAAAGTGCATGCAAAATTCTAATAAGACTGTCAGATTATGTTTATAGTCTTTGTGTAGTAAATTAAAAATAAGATTAAATATCACTTGAAGTGAAATGAAATCACTCAGTTGTGTCCAACTCTTAGTGACCCCATAGACTACAGCCTACCAGGCTCCCCTGTCCATGGGATTTTCCAGGCAAGAGTACTGGAGTGGGTTGCCATTGCCTTCTGCAACTTCCCAGATGCAGTGGTGACCCCTGAGAGCACCACTGGGACCAAATATGATCTAATGTTCATTTAATTTCTAGAAAACCTGATTTTTGGTGAGATTGTAAAACACTATTCTCTCTTGTGTGCACCTCCTCTGCCTCTTTCTGACTTTAATTTTCTAAAAATTAGTGTGAAATATGAAATTAAAAATGTTTCAAAGAAGGAAATATAATCACCCCCATAGGTACAGACCAGAAAAACCAGCCCTAAAGGAAAAAAAGTACATGAGAGAAGGATTGCAAATTGAATGGAAAAAAAATGTATGCTATATAAGCATATATTTGTATGTATGTGTGTGTATATATATATATATATATATATATATACATATATACATGAATAATTCAAATTTGAATGGCAAAAAGAAAATATACATATGCAAATATCCTTGATAAACTGCTGGCAATAAAACTATGAATGATGAAAAATAAGTCAGGGAGGCTGTGTAGATATTAATAGATTTTGAAATTCCTGGATTTTATTTAATTGCTTTTCATTCCTATGTGTCTAATTCATAAAACAGGACTTTTATTTTTCATTTGCTTGAGAAAAATATAGTCCTCCTTGCCATGTCCATGAAGGCTCACTTGACTTGCTGATTCCTTAGGCTATGGATAAAGGGGTTCAGCATGGGAGCTATGGAGGTGTTTAGCACAGCCACCCCCTAACTCAAAGACACCCTGTCCTTTGCTCATGGATTCATATACATGCAAATGCAGCTGCCATAAGAGATGGAGATGACAATCATGTGGGAAGAACACGTGGAAAAGGCCTTTGTCCTCTGAGTAGTAGAAGGGATCCTCAAAATTGTTCTGATGATATATGTGTAGGACAGTATTATTAACACTAAAGTGCAGAAGAGAATAAACACAGCACAGGAAAACCCTACTATCTCTAGGAATTTGGTGTCTGAACAAGAAAGGTATAATAAGGAGAAATAATCACAACTAAAATGGTCAATAACATTGGACTTACACTAATCAAGCTGTAGGAAGAACATTACTCATGGGTATTTGATTAAGAATGAAGCCAGCCAAGAGCCCAAGACAAGCAGTGTGCAGACTCTGTGATTCATGATGGTCAAGTAATGCAGCGGTTTGCAGATGGCAATGTAACGGTCACAGGACATTGCAGCCAGAACATAAAACTCAGTGACTCCCAATAAAATGAAAAAAATGAAATAAAATAAAATAAATAACTGAGCCATACAATCACTAAAAGGGATGGTTTTACCTCCTGTAATCATGGTGGCCAAGAACTTGGGTATACTGAGAGTTGTGAATGAAACTTCTAATAAGGAGAAATTTCTGAGGAAGAAATACATGGGGGTTTGGAGGTGGGCATCCAGCAGGGTCAGGATGATAATGGTCAGGTTCCCAGTGATTCTGAGCATGTAGGTGATGAGCAGAAAGATAAAGCTCACAACTGGAAGTTGTGGGTCATCTGACAGTCCCAGGAGGATAAACCCTGTTTTTTATGTGTAGTTTCTCATTTTTTCTTCTTCTTCTTTTGAATAACCTTCAGGAGAATACATAAACAGAAGACCCAGAAAAGGGGACTATCCAAGTATAGCACTGGGATTTGGCTCTGAAATGAAACCTACTATGCTCTGCTAACATAATTCAGGAGATTGTTTAACAGTTAATGAAATAAACAACTTGTTTTGAAGCAAGTTTTTACTACATGTCACAATTTTGATTCACAAAGACTGTTATTTTATAAAATCCCTAGTTTGCAAATTGGGTATCAGGCTAAAAATATTTTTTAAAATCTTGTACAAAAAACATGTTCTTCACATGAAAAGCAAGAATTATAATCTATGTTTTTCTCAAAGCTAGGAAATACAGGAAGAAGAAAGGTACCTGTTGACTCTTAAAAACAGTCTCCACAGAATCCCCTCCTTAGGGATACTCTTTGTCTTTTCTTCAACCTCAGTAAATCATCCTGTCCTAATATATGTCACCTAGTTTCTCATATAATGATTGTTTCCTAGTGTAATATAGAAAAGCCAAATGTGTCAGGAAAAAGGCCATTCAGTGCATATGTTTCCAAAAGGAAAATCATGGAAGATAAATCTTGAGCTACATGACAGATTTCTAAGTTTTGAATCAGACTCACACTCACCAACCTCCTACTCATCTGAAGCCCCAGATAATGGAATAAAGGAATCCAGGTCATGTATCTGTTTTGGTGGTCTTCTCAGATATTAGATACTCAAGAGTAGAAAGGAGGCAGAGTGGCCATTAAGTATATTGGGTCTGTGTCATGAGCTAAGGAAACCAAAGTGTGTCAATATCTAAAATAAAACATTATCTTCAGGAGAACACATTTTTTTCTTCCAAATTCTCCTACCTAAATATTATTAGCATTCTGTCTCTATCTATATGTGTATATTCTGATTTTTACATTATATTTTTATTTTATCTACAATAATATTCCCTTAATTGAAGTTCTATTTTGTCAGGCTACTAGTATAATCCATTAAAGAGCAATAAAGTCTTTATTTTGTCATCATAACTAACAGTAGCGGAAATCATTTAACCAGTTTATTTAAATAACTGAAGCACTGACTACAGTAAAGTCTTTGACTATGTGGATCACAACAAACTGTGGAAAATTCTTAAAGAGATGGGAATACCAGACCATCTTACCTGTCTGCTGAGCAACCTGTATGCAGGTCAAGGAGCAACAGTTAGAACCAGACATGGAACAATGGACTGGTTCCAAATTGGGAAAGGGATACATCCAAGCTGTATTTTGTCACCCACTTATTTCACTTCTATGCAGAGTAAAGTGAAGTGAAGTAGCTCAGTCATGTCCGACTCTTTGCAACCCCATGGACTGTAGCCTACCAGGCTCCTCCCTCCATGGGATTCTCCAGGCAAGAATACTGGAGTGGGTTGGCATTTCCTTCTCCAGGGGATCTTCCCGACCCAGGGATCGAACCCGGGTGTCCTGCATTGCAGACAGATGCTTTAACCTCT
Organism: Bos taurus; assembly: GCF_002263795.3. NCBI lineage: Eukaryota > Metazoa > Chordata > Mammalia > Artiodactyla > Bovidae > Bos > Bos taurus. Next base: position 58,731,190 of record NC_037332.1, read on the forward strand.
GAGCCACCAGGGAAACCCCAGAGTACATCATGTGAAATGCCAGGCTGGATGATGCACAAACTGGAGCCAAGATTGCCCAGAAAAATATCAACAACCTCAAATATGCAGATGATACCACTCTAATGGCAGAAGGTGAAGAGGAACTAAAGAGCCTCTGGATAAGGATGAAAGAAGAGAGTGAAAAAAACTAGTTTAAAATTCAACATTTAAGAGTCTAAGATCATGGCATCCAGTCCCATCAGGTCATGGAAAACAGAAGTGGAAACAGTGGAAGCAGTGACAGATTTTCTTTCTTGGGCTCTAAAATCACTAAGGACAATGACTGCAGCCATGAAATAAAAAGACGCTTGCTCCTTGGAAGAAAAGCTATGGCAAACATAAACAACATATTTAAAAGAAAAGATATAATTTTACCCAAAAGGTCCATATCGTCAAAGCTATAGGTTTTTCTGTAGTCATGTATGAATGAGAGGGTTGGTCCATAAGGAAGGCTGAGGGCCCAAGAATTGATGCCTTCAAATGATGGTGCTGGAGAACACTCTTGAGAGTCACTTGGACTGCAAGGAAATCAAACCAGTCAATCCTAAAGGAAATCAACCACTAATATTCAATGGAGGGACTGTTGGTGAATGAAGCAGCAATACTTTGGCCACCTAATGTGAAGAGCCAACTCATTGGAAAATACCCTGATGCTGGAAAAGACTGAAAGCAAAAGGAGAATGGGGCAGCAAGGGCTGAGATGGTTAGATACCATCACTGACTCAATGCACATGAATCTGAGCAATCTCTAGGAAATAGTGAAGGACAGGGAAGCCTAACATGCTTCAGTCAGATCAGATCAGATGAGATCAGTCACTCAGTCATGTCTGACTCTTTGGGACCCCATGAATCGCAGCACGCCAGGCCTCCCAGTCCATCACCAACTCCTGGAGTTCACTCAGACTCACGTCCATCGAGTCAGTGATGCCATCCAGCCATCTCATCCTCTGTCGTCCGCTTCTCCTCTTGCCCCCAATCCCTCCTAGCATCAGAGTCTTTTCCAATGAGTCAACTCTTCACATGAGGTGGCCAAAGTACTGGAGTTGCAGCTTTAGCATCATTCCTTCCAAAGAAATCCCAGGGCTGATCTCCTTTAGAATGGGATGGTTGGATCCCCTTGCAGTCCAAGGGACTCTCAAGAGTCTTCTCCAACACCACAGTTCAAAAGCATCAATTCTTCGGCGCTCAGCCTTCTTCACAGTCCAACTCTCACATCCATACATGACCACTGGAAAAACCATAGCCTTGACTAGACGGACGTTTATTGGCAAAGTAATGTCCCAGCTTTTCAATATGCTGTCTAGGTTGGCCATTACTTTCCTTCCAAGGAGTAAGTGTCTTTTAATTTCATGGCTGCAGTCACCATCTGTAGTGATTTTGGAGTCCAGAAAAATAAAGTCTGACACTGTTTCCACTGTTTTTCCATATATTTGCCATGAAGTGATGGGACCGGATGCCATGATCTTCATTTTCTGAATGTTCAGCTTTAAGCCAACTTTTTCACTTTCCACTTTCACTTTCATCAAGAGGCTTTTGAGTTCTTCTTCACTTTCTGCCATGAGGGTGGTGTCATCTGCATATTTGAGGTTATTGATATTTCTCCTGGCAATCAATGGGGTGGCAAAAAGCTGGACACAACTTAGGGACTGAATAACAACAACAATAACAAATTTCAATAGCATTCATTTTGTGAATTCTCATTAACTTGTAGCTTTTACATTCTAGTGTCTGGGGAGAAATTTTTATAATAGAATACTTAATTTCAAGGTATGGGTTTGTTGATTTGTAGTATGTAATTTATTGTAACATTGTGAAAATACTCACATTTTTTTTTTTTTTTCTCGACAAACCTGAGCTCTCTTTTCATTTACTCCTCTGTATAGCAGAAAGTAGAGCTGCTGCTGATTTAGGGAAAATTCCAACTGATCAATGGTGGCAAGTGCAATGGGAAAAAATGTGATGTTCACATTAAAATGAACCTATCCTTTTGCTAATCTTCAGTGACTAGAGAAAAAAGTTTAAGAGCATTTATACTGCTGCTGCTAAGTCGCTTCAGTTGTGTCCGACCCTGTGCGACCCCATAGACGGCAGCCCACCAGCCTCCTCTGTCCCTGGGATATTCCAGGCAAGAACATGTCCTTCTCCAATACAAGAAATTGAAAAGTGAAAGTGAAGTCGCTCAGTTGTGTCCAACTTTTTGCGACCCCATGGACTGCAGCCTACCAGGCTCCTCCGTCCATGGGATTTTCCATGCAAGAGTACTGGAGTGGGGTGTCATTGCCTTCTCCAAGACCACTTATAAGAAAAGCTATTTCTTACAAATAACTGTGAAATAAGAAAAGTGAAAAGAAAAGGAGAAAAAGAAAGATATAAGCATCTGAATGCAGAGTTCCAAAGAATAGCAAGAAGAGATAAGAAAGCCTTCCTCAGTGATCAATGGAAAGAAATAGAGGAAAACAACAGAATGAGAAAAACTAGAGATCTCTTCAAGAAAATTAGAGATACCAAGGGAACATTTCATGCAAAGATGGGCTCGATAAAGGACAGAAATGGTATGGACTTAACAGAAGCAGAAGATATCAAGAAGAGGTGGCAAGAATACACAGAAGAACTGTACAAAAAAGATCTTCACATCCCACATAATCATGATGGTGTGATCACTGACCTAGAGCCAGACATCCTGGAATGTGAAGTCAAGTGGGCCTTATAAGGCATCACTACGAACAAAGCTAGTGGAAGTGATGGAATTCTACTTGAGCTATATCAAATCCTGAAAGATGATGTTGGGAAAGTGCTGCACTCAATATGCCAGCAAGTTTGGAAAACTTAGCAGTGGCCACAGGACTGGAAAAGATCAGTTTTCATTTCAATCCCAAAGAAAGGCAATACCAAAGAAGGCTGAAACTACTGCACAATTGCACTAATCTCACATGCTAGTAAAGTAATTCTCAAAATTCTCCAAGCCAGGCTTCAGCAATATGTGAACTGTGAACTTCCTGAAGTTCAAGCTGATTTTAGAAAAGGCAGAGGAACCAGAGATCAAATTGTCAACATCTGCCGGATCATGGAAAAAGCAAGAGAGTTCCAGAAAAACATCTATTTCTGCTTTCTTGACTATGCCAAAGCCTTTGACTGTGTGGATCACAATAAACTGTGGAAAATTCTTCAAGAGATGTGAATACCAGACCACCTGACCTGCCTCTTGAGAAACCTATATACAGGTCAGGAAGCAACAGTTAGAGCTGGACATGGAACAAAAGACTGGTTCCAAATAGGAAAAGGAGTACATCAAGGTTGTATATTGTACCCTGCTTATTTAACTTCTATGCAGAGTACATCATGATAAACGCTGGACTGGAAGAAGCACAAACTGGAATCAAGATTGCCGGGAGAAATATCAATCACCTCAGATATGCAGATGACACCACCCTTATGGCAGAAAGTGAAGAGGATCTAAGCCTCTTGATGAAAGTGAAAGTGGAGAGTGAAGAAGTTGGCTTAAAGCTCAACATTCAGAAAACAAAGATCATGGCATCCAGTCCCATCACTTCATGGCAAATATATGGGGAAACAGTGGACACAGTGTCAGACTTTATTTTTATGGGCTCCAAAATCACTGCAGATGGTGACTGCACCCATGAAATTAAAAGACACTTACTCCTTGGAAGCAAAGTTATGACCAACCTAGATAGCATATTGAAAAGCAGAGACATTACTTTGCCAACAAAGTTTCATCTAGTCAAGGCTATGGTTTTTCCTGTGGTCATGTATGGATGTGAGAGTTGGACTGTGAAGAAGGCTGAGCACCAAAGAATTGATGTTTTTGAACTGTGGTGTTGGAGAAGACTCCTGAGAGTCCCTTGGACTGCAAGGAGATCTAACCAGTCCATTCTAAAGGAGGTCAATCCTGAGTGTTCTTTGGAAGGAATGATGCTAAAGCTGAAACTCCAGTACTTTGGCCACCTCATTCAAAGAGTTGACTCATTGGAAAAGACTCTGATGCTGGAAGGAATTGGGGGCAGGAGGAGAAGGGGACAACAGAGGAAGAAATGACTGGATGACATCACTGACTTGATGGACGTGAGTCTGAGTGAACTTCGGGAGTTGGTGATGGACAAGGAGGCCTGGCGTGCTGCGATTCATGGGGTGGCAAAGAGTCAGACACGACTGCGCGAGTGAACTGAACTGATAAGAAAAGCAAGCATTACAAGCATAATTTCTTAGGCAAATTTATGGCAACTCAAGTATTTGATAGTTATTTAAACTTTAACAGTCATTGTTCTCAATGAACAATCCTCTGCAATTAACAGCTATTTATGACTCTAATCTGTAAATCATTTCTGGGATGTGAGGTGTCAACCATTCCTGGGATGTTTTTGATAATGTAATAAAGAATATATCCAAGTCTCTAAGTCATCATTTCATACTTCCCTTACTAATGGCTCATTCACATTTTTTGTGGTCCCAAGGATCTTAGGATAGCAAGCTTCATGTTCCTTTATGTCTCTTTCTTTTTAGTGAATTCTGCTGCTGCTGCTGCTAAGTCACTTCAGTCGTGTCTGACTCTGTGTGACCCCATAGACGGCAGCCCCCCAGGCTCCCCCCTCCCTGGGATTCTCCAGGCAAGAACACTGGAGTGGGTTGCCATTTCCTTCTCCAATGCATGAAAGTGAAAAGTGAAAGTGAAGTCGCTCAGTCATGTCTGACTCTTCCCGACCCCATGGACTGCCCACCAGACTCTCCCGTCCATGGGATTTTCCAGGCAAGAGTACTGAAGTGGGGTGCCATTTTACTGTTTTGGAGAGCTCAGTGTCAAATTAGGCTTGTGGATTTTTGAAAATGAAAATCAATCTATATAATAAGCAAATATTTGCCATTGAGTTAAATAAAATTTGGGGTTAAATAAAATAGCTGGAAGTGATTTTCAGGACACATCTGCTATTTTATAGTAAATTGTAAGAATGGCTTCTTTGAGAAAAGATCACCATCATTCCCTAATGCTACAATTTGAAAAAGCAACACTATGTAAATGTCTATTAAGGACTGAGAGATTGTTTTTCTTATTTTATCTAAATTGTGAGACATGGGTGGGAAGCTCCATAAATTCCACAATATAATTGGAAAAAAAAGTTAGCTTCTCACATTCTCTATATGTACTGACTTTACTATTCCTAACTTTAAAACTCTTAAGAAGTCATAAGTAATGCTATGAACAAATATAAACTCAAGAGAGTTTGCATCATCAGTATTAATAAAGGTGCATGCGTTCTCAGTCATGTCCAAGTCTTTGCAACCCTATGAACTGTAGCCCTCCAGGCCCCTCTGTCCATGGGATATCCCAGGCAAGAATATTGGATGAGTTGCCATTTCCTCCTCCAGGGGATCTTTCCTACCCCAGATCAAGAACCTGGGTCTCTTGAATCTTCTGCGCTGGCAGGTGGATTCTTTATCACTGAGCCACGTGGGGAGCTCTGGCATTATTACACAGAATTCCAATTATCTGTCTTTCCCTATTAATTAAGGATCTTTTTATTTGTGTTAGGTTTATAAGTTCGGATAATTTGTCATAGAAGAGAACAGAATATTGGTTAAATTTTATATCTTGGGTAATAGTTTGGATTTATAACAACCTTAATTTTTTTTTTCTAGAATGATTAGTTTCACTGCTGACTGCGCTTGCTCATATCTAATACCATGTAAGAACTTCATTATGAATGTATAAAAAATTCATAAGAAGAGTCAATTTAGATTACTTTCAGATTATTACCTTAAGACTATTTTTGAATAGTCTTACAGTTCAGAATTCTGTTTCTCTGACTCCTCTGAAAAAAAGCAACTTTCTTTTTCTTAATGGAAAAGGGGAGTTGAATCAAATTAGTCAGATCAACACACAAACCCGTATGATTAGGAATAATGAAGTAAAAAAAAATGTAATCATGTAAACCACTCTTAGGATGTGCGGGTTTCCATAGAGGTATTATATATCTCCCTAAATGTCTGTTTGTTAACTAGTATCTATATTTGAAGATAATTTTTAACGTAAAAAGGAAAAGAAATTCTTATAAAAATATAGCATCAGGTCTTAATTTTAATTATTTTGCATGGAATTATTGGGGATTTGCATTCCAAGAGATCTGGATTAAAAATACAACACTCTGAGTTATATGTTTTTTTCTTCCCCACAGTGAAAATGAGGATAATATTGCATAGAATTATTGTGATGGCTAACTTGTAAAAGTAAAATTAAATTATATAAAATTTTAAAGCATGTATTCCCATACAGTAAATACTGTTCTCTTTATTATTCCTACAAATAAAATCAATTATTACATTTGAGGAAGATGGTCCCACTATAAAACAATAGCAACCATTTTGGAGGAAACTTATTTGAGAGCCAGTACTGTTTATGTACTTATCTCATCGATCTCATTGATTCATTGCAATAACCTTATGTTACCTTTGAAGAAACTGACAATGAGAGATTAATTATTGTAAACAAAAGCATACAGCTAGTTAAAGGTCAAATTGTAATTCTATACTATTTTCTTCTGAAACTGAAGCATGTGATACTTAGACATATATTCAATGAGCAGGACCAAACTCAGAACAATTTTCTGAAAATTAATAAATTAGTATGACAAACAGGAAACATAAACAGACTCATTCTTCAGAACCCTTGAAATATACAGGAAGGAATGGCAACCCCAAATTATTCATTATTTATTTCACCTGATGAAATGCTAAGCTAAGGATTAATAAACCAGTACTAAGGAAAGGAAAGTTTGCATTGGTTTTTACTTTACGATCTTACCTCTATTTCTACAAATGCATCACATTAAGTGGCAGAAATTATTAAAAAATATTGGTAACTATTTCAAGTTTAGATTAAGATATTTAGCATTTGTAAAAATACTCTATCTCAACACTTTTGCAGTTATCTTCTTTCTATAGCTATTTTTCTTTGATGCATTTTGCTTTGTAGCCAAGGGAGCAAAAATGGTGAAAGGTAGCAAGATATTATTACTGTGGTTCTTTATGGACATGATTTTTATATGGATTTTTAACCTGAATAAGCCACATGCAGTTTTATAACAACATATACCCATGGTTCATGGGAAGTACTCCAGTGAATCAAATGTGCCAACAGAGCCAAGAGGAAAATACTCTAAGGATTATACATATGTTATTAATATTTGTACCACTATTGAATTAGAAAACTTGGTGGAAGATGTCCAAAGAGATGGAAAAGCATGAGAATTAGGGCAGAATCATATGGAAGACTCGCAAATTTTTTGGAAGAGTTTTCTGAATTTGGTACATCAGGATTTCCCTAAAGTATAGACATTTCTTGATCATGCTGACTGAAATATTGAGACAAATGAATCTTATGTGTAAACACTACATTTCCTTTCTTGTGTAATAAAATGTCCCCATAAAGTGGCTCACTAAGCTATAAAGTATAAAATAAATTATTCAAAAGATTAAATAGAGAACAATGAGAAGAATGAGATACAGTATCATGCTCAGTGATTTCCCACAGAAGGCACGAGAGAAGTTAGATTAAATAAATACTAAAGTCTTGAATATGTTCCAAGAATTTTCACAGGTCATTTTCCTTTAATAATGGTGCTAATTAAGTATCTACTATCCAGAGGCCTCTTTTCATTTGATTGGTGGACTGGGTTCTGGTAATTAATGAAAGCATAAAACCTAGGAAATCTGCAAAAATTACAACTCAGATGCCTTTAATCTAATTTTCTTTTTTTCCCCTTTCTTTTAAATAAAAATTTATTTATTTTAATTGGGGGCTAACTACTTTACAATATTATACTGGTTTTGCCATACATACACATGAATCAACCACGGGTGTACACGTGTTCCTCATCCTGAATCCCCTCCCACCTTGCTCTCCGTACCATCGCTCTGGGTCATCCCAGTGCACCAGCCCCTAGCATCCTGTATCATGCATCGTACTTGGACTGTCAATTCGTTTCACATATGATATCATACATGTTTCAATGCCATCCTCCCAAATCATCCCACCCTTGCTCTCTCCCACAGAGTCCAAAAGACTTTACTATCCATCTATGTCTCTTTTGCTGTCTCACATAGAGGGTTATCATTACCATCTTTCTAAATTCAATATATATGCATTAGTATAAGACATCTGAATGCAGAGTTCCAAAGAATAGCAAGAAGAGATAAGAAAGCCTTCCTCAGCTATCGGTGCAAAGAAATAGAGGAAAACAAGAGAATGAGAAAAACTAGAGATCTCTTCAAGAAAATTAGAGATACCAAGGGAACATTTCATGCAAAGATGGGCTCGATAAAGGACAGAAATGTATGGACCTAACAGAGGCAGAAGATATCAAGAAGAGGTGGCAAGAATACACAGAAGAACTGTACAAAAAGATCTTCACATCCCACATAATCATCATGATGGTGTGATCACTGACCTAGAGCCAGACATCCTGGAATGTGAAGTCAAGTGGGCCTTATAAGGCATCACTATGAAAAAAGCTAGTGGAGGTGATGGAATTCTACTTGAGCTATTTCAAATTCTGAAAGATGATGCTGTGAAAATGCTGCACTCAATATGCCAGCAAATTTGGAAAACTTAGCAGTGGCCACAGGACTGGAAAAGGTCAGTTTGCATTCCAATCCCAAAGAAAGGCAATGCCGAAGAAGGCTGAAACTACTGCACAATTGCACTAATCTCACATGCTAGTAAAGTAATGCTCAAAATTCTCCAAGCCAGGCTTCAGTAATATGTGAACCGTGAACTTCCTGATGTTCAAGCTGGTTTTACATAAGGCAGAGGAACCAGAGATCAAATTGCCAACATCCTCTGGATAATGGAAAAAGCGAGAGAGTTCCAGAAAAACATCTATTTCTGCTTTCTTGACTATGCCAAAGCCTTTGACTGTGTGGATCACAATAACCTGAGGAAAGTTCTTCAACAGATGGGAATACCAGACCACCTGACCTGCCTCTTGAGAAATCTGTATGCAGGTCAGGAAGCAACAGTTAGAACTGGACATGGAACAACAGACTGGTTCCAAATAGGAAAAGGAGTACATCAAGGCTGTATATTGTCACCCTGCTTATTTAACTTACATGCAGAGTACATCATGAGAAACGCTGGACTGGAAGAAATGCAAGCTGGAATCAAGATTGCCGGGAGAAATATCAATCACCTCAGATATGCAGATGACACCACCCTTATGGCAGAAAGTGAAGAGGAACTCAAAAGCCTCTTGATGAAAGTGAAAGTGGAGAGTGAAGAAAACGAAGATGATGGCATCCGTTCCCATCACTTCATGGGAAATAAAGGGGAAACAGTGGAAACAGTGTCAGACTTTATTTTTATGGGCTCCAAAATCACTGCAGATGGTGACTGCAGCCATGAAATTAAAAGATGCTTACTCCTTGGAAGGAAAGTTATGTCCAACCTACATAGCATATTCAAAAGCAGAGACATTACTTTGCCAACAAAGTTCCATCTAGTCAAGGCTATGGTTTTTCCAGTGGTCATGTATGGATGTGAGAGTTGGACTGTGAAGAAGGCTGAGCGCCGAAGAATTGATGCTTTTGAACTGTGGTGTTGGAGAAGACTCTTGAGAGTCCCTTGGACTGCAAGGAGATCCAACCAGTCCATCTGGAAGGAGATCAGCCCTGATATTTCTTTGGAAGGAATGATGCTGAAGCTAAAACTCCAGTACTTTGGCCACCTCATGTGAAGAGTTGACTCATCGGAAAGGACTCTGATGCTGGGAGGAATTAGGGGCAGGAGGAGATGGGGACGACAGAGGATGAGATGGCTGGATGACATCACTGACTAGATGGACGTGAGTCTGAGTGAACTCTGGGAGTTTGTGATGGACAGGGAGGCCTGGTGTGCTGTGCATCATGGGTTCTCAAAGAGTTGGACACGACTGAGCAACTGAACTGAACTAAAACTGTATTGGTGTTTTTCTTTCTGGCTTACTTCACTCTGTATAATAGGCTCCAGTTTCATCCATCTCATTAGAACTGATTCAAATGTATTATTTTTTATGGCTGAGTAATACTCCATGTGTATATGTACCACAGCTTTCTTATCCATTTGTTTGCTGATGGACATCTATGTTGCTTCCATGCCCTGCCTATTATAAACAGTGCTGTGATGAACATTGGGGTATACGTGTTTCTTTCAATTCTGTTTTCCTCAGTGTGTGTGCCCAGTAGTGGGATTGTAGGGTCGTATGGCAGTTCTATTCCCAGTTTTTTAAGGAATCTCCACACTGTTCTCCATAGTGGCTGTACTAGTTTGCATTCCCACCAACAGTGTAAGAGGGTTCCCTTTTCTCCACACCCTCACTAGCATTTATTGCTTGTAGACTTTTGGATTGCAGCCATTCTGATTGGTGTGAAATGGTACCTCATTGTGGTTTTGATTTGTATTTCTCTGATAATGAGTGATGTTGAGCATCTTTTCATGTGTTTGTTAGCCATCTGTATGTCTTCTTTGGAGAAATGTCTGTTTAGTTCCTTGGCCCATTTTTTATTTGGGTCGCTTATTTTTCTGGAATTGAGCTGCAGGAGTTGCATGTATATTTTTGAGATTAATCCTTTGTCAGTTGCTTCATTTGCTATTATTTTCTCCCATTCTGAAGGCTGTCTTTTCAATTAGCTTATAGTTTCCTTTGTTGTGCAGAAGCTTTTAATTTTAATGGTCCCATTTGTTTATTTTTGCTTTTATTTCCAATGTTCTGGGAGGTGGGTCATAGAGAATCCTGCTGTGATGTATGTCAGAGAGTGTTTTGCCTATGTTCTTCTCTTGGAGTTTTATAGTTTCTGGTCTTACGTTTAGATCTTTAATCCATTTTGAGTTTATTTTCGTGTATGGTGTTAGAAACTGTTCTAGTTTCATTCTTTTACAAGTGGTTGACCAGTTTTCCCAGCACCACTTGTTAAAGAGATTGTCTTTTCTCCATTGTATATTCTTGCCTCCTTTGTCAAAGATAAGGTGTCCATAGGTGGGTGGGTTTATCTCTGGGCTTCTATTTTGTTCCATTGATCTATATTTCTGTCTTTTTGCCAGGACCATACTGTCTTGATGACTGTGGCTTTGTAGTAGAGCCTGAAGTCAGGCAGCTTTATTCCTCCAGTTCCATTCTTCTTTCTCAAGGTTGCTTTGGCTATTCGAGGTTTTTTGTATTTGCATACAAATTGTGAAATTATCTGTGAAAAGTACCGTTGGTAGCTTGATAGGGATTGCATTGAATCTATAATTTGCTTTGGGTAGTATACTCATTTTCACTATATTGATTCTTCCAATCCATGAACATGGTATATTTCTCCATCTATTAGTGTCCTCTTTGGTTTCTTTCACCAGTGTTTTATACTTTTCTATATATAGGTCTTTTGTTTCTTTAGGTAGATATATTCCTAAGTATTTTATTCTTTTCGTTGCAATGGTGAATGGAATTGTTTCCTTAATTTCTCTTTCTGTTTTCTCATTATTAGTGTATAGGAATGCAAGGGATTTCTGTGTGTTGATTTTATATCCTGCAAATTTTCTTTATTCACTGATTAGCTCTAGTAATTTTCTGGTGAAGTCTTTAGCATTTTCTATGTAGAGGATCATGTCACCTGCAAACAGTGAGAGTTTTACTTCTTCTTTTCCAATTTGGATTCCTTTTATTTCTTTTTCTGCTCTGATTGCTGTGGCCAAAACTTCCAAAACTGTGTTGAACAGTAGTGGTGAAAGTGGGCACCCTTGTCTTGTTCCTGACTTTAGGGGAAATGCTTTCAATTTTTCACCATTGAGGATAATGTTTGCTGTGGGTTTGTCATATATAGCTTTTATTATGTTGAGGTATGTTCCTTCTATTCCTGCTTTCTGGAGAGTTTTTATCATAAATGGATGTTGAATTTTGTCAAAGGCTTTCTCTGCATCTATTGAGATAATCATGTGGCTTTTAGTTTTCAATTTGTTAATGTGGTATATTACATTGATTTATTTGCAGATATTGAGGAATCCTTGCATCCCTGGGATAAAGCCCACTTGGTCATGGTGTATGATCTTTTTAAGGTGTTGTTCGATTCTGATTGCTAGAATATTGTTAAGGATTTTTGCATCTATATTCATCAGTGATATTGGCATGTAGTTTTCTTTTTTTGTGGGATCTTTGTCAGGTTTTGGTATTACAGTGATGATGGCCTCATAGAATGAGTTTGGAAGTTTACTTCCTCTGCCATTTTCTGGAAGATTTTGAGTAGGATATGTGTTAGCTCTTCTCTAAATTTTTGGTAGAATTCAGCTGTGAAGCTGTCTGGATCTGGGCTTTTGTTTGCTGGAAGATTTCTAATTACAGTTTCAATTTCCATGCTTGTGATGGGTCTGTTAAGATTTTCTATTTCTTCCTGATTCAGTTTTTGAAAGTTGTACTTTTCTAAGAATTTGTCCATTTCTTCCACGTTGTCCATTTTATTGGCATATAATTGCTGATAATAGTCTCTTAGAAGTGACTTAGCATAGCATAGCATAGTATAGTCTCTTATGATCCTTTGTATTTCTTTTTCATCTGTTGTGATCTCTCCATTTTCATTTCTAATTTTATTGATTTGATTTTTCTCCTTTTGTTTGTTGATGAGTCTGGCTAATGGTTTGTCAATTTTATTTATCCTCTCAGAGAACCAGCTTTTGGTTTTGTTGATTTTTGCTATGGTCACTTTTGATTCTTTTGCATTTATTTCTGCCCTAATTTTTAAGATTTCTTTCCTTCTACTAACCCTGGGGTTCTTCATTTCTTCATTTTCTAGTTGCTTTAGGTGTAGTGTTGGGGCAGGGCATCCTAATATGGTGGAGAAATAGGACAGGGAGACCACTTTCTCCCCCAGAAATTCATCAAAAGAACATTTGAACACATAGTAAATTTCACAAAACAACTTCTGAATGCCAGCAGAGGACATCAGGCACCCAGAAAAACAGCCCATTGTCTTCGAAAGGAGGTAGGAAAAAATATAAAAGATAAAAAGAGAGACAAAAGAGGTAGGGATGGAGCTCCGTCGAGGGAAGGGAGTCTTAAAAAAGAGAGAAGTTTCCAAACACCAGGAAACACTCTCACTGCTGAGTCTGTGGCGAGCCTTGGAACCATAGAGGGCAACATAACCGGGAGGAAAAATAAGTAAATAATTAAAACCCACAGATTATGTGCCCAACAGTAACTCCCCCAGAGGAGAAGCAGTGCAGACGTCTGCATCCACCACTAGCAAGCTGGGGTTGGTCAGGGAGACACGGACTACATTGCTTAGAGTAAGGACCTGGCCTGAATGCCCCAAGGGCAATCTGAGGGAACTAACTTGGGCTAGCAAACCAGACTGTGGGATAGCTACTTCACAAAAAGTGCTAACCTAAGACACCATCAGGCCCACTTGCAGAACAAAGGACTGAGCAGTGCTATCCTGGCCCAGACACGCGAGGGCAGCCAGAGCCAGAAGGGGGCAATTGCGGCCCCAGAGAGGCATTATCTACCAAACTGCAAGAAGGCTTCGTTGCTAACCAAGACTTCTTCAGATTCTGGACCAAGAAGGTGCGCTGGTTGTACACCCAGAAAACCAAGCAACAGAGACAGGGGAGGCGATAAGTCACAGCAACCTTTAACCTAATTTTAGAAATGAACACAAAAATCTCCACATCTGTTGACTCAATCGTTGTTATTCATTCAACAGACATTGAGGACCTGCTGTCTTAGATACTATAGGACACTGTAGATACAATAGAATCAAAATAGACATGAACCCACCTTTACTCAGCTTGCTGCGGAATCTCCAAACACAAATCTGAAGATAGACATAGACATCATCAGTAAAGATTGCAGAGGCCCCCAGAGTCTCTAGGTAGACTGAGTAGTGATGGTTTCCCCTGACAAGTGCAGCTTTAAAAGACTGGGAGACGTGGCTGTTTTATCAAATGTGTACATAACAACATAACTTTACAAGGGACATAAAGAAGAGAAAATGATGCAAATAAAATGAATCTCAAAAAATAGACCCTAAATAAATGTTCACAAAACAAGTGTTTTGTGAACACTTGACAAAGAATTCAAAGTAATTGTCATAGACATGAGTATTATGTTCTGGAAAGTAGCAGTGTTTTAGTTATATTACAATTATTTTTAATTATTTGATTCTAAATATAACTTACTATGTATTTTTATGGAATTCACATATAAATTCTATAAAAATACATAATATCATGATCAATATTTACCTTCAATATATATATATTTTTTCACGAAATAAAAACCTCTACTTTAAAAGGGCAATGCACGAGTACATATTATCTCTTTGGACTGAATTTTGTGTGCTATCACACAGAATATATAGCTTCTTTACACCACAGGAAACTATCAGTGTTCACCTTGAAAATACATAGGAAATTTCACACTAATTTTGAAACTCTACATTTGAAGTACAGTCTGGTACTTCATAGGATCCTTTCAGGGACTGATTAACAGAATTAAAATGATCTTTTCACAGTGCACTTTGTCTTAAAAAATATATTTCAATCTACAAAATCCTGAAGGAGGAATAACTTTATGAAATGTCAATAAGCAATGCACTGGAAAACTTAGCTTGGAAGTGAAAGTAACAGATTGGGAAATACATTAACTGTCATTTGGCAGGTTAACAGGCTATAAAGAGCAAAGGTAGTTATTAATGAATAGATGGTTAGGAATTTCAGGATTTAACCTGATTGTTCTTTAAAGTGTCCTTTATTTTTGACCAAAAAAATATTTATTGGCAGAGAAGACTGCTTTATAGACCATGTCTCTGAAGGCTTGTTTCACTTGCTGGTTTGTCAGGGTGTAGAAGAAGGGGTTCAGCAAGGAGGCCACATAGGTATTGAGAATAGCTACCCCTTTAGTCAATGATGTCTTTTCTTTGGAGGGATTAGCATACATGAATATGCAGCTTCCATCAGAGATGGAGATAACAGTCATGTGAGAAGAAGAAGTAGAGAAGGCCTTTTTTCTCTGACTGGCAGATATAATTCTCAGAATAGTCCTGATAATGTATGTATAGGACAAAATCACTAATGCCATGAATAGCAAACTAACCAAAGAAAAGTAAAAACCCATTACTTCTAGAAGCCATGTATCTGAACAAGACAATTGTAAAAGGGGGAAACAGTCACACAAAAAGTGATCAATGACATTGGAAGGAGGAGGAGGACCTGGAGGAGAAGCATAAGGAGTGAGAAAATGGTCAGAAACCCGCCCAGCCATGCACAGAGCACAAGCCGGCGCCAGAGTTTCCTGCTCATGATGGTTGTATAATGCAGAGGCTTGCAGATGGCAACATATGACAATGGCAGTTAGAATGTAAAATTCAGTCACCCCCATGAAAATAGAGAAAAATAGTTGGGCTGCACAATTGTAAGAAATAGTCTTGTCCTTGATGATAATTGCCCCCAGAAATCTAGGGATGCACACAACAGTAGAGGAGACCTCTGAGAAAGAGAAATTTCGGAGGAAGAAATACATGGGCATCTGGAGATGGGAGTCCACCCAGGTTAGGGTGGTGTTAGTCAGATTTCCCAGTGACAATACATATGTGATAAATAAAAAGAGGAAAATCACAATCTGAAGGTCAGGATCATCAGAAAGGCCTCAGAGTCATTTTTCCCTCTTTTTTCTGTTTTGTTTTTTTTTCCTTCTTCTACTTTTATATATACTTAGGTGGAAAGTGCATTAAAGTGAATAGATGAAAGGTAGAATTCATTGTGATCAATATGATCATCATTAATACAGTTCTAAAACTTTCTCTATAATTCATGTCAATGGTATTTTATTATCTTATTTGCATTATTACTTAAAACATATTTGTGGATCCTGCTTTACATACTAATCTATGATTCTAAATCTAGCAGATAATAGGAAATCTTCATACAATAAGTTGCATTATACAGAGATGATAAGTGAAATAAATCAATGCTTTTTTACTTTGTACAATTAAATCATTGTAGTTTTGTTAGAATAATCCTATAAAATATACATTTTTCTTTTTTCTGTCATGTATTTATAAGAAGTTACTACCACCTAAAACAGAAATGGATGATCTCACTTCCTTTACAAGATCAAAACGAAACATAAAAATCTAAAGTAACAACCCAATACTTTTAAGATATAAGAAATTAATGATTTACTTAGCAAATAAAATAAATATTTAATGATGATATAATTTAGTTAATAATTTTATTTTATTCATATTTATGAATGTAATTATCAAGATAATATGAGAATATTGTATATATTTTACATATGTATTATGTATTTACAATAAATAGAATAACCTAATTATTTTATTTAATAAGGGACATATTCACTTATTCAATGATTTGTCTTATAATTCCATTGAAATCATTAATATTTGGCATCTACTATGATTTGCTAGGAATGTACATGTGGAAACAGTTTTATGTTTTAGCTTAAAATGATATGCAGTATTTATATACTTTTCATTTTGCACCAAAGCAGAAATTGAAAAGTAACTCCTTGCGTCAGATCTTAGCAGCTCTGTTACTCATATTGTAGCCCAGTGCATTTTCTGCTTGAATATCATTGTCTCTTAGCTATTAAGCTTTATGAAAAAAGGTTTTATCCCCTTGTAGTTCTGCTCCACATTTTTCATGTGCATGAGATGACTGATTCAAAGGGATATTCCAGATATGTATAGCAAAGCCTCTCCTATGCATTCACACGTCTTCAGTTACTTCCCAGCTCTGCTGCATATATCTTTCTCTGTATTTGGTTTGCTAAAAATTGTGAAAACTCCCTTTTGCTTATTTCATATATTCATACTTCTGCTATGAATAATAGAATGCAAAATCATTGCTTCTCTGCTAGACACTATCAAATGTCACAGTATCAAATTGGATATTTTTCTCTGATTTATGATGATTCATGAGAATAAAAATGTTCAGAAACCTTAAGAAGATGTAGAAATATACTATCTTCTTCAGTAACATCGGTCTAGAAGTTTAAGGGAGAAATATTTACAGAAAGAATTGTAAGGGATATGGCAGCATTTAGTTTTACAAGTATAGATTCTGGTGTCTCTAGGACTAGGATCTGGGGTCCCTCTGGTTACACTGAAAGCTAAATACTCAAATCTAGTTGTTTTGACCTATGAAGAAAGACATGTGTTGATCTCCTAGGAACAAAGCAAAGTTCAGGCTACATCTGTGTTATGCTGTGGACCATAGGGGATTTTTGGAAGGCACACTTGGTGTTCTCAGTAACCTCCTGACTCTCCTCTATAGCAATCTCCCTTCAGAATGGTTATGTTCATCCTACAGAAGATCTCAATGATGACATCTACAAAGCAATCACTTTCATTAATCACAATTATTTATTTCATGAGCAATAAAATAGATGTAAAGTCTTACAAAATGACATTCTTAATCTACTTTATTTTTAATCTTGATATATGGAAATTTTCTACATATACAATTTTTTGCTTATCCTTTGACTTTATTATTTTTGGAACTTCACAAAACAAGGTTATTTCACATTTCTAAGTTGTATGATAACCATTATAATGCACATAATGTCCTCACAGTTTTTAAAAATTGCTGTTACGTGGGTTAACTGAGTCCTCACTATCAATAGCAATATTTAATTGCAGTGTCAATTTTGTCCATCTTATTGTTCATCTTGGCCTTTGCATGTCTTTATCATGTCTTTGACATACTAGTGAGAAATATCACAAAATACAATCTTTTGTTTTATTCAGGTTCTAGTCAGTGAATTATTGTTCTTTATTTCCTTTGTTGTTTTTATTTTTCCCCAAGACTTTGATAGTGAAAATTATATGTAATCAGCTAATAATATGCCATACATAGTTATATAATTATTAATATATAAATAACACATATCATATAATAGCTACTTTATATTAAATACAGTTACATAGTCCAATGAAATAACTTTATTTAACATAAATAATACAATAATGAATCCATATAATAAAATAATAGAGTCACTAATACAGAACTAGATCACTGCTGGGGGGAAGTCTGCATGAGAATTGTTTACTGGAAGAGAGGCATTAGGAAAGAGTACAAAGAAAAATAGAAGAAAATGGTAGCATAACTTGTATCTGTGACAGGACATGTACTGGTTTTATTTAACTCAGTAAAGGAGCATTTTGGCAGATATCTCTCTATATCACAAGGATTGATACCTTTGTCTACTTCATCTTTTTTTAAAATCTATTGAGACACAATTGACGTATAACATGGTATAAGTTTAAAATGTACATGTTGATTTTATACACGTATATATTGTGAAATGATTATCACAGTGGGTTAGTAAATATATCTATCACTCACATAGTTCCTATTTACTATTTTTGTGGTGACAGAATTTAAGATTACTCTCAGCAATTTTCAGTTATATAACACAGCTATACATCACATATTCTGATATCAGGTTTGTGGTAATAGCGATATGTTGAATGCATTTACCCTAAGAGCCCAATTAACAAGCAACAAGGAACTCTGTATTATTCATGAAGAACACATGCACAGTAGTGCTTCACTAGATTAAACCTCATCCTCATGATAGAGGCTTAATCCAGGTTTAGATCAGGGAATTTTTTTTTTTCTTTTGCTGTGATACTCCAGAATTATGCCGAATTGATTTTTTTTCTCCTTAGTATCCATTGTTGATCAATGGCTGGAGCCATTTTTTTTTTTTTGTGGTACAAAATGGCTCTATCATTTTTAATCTGCTTTCCAATAATAATTTTGTGCCATAATACAGAAGTTAGTTGGCAAACTGATGTCTCTGTTTTTTTTTTTTTTTTTTTTAACTTTACAATATTGTATTGGTTTTGCCATATATTAACATGAATCTGCCACAGGTATACACATGTTCCCCATCCTGCACCCTCCTCCCTCCTCCCTACCTGGCTACAGTCACAATACACATCCAAAAATAATTTGGAGCCCAAGAAAATAAAATCAGTCACTGTTTCTACTTTTTTCCCATCAATTTGCCATGAAGTGATGGTACTAGATGCCATGCTGTTAGCTTTTGGAATGTTGAGTTTTATGCCAGCTTTTTCACTCTCCTTTTCCAATCTCATCAAAAGGATAAAACATTATACTCAAATTAAAAACTGAAAACTTTTTTTCTAATATTAGAAACAAGCAAGGAGGCCCTTATATTCAATATAGTACAGAAAGTACTAGTCAGAATAATTGGACAAATTGATCAATTCATAAACCAGTCATCTCTATTCGCATCTCTATTTCTATTTATAATAGAAAACTCTACACACTTTGTAAAAAGTTTTAAAGTTGCGGAACATAGAATCAACATTAAGAATGTAAGTTGCATTTTTATACTATTAATAAGCTTTCTGAAAAAGAAATTAAGTAAAAAATGAAAGTTGCAGTAGTACCAAAAGGAATAAGATACTTAGGAATAAACTTAACTAAAGAGGTAGAAGATAAATACACTGAAAACTGCAAAACTTTGATGAAACTAAAGACATAAACATATGGGAAAACATTCAGTACTCATGGATGAGGAAACTTATATATATGTCCTGCTCCCCAACAAAATCGACAGATTCAGTGCAGTCCTGTCAAATACCAATGGCATTATTTTTTTACAGAAACAGAAAAAAAATTCTAAAATTTATAAGGAATCACAAAAGACCATGAATAGCCAAATAAATCTTGAGAATAAAAACTAAAGCTGGCTTCCAGATTTCAAAATATATTGAAAGCTATGATAATTAAATTGATAGAGTACTAACATAACAATAGCCATCTTAACCAATTACACAGCATGGGGATCCCAGAAAACACTCAGGTACATACAGTCAAATGATCTTTGAAAAGGGCACCAAAAACCCATAGAGGGGAAAATACAGTCTTTTCAAAGAGGGTGACTGAAAACCAAAGACTAATAATTTCAAAGAAAAGCAAAATTTAAAGAAACTATAAACATTTCATAGTAGTATTTGCAGAAAATAGAAAAGTTTTTCAAATATGAAAAGACTTGCAGAAAAGCATTGAAAATATGACTGCTTTATATAAAAGTGTGAATGTACATAAAGAAGCTCAATGTTAAGCTAATTACTGAAAACAAAGAGAGGTTATGGGAAAACTGGGCATCTACATGCAAAAGAAGGAAATTCTTTTTTTTTTTTTTAAGTATAAAATTCTACCCTTACTTTACACTGTACACAAAGTCAACTCAAAACAGATTAAAGATTAAATGTAAGACACAAAGTTTTAAAACTCTTTAGAAAAAATCATAGCGGAAAAGCTGCATGATATTGGACTAGGCAATGATTTAATGGATATGACCCCAGGAGCATAGGCAACCAAGGTAGATAGAACAGTGGGATTACATCAAAATAAAAGGCACTTTCACCACCAAAGAAAGAGTCGACAAACAGCAGAGTGAGGCGACAACCTATAGAATAGAAGAGAATATTACAAACACTGTATCCAACAAGCGATTAATGCCTAAAATGTGTACAAAAGTCTTACAATTCAGTAGAACAAAACCAGGACAAACTCCCAAAACTTAATAACTTAATTAATAAAAGGACTGAAGACTCAAGTATGCATTTTCCCAAAGAAGACATACAAGTATAACGATATAAATGGCCAACAGATATATGCTAGATGGTTAATGCCACTGATGTTCAGAGAAAGGAAGATGAAAAGGACAATGTTAAGTCACCTCACACCTGTCAGGATGGCTGTTATCAAGATGATAAAAGACAAGTGTTGATGACGGTGTGGAGAATTTAGAATCCTGATACATTGTCGGTGGGAATGCACATTCTGCAGCCACTATGAGAAACAATACAGATTTCCTTCAAAAATTAAAAATAGAACTACCATGTTGTCTAGCAACCCCATTTCCAGATATGTATCTAAAATAATTGAAATCATGGTATCTAAGTGATAGCATTGTCATGTTCCCTGAAGCAGTATTCACAATTGTTAAGATATGGAAACCACCTAAATGTTTAGGGAAGGATGAATGGATACAAAAAATACGGTAAGTACATTTAATGGAATCAGTTCAGTTCAGTCACTCAGTCGTGTCTGACTCTTTGCAACCCCATGAATAGCAGCACGGCATGCCTCCCTGTCCATCACCAACTCCTGGAGTTCACTCAGACTCACGTCCATCGAGTCAGTGATGCCATCCAGCCATCTCATCCTCTGTCGTCCCCTTCTCCTCCTGTCCCCAATCCCTCCCAGCATCAGAGTCTTTTCCAATGAGTCAACTCTTCACATGAGGTGGCCAAAGTACTGGAGTTTCAGCTTCAGCATCATTCCTTCCAAAGAAATCCCAGGGCTGATCTCCTTTAGAATGGACTGGGTGGATCTCCTTGCAGGCCACGGGACTCTGAGGAGTCTTCTCCAACACCAGAATTCAAAAGCATCAGTTCTTCAGCGCTCAGCTTTCTTCACAGTCCAACTCTCAAATCCATACATGACCACTGGAAAAACCATAGCCTTGCCTAGATGAACCTTTGTTGGCAAAGTAATGTCTCCGCTTTTGAATATGCTATCTAGGTTGGTCATAACTTTCCTCCCAAGGAGTAAGCGTCTTTTAATTTCATGACTGCAGTCACCATCTGCAGTGATTTTGGAGCCCAAAAAAATAAAGTCTGACACTGTTTCCCCATATATTTGCAATGAAGTGATGGGACCAGATGCCGTGATCTTTGTTTTCTGAATGTTGAGCTTTAAGCCAACTTTTTCACTCTCCACTTTCACTTTCATCAAGAGGCTTTTGAGTTCCTCTTCACTTTCTGCCATAAGGGTGGTGTCATCTGCATATCTGAGGTGACTGATATTTCTCCCGGCA
This sequence comes from Bos taurus, assembly GCF_002263795.3. Classification (NCBI taxonomy): domain Eukaryota; kingdom Metazoa; phylum Chordata; class Mammalia; order Artiodactyla; family Bovidae; genus Bos; species Bos taurus. The sequence goes on from NC_037332.1 coordinate 58,753,128, forward strand.
ATATTGATTCCAGCTCGTGTTTCTTCCAGTCCAGCATTTCTAATGATGTACTCTGCATATAAGTTAAATAAGCAGGGTGACAATATACAGCCTTGATGTACTCCTTTTCCTATTTGGAACCAGTCTGTTGTTCCATGTCCAGTTCTAACTGTTGCTTCCTGACCTGCATACAGATTTCTCAAGAGGTAGGTCAGGTGGTCTGGTATTCCCATCTCTTGAAGAATTTCCCACAGTTTATTGTGATCCACACAGTCAAAGGCTTTGGCATAGTCAAAAATCAGAAATAGATGTTTTTCTGGAACTCTCTTGCTTTTTCCATTATCCAGCGGATGTTGGCAATTTGATCTCTGGTTCCTCTGCCTTTTGTAAAACCAGCTTGAGCATCAGGAAGTTCACAGTTTACATATTGCTGAAGCCTGGCTTGGAGAGTTTTGAGCATTGCTTTACTAGCATGTGAGATGAGTGCAATCGTGCGGTAGTTTGAGCCTTCTTTGGCATTGCCTTTCTTTGGGATTGGAATGCAAACTGACCTTTTCCAGTCCTGTGGCCACTGCTAAGTTTTCCAAATTTGCTGGCATAATGAGTGCAGCACTTTCACAGCATCATTTTTCAGGATTTGAAAGAGCTCAACTGGAATTCCATCACCTCCACTAGCTTTGTTCATAGTGATGCTTTCTAAGGACCACTTGACTTCACATTCCAGGATGTCTGGCTCTAGATGAATGATCACACCATAGTGATTATCTTGGTCATGAAGATCTTTTTTGTACAGTTCTTCTGTGTATTCTTGCCGTCTCTTCTTAATATCTTCTGCTTCTGTTAGGTCCATACCATTTTTGTCCTTTATCAAGCCCATCTTTGCATGAAATGTTCCCTTTGTATCTCTAGTTTTCTTGAAGAGATCCCTAGTCTTTCCCATTCTGTTGTTTTCCTCTATTTCTTTGCATTGATCGCTGAGGAGGACTTTCTTATCTCTTCTTGCTATTTTATGGAACTCTGCATTCAGATGCTTATATCTCTCCTTTTCTCCTTTGCTTTTCACTTCTCTTCTTTTCACAGCTATTTGTAAGGCCTCCCCAGAAGGAACAATATCTCAGTCTATAGAACAGGATAGATGAAGCCTGAGGGCCTTATGCTAAATATAATAAGCCAGTCATAAAATGTTAAAAACTATACAAATTCACTTAGATGATAAACCTAAAATTCTCAAACTCATAGATTTAGATAGTGGAATGGTTTTGCCAGGGGTTAGAGGGAGAGGGAAATGTGTATATTGCTAATCAATTGATGTAAAGTTTGTTATAGTTAACAACACTGTATTGTGTCTTTAAATTTTTAAGTGGATAAATCTCATATGACTTCTTATTACCTCAAAAATATAATCTGCATATATCTGTAGTGGTTAGATATGCAGGATAATATTAATAATCATTATTATAATTTATTGATGGCTACTTATGTTATATGCTTTACAAATTCATTTTATTTTCTATAGTAAGTTATATATACCTGGCTTACCTGAACTTACACCTGACTTACTGATGGGGAAATATATGCTTAGAGGTTATAGAAACCTTAAGTTTGTCAGATATTCACCTTATTTAATATACAAATTGTATTTAAGATAGGATAGAAAGAAATGGAGAACCCACTCTTAAATTCCCTTTAACATTTGAATTCCCTTCTATTTTCCATCATGTCCATCTTCACCCATCCCTTTTTTAAAAAAAGAAAACCTGTGGTATATCTCTCAAGTGTGTGTATCTCTTAATGATAATTAAGAATGTTGCACCACTAAATAGGTTTGTATTTTCTAATACTAAAATGTGTTTTATATAAATGAGGGGGTTTTTTGGTATCTGTAATCACTTCACCTACACACATACACCTACCTTTCCAAATACTTTAGGCACCTATTAAGGCCTTAATAAGTGGAAGAGTATTTTAGCACATGAAATCCTAATTTTCTATAAAAAGGGGAGATTTTGCTTTGTTATCAAGATTTTAGCTTCTACAAAACTTAACTGATTTTGTTATAAAAATAGTTTAAGGTATAAATAAACAAATAAATATTTTAGGGATTAAATAATTTAGATAAATACCCTGTTTCAAACTGGTCCTGAACTTGGGAAGGAGCTGTGTATATATTTCAGCTAAATCAGACAATGGAGCTTGCTTTTTGTGGAATTGGAGAAATTGAACTTAATTCTACATATCTAAAATGGTTATTTCTTCATCATATTCTACTACATATGTATGTGTCTTCTGATGTCTATTGAGTTACTATGGGATTTGGAAATACTCCAGTACTCTTGCCTGGAAAATCCCATTGATGGAGGACCCCGGAAGGCTGCAGTCCATGGGGTTGCTGAGCGTCGCACAGGACTGAGCGACTTCACTTTCACTTTTCACTTTCATGCATTGGAGAAGGAAATGGCAACCCATTCCAGTGTTCTTGCCTGGAGAATCCCAGGGATAGGGGAGCCTGCTGGGCTGCTGTCTATGGGGTCGCACAGAGTCAGACACGACTGAAGTGACTTAGCAGCAGCAGTGATCCTTCTAGCACTATATTTACAAAAGTACATATTGTTAAAAGCCTATGTTTTTAATGAAGAAATTATTCAGTTCAGTTCAGTTCAATTGCTCAGTTGTGTCCGACTCTTCGCGACCCCATGAACCACAGCACATGAGGCATCTCTGTCCATCACCAACTCCCAGATATTACTCAATCTCATGTGCATTGAGTCGGTGATGCATCCAACCATCTCATCCTCTGTCATCCCCTTCTCCTCTAGCCTGATTTCCTTTAGGGTGGATCGGCTGGATCTCCTTGTAATCCAAGGGACTCTCAAGAGTCTTCTCCAATATCACGGTTCAAAAGCATCAGTTCTTTGGGGCTTAGCTTTCTTTTTGGTCCAACTCTCACATCCACACATGACTGCAGGAAAAACCATAACTTTGACTAGATGGACCTTTGTTGGCACAGTAATGTCTCTGCTTTTTAATATGCCATCTAGTTTGGTCATAACTTTTCTTCTAAGGAGTAAGAGTCTTTTAATTTCATGGTTGCAGTCACTATCTGCAGTGATTTTGGAGCCCCCTAAAATAAAGTCAGGCACCGTTTCCACTGTTTCTCCATCTATTTGCCATGAAGTGATGGGACTGGATGCCATGATCTTTGTTTTCTGAATGTTGAGATTTAAGCCAGCTTTTTCACTCTCCTCTTTCACTTTCATCAAGAGGATCTTTAGTACTTCTTCACTTTCTGCTATAAGGGTGGTGAAGAAATTATTAGGACATACCTTGTAAAGTGTGCCATAAATAATCTTTCTGATTTTAAGGGCAAATATTCACATTTTTCAATAAACTATACAGCATTTAAAATCATTTCCCCCAGATAAATAGTGAAGGGATTTCCCTGAGTCTCAAGTGGCTAAGAGTCCATCTGCCAACCAAGAGACACAAGTACAATCCCTGGGACAGGAAGATCCCATATACCATGAAGCAGCTAGGTCCCTCTGTCACAACTAATGAGCCAGTAGTCTAGTGCCTACCAGCTACAACTACTGATGCCATGCACCACAATTATGGAAGTCTGTATGTCCAGAGCCCTTGCTCCACAACAAGTGAAGCCACTGAAATAAGAAACCCATGCACTGCAACAAAGAGTAGCCCCATCTTGCCTCAATGAGAGAAAGCCCACGAGTAGCAATGAAGATTCAGTGCAGTCAAAAAATAAATAATAAGCAGATAAATTCTTTAAAAACTATAAAATGGTAAAAAGAGTTTCTGTCAAATATACTATAAATGAAACTCATATTATATTTCCTGTGTTGAGTAAACTAAATATCACATCCAAACTCAAAATAGGAATTTATATTAAACAATTTTTAATTTAAGAAGTTGCAACTAACAAAATGTTCAGAAAAATGGGAGTCAGAAAGACATAATAAGAAAAGTTGTTTAAATTGAATGAGAAATATATAAACAAATATGATTTTAAACTTCTAGGAATAAAAAGAATAAACAAGGTTGACAGGGAAGCCACTGTGATTTGAATAAGTTATTAAAATTCTTGATTATATATATTTTTAAAGTTGCCCTGCCAAATGTCTCTAATTTATTATAGCGCATCATTTCATTTGCTTCTGAAAAATAGTCTTTCTTGCCATGTCCTTGAAGGCTTGTTTGACTTGCTGATTCCGTAGGCTGTAAATGAAGGGGTTCAGCATGGGGGCTACTGAGGTGTTTAGCACAGCTACTCCCTTACTCAAAGACACCCTATCCTGTGCTGAGGGTTTAATGTACATAAAAATGCAGCTGCCATAAGAGATGGAGATGACGATCATGTGGGAAGAACATGTGGAAAAGGCCTTTGTCCTCTGACTAGTAGAAGGAATTCTTAAAATTGTTCTGATGATGTATGTATAGGACAGAATTATTAATGCCAAAGTGAACATTAGAGTAAACACAGCACAGGAAAACCCCATCATTTCAAGAAAGTTTGTGTCTGAACAAGACAGTTGAAGCAAAGGAAAATAATCACAGGTAAAATGGTCAATAATATTAGACCTACAGTAATCAAGGTTTAAGAGCAACATGAGTGCAGGGAATATGATTAAGAATGAAACTAGCCAGGAAGAGAAGACAAGCAGTGTGCAGACTCTGTGATTCATGATGGTCATGTAACGCAGGGGTTTGCAGATGGCAATGTAACGGTCATAGGACATGGCAGACAGAAGGTAAAACTCAGTGACTCCCAAGAGAATGAAAAAAAATAACTGAGCAATGCAATCATTAAAAGAAATGGTTTTATCTCCTGTAATAATGGTGGCCAGGAACTTGGGTATACTGACAGTTGTGAATGATACTTCTAAGATGGAGAAATTTCTGAGGAAGAAATACATGGGAGTTTGGAGGTGGGCATCCAGCAGGGTCAGGGTGATAATGGTCAGGTTCCCAGTGATGCTGAGCATGTAGGTGATGAGCAGAAAGACAAAGATCACAACCTGAAGTTGTGGGTTATCTGACAGTCCCAGGAGGATAAACTCTATTGTTTCTGTATGGTTTCTCATTCTTCAGTTGCTTGTTTGTGTTTCTCCTTCCAGGAGACCTACAAGAGAAAGCAAAAGGAATATACTAGAATAGAGGATTACCAAATATCCTAGTGTAGACCTAGAATTTGATGAAATTAGTATGTCATTTCACCTTCAGGGGAAATTTAAAGCAAATTGATAATGACATTGATCCTTAAGTTTCCTCAGTTTAATAAGTAAAACACTCTTTGATTAAGGGAAGTTTAAAACTGTAAATATCACAAAGCTTATAGAGCAAGAATTTGTTCCTACACTTTTTCTGACACCAAATACTTGTGAACTTTCAGAAACATACCCACCAGGTTTCATGAGAATAATCTTTGTGCTAATATTCCAATGCCTACAGTTTTGCTCCTGGGTAACTTAAATTATAATTATATCGAGAATCTTTAAAATGGAAAAGATATTGCAATTTTTAAATAAAAAGATGACTATTTTGTCCTTGGCTTCTCTGGTGGCTCAGAGGTAAAGTATCTGCCTGTGATGCAGGAGAAGCAGGTTTAATCCCTGGGTTGGAAAGATCCCTGGAAAAGGAAATGGCAACCCACTCCAGGATTCTTGCCTGGGAATGGACAGAGGAGCCTGGAATGCTCAGTCCACAGGGTTGCAAAGGAGTTGAACACAACTTAGTGACTAAACAACAACAAAACAGCAAATCAGGTTTTGTTAACACTCAGTTTTTTCCTTTTTTTAAAATTTTTATATGTGAACCATTTTTAAAATCTTTGTTTTAAAAGATTTTAAAATCTTGGAATTTGTTAGAATATTCTTTTTCTGTTGAGGTTTTTTTTAAGGTGATGCATGTGGGATCCTAGATTCCCCTTCAGGAATCCAACCAGCACCCCCTTCATTGGAAGGCAAAGTCTTAACCACTGGACCACCAAGGAAGTCTTTCAGGTTTTTCAACTCTTACTACCTCACTGGAAGTCAGAAATGCTAAAGCCACTGGCAACTGCAGGTTTTAGAGATAGAGGGGAAAATGAGATAGACAATCATGTAAGCTTAAGGTTGATATTATCTTAATCCCTGGCAACAATTTATAATATTACAGCATAACTATGTGTCATCATTATGGACTTTATTCTCATACAACCTATTTCCCTTTATATTTAAAATATTACTTTTATGTTATTATTATGATGATGATTAATAAGTAAGATAATTGTCCTTCAAGAAAGTAAATGTTAATAATATGTTTACTTGTATATGTTTTGGAAATAGTGAGTTTTAATTTTTCTCTTTTGGGGGGTAAAATTTAAATGATATTACAGAAGAGTGAGGATATGTAGGTTTTAATCCAATTCACTTACTAGGTCTGAAAGTCACTCAGACCCTTCATGCCCATCTATAAATACACACTAATACAAGTCTATTTCAGAAAGTTATTTTGACCATTAAATGAGCAAATACATGTAAAGCATTTTGAAAAATGCTTATCATTTAATAAAACCCCTATAAGGCTTTGTTCAATAGAGAAAACATTCCCTAACCACTGAGCTGAAAACACTCAGGATTTAGATGTTGCATTATGTAAGAACTTACATCTAAGATAAGTAGTAGTGCATAAATTTAGCACCAAGAGAGCCATATAAGAACAATAGCAACAACAGCAATGAAAATATAGTAGAACCACGTGACTGTAGAGTACCCAACAGGCATTCTGGGAAAGTGAATCTTATCCTCATTCTTCCACTTTGGGTACATGATCACTTCTCCCAACACAATGTATCTGCCTTCTCTACCCATCTTTGCTCCCCTACTTTCCACAAACAACCCACTTCTCTCATCTTCAGCTAGGATTTGATCACCACATTTGAGGCATGTTAGATATTTGCCAAGACATCAACATTGCTACCAATATCCACTTCATTTCTCTGCTCCTCATTAATATTAATAACCTTTCTGAGAAAGACTGTGAAGCTTGTATTCAATAAAATATATGTATGTGACTAGCATAGAGGGTAGAATATTTGAATGATTTTCAAATCACCTTCTTCCTTATTCCCAAACACATGTAATAGTCATGGTATGAGTTCTGTAGGAATTTATATTCATCCTTTCAAACCCACCTCACATAGTACAGAATCTCCTGTGAACTCCTCTCTAGTCTATGTAGCTCAAAGTCTTACCCTCAAAGCTATGGCATCATGATCCAGTGCCTAGTATAGTTAGAGTAGATTTAAGATAAACACTTATCTATGTAAGTAATTACTTCTGAGTTTGTTGTTGAATTTCATACTGCCACTAAGTGCAACTCTCTTTTAAGCCAAATTCTAGACTATATTTCATGTCAGTTCTATCTTCATTTATAAGGTATATTTTCCTACTTTACCTACTTTTCAGGATGCATTATCTGCCTAAGTTAAATACCTTGTATTGAGTAAATTTATAACAAAGAACATGTAAAGGAAGCTAAATTTTTGATATATAATTTTAAAAATTGTAAATTATTATTTCAATATTAATGTCCTTAATTTCTTTACAGTTCATTCTTTTAATGAACTCTACTCCTGCTCAGTAACATCACTCTTCCTTCATCAGGATTTGCCTTTCATTGAAAGCACTAGTTTTTCATAACACTTTGAACTCACAAAATACATTCTCATAAACTGACAAATTTTGGTTTCAATCTCAAGATTGAAATTTCTGCAATACCTACAGCCATTGGAGAGTCAGGTTTCTTTTTAATTATATTATTACTACTATATGATGAACTATGTGTCATTGCACTGTATTTTTAAGCCTATTTCAACTTCATTATGTATTCATTTTCCTCTTGTTTCCTCAAATTTTAATTACTTGATGAATTATAATATCAGGATTTACACTTTTTGCTGCTGACTAAACTTGTGACAGAATGTATGAAGAGCTGTGAAGAAAGATATTAATAGACATTAGAAGAATTCATATGAGCATTACTGGTAATGGACACTAACATAGCCAGTCTTCTAGGGCCAGAGAAAACAGGCTGAAGCAAACTCTAGCAAGAGATGATTTAATATCAGAAAACTGGGAGTGGTATATGAAACTTTGTATGTAAAAAATTATGAAAATGCAATGGATTTTATTCATCTAACATCAAGTAAGCATGATAAAAAATTATTAGCATTCATTCCTTCATTCATCAGCCTTTTGAAAGAAAAACATTTCAGTGTTTAACAGGGTATATACGATTCCAAGAGATTTAAACCACCCCACGGATGAATTCACGCAGAATATGAAGAATATCTCCAAGCATTTAACTCATGTTTTCGGCTTTTATTTCTGAACACAAGTCCATATTTCCCTCTGGAAGAATGCAGTTTAGGTTACTAAGCTTTGTATTTCTTTCCACTCATTTCATAAAAATCAATTCTTACTTGTTTTCTGAGAATCCTTGAGACAGATTCTTTGAGCTATTCAAAATTAAAATCAGCAATATTATTTCTAATTTGTTAATAAGATGACTGCAAATCATCTTCAAAGTGTCATTCTGAAAACATTCCTATGTCCTGCCCTTCCTAAACCCCTATTATCATGTTAACATGGACAATGAAACTGTAGATAAATTTATGATTTCTTTGATACCCAAGTTGAAAAAGAGATGTCATATTAATGAATACATTCTTTTTAAAGAAATGAAAGATATTCCTTTGAGAGACTGAGATAGGCATCTTTGATTGGTTCCATTTTATTTCTGGTGTGTTTTGCTGTTGTTGTTTTTAAAAATGTTTTTGTACACTGGGAGGAAAAATCTCTTAGTAATGCAATGACTTTGAAGGTATAGTTGGTACAACTTTTACTGTATCTACTAATTCTCTCTTCTTCAGGTAAACTTCATTGCAGGTCATTAGAAAACATTGACAAATCATACCAGAAAAGCAATGTGCTTCATTCATTGCATCATTATTTCTTTATACTTTGTGTTTTAGGGTTTAGGTTAATGCAGTAAGAAAAGGGAAGTTGTTTAATTAAATGTCGTATGTAACATTTAGTTTGGCTTCATATTATCCTGGACACTGCTCAATCATTCTGAACTTTGGGCCATGACACTAGGATCCTTTAAGAATTATCATATCTTGAATGAAGCAAAGACTCCTCAGGAGAACCAGTCAAGTGGTTGGAAGGACTGTTTCATTAGATACTTTTTTTTTTTTCACAATTATTTAGAGGACTACTTCCTTGAAGAAATCTGATTAATTTACATTTCTTTATTTCAATAGGGATAGGCAGGCTCAATTCTCAGCATACTTACCAGTGTTCACAGAGACAACACAAGGGGAAAAAGAGATAATAATTCACATTTAATAAAAAGTCCAGAAATAGTAACATTTATATCTTTGAAGGTTTGTGGTGAATATCAATTCATAACCTCACACTTTCAGTTCATTTGTTAGTGATCTATAATTTAAACAATGAAGGGAAAGTAAATTAAAAAATTATTATTATTATAATTATTATGTTAAAATTATTAACATGCTATTAATTCCTTCGTTATAGCATTCTAGGGTAAATTATTATCACACAAAATATATGGACATTGCAGTAAGAAAAACATGAATTAAATATACAAATGGGCCATTTATGGATGTATGACTCTGGATGAGCTATTTAATATTTTAAGCTTCAGTTTTCTGTGTTTAAAATGGAGTTGAAATTTCAAAAGTATTTCTTAGAAATAATTGCAATAACATAAATGAAATTATTCTAAAATCATGTGGCACTTAATATATGTTAAGAAGACTTATTATTTTTATTTACTTTAATTTTTTTTGATTGTAATTTATTCTCAACTCTGGGAGGGATAATCATAGCAATTGTGTTTTAGAAAAAGTATCACTTTTTTCAGTGAAATAATAACTTTTGTATTTTTATTTCATTTAACTCTTATAACATACCTATGAAACTTCAATCTTTATTGCCAAATAAATAACTAGGCTAAGTTAGGTTCTGTCCTTTGATGTTTTATACAGCTAGCAAAGAATATACCAGAAATTAAAGTCTATTCTCTTAAACAAATTACTGCAAAGCCTATATTCAGTTAGAAACAAACAACAGAAATAATAATTACCTGCCTTTATTTAATAGCGAGGGCTTCCCTGGTGGCTCAGTGGTAAAACATCTGCCTGCCAATTCAGGAGACACTGGTTCGATCCCTGGTCGGGAAGATCACCTGCAGAAGGAAATGGAAACCCACTCCAGTTTTCTTGCCTGGGAATTCTATGGACAGAGGAGTGGCTTATATAGTCCTTAGGGCCACAAAGAATTGGATATAACTGACTGACTAACACTACCACTTCCACAGCACAGTGAATCAGTTATACATATGCATACATCCACTCTTTTTTAGATTCTTTTTCCATACAGGTATTACAGAGGATTGAGTACAGTCGCCTGCTCTGCATAGCAAGCTCTTATCCTATTTAATTTGTTCAGGCGATAAGTAATAAATCACTGATAAAATTTGAGAGACTTTCACTGCTATCTATTTGCCAGACTTACCTCTGATTTTTGTACAAGTTCGCTAACATTCGAGTGGCTGCAATATAAACATATTAGCAACTACCATGGTTGTAATCCATTTCTGCCAAAAACATTTCTTCTCATTGCACAAATTTGCTTTCTATTGTCAATGTTTTTGTCTTAAATTTCTCTTTTATTCAGAGAGGATATGTTTATTTGACAATAGAAAGTGAGAAAAAGTAAATATATGCAAGATAAAAAATATCAGGTGTTTAAAAACCCTCTGGAATCTTTTCTGCATAGATTTTAAGTAGCACAAGTTACTGAATGTTTTATCTATTCTCTCTCATATAGGCTCAAGGGAACTAATTCTGCGAATCAAAATTGCCAGAACAGAAATGTGCACAAAACACGAAGGAATATAAAACATAAAACACATTAGTATTGGGATTAGAAAAGAAAGCTTGAGAACAGTATCCAATGAGACCAAAACAAACAAACAAAAAAAAAACACTAAGTGTGAAGCCTTTTCCCTTGACATCATTTTTAGACAGATATTAGCAACCAATTATCATAATTCCTAGTACAGATTTCTACAAAATATTCTATGTCTTTTTTTAAAACTGGTAATCTACCACATTTAACTAACTACATTCATTAACTCCATTATTTTTAATCTGTCTTCCAGTAAAAAATTTTGTTACCATTATACTGCTATACATTAAAAGTTTAATAGTTCATACTTTTTTCCTACTCCTTTTTCTCAGCACAACAGAGATTGAAGAGTATCTTGTTTTAATTAAAGCTTTAATCTGTGTGCCAAGCATAACTTTAGGAGTTAGTACCTTGGATAAGTAAACTATAATTATATTAATGTAAATACACACAAATAATATGATGGGGGTGAAAGGCAATAGAATCATTCAGGTCCTTAGTAAACTCTGTGCGAAATTTGCAGATCCTTACAGAGTTTCAAATAAGTATACAGTCACACATATAAACACTTTTTGTTTGCTTTTCCAAATTGAGGTATTGGAGAAGGCAAGGGCAACTCACTCCAGTATTCTTGCCTGGGAAACCGCATCGACAGAGGAGCCTAGGGGGGCTATAGTCTATGGGGTCACAAAGAGTCAGACACGACTAAACAGCTGTAGCAATATTGACTAATTAGGCAAATCACTCAGACAAATCACTCAAATTTTCTGAGCATCTATTTACACATTTGTGTATGGGATAATCATGCCTAATTTGTCATACAGCCTGTCAGATGGCTCAGTGGTAAAGAATCCACCTTCCAGTGAGGAGATGCAGGAGACTCAAGTTCGATGCCTGTGTCAGGAAGGTCCCCTGGAAGAGGAAATGGCAACCCACTCCTGTATTCTTGCCTGGGAAATCCCAGGGACAGAGGAGCCTGGTGGGCTACAGCCATGGGTTGCAAAAAGTTGGACACTGAGCACACGTGCAATTTGCCATATAACTGTAAGATTCCATAAGATATGAAACAGAACATACTTAATTCAGCATACATAATGCAATAAATTCTCTCTAATGAAGAAATATTATTCAAGAAATTCCTGTTAAATTTTCAGGTGGCATTAGAGTCATGGTAGCTATGTTTACTCCTTTAGAAATTACCATATTAAATATTTTTATTCAATATGAGATTTTTTATTATTCAGAATAATGGATAAAATAATTTATGTTCTAAAGCTACTGGTTTTCTATTTGGATGTAAATCCGTGATTATATGGAAGCTATAGATAGTTTGAAAGGAAGACACAGCATAGTCAATTTCATTAAAAAGGAAGTTTGAGCTAATGAGCTCAGCAGTGCAGATGACATCTGTGAGATGGAGCTAGGTGGACACTGTAGAAGTTAAATTGCATTCATTCATGTTAATACACACTTTCATTTATTTCTAGAAAGTATCACTTTATGAACCAAGTTTTTCAAAGCTTGTTTTACGTGCTCGTTCCTCAAGGTATAAATAAAAGGATTTAACATGGGGGCAATTGAAGTGTTGAGAATAGCTACTCCTTTGGTCAATGAAGCTCTTTCTTTTGCTGAAGGCTTGACATACATGAATATACAGCTTCCATAAGAAATGGAAATGACGATCATGTGAGAGGAACATGTGGAGAAAGACTTTTTCCTCTGAGTAGCAGATGGTATTCTCAAAATGGTGGTAATAATGCACATGTAGGATAGAATCACTAATGCCAATGTGAAGAGCAGAGTCACAAAAGCAAAGTAAAAGCCAATCATCTCTAAAAGCCACGTATCTGAGCATGAGATTTGCCAAATGGGGCAGTAATCACAGGAGAAGTGATCAATTATGTTGGAAGCACAGAAATCTAGCTGAAGGATAGGCATGAGTGGTGGAAAAATGGTAAGAAATCCCCCTAGCCATGAACTAAAGACCAGCAAAGTGCAGATTTTCTTGTTCATGATGGTGGTGTAATGGAGAGGCTCGCAGATGGCAACATATCGATCATAAGACATGGCAGTGAGAAGGAAAAACTCAGACACACCCATGAAGATGAAGAAAAATAACTGAGCCAAGCAATTGTTATAGGAAATAGTCTTGACTTTAGTAATGATTGCCCCCAAAAACCTGGGGATAGAAACACTGGTGAACGTAATCTCTAAGAAGGAGAAATTCCGGAGGAAATAATACATCGGTGTCTTTAGACTACAGTCTGTTAAAGTGAGGATGATGATGGTTAGGTTTCCAACAACACTCAATACATAAGCCAGAAATAAAAAGATAAAAATGACAACCTGAAGCTCTGGGTTGTCTGATATGCCCAAGAGGACGAATTCTGTAAGCATTGTGTGGTTTCTCATACTGATTTTATTGTCTTTAAGCCAAATCTGTTGGTACAAAACAAAACAAAGAGTAAGTGAATAGTAAAGGAATTGAAGATTTATATATTGGAATTATTAGCTCTCATTAAAGGAAGCACTGGACCTTTCTCCCTGTAAGAATTTTTGCAATATCCACTCACTCCTACTAAAGCAAAATACTTTACCATTGTCTATTAAAGAGAAAAAAAAATGTATTTACAGGTCTATGTTAAAAGTCCCCACGTTAGTGATTTGACATAAAACCTCTACATAGGACTAAATTTTCTATGTGAGCAAATATCTTTTAATTACATTTTCTACAACCATATTTGCTAGCCAAATCTGTAGTTTAAATATTAAGACATTAGTTTCTAGTTTCCAGGATGCTGTGCTTATAGGATTGAAATATCTAATTTTGTGTTATGGTTCTGATACTATGTAGAAACTTTATGGGCTTAGGAGGTTTCAAGGCAACAGTTGACCCAATCAATGACAATTCCTGAGCTTAATAATAGCTATGATTTTTTCTTTCTTAGTATATACTTCTTCAATATGCCCAAAATAAATAAATGTGTTTATAATCACATATACATGGAAATAGAATTGCCTTGCTTATAAATAAGAACAAAGTTCTAATTTAAAAGAAAGAAATAAGAAATTAGCGATATTGATTAATACCACATAGAGCTATATCAATATTGCATTTCGATGACTCACTGGTCCTTTTATATCATTTTTACATCTCTTTAAATTTACAGTCATCTCCTTTTTAAAATTTTGCTATACTTACTCTTTTTACCCTTATGTGTCTGAGGACAGGACAGAACACAAGAGGGAGCCTTCTGATGCCAAAATATCCCATTAACTTCTTTCTAGGAGGCTAAGTCATTAGAATAAATACATTTCTGTTTAAGATTTACTGTCTAGTAACCAAAATTGTTCAAAAGTAATCTATATAATTTTTATTCATCTTGATCACTCTTTATTCTTAGCAACCAGAATTGTATCTCTGTGTAAGCTCTTATTAATATTTATTTTATTTTATAGCATGAATAAGAACAGTCAACGGAGAAGGCAATGGCAACCCACTCCAGTACTCTTGCCTGGAAAATCCCGTGGACGGAGGAGCCTGTTAGGCTGCAGTCAATGGGGTCGCTAAGAGTCAGACACGACTGAGCGACTTCACTTTCACTTTTCACTTTCACGCATTGGAGGAGGAAATGGCAACCCACTCCAGTGTTCTTGCCTGGAGAATCCCAGGGACGGCGGGACCTGATGGGCTGCCGTCGGTGGGGTCGCAAAGAGTCGGACACGACTGAACCGACTAAGCAGCAGCAGCAGCAGAACAGTCAACAGGTGGTAAGTATCAAAGCTTGTATAGTGCTTTCTTTTTTCTCTTTAAGTCCTTCCTAACAATCAGCATTTTCTTCCTTTAAGAATAAACATATTTTGTTATACATATTAGCAAAATTGGCAGATCAAAAGGCAGAAACTATTTCTGTGTTTTGAACAATGATTGAAATATTAAAATATAAAACAAGTAATAGTAAATATGTTAAAGCAATTTATTCTGACAAAATAAACTTTTGGATGGAAAAAAGGTGAAATACACATTTAAAAACTGGGAACATTCTTACTTTCTGATACATCTAATGATTCCAGTCAGAAATATAATCCCAGATTTTCTTTATGTACTTAAAATATGAGATGTAATGCATTCATATTATACCTTAGGAGATTTTTTGGTCATTATCTCACCCTTGTCTCTATTATATAAAAGTATCTCACATAGAGAAAACACAGGCTTGATTTCATGGATATTCTCTATAAACTCTGCTACAAATATTTGTGTTTTATTTCTTTCATCTTGCCATATAAAGGTAAACATTGTCCTGACTGAAACTTTAAGAAATCACTCTTGTAATCCTGAGAGTTCTTGAAGGAAAAGTTCAAGAAACACTGCTTAATGACTGGAAGGTCAAACATTTCAAAGCTCCCTGGATAAAGTGAAGATTGACTATTACCAAAAGATTAATCGATTTTACCTTCTTTGGTCACTGCTTAAATCTCTGAAACCAGAGGGATGATAGAAAGGGTGTAAGAAGAGATAATTCAAGAGATGTAGTGATGTCATGATATACACTCTTCCAGAAGCTAATGAATAGAGCAGGATAAAAGCAAAAGTGTGCCAACCAGTTGGTTTTCCTTTGGTTGGACTTAAAGTTCTCTAATAAGCACATGGCACTCAGTCCACACTTGGGAGATAATTTATCCTTAGTTCCTTTGGGGTGGATGGAATACAAGGCTGAGCTACACCACAGTGGACCCTTCAATAAGGGTAGTACCTATGTTTCATTCATTTTCACATCTCCACCAGCACAAAGTAGAATGAATGAATAAATAAAGCATTTTAATATCTTTAAAAATAAGAAGAGTACTTGAAACTTTAGTATTTTTCATTCTAATAGTTACATATGCTTAATGTTATAAGAATCAAGTATGAGAGAACCGGTATCAAATCAGCACATTGTGACTTATGGAATGACACTTATGTTTCCAAATGAATTTTTGTTTGCCCTCAAAGCTCAAAATTATATAGTGTTATATTTTTGTATTGTGTTCTGCTACATATATTTCTAGATATTCAGCTATAAACATAGCCACATTCACACTCTCAGAGATACATTTTTTCCTTCTTAAATTAATGCAAATTTATTACAGAAAATATTTGGCAATTTTCCTTTATTTTCAGTTAATAATAGGTAATGGATATTATTCATTGTCAAATTATCTAGATAGAACTCATATATGATTGCATAGAATACCAGAGGAGATGTATATAATTTGGTAATTTCATTGTTGATTGAGATTTAGGGAATTAATCTGCTAACAATTTCACATCGTTGGTTACAATGCTGTCTATTTTTATGCATTTTTTTTGCATACATAGAAGTATTGATATAACATATATACTAAATTTTGATAGATACTTCAAAATTTCTCTCCTACAGACAGGAATGAACTCTTTCAGTGCATCCTAATCAGTGCTAGATGCAGTCACAAATTTTATATAAGGATGAAAATGATGCCAAAATTAATTTAATAAAAATATCATAAAGACCGCATCCCAGTGCCTAGGTGACTAGGTTTTGAGGTTAAAGAGAGCCAAGCCCTTTGTAAACTTTCCAACTTGATTTAACCTTTCTGAGATTGCTCTACCCATAAAATGAGAATCCTAACAGTCCTCATTCATAGTATACGGCAAAGATTAAAGTGATAATGTATAATTTAGCAGAATAGTCCCAACTCAGGGATCAAACCAGGGTCTCCCACATTGCAGAGAGATTCTTTACCAGCTGAGCCATCAGGGAAGCCCAAGAATACTGGAGTGGTAGCCTCCAGTGGTATTCAATGGATAGGATAGGGTAGCCTATCCATTATCCAGCAGATCTTTCTGACCCAAGAATCAAAGCAGGTTTTTCTGCATTGCAGGCAGATTCTTTACCTACTGAGCTACCAGGGAAGCTCTAGTGGTGTATAAACGTTAATATTACTTTAAATTTCATATTCTGCAATTAATAGATTGAATATTTTAATTTCTATTTCTCATCCATGAATGGTCTATTTTAACTTGTGTTCACTTTTCCTTGGCTTTGTTTCTTTTTATTTATTAGTAGGATATATCTCTTATGAATAGTAACCCCCAGTCATATCTGTGGCAGGATGTTTTCAGAGACGATCCTTCCTTTTTAACTTTTAATCGAGCGGTTCAATTATGAAAGTTGTAGAGTCTGTCATGAATTCTCGGTGACCTATTCTTCTCAGTACATCCTTCCATGTATTTCAAAATCCTATAACTATCTGCTTATATTCAACACTTCTATGACTTTGCTTTTTACATTTTTGTCTGGTCCATCCAGGATTTATTATTATATCAGATATGGATTTTTTTTTCTTCTTAATAACATAACTAATTTCCCTGACATCAATGAGCTAGAGACAATATGAGAGTTTGGACAGTGAGTTGCTAAGAGCATCAATGTCCTGTTATCCCATTAGCAGATTCTGTCTATCTCATTGTTCTCATTAACAATATCTGTATGTCATCTTTCAGCTGAGAAAATAACTGACTCAATGGAAATATTGCCTTGCCTTGAGCAACTCATAATTCTCATATTCCAAAAAAAGGAGGTTTCTTTGACTTCAGTATAAAGAGTCGAATTTTAACAGAGTCAAAGTCCTGTAAGATTGGATCCCCTCCTTCCATTCAGGCCTTACATCCACCTTCACTTTTTCACTGGAGCATACTTGTGTTTTTTGTTTATTTGTTTTAACAGTCTGATAATCTGCCTTTTGGATGTGCTTTCTTTGGAACTTCAATTCTCTTCTAGTCATCCGATAAATCTACTTTATTCTTTATGGCAGTATTCCCTGAATCTTTGATTTTCCCAAACTCTTACATGTTTCCATAATGCCTTGTACTTCATCTTTGCAGTAGTGATTATATTTTAATTGCTAACATGGTCTCATTCTCACTAGACTGTAAATTTCACAGTATATATAAGTGATAAGTCACATGTGTGGCTATTTAAATGAAAATATGAATTAGTTAAAAATACAAACTCAAATCCTCAGTTACATTAATTTCATTTCAAGTACTCCAAAGCCAAATGTGCCTAATGGCTAATATATTGAAATGGAAAAGATTACAGAGCATTCCCATTAATGCAGATAGTTGTATTGGACAGTTATTTCTCTTTCTGTTACTCTTGAAATATTGCTTAAGTGCATGGCATCTTTCTGGAACCAAGGCCCTGTGTGACCTCTGCTCTGACCTTATCAATTGCTCATTATTTCTTATAATTGTTAGGTATTCTCGCTCTCTTTCTCTCTCTCTCTCTCACACACACAGACTTACACACATACACGCACATATTTTTCTTTAAGGTTTTATCTAAATGTCATATATTCCTTGAAATCTTCCCTGGTTTGCAAAGCCAGAATTAGGTGCCCTCTTCTTTGCTTTCCTAAAACTTTGCACACTTATCTTACTCTGTTGCAATTACTCATACATATATATATATATCTTTTGGCATTATAATGCTATATAATGTGGAGGGAATGGCCTTTGTTTAATTCATCTTTATACATCTTAAGCCAAGAAAAGAAATGCAACCAAACTTGATTTTTATATATAAAAAAGTTAATATATATAAAAGTTTGGGTTATCCATACATATACTTATATATATAATCTATATATTACTGTGTATATAATATATATTACAGTATATATATATATATATATATATATATATATATTACTGTATATTAACCACTAATCAAATTAGTAGTTATATATATTACTGTATTTTGGCTACTAATCAAATTTTGTTAAGAACTCTTTCATCAATGTTTAACACAGATATTGAGCTGTAATTTCCTCTACAGGAAGGAATATATATATATATATATATATACTAGTGTATGTATTATATATATATGATAGATATTACTATATTATATACAAGACAGTAATATATATTATATATATATTACTGTATTTTAACTACTAATCAAATTTTGTTAAGAAATCTTTCATCAATGTTTAAGACAGATACTGAGCTATAGTTTCCTCTTCTTACAATTTATTTTTCTGGTTTCAGATTAGGATAATGCTAATAAAAAGCTGGTAATTTTTTTTATGTGGGGAAGATTTTTAACACCAACTTCACACACTTGAATAGATGTAGGGCTAGTCATGCCTTCTTCAGTGAATTTCTTAAGCTTGTGTCTTTCAAGAATAGGTTCATTTCATTTCTTATCATATTTATGATCATAATATTATTTGTAATTTTTCCTTATTTCCTTTTAATGTCTGTGGGATCATGAATATAACTTTTACTTCATTACTGATATTAGTAGTTTGTGTTTTGTTTCCCTTGGTTAGCTTTGCTAGATATTAATTGATTGAATTAATTTTTCAAAAAAATAACTTCTGTTGCTGGTGCTATTAGTGTCATATCCAAAAAAAATAATTGCCAAGAACAATGTCAAGGAACTCTCTCCTATGTTGTCTCAGGGTTTCATAGTTCCAGGTCTTACATTTAGGCTTTCAATCAATTTTGAGTTAATTTTTGTTGAGTATTGTAAGATATGGGTTCACTTTCATTCTTTTAAATATTCAGTTTTCATAATTACATTTATTGAAGGTATGTTTTTACACATTGAGTATCCTTGACTTCCTTATATAATATTTGACCACAGAGGCACTGGTTTATTTTGAAGCACTCAGTTCCATTACATTAATCTACATGCATGTTTTTATACCTGTAGCATACTGCTTTGATTCCTATAGCTTTGTAAAATAGTTTGACATTCAGAAATGTAATGTCTCCAGCTTTGTTATTCTCCAGGTTGTTGTGGATCTTCAGGGTCTTTTGTATGTCAATATGAAATCTATTTCTGAAAAAATACCATTAGGATCTTAATAGAGATTTTATTTAATCTATACATGGCTTCAGGTAGTATGGACACTAAAAATACTAACTCTTATAATCCATGAACAGTATACTTTTCCATATGTTTTTGGCTTCTTCAATTTTTTTACAATGTCATATAATTTTAGGTCTATAGATCTTTCACCTTCTTGGTTAAATTTATTCTCAAGTATTTTATTGTTTCTGTGTTGTTATAAGTGGAATTTAAATGTTACCTCTTTTTCAGATAGTATGTTGTTATCATATACAAGCACAACTGATTTTTGTATGTATATTTTTATCTTGCAATTTTGCTGAATTTGTTGATTAACTCTTAACAGTTTTCTTGAGTTTTCTATATATAATATCATATCATCTGCAAACAGAAACATTTTTAATTCTTTGATTTTGATGCCTTTTATTTCTTTTTCTTTCTTGATTGTTCTGGCCAGGACTACCAGTGCTGTGGTGAATACGAGTGGTGAACAAGAACACCATTGTCTTGTTGCTAATCTTCAAGGAAAAGCTTTCAAACCTCCTCATTGTGTATGATGTTATGTAATTGTCATAAATGGCCTTTTTATGTTAAGATACATTCTTTTTATTTTCCTTTTTGAAGTATGTTCTTTCTGTATTCAATTTGTTGAGATTTTGTTGTTTTTAAATTTTTCTTCATCTACTAGATGGAGATGTAATCAACATATACAACATTATTTGAATTTAAGGTGGTGGTAGTGTTATTCAGTCACTCAGTCATGTCTGACTTTTTGCAACCCCATGGACTGCAGCATGCCAGGCTTCCCTGTCCTTCACCAATACCCAGAGTTTGCTCAAACTCATGTCCATTGAGTTGGTGATGCCATCCAACCATCTCATCCTCTGTTGTCCCCTTCTCCTCCTACATTCAATCTTTCCCAGCATTATGGTCTTTTCTAATGAGTTGGTTCTTCAAATGAGGTGGCCAAAGTATTAGAGTTTCAGCTTCATCATCAGTCCTTCCAATGAATATTCAAGACAGATTTCCTTTAGGATTGGCTGGCTTGATCTCCCTGCAGCCCAAGGGATTCTCAAGATTCTTCTCCAATGCTACAGTTCATAAGCATCAGTTCTTCAGTGTTCAGCCTTCTTTATGGTCCAAATTGACTTACATACCTGAAAAGATTAGCACAATAAGTTTAATGAAAATCCATCATTTCATATCAATTCTAGATTGAAGAAAAATTATTTTTCTTTATGATAAGCATTCTTAGGATTTACTATCTAAATAACATTAATATGAAATATACAGCAGTGTTAAATATAGCAATCATGCTATATATTATACTGTTAGTAATTGTTTAGACTTATAACTGGAAGTTTGTACCTTTGATCATCTTGGTCATCACACAAAGATAATGCATTATTATGGCTTGTATTCCAACCATGTACATTTCATCTTTATGACTCATTTATTCTGTAGTGGAATTTTGTACCTCTTCACCTGTTTCACCCACCCCATAACCCGATTCCATCTTTTTTCTCTTTATCTATGACACTTATTTCTGTTGTGTTATATTTGTTCATTTGTAGCTTTTTTCTATATGTCACATGTAGTTCAAATAATATGTTACTTATTTTTCAGTTTCACATATATTTCACATATAACACTGTCTGGGTCCATTCACATTATCCCAAATGGCAAGATGTCATTCTTTTTTATGGATGAATAATATTGTGTTTATATTTTAATCTATTCATCTATTGATAGGAATTTGGGTTGCTTCCACATTTTGACTATCGTGAGTAATGTTGCAATGAAAATAGGGGTACATGCATCTTTTCAAAATAGTGTTTTGTTTTCTTTAGGAAAAAATATAAGAAGTAAAATTGCTGGATCCTATGCAAGGTTTATTTTTCATCCTTTTAAGAAGCTCCAAAATGTTTTCCATAGAGGCTGCACCAATTTACATTCCCAGCAACAGTGCAAAGAATTCCCTTTTCTCCATATCCTCACAACACTTATTTTTGTTATCTTCTTAACGATCTTGACAGGTGTAGAAGATGTCTAATTGTGGTTATGATTTGCATTTCCCTCATGATTAGTGATACAGAGCACATTTCATGTGCTATTGACCTTCTTCTTGGAAAATGTCTACTCAGGTCCCATGTCCACTATTAATTGTTAGTTTCTTTTTATGTTGAGATGTAAGAGTCTTGTATACTTTTGGATATTAATCTTTTATGAGACTATTGTTTGCAAATAGCTTTTTCCATTCAGTAGGCAGTTTCTTCTTTTTGTTGATAGTTTCCTTCACTGTTCAAAATGTTTTAGTTTGATGTGGTTCCATTTGTTTATTTTTGTTTTTGTTGCCCTTGCCTGAGAAGATATATCCTAAAAATTATTCCTAAGATCTATGTCAAAGACTGTACTGCCTAAGTTTTCTTCTAGTAGTATTAGGGTTTGAGGTCTTACATTCAAGTCCTCAGTTCATTTTGACTTTATTTTTGCAAAAAGTGTGGTAAAGTAGTCCAGTTTGCATGTAGCCATCCAGTTTTCGCAGCACCCATTCATTGCAGAGGCTGTCTTTTCCCCATTTTATAATCTTGCCTCTTTTGTAAATTAAATGACCATGTAAACGTGGGTTTCTGTGCTCTCCATTCTGTTTCCTTGATTTTCTGTCTGTATCCTATGGTGCCAGACTGTACACTGGGGTAAATGAAGGAAAGAGGTATAATCTATAACTTCAATGATTTTATAGATTTCTTAGTTTAGTAGCACTATAAATAAATATTTAGAATTTAAGTTTTATATATAGATGTATACATTCCTTAGGCCCAGGGGAAGGATTTATCCTCTGCCTGAGGGTGTTGTACCGGCTGACAATAGGAAAAACTACCAAAGTGATTACATAGAAGATTTTGTTCCTGGTAAAATAATCACTCTTGAATATTATTTTCAGCAAAAAGCCTACAACTTAGTGTTTTCATATATACAGTTTTTTTGTAAGGAATAATGTCATCACAGAGAAGAAATTGAGAACAGTCATATAAAAGTTATTCTCAAACTCCTGTTAAATTTTTTCACAATAACAACTCACAATGTGTCAAGAAGATTGTGGACTGCATTTGTGTTATATAGTTTCTTCATTTTATGTGTGCCTGAAGTATTCTTTATTGCTGTTGTTATTTAGTTGCTAAGTTGTGTTCAACTCATTTGCAACCCCATACACTATAGCTCTCCAGGCTCCTCTGTCCAATGGGATTTCCCAGGCAAGAATACTAGAGTGGGTTGCCATTTCCTTCTCTAGGGGATTTTCCAGACCCAGGGATTGAACCTGTGTATCCTGCTTGGCCGTGGATTCTTTACCACTGAACCACCAAGAAGACCATGCACTAATTTACATTAAAAAAAAAAAGAAATAAATCCAATTTGAAAACTTTTCATCAAGCTAAAATCATCAAAAAAGTGTGATACTGGCATAACAGTCAACATACAGATCAAAGGAATAGAACAAAGAACTCTAAGGTAGAACCCCACATTTATGGTCAATTGATTTTTAACAGGAGTGACAAGATTATTCAAAGTAACAGTTTTTGTAAGAAGCCATGTTGGGAAAACTAGATATGTACATGCAAAAGAAAACTTTATCTCTATCTCACCCCATATAAAAAGGCTATATATATATGGAGTTTCCCTGGTAGTCCACCAGTTAAAAGTCTGGCTTGCAATGCAGGGGACACAGGTTCCATCCCTGATCCAGGAGGATTTCATGTGCTGAGGGGCAACTAAGCCCATGCACCACAACTAATGAGGCTGTGCTTTAGAGCCAGCAGGCCACAACTACTGAGCCCAAGAGCTGTAAACACTGAAGCCCGTGTATCTAGAGCCTGTGCTCCACAACAACAGAAGCCACCACAATGAGAAGCCTGAGCACTCCAATGAAGAGTAGCCCCCACTCACTCAACTAGATAAAGACTGTATGCAGCAACAAAGATGCACTACAGACCAAAATAAATAAATAAGTAAATTAAAAAAAAAAAAAACTTTTTTTAGAAAAGACCATATATAAACTCAAAAGAAAAAAAAGATTATTATAGGCACTAAAAGTATACATTTCTTAGAAGAAACCATACATATAACTCCTTGTAACTTTGAATTAGGCAATGATTTCTTAAATATGACACCAAAAACACAAATAGCAAAAGAAAAAAATTAACATGGCTTTGTTAGGCGAGTGCATTCTCCTCGGTTCTGTCTCATCACAACAAAGATTTGGAGTGACGGACATTAAAGCATTCAGTGTGTCACAGCTCTCGGGTCTTGAACAGACCGTGTTATAGCTCTCAGGTCTCGAACAGACAGTGTTATAGCTCTTAGACAAATCAGTGTTACAGCTCCATGTTACATCTCTGTTTTATTTAGATAACAGCAGGAAAACCCATCCTCGAGGTGTGAGGGCATGTCTACCCAAAGACGGGACGAGAAGAGCACCCCAGTGTTCAGGGGAGAGAGAGACCCCCCAGCCCTTTGGGTCCTCTTTTTATATGTTTTTTTCTCCCCCTAGGTCTGCCCTATGTAAAGTGGGCTAGCGAGGAGTGTTTGTTCTACCTGAGGTCCTCACTCCGGTCCTCAGATCTTCCTTTGTTATATTTTCTCAGGCTTTTCCCTTCCTTGTCTTTTAGCCACCACCATTCTGGATTCCTGTTTCCTATTCTAACTACCTAACAGCTTCATCAGAATTAAAACTTTAGTGATAAAAGGGCACTGTGAAGAAACTGAAAATAGAACCCAAAGAAGGAAAAAAAATATTCACAAATCATGTATATAATAAGGTTTTGGTGCTTTTTTTAAGGGTCTTCTTGGTGGCTCAGATGGTAAAGAATGTGCCTGCAATGCAAGAGACCTGAGTTCAAACTTTTTTTTTTTTTTTTTAAGACTTATTGAATGCAAACTCTCTATCGAGGGAGGTTTTTAGGGCCTTGAAAACAATAAGTACTTACTCTTCTATTTTTCCATAGAAGAGCAGATGGATAATAGTGTTGCCTTAAAATGGTAAAATGAACCAGATAACAACTCAGTTAGAATTATTTCTTCAGGTACACATAGATAATAGTCTTACCATTAAATACATACCTTTGTGATTTTTTCATATGTATTTCTCTGATAGAATATTATATCCAGAATGGAAATCTGTACATTTTATGCAGATATTGTAGATTTTTTTTAAAAGTATCTGACAGTATATAACCATAATCCTTTCTTAAAAGTCATTATATTGATATATTTAAGTGAGTATGTAGAGGAAAGTGAAACTGTTAGTCACTGAGTCATGTACAGGGTCAAAGTTTATACAAATGCATTTGGTTGCAAAGAATTGAACATTACTATAACCCACTAGGCTCCTCTGTCCATGAGATTCTCCAGGCAAGAATATGGAGTGGGTTGCCATTTCCTTCTGCAAGGGATCTTCTTGACCCAGCTCCTGCATTGCATGTGGATTCTTTACCACTGAGCTACAGGGGGAACAGGAGAGAGCAGAGAGGAAATTCCAAGAAGATTCAATTCATTTTTAAAACAGCCTTTAATTTTTCTCAGAAATTCAAATTATTAACAGTTCATCTCAGTTTTTTCTAAAGATCTCTGGAGATACCTCACTGAGATTTGAATTCGTGGACACTATTGCATTTTAATCCTCAGATAATTCATGTAGCATAAATATTAGCCCTCTACCTCATCTTCTTGACTCCAACATTTGGACATCTATCTTCAATACAGTTAACAGAGTGATCCTTCTAAAATGAAAATCTGATTATATATGAACCACTGGCTTCCGAGTCACTTACAGTCTATGTTTCTATACTCCAGTTAAACTGATAATATATATTTAAGGATGAGAACATGGACTTTAAATTTAAATAAGCTAACGAGGTGGGTGATTCTTATTTGTTCCAAATATTTAGGACTACCAGATACAGAACAAGTACATTTTTGGACATAAAAGTTTCTTATGATTTGAAGTCTGTCTTTTTTCCCCTTGACTTGTTAAATACTGTCTCAGCTGAGGCAACATGTTCCCTCAAGTGCAACTACATTTCTTGACAGTTCAGTGTAAGCCAGATGCAGATTGTGCATTAGTTTATATAATGTATCATTTCATCCTCAAAATAACATTAAAATAAAATTATTGTTATTATATCTATTTCATAACTGGAGAAACTCAGCAACATAGGGTTTGAGAAACTTGATCAAGCTCATACAGATGTCTAAATTTAAGCCTTCAATGACTCTCCAAAAGAATAACACTTTGAGTTATCAGACTTGTGATATCAGCAAGTTGCTCTTAAAGTATCAATACTTCCCAGAGGCCCAGTGGTGCGTAAGTGCTAAGTCACATCAGTCATGTCTGACTCTTTGAGATGCTATGGACTATAGCCCATCAGGCTCCTCTGTCCATGGGATTCTCCAGGCATGAATACTGGAGTGGTTGTCCATGTCCTTCTCCAGGTGATCTTCCCGATGCAGGGATCAAACCCACGTCTCCTACATCTCCTTCGTTTGCAAGCAAATTCTTAACCACTAGCACCACCCAGGAAACTCCAGAACCCTGGTGGTAGGATATGTTATTAATAATATTTCCATCATTAAAATTTTCATATGATTAATATATGATTATAATAGTTTTTTAAAGTCAGAACCATGCATGTCTTGTAGAGAAAATGAAATTCAACATTTGTATTGACAACGTGAAGAAAGGAC
Organism: Bos taurus; assembly: GCF_002263795.3. Lineage (NCBI taxonomy): Eukaryota > Metazoa > Chordata > Mammalia > Artiodactyla > Bovidae > Bos > Bos taurus. The sequence continues at coordinate 58,779,727 of NC_037332.1, forward strand.
TCACTGTAACACAGGAAAATGCCAATTATCAACAGTGATAAGAAAGAAAAGTGCATTATGCTGAAACCCTTGGTTAAAATGTTTTAAGAAGTCTAAATGAAATTGAAGGACAGGTTAATTAAACTGTAAAATGTTAAAAAAAAAATTGCTTTTCTCCATATTTCATGATTAAAATTTTCCTCACTTATTGAAAAACATGTAAATATTTTGGAGTATATTTTTGAAGGCTTGTTCCACTTGCTGGTTCCTAGAGTGTAAATGAAAGGGTTTAATACAGGGCAACTGAAGTATAAATAACAGATATACCTTTGAACAGAGTCACCCTTTCCTTTGCAAATGGCTTCATGTAAGTAAAGATACAGCTACCATAAGTAGGGAGACTACAATCATATGGAAGAACATGTGGGAAAAGCTTTTGTTCTTTTCTGAGCAGATAGAATGCTTAGAATGGTCTTGATAATATACGTGTAGGAAAGCATCACTAACAATAATGTGACCATGAGTGTTCCAACAGCTGAGCCAAATGAAATCAATTCTAGGATATGAGTTGTCTGTGCAAGAAATCTGCAGCACAGGGGAAGTGCCACATACAAAATAATCAATTACTCTGGAAGCAGAGAATTCCAGTTTTATTACCAAGAGCACTGGTGGAAAAGTAACCAGAAATCCCACTGCCCATGAACTGAGTCCAAGTTGGTAGCACACTTTTTTGCTCATAATGATCAGGTAATGTAAGGCTTTGCAGATTGCTACATAATGATCAAAAGACATGGCAGCTAGTAGGTAAAATTCTGTAAGACCTAATAACAGAAAAAAGAATAGCTGAGATGCACAACCATTATAGGAAATGATTTTGTTTTTAGTCACGATGGATATCAGGAATCTGGGCATACAGGTTGTTGTTAATGAAACTTCCAGGAGGAAGAGATTTTGGAGGAAAAAATACCTGGGAGTCTTGAGCCGGGATCCAGCAATTTAAGAAAGATGATGGATAAGTTTCCCATCACACTCAACATGTAGTTTAGGAAGAGAAACATAAAAATCACAATTTGCAATTGTGGTTCATCAGTCAGTCCCAGGAGAATGAATTCTATCTCTCTTGACTGGTTCTTCATTTCAGATTTAAGATCATGGCATCTGGTCCCATCACATCATGGCAAATAGGTGGGGAAACAGTGGAAACAGTGTCAGACTTTGTTTTGGGGGGCTCCAAAATCACTGCAGATGGTGATTGCAGCCATGAAATTAAAAGACGCTTACTCTTGGAAGTTAAGTTATGACCAAACTAGATAGCATATTCAAAAGCAGAGACATTACTTTGCCAACAAAGGACCATCTAGTCAAGGCTATGGTTTTTCCAGTGGTCATGTATGGATGTGAGAGTTGACCGTGAAGAAAGCTGAGCGCTGAAGAATTGATGCTTTTGAACTGTGGCATTGGAGAAGACTCTTGAGAGTCCCTTGGACTGCAAGGAGATCCAACCAGTCCATTCTAAAGGAGCTCAGTCCTGGGTGTTCTTTGGAAGGAATGATGCTAAAGCTGAAACTCCAGTACTTTGGCCACTTCATGCAAAGGGTTGACTCATTAGAAAAGACTCTCATGCTGGGCAGGATTTGGGGGTCAAGAGGAGAAGGGGACGATAGAGGATGAGATGGCTGGATGGCATCATCAACTCGATGGACGTGAGTCTGAGTGAACTCCAGGAGTTGGTGATGGACAGTGAGGCCTGGCGTGCTGCGATTCATGGGGTCACAAAGAGTGAACATGACTGAGCGACTGAACTGAAGTGAATTGAAAAAGACTTAGGAAAACAATTCTTAAAGAAGCAGATGTAACAGTACTTTTTAAAAGATTGCAAAATAGAAAAAATATTCAGAAATGTAAATAAGTTTAATAGTTTGATCCAGTGTGCCAAGACATAAAAGTGAAAGTGAAGTCTCAGTTGTGTCCAACTCTCTGCGACCCTATGGACTGTAGCCTACCAGGCTTCTCCATCCTTGGGGTTTTCAGGCAAGAGTACCAGAGTGGGTTGCCTTTTCCTTCTCCAGGGGATCTTCCAAACCCAGGGTTCAAACCCAGGTATCCTACATTGCAGGCAGACTCTTTACCCTCTGAGCCACCAGGGAAGCCCCGTATAACTATTACTCAAAATGAATTTTCTATAAATGTTTCACAAATTAATAACAAATTTCTTATAGCGTGTTGACCATTACACCAGCTTCAATTGGGAATGTTTATTTGTAAAAAAATTCTTAGCTCATAAAAAGAATTTTTAAAGATATGGAATATATAGTAAATATAATAGTTAAATATTTTCCCTATCATGGAGATATTCTAACAAAACCCATTAATTATTTTGTCCCAATATGATGTTTTCTTATTTTTCTCTTCTATCATTTAACTTAATTTGGGGGGGAAGGGACTTCAACTGTACCAGTCTTCTTATAATCAGTTGTATTTAATCAGAAAGTATGGAAAATTATATCTACATAACAATGAAAAAAATATGAGACAGTTCAAGAATCAGTGAAAATTATCTGACTAGTACTTGCAAAATGGTTTTCATTTATGGCTTAGATATATATTCCAAATTTTACATCACTTACCATATCCAGATTATTTTATTATAATTCTCCATACAGGAATATGATAGAAATGAGTCAAAAATAAATGATAAATATTCTCCTTCTTATATTATAAAATGTTTAATTATTTCAAGTGTAAATTTAATTTCAGTGCTTCTCTAATGAAGGATTCAAAAAAGAAATACAATCTGGGAATTATATGCATCTGCTAATGTTTTCCACTAGCAGTCATACACATAAAAATCAGAGAACATAGATGTTACAGATAATTGGAATCCTCTTTCATGCCAGATAAAATCAATTTTCCTGTTGTTTAGAAAATATATTTAAATAGAAAAAGTACTCTATAAAAATTCTAAATAAAAGTGTTATACTTTAACGGAAAAGATGTTTTAGGAAATTTCTCAAATGAAAGGAACCTAAAATTTGCAGCAAAGAATTATTGCTTCAAACTGTACACTAACAAAAACCACAGTTTTATAATTTCACTCATAAGAGGCCCAAGGGGATTCATTGAAATAAAAAGAGAAACAAAAAGGAAACACCTTCTGAAGAATGCTACCAGAAAGGATAAAATTTAATTGGTATGATTAAATTTTAAAAAAAGAAAAAGGAAAGGTTAAAAGAGAAGAAACAGAAAACAAAGGAAGAATGAAAGAAAACCACTGTGAGTTGCTTTAACTACAAAAATGAAGAGACTTTTCTCATAAGAGAATTATGATTTAAACTTAAAATATTTAATGCCAACAAGAATTTCAGATACTCAACTACCACAGGACGATATGACCAAATCTACTGGTGAGAAAGTTTACCCCAAACATGAACTTCTCTCCTGTTTTTGTTAGGCAATATGTTAGAATTTCAATAACTTGATTGTGACCCACCCCCATCCCCCCAAATTTGGGGACAGTACTTAAATGATTTCCTATTTACTTTATTTTTAAAAAATATAAAACATAAAGAAAAATACACAACAAATATACAATAGGATCTTTTATTCCCAAGCCACTGATGCTCCATTTGCTACTTAATATGGTTATGTGGATTTACAACAACAAAAAATAATATTTTACTGGGTGAACATGATAAAACCATTATTACCAGAATGTAAGCAATGGTACATTATTAACTTCAAATTCTCCAATATTATTCAAACATCACCAATTGTCTAAAAATTTCCCAGTATAGAAAAAAGAATACAGTTTAATATGGCATGTTTCATTTGATTCTCATAGTATTTTAGTTTCCTTTTATTAATATTTGGAATAGTTCTCTAATTTTTCCTTCACTTTTGAGAATGTTGATTGAAATTATTTTCCAGTATTTATATATTATGTCCCTTGATTTTGGCTGAAGCTTCCTCAGTAATTATGTTTAATTTATTGATCTTTGGCTGGACTACCACAGCAGTGATGATGACTTTCTCATCAAGTCCTATCAGATATGCTATTTAATAATGGATGTAAATGGGCTGGCTCTTTTTTCCTCTCTCCCTTTTTTTTTGAATAACTAGGATGTTCAGAAGTAAATGCATTTTCTGTGAAGATTAGAAAGTGTGCATGATCAGGGAAAGGCACAGTCTCAGAAGAGGACTGAAACCTTAAGTTTATACTCAGGCTGACAATTGGCGCAGAGGACGCCTACCATAATCAAAACAAGAAAGTAAACTAGAAAACAATAACAAAAAATGGCAGCCCTTGGCAAGAGGAAGAATCTGAATCCCAGAGTTAGCACACTATTGAATTTAAATGGCCAGTGATCCTCAAACACAAAATGTAAGAGAAACAGGAAACATATGGTCCATTCAAAAGAAATCAAAAGAAACTGGGCTGAAAAAGGCTTAATGGAAGATCTAATTATAGAATTTAAAACTACAATAGCTAAACTGTTAACAAATCTATTACTCTTATAGAAATAAAAACAACAACAACAACAACAACAACAAAAACTTGTTTTATTCTTTTGTGTGTGCTAAGTCGCTTCAGTCATGTCCAACTCTTTGCAGCCCCATGGGCTGTAGCTTGCCGGGCTCCTCTGTCCATGGGGATTCTTCAGACAAGAATAGTGGAGTGTATTGTCACACCCTCCTCCAGGCAATCTTCCCAACATAGGCATCGAGCCTGTCTCTTATGTCTCGTGCACTGGCAGGCGTGTTCGTCACCACTAGAGCCACTTGGGAAGTAAATGATAAATACGGAGTATTGCATCCAAGTTCAAAAGTATATAATTGTGTTAAAAGGACATGAAATATTTACAGAATTGAATGTCAACTTAGCCTAAAGGAAATTCCAAAACATTCCACAGGATTAAATTCTTGGAAATATGATTTCTAATTATAATGGAATTAAGTAAGAATCAGTGACAGACAGAAGACTAGAAAGTCACCAAATGTTTGAAAATTAAGTAATATACTTCTACATAGTCAGTTAGTCACAAGACGAATCAGTAAGGACTTAGAGAAAATTTTGAACTACTTGGAAAGGAAATATATCATATCAAAATTTGTTAAATACACAAATTTTAGTTAAATACACATTATGAAAAACTGGCATAATCAAATATATGCTTTAGAAGAGACAAAAACTAAATATTAATCATTTATTTATTTCAGTGATGTTCAGTATGGTAGCCACTAGCCACCTACAGCTTTAAGTACTTGAAAGGTAACCATTATGAATTTAATGTTCATTATTTTAAATTTAAAGGTATATACCCATATACGGCTATCAGTTCAATTCAGTTCAGTCGCTCAGTCGTGTCCGACTCTTTGTGACCTCATGAATTGCAGTACCCCAGGCGTCCCTGTCCATCACCAACTCCAAGAGATCACTCAAACTCATGACCATGGAGTCAGTGATGCTATTCAGCCATCTCATCCTCTGTCATCCCCTTCTCCTCCTGCCCCCAATCCCTCCCAGCATCAGAGTCTTTTCCAATGAGTCAACTCTTCACATGAGGTGGCCAAAGTCCTGGAGTTTCAGCTTTAGCATCATTCCTTCCAAAGAAATCCCAGGGCTGATCTCCTTCAGAATGGACTGGTTGGATCTCCTTGCAGTCCAAGGGACTCTCAAGAGTCTTCTCCAACACCACAGTGCAAAAGCATCGATTCTTCAGTGCTCAGCTTTCTTCACAGTCCAACTCTCACATCCATTCATGACCACTAGAAAAATCATAGCCTTGAAGAGATGGACCTTTGTTGGCAAAGTAATGTCTCTGCTTTTCAATATGCTATTTAGATTGGTTATAACTTTTTTTCCAAGGAGTAAATGTCTTAATTTCATGGCTGCAATCACCATCTGCAGTGATTTTGGAGCCCATAAAAATAAAGTCTGACACTGTTTCCACTGTTTTCCCATCTATTTGCCATGAAGTGATGGGACCAGATGCCATGATCTTCGTTTTCTGAATGTTGAGCTTTAGGCCAACTTTTGACTCTCCTCTTTCACTTTCATCAAGAGGCTTTTTAGTTCTTCACTTTCTGCCATAAGAGTGGTGTCATCTGCATATCTGAGGTTATTGATATTTCTCCCGGCAATCTTGATTCCAGCTTGTGTTTCTTCTAGCCCAGCATTTCTCATGATGTACTCTGCATATAAGTTAAATAAGCAGGGTGACAATATAAAGCCTTGACGTACTCCTTTTCCTATTTGGAACCAGTCTGTTGTTCCATGTCCAGTTCTAACTGTTGCTTCCTGAACTGTATATAGGTTTCTCAAGAGGCAGGTAAGGTGGTCCGGTACTCCCATCTCTTTCAGAATTTTCCACAGTTTATTGTGATCCACACAGTCAAAGGCTTTGGCATAGTCAAGAAAGCAGAAATAGATGTTTTTTCTGGAACTCTCTTGCTTTTTCCATGATCCAGCGGATGTTTGCAATTTGATCTCTGGTTCCTCTGCCTTTTCTAAAAACTGCTTGAGCATCTGGAAGTTCACAGTTCATGCATTGCTGAAGCCTGGCTTGGAGAATTCTGAGCATTACTTTACTGGCCTGTGAATGAGTGCAATTGTGCAGTAGTTTGAGCATTTTTTTGGCATTGCCTTTCTTTGGGATTGAAATGAAAACTGACCTTTTCCAGTCCTGTGGTCACTGCTGAGTTTTCCAAATGTGCTGACATAATGAGTGCAGCACTTTCACAGCATCATCTTTCAGGATTTGAAATAGCTCAACTGGAATTCCATCACCTCCACTAGCTTTATTCATAGTGATGCTTTCTAAGGCCCACTTGACTTCACATTCCAGAATGTCTGGCTCTAGGTGAGTGATCACACCGTCATGATTATCTTGGTCATGAAGATCTTTTTTATACAGTTCTTCTGTTTATTCTTGCCATCACTTCTTAATATCTTCTGCTTCTGTTATGTCCTTACCATTTCTGCCCTTTATCAAGCCCATCTTTGCATGAGATGTTCCCTTGGTATCTCTAACTTTCTTGAAGAGATCTCTAGTCTTTCCCCTTCTGTTGTTTTCCTCCTTTTCTTTGCATGATCGCTACGGAAGTCTTTCTTATCTCTCCTTGCTATTCTTTGGAACTCTGCATTCAGATGCTTATATCTTTCCTTTTCTCCTTTGCTTTTCGCTTCTCTTCTTTTCACAGACTTTTGTAAGGCCTCCTCAGACAGCCATTTTGCTTTTTTGCATTTCTTTTCCATGGGGAAGGTCTTGATCCCTGTCTCCTGTACAATGTCATGAACCTCCATCCATAGTTCATCAGGCACTCTGTCTATGAGATCTAGTCCCTTAATTCTATTTCTCACTTCCACTTGTGTAATCATAAGGGATTTGATTGAGGCTATAATTATTGGATAGTGTGGATCTATGTAATCTTCAGTTCAGTTCAGTTCAGTCACTCAGTCGTGTCTGACTCTTTGTGACCCCATGAATCGCAGCATGCCAGGCCTCCCTGTCCATCACCAACTCCTGGAGTTTACTGAAACTCACGTCCGTCGAGTCAGTGATGCCATCCAGCCATCTCATCCTCTGCCATCTCCTTCTCCTCCTGACACAATCCCTCCCAGCATCAGAGTCTTTTCCAATGAGTCAATTCTTCACATGAGGTGGCCAAAGTACTGGAGTTTCAGCTTTAGCATCATTCCTTCCAAAGAAATCCCAGGGCTGATCTTAAAATGGTCTGGTTGGAACTCCTTTCAGTCTAAGGGACTCTCAAGAGTCTTCTCCAACACCACAGTGCAAAAGCATCAATTCTTCAGTGCTCAGCTTTCTTCACAGTCCAACTCTCATATCCATACATGACCATTGGAAAAACCATAGCCTTGATTAGACAGACCTTTCTTGGCAAAGTAATGTCTCTGCTTTTCAATATGCTACCTAGGTTGGTCATAACTTTTCTTCCAAGGAGTAAGCGTCTTTTAATTTCATGGCTGCAGTCACCATCTGCAGTGATTTTGGAGCCCCCCCAAAAAATAAAGTCTGACACTGTTTCCACTGTTTCACCATCTATTTGCCATGAAGTGATGGGACTAGATGCCATGATCTTAGTTTTCTGAATATTGAGCTTAAGTCAATTTTTTTCTCTCCTCTTTCACTTTCATCCAGAGGCTTTTTAATTCTTCTTCACTTTCTGCCATAAGGGTGGTGTCATCTCCATATCTGAGGTTATTGATATTTCTCCTGGCAATCTTGATTCTAGCTTTTGCTTCTTCCAGCCCAACGTTTCTCATGATGTTCTCTGCCTATAAGTTAAATAAGCAGGGTATGATATACAGCCTTGATGTACTCCTTTTCCTATTTGGAACCAGTCTGTTGTTCCATGTCCAGTTCTAACTGTTGCATATGTAATCTTACCAATAGTCTAAAAATAAAAGCAGCTACCTCCAGACAGATTATTGAGAAATAATTTAACCTCAAAATAAATTGAAGTTTTGGGTGATACAGTTAGTGAATATTGACAATAATTATAGTCTTGCAACCACCACTTTAAACAACATACCAAATGTTCACATCACTCTATAAAAATTTCCCTTAAAACACTTTTGTAGTCAATTACTTCTCACCCTCAGCCTATAACACTACTCGTCAGATTTTGGTCTCTAATTTTTAGTGTCTTCTAAAGTTATGAAGAGATTCCCCTATGGCTCAGTGATAAAGAATCGACCTGCAATGCAGTGGACACTAGATCCATCCCTCAGTTGGGAAGATCCCCTGAAGGAGGGTATGGCAATCCACTCCAGTATTCTTGCCTGGAGAATCCCATGGACAGAGGAACCTGGCGGGCTACAGCCCAGAGGGTCACAAAGAGTCAGAAACCGTTGAAGCGACTGAACACCCATGCATACAGAATTATAAAAATGGAATCACAGTATACGTAGATATTGTATCTGGCTTCTTATACTTAGCATAATATTTCTAATATTCAGTTGTGCTTTTTAATATATCATTAGTCTATTCTTTTGATGTGTATACTACCATTTGCTGAATGTTTCACCAGCTGACAGACATTGGATTTTCTCCAGGAATGGGCAGTAACACTAAATGCATTTCATAGATAAATATAGTTCATTTGAAAGATCAAAAAATAATTTCATCAAAATCCACTCCAAGTTCCTCATATTATAAATATATTAATATATGATCCTTAATTAGTACTTACAAATGTCATGTATACACCACTCGGTGCCAGATGTAAAATGGTTTGCAATAAAGTGTAAAACTGCTTCTGTTGCTAATTGGAAGTTGACGACATCTTGTGTTGGTGTAAGCCAGCTTGGGATTTTTTAAATTTTTTTATTTTTATTTATTTATTTATTTATTTTTACTTTACAATATTGTATTGGTAAAAAGAATACATTTGAATCAGCTTGGGGTTTTTGAATGTCATGCCAGGACAGAGAACTGCCCATATCCTTGTTAGATATTTCATTAATTTCCCTAAATCACTTGGCTACTCCTTTGGGTTACTTTCGCTTCAACTTTTGTTTAAAGTAAATTACAGTGTTGTCTTTCATTGTCAGTAATTAGTTGTTTTGGAATTCCGATCCCCAGAGAAGAGATTTTTTTTCTGTGTTTTACTTCAATAGATCCTTTGAGAGTGTAGTAAGTAAAAAATGATAAAATGATGGAATATTACAAGTGGACAGAAAGAAATGTGGAATCTCTTCTTGGAACAGTTATTTATCTCTGATTAAATGATGCCCCAAGATTTTTGTCACTTTCCTCTTTTATTTTATTTTAGTTCAATTTACTTTGAGGAATAACTATTTTGAAGTTATGAATGACAGCAAATGTAAGAACAAAATTTCATATAATGCAGCTTATCTGGATTAGACAATGGAAGTCTATTAAAGTTATTGATACCTGAGTTCTGAATTGCAAAGTGGGTATGAACTTAAGAGAAGGTAGCAAATCTTTACAGAAACACAGTATGTACACATTTTTTCTTTACACAAAAATCACCTAGATAATCAACATCCAGGTTAGATAATAAACTATTATTGTAAGAGCATAAACTCATTATTAGTTATGTTAGCATTAATCTCTTCTATGCAAGCATAAGGAAATAATAGATACAAGAGATCCAAGAAGGTAAGTCAACTATAATTTTAACAAGTTCAGAATCAGAAATTAATTCAAATGTACAGTGACTCAAATTTAGGGAGTTAAACTTGACTACAGAATTCTTATGTTAATATAGTATACTAATACATATATATGGAATCTAGAATGATGGTAATGATAACCCTGTATGCGAGACAGCAAAAGAGACACAGATGTATAGAACAGTCTTTTGGACTCTGTGGGGTGGGGGGATGATTTGGGAGAATGGCATTGAAACATGTATACTATCATATAAGAAATGAATCACCAATCCAGGTTCAATGCAGGATATAGGATGCTTGGGGCTGGTGCAGTGGGATGACCCAGAGGGATGGTATGGGGAGGGAGGTGGGAGTGGGGTTCAGGATTGGGAACACTTTTACACCCGTGGCGGATTCATGTTGATGTATAGCAAAACCAATACAATATTGTAAAAGTAAAAAAAAAAAAAATGATAAAGTCATTTATGTTTTATATATTCATAGTTGATGTATTCTATTTTAATCAGTTACATGCAAGTTTCACTTCCTTTGATTCTCTTTATTAATTAAATATTGCCTGAAAGTGAAAGTGAAGTCGCTCAGTCGTGTCCGACTCTTTGCGACCCCATGGACACCAGGCTCCTCTGTCCATGGGATTTTCAAGGCAAGAGTACTGGAGTGGGTTGCCTTTTCCTTCTCCAGGGAACTTTCCGACCCAGGGATTGAACCCAGGTCTCCCGCATTGTAGACAGATGCTTTACCATCTGAGCCACCAGGGGAAGTCTAAATATTGCCTAGGTAAAGAGATATGAAAAAATTATGGCAATTTTTTTTCTGAGACTTGAGAAAATATAATTCTAGAACAGTCAAACCCACATGGTAAGAGAAGTTCTATGACTAAATCCTAAAATATAGATTTTCAAATCAGAGGTAGAGCAACTGTAGGTGTCATAGCAAGGACAAAAGTATATTTTGGTAATTAAAGCTTACAACCACCTAGTAGTTGAAGACCACAAGTCTTCCATTGCCATTAAAGACATTAAGGCTCTTTACTAATATCTGCTTTGGAAAATCACCTTAAGAACTAAAATCTTATTTTATTTTTTCAAACAGGAAAAAAGTAATAAACAGAAAAGATAGGAATATTAGCAAGACAAATGCAAAAGAATAAAGTCAGCAAAGTATGCTTGAGTAACTCATTTCTCTTAAAAGTCTACATGGAACTCTATTTAATGTTATGTGGCAGCTTGGATGGGAGTTTGGGGGAGAATTGATACATGTATCTGTCTGACTGAGTCCCTTCACTGTTCTCCTGAATCTATCACAACATTGTTAATTGGCTATACTTCAATACAAAAAAAAAAAAAAAAAAGAGAGAGAGAGAGAGAGAATAACAACCAGGAAAAATATTTGTTTTTAAATGCTCAGGAAAAAAAGAAAGAAAGAAAGAAAGAAAACCTAGTCCACAGGCAATGCATATATTGAGGGACTGATATAATTAACATAAAGGGGTCAGTACAACATGGAAGTAAGTAAAATTCTTATATGTAGAAAAGATAGGAATAATATAATCTGGAGTAGTCAACAGTTTTTAAAGAAATTGGAGGATATAAAGAAACATTGTGTCTGAACTTATACATACATATGTAAGAATACATTTTAAAAGATTGAGGGAATTCCCTGGTGGTCCAGTAGTTAGAACTCCATGCTTCCACTTCCGCTGGCACCTTTTCCATTCTTTATCAGGAAACTAAGATCCCCTGGGCTGTGTTGTGACTAAAAAAAAGAAAAGATTAATTGAAGTAAAGTGACACAATATTTTTCCTTAAGATGTTTGTTTTTGTCATGTTTTCATTTGTTTATTTACCATATATAAGATATGCAGATGACACCACCCTTATGGCAGAAAGTGAAGTGGAACTAAAAAGCCTCTTGATGAAGGTGAAAGAGGAGAGTGAAAAAGTTGGCTTAAAACTCAACATTCAGAAAACGAAGATCATGGCATCTGGTCCCATCACTTCATGGCAAATAGATGGGGAAACAGTGTCAGACTTTATTTTTTTGGGCTCCAAAATCACTGCAGATGGTGACTGCAGTCATGAAATTAAAAGACGCTTACTCCTTGGAAGGAAAGTTATGTCCAACCTAGATAGCATATTGAAACAGAGACATTACTTTGCCAACAAAGATCCGTCTAGTCAGGGCTATGGTTTTTCCTGTGGTCATATACGGATGTGAGAGTTGGACTTTGAAGAAAGCTGAGCGCCTAAGAATTGATGTTTTTGAGCTGTGGTGTTGGAGAAGACTCTTGAGAGTCCCTTGGACTGCAAGGAGATCCAACCATTCCATTCTGAAGGAGATCAGCCCTGGGATTTCTTTGGAAGGAATGATGCTAAAGCTGAAACTCCAATACTTTGGCCACCTCATGCAAAGAGTTGACTCATTGGAAAAGAATCTGATGCTGCGAGGTATTGGGGGCAGGAGGAGAAGGGGATGACAGAGGATGAGATGGCTGGATGTCATCACCAACTCGATCGATGCACGTGAGTCTGAGTGAACTCAGGAGTTGGTGATGGACGGGGAGGCCTGGCATGCTGTGATTCATGGGGTCGCAAAGAGTCGGACACGACTGAGCGACTGAACTGAAACTGAACTGAACTAATAACAATTTTTGAGTATAGCAGAGCCAGTCAAGAAAATTGATAGCAATAATGGTATACTTTCAGTGCAAAGGAAATGCAAAAAAAAAAAAAAAAAAAAAACCTGTAAGCAGGATCTTCAAGTACTAGAAATCAATACTGCTATAGTCATTGATCATCACAGGAATCATACTGTAACTCTAAAATCCGGTTTTGAAAAATCATCCTAATACTCATTCTACAAAGACAAACCAACTCAGTGCATTTGCACAGGTTAAATAAATATGAAAGGGAAATACATTTAAAATAACTGATATTCTTTTAATTAAATTATACATCCAGAATAGTTCCCACTTGGGAAAGATGACTATATATGCATATTAACACAAAAAATTCAAGTTCCAGGGGGGAAATTGTGAGGAATATTAGAATGAAGAGATCTAATGTATGAGAGAGAATTTAGAATTGACTATAGTATGTAATTATGTGTCACTGGCAATTTTTGAAGATACAACCTGTGAATAGTTAGAGAATATATACCAATCTCTGCCTTAGGTTAATATATATGTGCATATATATGCTAATGAATATTTAGTTAAAATACATTTTCATTTTATACATATTCATTTAGGTTAATTTATATACATTTAGGCTAATTTATAAATATTAAAGTTATATATTTATACATACAATGGTTAATACCTGTAAGTTAATTTATATTGCTCTATTCATATGTTTTAAGTTCAATTATTTTGTTTTTGTTTCATATGTAGATTTGACAAGGCTCACAGAGAGTAAGGGCTTCCCTGGTGGCTCAGCTGGTAAAGAATCTCCTGGCAATATGGGAGACTTGGTTTCCATCGCTGGGTTGGGAAGATTCCCTGGAGAAAGGAAAGGCTACCAACCCCAGCATTCTGGCCTGGAGAATTCCATGGACTATATAGTCCATGGGGTTACAAAGGGTGACCTCAGACAAGACTGAGCGACTCCCACTTTTCACAAGAGTAATGAGGAACCAGTCAAGGGAAATAGAATTCATTCTCTTGGGATTGACCCACAATTACAAGTTGTGATTTTCCTGTTTCTCTTTTTCAGTTACACATTGAGCCTGATGGGGAATGTAATCATTATCCTCCTCACCCTGCTGGATATTCGCCCCAAACTCCAATGCATTTCTTTCTTTGTAGTTTCTTGTTTTAGAAATCATATTCATAACAGTATGTATTCCCAGATACCTGGTCATCATGGTGACTAAAGAAAAAAACATTTCATATAATTGTGCAGCTCAATTGTTCTTCTTCCTTTTATTGTGAGTTGCAGACTATTACTTTCTGGCTGCCATGTCCTATGACTGCTATGCTGCCATCTGCAAACCGCTTCATTACCCAGTCATCATGAACAGCAAAGTTTGTTATCAGCTTGTATTCAGATCTTGAGTAACTGGATTCCTAATTATCTTTCCTCCGTTTATCATGGGACTCGAGCTGGATTTCTGTGCTTCCAAAGTAATTGATCACTTTATGTGTGAAATATCTCCTATCCTGCAGATATCCTGCACAGATACACATGTTCTGGAATTGATGTCTTTTAGCTTAGCTATGGTAACACTTGGGGTCACATTGGTATCAGTGATTCTTTCTTACATTTACATCATTAAGACCATTCTGAAATTCCCTTCAGCACAGCCAAGAGCCAATGTTTTTTCCGCCTGTACTTCCCACCTAACTGTTGTCTCTCTGACATATGGAAGCTGTATCTTTATGTATGTTAAACCATCTATAAGAGAACAGGTAACTGTATCCAAAGGTGTAGCTTTGTTGTGCACTTCAGTTATCCCTTTACTAAATTCCTTCATTTACACCCTAAGGAACCAATAGGTGAAAGAAGTCTTCTGGGACAGGTTACAAAAGATCCTGCGTTGCTCAAAAAAACAGTTATTTAAAGGCCACAAGGCATAATATTATCACAACAACAACAAAAATATGTTTCATGCATTTGTTCTGGTCACGTTTTCCTACTTGAATACTTATTTCATAGAGGACATTCTCGTCAAGAATCTTATAGCTCAGCTTCACCCTTATACTTTATTCTTTCTAAGGAAACCATTCCATCCTGCTATAATAATTTACTCTCTCAAGTCTGTAATTTAAGTGTTAAATATCATCTCCTTATGGCTTATCAGTGTCTAAAAATCATGACTGAGTAAAATATGCTTTGTGTAAGTGTGAGGCTCTGAGAGTGGCTCAGATGGTAAAGAACCTGCCTGCAATGCAGGAGATGCAGGTTTGATCCCTGGGTTGGTAAGATCTCCTGGAGAAGGCATCTGGTCCCATCATTTCATGGGAAATAGATGAGGAAACAGTGGAAACAATGTCAGACTTTATTTTTGGGGGCTCAACAATCACTGCAGATGGTGACTGCAGCCATGAAATTAAAAGACGCTTACTCCTTGGAAGGAAAGTTATGTCCAACCTAGATAGCATATTCAAAAGCAGAGACATTACTTTGCCAACAAAGGTCCGTCTAGTCAAGGCTATGGTTTTTCCAGTGGTCATGTATGAATGTGAGAGTTGGACTGTGAAGAAAGCTGAGCGCCGTAGAATTGATGCTTTTGCACTGTGGTGTTGGAGAAGATTCTTGAGAGTCCGTTGGCCTGCAAGGAGGTCCAATCAGTCCATTCTGAAGGAGATCAGCCCTGGGATTTCTTTGGAAGGAATGATGCTAAAGCTGAAGCTCCAGTACTTTGGTCACCTCATGCGAAGAGTTGACTCATTGGAAAAGACTCTGATTCTGGGAGGTATTGGGGGCAGGAGGAGAAGGGGATGACAGAGGATAAAATGGTTGGATGGCATCACTGACTCAATGGACGTGAGTTTGAATGAACTCTGGGAGTTAGTGATGTATAGGGAGGCCTGGCGTGCTGCGATTTATGAGGTCGCAAAGAGTGGGACACGACTGAGCAACTGAACTGAACTGAACTGGAGAAGGAATGGCTGCCCATTCAGATATTCTTGCCTAGGAAATCCAATGGACAGGGATGCCTAGCAGGCTATAGTCTTTGGGATCACAATTAGTCAGACATCACTGAGCGACTAACACTACCCCACCTTTTTTTCCTGTTTATGTGTATCTTGCTGTGTGTAATTTATTTTGTATTTATTTATTTATTATTTTTTAACTTTCAATATTGTATTGGTTTAATTAAATATATATTTATCGTGTATCTATCTTATTCCCAATACTGTGAGGGGCTCATTCCTTACTTTAAGAAGCTTGCATTATATAAAACAAAACAAATCAAAACTGTTCTGTATTGCTATCCAGTATGTAACTAGTGTTGCAACAAATATTGACAAAAGTATTAAGGGACATATTGGGTGGCTTCTGAGTAATCTTGGAGTTCAGGAAGGGATTTCAGGAGACAGTGAAAATTATGCTAATTATGCTGTCCCTAAACATATATAGAAGGACAGTATACTGAGACAGAAGTATATGCAGATACCAGAGAAGTGTTAGAGAACCACATGCATTTAGAGAATTATTACATGCAATGCTTAGACCAGGATTTTGAGATATTCACCCTGTTCAATAAAGGCTTAAGCACATACACCACATGGAACATTGCACAGAGTATTTTTATGCCTCTAATTCTCTACATGTAAGGTAGTAGTAACGTAACCAACATCTCACGGTTCAGTAAATATATAGTATTAGAAATACCTAGCACTCAGTAAAAGAAAAGGGTTTTTCTTAAACAATTCAAAAAAAAAAAAAAAAAAAACACACACACACACACACACACACAATATTGTAAGGCAATCATCTTCCAATTAAAAATAAATTTAATAAAACTGTTTAAGCTATTACTTGTATGTTTTTAAAAAATGGTAGTAACAACATGAAGGGTCTTGTTTGCTGGAATAGTCTTCTGGACTGAAAGTTGATGTAACAATTAATTTAAAACGGTTGTATATAAGAACCACTTAGATAGTCTCATAATATGATTTCAAGGTTTTATTCCTAGTGAGTCCAAGGCATTATGTATAGGAAACCATCCATACAACCTCAATTAATATACACTCAGGACATTTTGAGGTGCTTTTCATTAACTGATATTTCCACACAAAAAAAAGAGAAAGAATCATCGAAATTACATGTAAGATGTAAACTTTAATATTGACATTTCTTGCTTTGGGGAAGTTACTCTTGAAAATGATGTTGTATATGACTAATATTAAGGCAAAAGGAGCAAGTGAGGGAAATATTTCTCTTAACTCTGGAAAAGTTTTGAAGTTTAGTATATAAATATGACAGTGGCTCTACAACACAGTCAGAGATACTTAGGGAAAAAACAATGAGAAATTTTATTAAACTTATTTTTTGAGGGGTAATGGTGCAGGGGGAATATAAATCCTCCTTGTTCATTCCCCATTTCCACTCTCAGACAATATATATTGAATAAATTTAAGGAAGCATTTTGTAATCATCTCATAAAGTGTTAATCACACAGAAATTATGAAAAAAAGGCATATTTATCCATGAAGGATCAGATTTCCCAATTGAACTAAGATGAATTAACTGAAAGATATTTTAGATGTTTTACTGTAATAATTCCTATTTTCTATGTTCCTCCCTAAGTAGATATGGGTTTTGCCTTTGGTCTAATTGTTAAAAATATTGTTAATAGTTAATTAAGTCATCCGATTATAATGTAGGGAAATGATATATTACCATGTTTTCCATCACCCACAACTCCTCTTTCTAACAAGCCACTACTCCCCTCAGAAGTTATGGTTTTATGTGGTCTTATTTTAGTGTGTGCATATGTGTGTGTGACCTGTCAGTAAATTTCCTCTCAAAAAGCCAAAGCAAGGAAAATAATATTTTATTTTATATGTTTGGGAGTACTGTCATAGGTTTTAACCAGGAGCTAAATTATAACTGTTTACTCTATTGCTTCTTAATATTGTGCTGAGAATCAGAGCTGTCTTATCCCCAGATATTGAAAGTTTCTCTCCAAAAGACAGAACCTTCACTGTTGAGAATGTAACATGGGAAAGTTGACATTCTCATATCTCACGCCCCAGAATTTCCTCCACCCACTTTCCCAATAACCC
This sequence comes from Bos taurus, assembly GCF_002263795.3. Classification (NCBI taxonomy): domain Eukaryota; kingdom Metazoa; phylum Chordata; class Mammalia; order Artiodactyla; family Bovidae; genus Bos; species Bos taurus. The sequence continues at coordinate 58,797,600 of NC_037332.1, forward strand.
AACCAAAGAGTCTTTCTTAGTTAAATCATATCAGCGAACTACATTGTCATTTCATCCTAAAGTGGACTCCTTACTTTACATTTTCCACCAGACCTCTTATGAGCATGTTTCACATGGAAAAGTTGAAGTGTGAGATATCAGATCAATAGCTTTGACCTGATCATATCACTCTACAGTTACAGTAACTTTGAGAATTAAACTTAGCTTTTCAGATGGAATAAAAAAGAAATAGACAATTAAGATTACCGTTAAAGTGAGATATACCAAGATATACAAGTTGAAGAATAAAAATCTATTTTTCATCTCAATAGACACAGAAAAAGTTTTTCCACATATTCTTTAGATCCATCCATGTTGCTGCAAATGGCAGAATATCACTATTTTTTCATGGTTACATAATACACTATTTGTAGCAACATTGAATAGACTAGAGATTATTATACTTAGTGAAATAAGTCAGATAAAGATAAACTTGTATGATATCACTTATGTGGGGAATCTAAAAATCAAATTATACAAAGTACATAGCAAAACACAGATATAGAAAACAAACTACTGGTTATCAATAGGGGGCAGGAAGAGGGTAGTGGCAAGATATGATTATGTTATGGATATTAAGAGATACAAATTTCTATGCATAAAATACATAGGCAGCAAGGATATTTTGTACAGCAAAGAGTTTTATAGCTATCTTGTAACATCTTTTAAAGAACTATAATTTGTAAAAACTAAATTATCACACTGTATACAATGGAGTAATATAATATTGTAAATCCATTGTATTTCAATATAAATATTTTCACTTTTTAGTTAAGATAATTCTCTCATTTCCTTACAGAAAAAAAAATTGACCCTCCAATAGTAATTTTATTATACTGTGATGATTATGCCCCTGGGGCAAAAGAGCATAGAGAAAGAAAAGGTGAAAAAGAGACACAGAAACAGAGAGTGAGACAGAAGAAAAAGAGAGAGATTGGACTGGAGGACCAGATGAGAGAGATTCGATTTTAGCCAGATGAAATTCTATTTTTCTGAGAATTTCTTAATCAGCTTCATCCTTATACAGACTTCATTATCTGAGGGCCTGTATTGTATCTTTATATGTATAAATATAGCTTCTCTTGATCTTTATTATATAAATATTTTATCATATATATGGATTTATTTTATCTCTGAGAAAAGTAACCCCATTAATCTCAGATTACTTTCCTTGGACCATGTAGACAATTTGTGATAAAAGACTTCCATTACGAGGACAACAAACTTACCTTCATTTTTATTATTATCATTGACTTCATCATTAACATTACCACATTTCTAAAATATTCAAGTGTATGTATAAAATAAATTTAAATTTCATACTGACAAACAGAAATATCTATATATTTTTCCAGTTTTTAATGTATCATTAAAATGAAAAAAAATATTTGTTATAGACAGCACTATATTCTCACTTTATATTCAACTCCTTTACCCTACTGTGTAGGATACAAAGGATAGATACCTGAAAAGTTTATTTTGAAGATTCAGAATCAAACATATCCATTGAAAACTGCCAGTGACTAATGTGTGGTGAAATGAGATATTTTCCAGATGAGATAAAACTCTAGGTATGAGATGAAAAATTATGGGGCTCTAATATATAACCTTGTGTTGTTGGAAGAGGGTGTTTGCTATAACCAGTGCTTTCTCTTGGCAAAATTCTATTAGCCTTTGCCCTGCTTCATTCCGTACTCCAAGGCCAAATTTGCCTTGGATAATTCTGTCGTTTTTCAAATTGCATCCAAGTACTGCATTTCAGACTCTTTTGTTGACCCTGATGGCTACTACATTTCTTCTAAGGGATTCCTGCCCACAGTAGTAGATATAATGGTCATCTGAGTTAAATTCACCCATTCCAGTCCATTTTAGTTTGCTGATTCCTAGAATGGCGACGTTCACTCTTGCCATCTCCTGTTTGACCACTTCCAATTTGCCTTGATTCATGACCTAATATTCCAGGTTCCTATGCAATATTGCTCTTTACAACATTGGACCTTGCTTCTATCACCAGTCACATCCACAACTGGGTATTATTTGTGCTTTGGCTCCATCCCTTCATTCTTTCTGGAGTTATTTCTCCACTGATCTCCAGTAGCATATTTGGCACCTACCTACCTGGGGAGTTCCTCTTTCAGTATCCTTTCATTTTTCCTTTTCATACTGTTCATGGGGTTCTCAAGGCAAGAATACTGAAGTGGTTTGCCATTCCCTTCTCCAATGGACCATATTCTGTCAGACCTTTCCACCATGACACGTCTGTCTTGGGTGGCCCCACATGGCATGGCTTACTTTTATTGAGTTAGACAAGGCTGTGGTCCATGTGGTCAGATTGGCTAGTTTTCTGTGATTATGGTTTCAGTGTGTCTGCCCTCTGATCCCTCTCACAATACCTACCAACTTACTTGGATGTCTCTTACCTTGGACATGGGGTATCTCTTTATGGCTGCTCCAGCAAAGTGCAGCCACTGCTCCTTACCTTGAACGAGGTCGCCCCTACTGACATTGAACATGGAGTAGCTCCTCTCGACACTCCTGCGGCCGTGCAGCCACCACTCCTTGGACTTGGGATGGCTCGTCTCAGCCGCCACCCCTGACCTCAAGCGTGGGGTAGCTCCTACAGGCAAAAACAAGACCAGGAGCGACTGTGGCTCAGATCATGAACTAAGGAGGTGCCAAATTCAGACTTAAATTGAAGAAAGTAGGGAAAACCACTAGACCATTCAGGTCTGATCTATATCAAATCCCTTATGATTATACAGTGGAAGTGAGAGATAGATTTAAGGGACTAGATCTGATAGACAGAGTACCTGATACCATCGATGGAGGTTCATGACAGTGTACAGGAGGCAGGGATCCAGACCATCCCCATGGAAAAGAAATGCAAAAGCAAAATGGCTCTCTGAGGAGGCTTTACAAATAGCTGTGAATAGAAGAGAAGTGAAAAGCTAAGGAGAAAAGGAAAGATATTCCCATTTGAATGCAAAGTTCCTAAGAATAGCAAGGACAGATAAGAAAGCCTTCCTCATGGATTAATGCAAAAAAATAGATGAAAACAACAGAATGGGAAAGACTAGAGATCTCTTCAAGAAAATTAGAGAGACCAAGGGAACATTTCCTGCAAAGATGGGCTCGATAAAGGACAGAAATTGTATGGACCTAACAGAAGCAGAAGATATTAATAAGAGGTGGCAAGAATACAAGGAAAAACTGTATAAAAAAATCTTCATGACCAAGATAACCACAATGGTGTGATCACTCACCTAGAGCCAGACATCCTGGAATGTGAAGTTAAGTGCGCCTTAGAAAGCATCGCTACAAGCAAAGCTAGTGGAGGTGATGGAATTCCAGTTAAGCTATTTCAAATCCTGAAAAATGATGCTGTGAAAATGCTGCACTCGATATGCCAGCACATTTGGAAAACTCAGCAGTGGCCACAGAATGGAAAAGGTCAGTTTTCATTCCAATCCCAAAAAAAGGCAATGGCAAAGAATGCTTGAGCTACCACACAATTGCATTCGTCTCACACGCTAGTAAAGTAACGCTTAATTCTCCAAACCAGGCTTCAGCAATACATAAACCGTGAAATTCCTGATGTTCAAGCAGGTTTTAGAAAAGGCAGAGGAACCAGAGTACAAATTGCCAACATCCTCTGAATCATCGAAAAAAGATGTGAGTTCCAGAAAAACATCTGTTTCTGCTTTATTGACTATGCCAAAGCCTTTGACTGTGTGGATCACAATAAACTGTGGAAAATTCTGAAAGAGATGGGAATACCAGACCACCTTACCAGCCTCTTGAGAAACCTATATGCAGGTCAGGAAGCAACAGTTAGAACCGGACATGGAACAACAGACTGGTTCCAAATAGGAAAAGGAGTACGTCAAGCTTGTATACTGTCACCCTGCTTATTTAACTTATATGCAGAGTACATCATGAGAAACCCTGGGCTGAAAGAAGCACAATCTGGAATCAAGATTGCCAGGAGAAATATCAATAACCTCAGATATGCACATGACACCACCATTATGGCATAAAGTGAAGAACTAAAAAGCCTCTTGATGAAAGTGAAAGAGGAGAGTGAAAAAGTTGGCTTAAATCTCAACATTCAGAAAACGAAGATCATGGCATCTGGTCCCATCACTTCAAATAGATGGGGAAACAGTGGAAGCAGTGAATTTATTTTTCTGGGGTCGAAAATCACTGCAGATGTTGATTGCAGCCATGGAATTAAAAGATGCTTCCTCCTTGGAAGCAAAGTTATGACCAACCTAGACAGCATATTCAAGAGCAGAGACATTACTTTGCCAACAAAGGTCCGTCTAGTCAAGGCTATGGTTTTTCCAGTGGTCATGTATGGATGTGAGAGTTGGACTATAAAGAAGGCTGAGCACAGAAGAATTGATGCTCTTGAACTGTGGTGTTGGAGAAGACTCTTGAGAGTCCTTTGGACTGCAAGGATATCCAACCAGTCCATCCTAAAGGAGATCAGTCCTGAGTGTTCATTAGAAGGAGTGATGTTGAAGCTGAAACTCCGATACTTTGGCAACCTGATGCAAAGAGCTGACTCATTGGAAAAGACCCTTATGCTGGGAACGATTGAGGGGACAAGGAGAAGGGGACAGCAGAGAATGAGATGGTTGGATGGCATCACTCACTTGATAGACATGGGTTTGGGTGAATTCCAGGAGTTGGTGATGGACAGGGAGGCTTGGAGTGCTGCGGTTCATGGGTTCACAAAGAGCCGGACACGACTGAGCAACTGAACTGATACATATATCATCAGAACAATTTTGAGGATACCTTCTACCACTCAGAGGACAAAGGCCTTTCCACATGTTCTTCCCACATGATTGCCATCTCCATCTCTTATGCCAGCTGCATTTTCATGTACATGAATCCATTAGCAAAGGACGGGGTCTCTTTGAGAAGGGAGTAGCTGTGCAAAATATCTCAGTTGCCCTCATGCTAAACCTATTCATCTATACCCTAGGAATCAGCATGTCAAGAGAGCCTTCATGGACATGGCAAGGAAGAATGTACTTTTCTCAAGGAAATTAAAAAATAAAAGTCCTATTTCATAAATTAGAGGCATAATGAAATGCAATTAAATAAACTCAGAACTTTTCAAAATCTATTAATTTTCATATTGTCTCCAGAGTTATTTTTCATTACTCACAAATTCATTGACAGCAGCTTTGCAAGCATGTTATATACATTTTTTTTTTCTATTCAAATTCCCATCCTTCTCTCATTCACTTACCTTCTTTTGGACTCAGCTTTTCATTCTGTGCTTCCTAATTAGTGCCAGGGGTAAAGTGTCCACCTGCCAATGCAGGAGACTCAGGAGACACAGGTTTGATTCCTGGCTGGGGAAGACACTTTGGAGTAGGAAATGGCAGCACACTCCAGTATTCTTGCCTGGAAAATTCTATGAACAGAGGATCCTGATGGGCTACAGCCCATGCTGTCACAAAGACCTGGCATGACTGTGCAGCTGCACACATGTGTTCCACTCTGTAACTATGAAACTGCCATTTCCTTCTTTGAAACTTTTAAAATCCCATTTCTTCCACAATATATTTTGGGAAATTGAATTCAGACAGAAAGAGGCAGAGCAAGAATGCACAAGAGAGATTTCTTTCTAGAAATTCAGGAGACAGTAAATCATGCTAAATACTATTTTTAATTTACTATAGAAGATCATAAGCAAAATCTGACCATCTTATTAGAGTATTACATATATTATTCTCTCCCTACAATGGCCTACTTTGAAATTATGTGAAAAATAGCACAACTAAAAAATTAATGGAAATATGGATTCTTGAGAAATCAAAAATCTTTCATTACCCAACTTAAAATCTTCTCTGCCATGTAAGTTATCAATTTGAGAACAATTATGAATATATACTTTCAAGAAAACTGTGAAATTGTCCCTCTTTTGGGGAACACTTTAAGTAACACATAATTTCTAATAAAAGCCTGAAGAATTAAAAATTGTTGGAAATCATATATGATTATATTTGCTATAATTAGTTTTATATTTAAATTAATGCTTGAAGTTAAGCTTTTTTTTTTAACTAATCAATAGTTGACAGTTTTTACAACTTTCTTATATTAGTGGTTCTTTTGAGTTAATATCATGCACATATAATGCATTCAATTACCTAATTAAATGACAATCTTAATGAATAGGGATAAAGATGCTGACATTGGCAAAATTTTACTGAATATAAATTAAAAATTTTCTTTTGTTAAAAATTTGTATGTTCACTCTGCTTTAAGCATTATAATTATTAGAATTTAGAAGATGATTATGCAAGATCATGCAACTCTGGCACTAAGTTGTTTTTTCTATTTTTGCTTTTCCATGAAGGCAAAATTTTAAATAATATTGAATGTTACCCAGTCTCAACTTACATTTTCTAACCTATTTTCTATTATGACTGTAATCCTAATTCATTGAGCCAAATTATTCCTGATATGCATACACTGTACTCAGTTGAAAGTTTATATCCATAATTGCTGAAAAACAAAGAAAACAACTTTAAACATTACTAAAACGCTTTCCAGTTTGGAAAGAGTCATGGAGCTACTATCTCCTACCTTCTTGTTGAATTAATAATTTCTACAGTGAATTGGAAATATTTTAAATAGTGAAGTTTATAATTCATTGATGATGTGGGTTCTTGATACCTGAATAAAAATATACCATAAACTAGCGAGTTATACTTCCAAGAATTAAAGGAACTGTAAATTTTATTACAAAAGATATGAAGGGGTTTACGCTGATATCAAATAATGTGGCTAACTCTACACAAACTCTTTAGTGGTTACTATAAAAGTCAATCAGTGTAAACATTTTAATTATCAGTATCGGAAGTCAACACAATTTGTGCCTAAAGGATACTATATTAATAATTTAGAATTTGCAGACCATAGTGTCCCTGATGAAATTATTCAATTCTCCCCCTCTGTCATACAAATGCAGCTATTAACCATATGTGAATGAAAGGGCTCAGATGTGCCCAATTAAACTTTTAACACAAATATGTGGTGGGCTAACTATGACCCATGGACAACAGTTTTTGCATACACTTTGGCAAGTATATTATTTCCTATTTAATATCAGTTAATTTGACTAAAATTTGAAAATTCAATAAAAGATGTAAGATTTTCAAATTTAACAGCAAATGTATTTCATTTATTTATTAAGAAGGTGAATGGGGACAACATAAATATTTATAAAAGAAAAGATGAGGCAAACATTTCTAACTCATTTTTGGACATTTATATTGCTTTTAATATCAAAAGATTAAGTGAGAAAGTCACCACCAATTTGACTCATAAATAAGGAAATAGTGTACTAAAAGAAATGATCAAAACTAGCATTTCATGTTACATGTGGCCTTATCCCAAAGATAATTATCTTTAGAGAATTTTTGTGGAATTTGCCTCATCAAAAGACTAAAAATGAAAAACAAAAGTTGAAATGAAAATCATATATACAATGATAAAATTCAGTGACCATTCATGACTTTTTAAAGTTTCTTAGTAAAACAGAATAGAACTTTATTTCAGTAGCATAAGTAACCTGACTAGATCATCACAACTAGATATGCTACATGTTCCTTGTCTGGCTCCAATTTGAACAAGTCAACGAAAAATGATGTTTTGAGACAATTGGGTATTAGGAGTATGTTCCCAGTGGCTCAGTGGCAAAGAATCCTCATGCCAAGGCAGAAGACTCAGGAGATATGGGTTTAGTCCCTGGGTTTGGACGATCCCCTAGAGGAGGAAATAGCAACCTCCTCCTGTGTTCTTACCTGGGAAACCCCATAAGCAGAGGAGCCTGGTGGGCTAGAGTCCATGGGGTCACAAAGAATTGGACACAACTGAGCAAGTGAGCATGAATATGTGCAAGTGTGTGCAAGGTGATAAATGATACCAAAGACATTTTGCTAATTTAGCTAGCTTGGAAACTGCATCAGGATTAAGCAAAAAAAATATATATATATATTTTAGGAATTCATACTGAAAATATACAGGTAAGAAAAAGTTTGCTATATAAGTTCTAGTTTAAAATACAACAAAATGTTTCAAAGCTTTTCAAAAAACAGGTAAAGCAATATAAAATAGCCTTCATATCTATTGAATCTGCTTCATTTGTACTTGAAACTATTTCTCCAGTTCTCTATCCTAGTGTATACTTGAAAATATTCACAATATAAGTTTACAGCACATATCATTTTTAATGTTTTAAATAGTAGCTGTATTCTTGGTAAAATCAGTTTTAAGATGCGAAGAATCACTATAACTGCTTTATTCAATACTCTGCTGGAGATTCTATCCAGGAAACTAGTTCAACAAAAATTGAAAAATATCAGAAATGAGAAAACAAAATAAACAACCAAAAATCATTCTTTGCAATCAGCATGATTTTCCTTCTAGGACCTTACTGTATTTACACTAAATGTTTCTGAAACTGGAAAGTCTCCCTCTCCCAGATAATCACATGGTTAGCACCCATCCCTCCTTCAGATCTCTGTCCAAATATCACCTCAATAAAATCTACCCCACTGACACTATTCAAAATTATACTAGCTCCCCACTTCCAAGGCATTTCAGTTTTCTCTTCCTTTCCAAAACACTTATTATTATTACATTCATGCTTATTATCTACATTCTCTCCCATCCCTCACCCCATGAAAGCAGGGATCATTGTCCACTTTGTAGATGAACTGGTGTACTCCCAGCAGTGGTGTGCTGGAGCCTATCTGGACCACATCATGGGACCCAATTGTGCACAGGTTCTTGAAATCTGCCCCGGTAAGAGACTTTGCCTTTATATTTGAAGGGGATGGCAACCACTCCAGGATTCTTGCCTGGAGAATTCCATGGACAGAGGAGCCTGGTTGGCTACAGTCCATGGAGTTGCAAAGAGTCGGACACGACTGAGCAACTAACATTTTTTTATCCAAATAGTGATTCTTTTCATATTTTGTTTCTAAAATTCTTTAACACTCAGTTTTTAAGATTTTATTGAGTATTGGAGATTGAATATACACCAAAGTTATTTCAAATATTTATTCATTCAGAAATTTTTATTGAATATCCACCACTTGACTGACAGATGTTCTAAATGAGAGAATAGTAAATGTTTAACAACTGCCTCTCAGAGGTGAAGTTGAGGGGCTGATTTGTTGATTTTGTCAATTTCTAAATCTAAATCAAATTTTTGCGCACTCAACATGACCTGTTGTTTATGAAGTTACCTCATTTAGCTCAGTCATTTTTGTTTTTGACGCTTTCTTTTTAAAAATAATTTTACTTATTGATTTATTTTTGGCTGCACCAGCTTTCTCTAGTTGAGACACCGGCTGCTTCTGCTGCTGCTAAGTCATTTCAGTCGTGTCCAACTCTGTGTGACCCCATAGACGGCAGCCCACCAGGCTCCCCTGTCCCTGGGATTCTCCAGGCAAGAACAATGGAGTGGGTTGCCATTACTACTTATGGTGTATGAGCTTCTCATTACTGTGGCTTCTCTTCATGTGGAGCACAGGCTGTAGGTGGTAAGGGCTTCAATAGCTACAACATGTTGACTCCGTAATTGCGGTTCCTGAGCTCTAGAGTATAGGCTTAGATTTTGTGGCAAACTGTCTTAGTTGCTTCGTGGCTTGAGGAATCTCCCCACTTCAGGGATCACAGCCGCGTCTCTAGCATTGGCAAGTGGATGCTTTACCACTGAGCTACTCGGGAAACGTAAGCACTTTCTTATTAATCCTCACAAAACTGATTCACCTGTGTCTTTTAATAATGCCTCATCAGCCCTCTGTTTACTTAACAAATTACCCTGAGAAAACAGGAAAGACAAGGTAAATCCAATTCCCTGTGTATGACATACATGGAGAAGAAATTTCTAAATCTCTTTTTCTCAAAGCAGCATTTGTAGGAAAATAGAACAGTCTCTGAAGCCTAAACAAAATATTACTTAAATTGCATGGATAAATAATCATAGAATTACAAAATTGTCATTTAAAATCTGTGCATTAATATAAATAAAATATTTTAATATAAGTAGAGCTTTTATTATGTGAAAAGGTGTAAGAAATATTTGACTAGTCACCCCAAGTACAACTGAGTTTGTATACAGAGCTTGGATAAGAGACAAAAATCAATTATGATTCACAGTATAATGAAATGTGCCCCAATTTTGCAATATCAGGAATGAAGGATATTGTGGGTCAAATATTAACAGTCGAACCACAGTGAGAATATAATACTGAGAGCAATGAAACAGTTAAGTCACCATATTTGTTTTGAGAGTACAATTAAAACTAAATAAATTGCTAACTCAGCTCACCAACTCTGCAATTATATAATTATTGAAGTGATCAGACCATAAAATTTGAGACTAAATCATCAAGAAAAACCAGAAAGCAAGTATAATTTGTTATTATTCAGGTTAATGCATATTATTACATCTCATTTATGTGTTTTAAAGTCATATTTGCATATGAGTTTGTGAATTTAGGAAATTTTTGTTATTAAGGAGTTATTGGTGGTTTACTAACAAGAATGCTATTCATGGAGTCCTAAAGAAGCCGCATAGCAATAAGTATCGAGTTGTTCATTAATTTTTCCTAAATTAAATGGTTTTCATTTATAGAAATAAAACTATAAAAATAACATTCCTTATTTAAAGGAATATCTGCTTCCCAGTAAAGGTTTTGTCCATCTACTTATTCATTTGCTAAGGCAAAATTGTAAAACAAAAGAAAATAAGTGTGCATTGTATGAACTAAACTGAGTGTAGGCAATTATTTAATTTGGTAGCAGAAGTTACAGTTTCTTGTGCTTTTGGTCTTTTATCAGAAAAGGGAGAAATTAAGGCATTACATCAACCAAACCTTTATGAAAGTAAATTAGGAGAGAGTGCCACAAAATACTCCCATGGGTATCTACCTATATTCTAAAGTGATATATTACTATGCTGTGTTGTTGTTGCTCAGGTGGTTAGTTGTGTTTGACTCTTTCCACCCTCAGGAACTGCAGCATGCCAGTCTTCCCTGTCCCTCACTATTTCCTGAAGTTTGCTCAAACTCATGTCCACTGAATCTATGATGCCATGAGGCGTCTCATCTTCTTTTGTCCCCATCACCTCAGCCCTCAATCTTTCGCAGCATCAGGGTCTTTTCCAGTGAGTCAGCTCTTCCAATGAATATTCAGAACTGATTTCACTTAGGATTGACTGCTTTGATCTTCTTGCAGTCCAAGGGGCTCTCAGGAGTCTTCTCCAACACCACAGTTCAAATGCATCAATTTTTTGGCACTCGGCTTTCTTTACAGCCCACACATGACTAACATCCACACATGACTACTAGAAAAACCAAAGCTTTGACTAGATGGACTTTTGCTGGCAAATAATGTCTCTGCTTTTTAAAATGCTGTTGAGGTTGGTCATAGTTTTTCTTCCAAGAAGGAAGCATATTTTAATTTCATGTCTACAGTCACCATCTGGAGTGATTTTACAGCCCCCCAAAATAAAGTCTGTCACTGTTTCCACTGTTTCCCAATCTATTTGTCATGGAGTGATGGGACTGGTTGCCATGATCTTAGTGTTCTGAATGTTGAGTTTTCAGCCAACTTTTTCATTCTCCTCCTCTTTCACATTCTTCAAGAGGCTCTTTAGTTCTTCCTTACTTTCTGCCATAAAGGTGGTGTCATCTGCATATCTGAGGTTATTGATATTTCTGCCTACAATCTTGATTCCAGCTTGTGCTTCATCCAGCCCGGCATTTTGCATGATGTACTCTGCATATAAGTTGAATAAGCAGAGTGACAATATGCAGCCTTGAGGTACACCTTCCCTGATTTAGAACCATTCTTTTGTTCCATGTCCAGTTCTAACTGTTGCTTCTTGACCTGCATACAGATTTCTCAGGAAGCAGGTCAGGTGGTCTGGTATTCCCAACTCTTTAAGAATTTTCCACAGTTTGTTGTGATCCACAGGGACTGTGGCTACAGACCATGGGTTCGTAAAAAGTCAGACACGACTGAGCAACTAACACACATACACACAAGCATGCAAGGTGATAATATACAGCCTTGAAGTACTCCTTTCCCAATTTTGAAACAGTCCATTGTTCAGTGTCCAGTCCTAACTGCTGCTTCTTGTCCTGCATATAGGTTTCTCAGGAGGCAGGTTAGATTGTCTGGTATTCCCATCTCTTTAACAATTTCCCACAGATTTACTATGTTCACTAGTCATTTAAACTAGTGAAAGTCACCTAAACAAAGTGGGCCTCAGTTATGCAAAATATAAAATGTAGAAGTAGGCATACATAAAGTCTGTATGCTTTCAAACTCTATTTATGTTATTTGCAAACTATACTGGTTTTTATATTAATGAGGAAAGGAGGAGAACCAATTTAAATATTTATGTACTTTTTATAAAGGAAGCTAAATATTTTAAAGAATACCTTGAACCAATTAAAATTTATTAGAAAAAAAAAAGCCCTATTTAAGTGTTATCATAATAGTTTTATTTTATCCAAAGTCTATGATAGTGTATTTTGAAGAAGAAATAATGATTTTGAACTTCAGATAACATTCCTTCAGTTCAGTTCAGTTCAGTCGCTCAGTCGTGTCCGACTCTTTGCGACTCTTTGCCATGAATCGCTGCACGGCAGGCCTCCCTGTCCATCACCAACTCCTGGAGTTCAGTCAGACTCACGTCCATCGAGTCAGTGATGCCATCCAGCCATCTCATCCTCTGTCGTCCCCTTCTCCTCCTGCCCCCAATCCCTCCCAGCATCAGAGTCTTTTCCAATGAGTCAACTCTTCGCATGAGGTGGCCAAAGTACTGAAGTTTCAGCTTTAGCATCAATTCTTCTAAAGAAATCCCAGGGCTGATCTCCTTCAGAATGGACTGGGTGGATTTCCTTGCAGTCCAAGGGACTCTCAAGAGTCTTGTCCAACACCACAGTTCAAAAGCATCTATTCTTTGGTGCTCAGCCTTCTTTACAGTCCAACTCTCACAACCATACATGACCATTGGAAAAACCATAGCCTTGACTAGACGGACCTTTGTTGGCAAAGGAATGTCCCTGCTTTTGAATATGCTTTCTACGTTGGTTATAACTTTCCTTCCAAGGAGTAAGCGTCTTTTAATTTCATGGCTGCAATCACCATCTGCAGTAATTTTGGAAAGTTGAATGGAAATTGGAGAGAGTTCTGTAGGTGAATTTTGAATTTCATTCATTATCGTCATGAAGGATACTTTAAAAGTTTTGTATTCTATCCTCAAATGTATTTTCACCTTTTATTTCTTATAGGAAACACATCCATTTTCTGTTTGAATGGTGGGAAAAGATCAGCAATGAAAAACCACACAAGACCCACAGAATATATTCTTCTGGGGCTATCAGATGACCCAGAGCCTCAGATTGTGATTTTTATCTTTTTAATCATCACATATATATTAACTGTCACTGGAAATTTGACCATCATCATTCTCACCTTGGTGGACTCCCATCTACAGACACCTATGTATTTTTTTCCTCAGGAACTTCTTGAGAGGGTAACAGGCAGGAAGGCCAGGGGTCTCCAAATGGAGGAAATATCCTGCAAGTGTCAGACATTTTTCTCTCTCTTAAGCGGCAGGAGGAAACAAACTAGCAATATTTTTTTCCTTCTCTTTACAAATTTAAAGGGAGGTTTCTCTTAAAATACTGTGTTGCCATAATGACACCTGGTTTCACCTGAAGTTAGGTATTCTTGAGCCTAGAGATAATCAATGCCTTTTTCTTACGGAAATGTTTGTCTTAAGCTATGCTAATGTACTATGCCTTTACCCCAAACTCTGTCTCCAAGTAGGTTCCTCCTCTTGGCCCAGAAGCTACTTGACAAACCAGTATGGATATTGTTCCCCTAATCTGTGTAAATGAAACTATTTGTATGGTGGTCTGCCCTTCTTCAAGATTCAAGTTAATCATTTTATGGCCCAGGATACACCATTTGGCGCCAAGATTATCCCAAAATGCATCTTATGGGTGAGGGGCCTGGTGCCATTCTGAATTTAAGACATTCCTTTCTTTCATTAACAGACTGCTAGTGACTATATAACATCCAGCTGAAGACTAGCAGGGGGGTACTCTTTATGCCCCCTTCTGATGCCTATGTCAGAAGCTTTCTCTATCTCCTTTATACTTTAATAAAAATAAAACTTTATTACACAAAAGCTCTGAGCGATCAAGCCTTGTCTCTGGCCCCGGATTGAATTCTTCTCCTCCGGGGGCCAAGAATCCCGGTGTATTTGCATGATTCAACAACAACCTTTCATTCTCTATATTAAAAATTTTCTTTATAACTCTCTGTATTCCTAGATTTCTGAGCACAATTATCACCAGGGACACAATGATTTCATACAATGATTGTACAGCTCAGTTGTTTTTCCTCATTTTCTTGGGTATCACTGAGTTTTATCTTCTAACTGCCATGTCCTATGATCGCTATGTAGCTATCTGCAAACCCCTGCATTACACAACCATCATGAACAACAGAGTCTGTGCACTGCTTGTCTTTTGTGCTTGGCTGGCAGGGTTCTTAAACATCTTCCCACCTGTTATTCTGTTTCTCTAGTTAGCTTACTGTGATCATTGATCACGTTGCTTGTGACTATTTCCCCCTCTTGCAACTATCCTGCTCAGACACGTGGCTCCTTGAAGTGATTGGTTTTTACTCTGCAATAGTGATTCTGCTTTTTACTTTGGCATTAATAATTCTATCCTACATGTTCATCATCAAGACAATTCTGGGACTGCCTTCTGCCAGTCAGAGAAAAAAGGCATTTTCTTCATGCTCCTCTCACGTCATTGTCATTTCCATCTCTTATGGAATCTGTATATTCATGTATGCCAACCCTTTAGCAAAAGAAAAGGCATCCGTGAACAAAGGAGCATCTATTCTGAATGCTTCTGTTCCTCCTATGATGACCATTTATATATTCTCTGAGGAACCAGCAAGTGAAACAAGCCTTCAAGGAGACCATCCAAAAGGTTATCTTTACCCCTGGAAATGCAAGTTATTATATCAATAAAAGAGTAAAGTTCTTGTTAATGCTTTCTGTTACTCATAATCTGCCTAAACTCTTTCAGTACAGTTGTATGAATCCTTTTCATCTATTCCCATGTTAAAAAATTCCCCACACTGAACCTAATTAACTGTATAAAGTTGAATATTACTTCAGAATTGTCTATAATTTTTTATTCAAATATATTTGGATGAAGTAAAGAACACAGGTTGGTGTTACAATTTTATAGGCCATTTAGTTTGATGAAAAGAATGTCAGAATTGATGTGGATTTCTGAAATTTTCTACCAGGTAATAGAAATGACATTATTAGGAATTTTTATTCTATCTGGAATTTTCATGAAATCAAACAACAACAATCACTAGAGGGTTGAAAATAAATATAAATATCAACTTAAATATTTTTAAAGTTTAGAAACTGAAGTTATTTTAACTCTTTATACTATTATAATACTTTTATAATAATGAGGAGAGAGAAGAAAGAGGAGGGTAGAGTTAATATTTTTTCAGCAATTACTATATTCCAGGCCTATTCTAATTATTTTCTTCATATTGGCTCATTGAATCTTGTGAACAGCTTTATTTCATTTTCAGTCACTCATTCGTCATTTTCAGTCATTTGTGCTCTCATGGACTGCAGCACACGAGGCTCTGCTGTCCTTCACTAGCTCCCTGAGTTTGCTCAAACTCATTTCCATGATCTAGTAATGCCTTCCAAGCATCTCATCCTCTGTTGCCCCCTTCCCTTCCTGCTCTCAATTTTTCCCAGCATCACGGTCTTTTCCAGTGAGTGCGCTCTTCACATAAGGTGGCCAAAATATTGGCGCTTCAGCTTCAGCATCAGTCCTTCCAATGAATATTCAGAGTTGATTTCCTGTAGGACTAACTGGTTTGATCTCACAGTCCAAAGGACTCTCCAGAATATTCTCTAGCAGCGTAGTCTAAAAGCATCAATTCTTGTGTGCTCAGCCTTCTTTCTTGTCCAACTCTCACATCCTTACATGACTACTGAAAAACCCATAGCTTTGAATATACAGATCATTGTTGGCAAAGTGATGTTTCTGCTTTTTAATACACTAAGTTCATCAAAGATTTTCTTAAACAATTTTCTGAGGTAACTGTTATTGATTTTCTATTGAAGATATTTTTACCTTATCTTTTCCTCTGGAAATGTTTCATATGACTGTTCTTATTTCACAGCCATGATGAAAAGGTAAAATTGGTGTTAATTTTAATTGGCAATAGAGAAGAACAAGAAAGAAAAGGGATCCAGATTGGAAAAGAAGTAAAACTTTCATTGGTGACAGCATGATACTATACAAAGAAAACTGTACAAATACCATCAGAAAATGACTAGACTAATCAGTTAACTTAGTAAGGTTGTAGGATACAAAATCAATATGCAGAAATCCATTAATTCCAATACACTAGCAACAAAAATCTGAAAGAGAAAATAAAGAATCAACTCCATTCATCAAAGCAACAATAACAATAAAATATCTAAGAATAAGTGCACAAAAGAGCTGTATAAAGAAAACTATAAGACATTGATGAAAGAAGTCAAAGATGACATAAACAGATGGAGAGACATACCAATTCTTGAATTGCAAGAATCAATGTAACAAAATGGAAAGCCCAGAGATAAACCCAAGCACTTTTGGGCACCTTATCTTCGACAAAAGAGGCAAGAGTACGCAACAGAGGAAAGACAGCCTCTTCAATAAGTGGTGCAGGGAAAACTGGACAGCTATGTGCAAAAGAATAAAATTAGAACACTTCCTTACACCATTCACAAAGATAAACTCCAAACGGATTACAGACCTCCACCTCTTTACGTTTCGGTAGTAAAATCAAGTAGGACCTTATTACAGAGAAGGCAATGGCAACCCACTCCAGTAATCTTGCCTGGAAAATCCCATGGATGGAGGGGCCTGGTGGGCTGCAGTCCATGGGGTTGCTAGGAGTCGGACACGACTGAGCGACTTCACTTTCACTTTTCACTTTCATGCATTGGAGAAAGAAATGGCAACCCACTCTAGTGTTCTTGCTTGGAGAATCCCAGGGATGGGGGAGCCTGGTGGGCTGCTGTCTATGGGGTCACACAGAGTCGGACACGACTGAAGTGACTTAGCAGCAGCAGCAGCAGGAGCAGGACCTTATTAAACTTAAAAGCTTTTGCACAGCAAAGGAAATCATAAACAAGATGACAAAACAACCCTCAGAATGGGAGAAAATAGTTGCAAATGAAGCAATGGACAAAGGATCAATCTCTAAAAAAGCAACTCATGTAGTTCAATAACAAAAGAACAAGTCATTGACACAATGAGCAGAAGACCTAAATGGATGGCTATTTCTCCAAAAAAGATATACAGATGGCTAATAAACACATGAAAAAATACTCAACTTCACTTGTCAAAACTACAATGAGGTAAAACCTCACGTCGGTCAATATGGCTGTCATCAAACAAATACTGGAGAGGATGTGAAGAAATGGGAATCCTCTTGCACAGTTGGTGGGAATGTGAATTTATAGAGCCACTATGAAGAAGAGTATGGTGATTTCTTTGAAAAATAGGAATAAAACTTCCATATGACCCAGTAGTCTCACTACCGGGCATATATTCAGAAAATCACAATTCTAAGACACAGATACTCCAGTGTTCACTGCAGCACTATTCACAATAGCCAGAACATGAGAGCAACCTTGATGCCCATTGGCAGATGGAATGGATAAAGAAATTGTGGTAAGCACATGGACAGAGGAGGCTGTCAGGCTATAGTCCTTTGTGACTCTAGCGTCACAAAGAGTTGGCCATGACTGAGCACAAATGCACAACCATAAGCTGGGTTATAAACTGGTTCATAACAAGCCAAGCGCCCACATAAGGGAACAAACTGGAAACAAATATAGTGAGGTAGATAAACCTAGAGCCTGTTATAGAGTGAAGTAAATCAGAAAGAGAAAAACAAATATTGTATATTAACACGTATATATGGAATCTAGAAAAATGGTACCTATGAACCTACTTTCAGGGCAGCAATTAGAGACACAGACGTAGAGAACAGACCTGTGTACATAGCGGTGATGGTTGGGAGAGGGTGGGGCAAATTGAAAGGCGATAATTGAAACTCATACATTAAAATATATAAAACAGATAGCCAATGAGAAGTTGCAGTACAGCACAGTGAGCTTAACCCCAGCCTCTATGACAACCTAGAGAGGTGGGCTGGGGTAGGAGGTGGGAGTGAAGTCAAAAAGGAGGAGACATATGTATACTTATGACAGACTCATGCTAACATATGGCAGAAACCAACACAACATTGTAAAGCAATTATCCAACATTAAAAAACATTGAAAACTAGTATTCAGCATGATTGAATATTTCCTGAATTTCTATAAAGAGTGTTTCCTGTCAAAATCAAAATACAGATCTCTCTCAGGTGTTGCTGCTCTGCCTTTTACTGTCTGTCCTAACTTTGTAAGAAATATTGTGAAAACATGGAATGAAAAAACATTTCAAAGATGGAAATGAGGTGAGTTCCAAGGTTGAATGGAATGATGAGCCCAAAGGAAGGGTAATACATGAGAGAATGATGAGAATTTGAATGGCAAAAAATGTATATACTATATTTGGTAGTTCAATTCAGTCATTCACTCATGTTCATTTCTTTGCAACCCCATGGACTGCAACAGGCCAGGCTTCCTGGTCTATCCCCAACTCTTGGAGCTTGCTCAAACTCAAGTGCATTGAGTCAGTGATGCCATCCAACCATCTCATCCTCTGCCGTCCCCTTCTCCTCCTGCCTTCACTCTTTCCCAGCATCAGGGTCTTTTCCAGTTAGTCAGTTCTTTGCATCAAGTGACCAAAGTATTGGAGCTTCAGCATCAGCATTAGCCCTTCCAATGAATATTCAGGATTGATTTTCCTTGGGATTGACTGGTTTGATCTCATTGCAGCCCAAGGGACTCTCAAGAGTCTTCTCCAACACCACAGTTCAAGAGCATCAATTCTTTGGCACTCAGTATTCTTTATGGTCCAACTCTCACATCATACATGACTACTGAAAAAAACCATAGCTTTAACTAGATGCATCTTTGTTGACAATGTCTGCTTTTTAATATGCTGTCTAGTTTGGTCATAGCTTTCCTTCCAAGATGCAAGTGTCTTTTAATTTCATGTCTGCAGTCATCATCTGCAATGATTTTGGGGCCCAAGAATTTAAAGTTTGTCATTGTTTCCATTGTTTCCCCGTGTATATGCCATGAAGTGATGGTACCGGATGCCATGATCTTTGTGTTTTAAACGCTGAGTTTCAAGCCAGCTTTTTCACTCTCTTCTTTTACTTTCATGAAGAGGCTCTTTAGTTTCTCTTCACTTTCTGCCCAAAGGATTGTGTTATCTACTTATCTAAGTTATTGTTATTTCTCTCATCAATCTTGATCCCATCTTGTGCTTCATCCAGCCTGGCATTTCGCATGATGTACGCTGCATATAAGTTAAATGAGCAGGGTGACAATAAACAGCCTTAGCGTACTCCTTTCCCAATTTGGTACCAGTCTATTGTTCCATGTCCAGTTCTAACTGCTGCTTCTGGAATGGCATACACATTTCTCAGGATGTAGGTAAGGTGATCTGGTATTCCCATCACTTTAAGAATTTTCCACAGTTTGTTGTGATCCACACAGTCAAAGGCTTTGGCATAGTCAATAAAGAAGAAGTAGATATTTTTCTGGAACTTTGTTGAATTTTCTATGGTCCAACGGACGTTGGCAATTTGATCTCTGGTTCTTTGACCTTTCTAAATCCAGTTCTAACATCAGGAAGTTCTCAGTTAATGTGCTGTTGAAGCCTCATTCAGAGAATTTGACCATTACTTTGCTAGAGTGTGAGATAAGTGCAATTGTGTGGTAGTTTGAACATTCTTCATGGTGGAGAGTTCTGACAAAGCGTGGTGCTCTGGAGAAGGGAATGGAAACCACCTCAGTATTCTTGCCTTGAGAAACGCAGGAACAGTATGAAAATTCAAAAAGATATGACACTGAAAGATGAACTCCCCTGGTTGGTAGGTGCTCAATATGCTACTGGACAAGAGTGGAGAAATAACTCCAGAAAGAATGAAGAGATGGAGTGAAAATGAAAACAAGGCCCAGTTTGGATGTGACTGGTAATGTAACTAAAGTCTGATGCTGTAAAGAACAATATAGCATAGGAACCTGGAATGTTAGGTCCATGAATTAAGGTAAATCAGTTCAGTTCAGTTCAGTTCAGTCGCTCAACCATGTCCAACTCTGCGACCCCATGAAAAGGTAAATCAAAAGTGGTCAAATAGGAGATGGCAAGAGTGAACATCAACATTTAAGAATCAGAGGACTAAAATGGACTGGAATGGATGAATTTAACTCAGAGGACTTTTATATCTACTACTGTGGGTAAGAAGTAGAAGAAATGGAGTAGCCCTCATAGTCAACAAAGGGCTAGTGTGAAATACAATACTTGGGTGCAATCTCAAAAACGACAGAATGAACTCTGTTTGTTTGCAAGGCGAACCATTCAATATCACAGTAATCTAAGTCTATGCCCCGACCAGTAATGCTGAAGAAGCTGAAGTTGAATGGCTCTATGAAGACCTACAGGACCTTCTAGAACTAACACCCAAAAAAGATGCCCTTTTCATCATAGGGGACTGGAATGCAAAAGTAGGAAGTCAAGAAATACCTGGAATAATAGGCAAATTTGGAATACAGAATAAAGCAGGGCAAAGCCTAATCGAGTTTTGCCAAGAGAACACACTGGTCATAGCAAACACCCTCTTCCAACAACGCAAAAGAAGACTCTACACATAGACATCTCCAGATGGTCAATACTAAAATCAGATTGATTATATTCTTTGCAGCTGAAGGTGGGGAAGCTCTATGCAGTCAGAAAAAACAAGACTGGGAGCTGACTATGGCTCAGATCATGAGCTCCTTACTGCCAAATTCAGACTTCAATTGAAGAAAGTAGGGGAAATCACTAGACCATTCAGATATGACCTAAATCAAATCCTTTATGATTATGCAGTGGAAGTGACAAATAGATTCAAGGGAATAGATCTGATAGAGTGCCTGAAGAACTATGGATGGAGGTTCGTGACATTCTACAGAAGACAGTGACCAAGAACATCCTCAAGGAAAAGAAATGCAAAAAGGCAGAATGGCTGTCTGAGGAGATCTTACGAATAGCTGAGAAAAGTAGAGAAGCGAAAGGCAAAGGAGAAAAGGAAGGATATATCCATGTGAATATAGAGTTCCCAAGAATAACAAGCAGAGGTAAGAAAGCCTTCCTCAGTGAACAATACAGGGAAATTGAGGAAAACTAGAGAATGGGAAAGACTAGACATCTCTTCAAGAAAATTAGAGATGCCAAGTGAATATTTCATGCAAAAATGGTCACAATAAAGTGCAGAAATGGTATGGACCTAATAGAAGAAGAAGATATTAAGAAGAGCTGGCAAGAATACACAGAAGAACTATACAAAAAAGATCTTAAGACCCAGATAACCATGATGGTGTGATCTCTTACCTAGAACCAGACATCCTGGAGTCTGAAGTCAGGTTAGCCTTAGGAAGCATCACTATGAACAAAACTAGTGGAGGTGATGGAAATCCTGTGGAATTCTTTCAATTCCTAAAAGATGATGTTGTTAAAATGCTGCACTCAATATGCCAGTTTTCATATCCAATCCCAAAGAAAGACAATTCCAAAGAATGTTCAAACTACTGCACAACTGCACTCATATTTGGTAAGGTGCTAGCAATAAAAGTATGAGCACTGAAAAATACTTGCAGGGAGACTATGTAAAAATTAATAGACTTTGAAAGCCCTGGTTTTTATTTGATTGCTCATTGTTATGCCTCTAATTTATAAAACAAGGCTTTTATTTTTTCATTTCCTGAGAAGAGTAGTCTTCCTGGCCAAGTCCATGAAGGCTAACTTGACTTTCAGATTCCTTAGGGTATAAATAAAGGGCTTCAGCATGGGGATAACTGAGGTGTTTAGCACAGCCACTCCCTTGCTCAAAGGCACCCTGTCTTTTGCTGATGGATTCATGTACATGAAAATGTAGCTACCATAAGAGATGGAGGTGACAATTTGTGGGAATAACACGTGGAAAAGGCCCTTGTCCTCTGAGTGGTGGAAGAGATCCTCAAAATTGTTCTGATGATATATGGATAGGACAGAATTATTAATACCAAAGTGAACATTAGGGTAAACACAGCAGTAGGAAGAAAGCCCATCATTTCTAGCAATTTGGTGTCTGGACAAAAAATGTGTGAAAGGGGAAATAATCACAAGTAAAATGATCAATAGCATAATCAAGTTGTCTGAACAGCATGAGTGATGAGAAAATGATTAAGGATGAAGTCAACCAAGAAGCCAAGACAAGTAGTGTGCAGAGTCTACTATTCATGGTGCTCATGTACTGCAGCTATTTGCAGATGGCAATGTAATGGTCAGAAGACTTGGCAACCAGTAGGCAAAACTCAATGACTCAGAATGGAAAAAAAAAAAAGAGAGAGAGAGAGAGCGAGCCATACAATCAGTAAAAGAAAAGGTTTTCTCTCCTGTAGTAATGGTGATAAGGAATTTGGGTACAGTGACAGTTGTGGATGACACCTCTAATATGGAGAAATTTCTGAGGAAGAAATACATCAGGGTCTGTAGGTGAGCATCCATCAGGGTTAGGGTGATTAATGGTCAGGTTTCCAGTGATACTGAGCATGAAGGTGGTGAGTAGAAAGATACAGCTCACAACGTGAAATTGTGGGTGATCTGACAGTTCCAGAAGGATAAACTCTCTTATTTCTATGTAGTTTCTCCTTGTCATCTTCTTTTGAGTATCCTTCAGGGTAAAACACAAAGAGACTAAAAGAAAAGCAAACTATTCACAGATAGCACTGGAATTTATTTCTGGAAGGGCTATGCCATACTAATTTAACTTGGGAGATCTTTGAAACAACTTATCTTTAAAGATTTTTTTTAACATATGCCAGTGTGTGTTTTTCATAGAATATTTATTTTATTCTTGTTTCATTTTTTTCTTATTTTATTTTATTTTTATTATTATTTTACTCTACAATATTGTATTGGTTTTGCCATACATCAACATGCATCCACCATGGGTGTACATGTATTACCCATCCTGAACCCCCCTCCCACCTTCCTCCCCATACCATCCCTCTGGGTCACCCAGTGCACCAGCCCCAAGCTTCCTGTATCCTGCATCGAACCTGGACTGGCCATATGACCCAGCAATCCCACTGCTGGGCATACACACCGAGGAAACCAGAATTGAAAGAGACACGTGTACCCCAATGTTCATCACAGCACTCCTTATAATAGTCAGGACACGGAAGCAACCTAGATGTCCATCAGCAGATGAATGGATAAGAATGCTGTGGTACATATACACAATGGAGTATTACTCAGCCATTAAAAAGAATACATTTGAATCAGTTCTAATGAGGTGGATGAAACTGGAGCCTATTATACAGAGTGAAGTAAGCCAGAAAGAAAAACACCAATACAGTATACTAACGTATATATATGGTATTTAGAAAAATGATAATGACAACCTTGTA
Organism: Bos taurus; assembly: GCF_002263795.3. Lineage (NCBI taxonomy): Eukaryota > Metazoa > Chordata > Mammalia > Artiodactyla > Bovidae > Bos > Bos taurus. The sequence goes on from NC_037332.1 coordinate 58,821,355, forward strand.
CGCGAGACAGCAAAAGAGACACAGAATATTTATTTTAAAATAACTATTTCACTGATTGAAATAGGTTAAAAATATGCTTAAAATTTTTATTCAAATCACATACTTTAAATGCGAAGAGCAGGAATTCTAACCTAGGCTTTTCTATGTATATGAAATACTGAAATAGAAATGCTATCTATTGATCTTTGAAATCCTTTCCTAAAATATGTCTTTCCCAATGGGAAACTCCTCGTCTTTTCTTCAAATTCAGTTAGATTGCATTATTTCCTAATCTTTTACCTGATTTATTATATTATTATTTTGCTAGTTAATTTAGAAAATCCAAATATGTCAGGGAAAAGGTCACTCAAATGGGTCCGTCTCCCAAATGAAAGTCATTGGACTTAAATCTTCAACAATATGAAAGACTTCTAAGTTCTCACTCTGACTCACACCCACCTTCCTAACTTCTGACTCCTTACCTGAATCATACCTAATGGATTCACTATTGTGACCATCTCGAGTATTGGAGCCAGGGTTTATGAACTCTGAAATCTAATGCCTGATGATTTGATGTGACAAAGATGTAATAATAATAGAAATAAAGTGCACAATATGCAAAATGAATTTGAACCATCCTGTAACTAGCCTCTACCCAGGTCCTTGGAAAAGTTGTCATCTGCTAAACTGATCCCTGGTACAAAAAGTTGGGGAACTTGTGTACAGACTCCAGAGTACAGAGGAGGCAGAGTGGATTTTTCATAGACTGCATCTGTGTCATTGGCTAAGGAAACTAAGTTGTATGAATATCTAAAATCAAACATAAAACATTATCTTTCAGAGAATATTTTTTTCTTCAAAATCTCTGCCGTCTAAATATTATTATTCTCTCTATATGTGTGTGTATATTCTTTTTTTTCTTCTTTTTAAATTAAATTTATTTATTTTAATTAGAGGCTAATTACTTTACAATGATGTACTGGTTTTGCCATACATCAACATGCATCTGCCACAGCTGTACACATGTTCCCAATCCTGAACCCCCCTCCCACCTCCCTCCTGATACCATCCCTCTGGATCATCCCAGTGCACCAGCCCCAAGCTTCCTGTATCCTGTATTGAACCAGGACTGGCAATTCGTTTCTTATATGATATTATACATGTTTCAATGCCATTCTCTCAAATCATCACCCCCCCCCCTCCCACAGAGTCTAAAAGACTGTTCTATACACCTGTGTCTCTTTTGCTGTCTCCCATACAGGGTTATTGTTACCATCTTTCTAAATCCCATATATATGCGTTAGTATACTTTATGGTGTTTTTCTTTCTGGCTTACTTCACTCTGTATAATCGGCTCCAGTTTCATGTATATTCTGCTTTCTATCCTATGTTTTATTTTTATATTTTCCTTTTTTCTACATTGATATTCACTTAGTAAAATCTCTATTTTGTCAGTATATTGGTATAATTCTTAAATAGCAATGAAAGACTTTTACTTTGTCTTGCTGTTTAACAGTAACAAAAATAATAATGCATTTATTTTAAAAGGTCAATAAATTGACCCAGTTATTTTCAAGATCACTCATTCTGTGAATTCTCTTTGAATGGTAAAATTTACATTTCAGTATTAGGAGAGAACTTTCTGCAATAGAATATTTAATTTCAAGATATAGGTTTATTGATTTGTTATATGTGCATGCTTAGTTGCTCAGTTCTGTCCAGCTCTTTGCAAACCTATGGACTATATCCCATCAGGCTCCTCTATTCATGAGATTCTCCAGGCAAGAATACTGAAGTGAGTAGCCATTCCCTTCTCCAGGGGATCTTGCTGACCAAGGGATCTAACTGGGTCTCCTCCATTGCCAGCAGATTCTTTACCATTTGAGCCACCAGGGAAGCCTTTTTTTTTTAGTATGTAATGCATCATAATATTGTGAAAATTCTCAGTGTTTTTTCTCTTCTACAAGCCTGAGCTTTTCATTCACTTTACTGTATAAGAAAACTATAGCTACTCTCGATTTAGGGAAAATTCCAACTGAGATGAATGGTGGCCAATTCTACTGGGAAATCATGTGATGTTTAGGAGAAAATGAGTATATCCTTTTGCTAATCCTCAAAGATCAGAGGAAAACAATATCTTGAAACTTACAAAAACAGCAGGCTTTACATTGTCTGTAGACAAATTCATGGCAAATCAATATTTGATAAATATTCATTAATGCAAGTGTAAAAGTCATTGTTCTCAATTAACAACACTCTTCTCTAATTAACTGCTGTACATAACTCTGATCCTTAAACCATTTCAGAATGTGAAGTGTCAACCATTCTTGGGATGTTTTTGATAAAGCAATGAAGAATATACCCAAGTCTTTAAGACCTCATTTCAGACTTAACCTTCCTTAGGACTTATCCACACTTTTCCTGCTATTCCCATGAAATTTAGAATAACAAGCTTCATATTCCTTTCTCTCCCTTAAGATTTCTAATGTCTTATATATCTCATGGTGAATCAGGCTTGTGGTTCATTTAGGGTGAAAATTAACCTATCCAATAAACTACTGCTTGCCAAAGGAAGCGGGGGTGAGGGGTGGTGTGTAATTGGGACTGGCATATATACATTGTTGATCATTATTCTTTATTGTTCATTTCAGTCGCATCCAACTCTTTGTGTTCCTTTGGACTGTAGCCTGCTAAACTCTGTCCATGAGATTTTTCAGGTAAGAAATACCGGATTGGGTTGCCATTTCCTCCTCCAGGCAATCTTCCTGACCCATGGATTGAATCTGTGTCTCCTGTGTCTCCTGCACTGCAGGCAGATTCTTTATCTACTGGGCCATTGGGGAAGCCATACACTATTGTTGAGTAATTATTATAAATTACTAACAAATCTAATTATTTTCACATAGTATCTCTAGAGTTGTTTTTCATTTCTCATACTTTTATTGCTAGCTCTTGCCAAGGATATTAGATACTTTTTTTTCCCCATTCCCATCCTTCTCTCATACACTTCCCTTCCTTCAGGCTAGTCCTTCCACTCTATAACCATGAACTGACCTCATAATTCTTCTTTGAAATGTTTTTAATTCCACGTTTTTGGACAGTATTTCTTAAAAAATTAAAGATAGAAGAGGCAGAGCAAGAGCACTCAAGAGAGACCTGTGTTTTATGATTTCACCAGAAAACACTCTTTCTAGAATTTCAGGAAATATTAAATCATGTAAAACACTATTTTTAATTTACTCTACAATGACCATATGAATAATCTGTTCATCTCATTAGACTATTACATATACTCTCCTCTGCATATTGTGGCCTACCTAGTAGTTACATGAAAACAATACAACTAAGAACATAATGTAATTATATTTTCTGAGAACTCAAAAACTTTCCTCTTTACTCAGCTTAAATCTTCTGTGCCATATAATTTATCAATATGAATATATACATTTAGCAAAACTGTGAAATAACCCCCTTTTTGGAAATATTTAACTAACATATATGCTGTAACAATTCTTAAAGAAAGGTTCAAGAATGAATATTACCAGATACCATATATGACTATATTTTTTGTGGCCAGTTGTATATTTAAATAAATGATTGATGTTATGCTGATCTTTTCAATAATCAATAGCTAAGAGTTTCTGTAACTTTCTCATATTTGTGGCTATTTTGAGGTAATATCTTACAGATAAAATTCATTCAATAATCGGCTTAAATGACAAACCTAATTAGTAGGGATAATGAAACTCACATTGGCAAAGGTATTTGAGGCTAAAGAAAAATTGTAAGTTCACTGTATTTTAAGCACTAGAAAACTGCATTACTTTGGAAAATGTATTGATTAAAATTTATAAAACGTTCATACAAGATTATGCTATTCTGACACTGAATTTTTATTTTTTTATGTTTTCCCTGAAGTCAAAACTTGGAATAATAATGAGGGATACTCAACCTCATCCTACATTTTTAAAACATTTATCCAGAAAGAGTATAATTGTAATTCACAGAGCTAAATTCTTCCTGATATTCATGTACTATTATCAATTGAGAGACAGAAGTCCAAAATTTACTGAAAAACAAATAAGATAACTTATTAAAAAATACTGAGGTGATTTTGACTTAGTAGGAAAGTTGTGGAATTACTATTTCCTCCCCTCATACTGAAACATTTATGATTTCCTAGCTTAATAGGAAATATTTGAATATACTGAAGTTTAGACTTGATTGATGATTGTGAGTTCTTGATACCATAAACTATAGTCTGGGAATTAAAAGAAGTATAAATGAATTGCAAAAGAGGAGTTTATGCTGATATTATCAGATAATGGAGCTCTCCACATAACTCTTACAAACTCCTTAGTGGTTAATATAAATGTTTGCAATCTGCATGTAAACATTGATTATCAATATCAGAGGTAAACACAAATTTTCTGTAAAAGGGCAATATATCAATAATTTAGAAAAAAAATAATAATTTAGAATTTGCAGACCATAGTGCCCCTGTTGAAACTATTCAACTCTCCATTTTTGTAATACAAATGCTGCTATAAGCATTGTGTGAATGGAAGGGCTCATGTCCAATAAAACTTTTTGTTTTTTCTTTGTAATGCTATGTTACATTATCTTTTTTTTTTTTTTTACTTTACAATATTTTATTGGTTTTGCCATACATTGACATGGATCCACCATGGGTGTACACGTGTTCCCCATCCTAAACCCCTCTCCCACCTCCCTCCCCATACCATCTCTCTGGATCACCCCAGTGCACCAGCCCCAAGCACCCTGTATCATGCATTGAATCTGGACTGGCAATTCGTTTCACATATGATAATATACATGTTTTAATGCCATTCTCCCAAACCATCCCAGCCTCACCCTCTCCCTCAGAGTCCAAAAGACTGTTCTATACATCTGTGTTTCTTTTGCTGTCTCGCATACAGGGTTATTATTACCATCTTTCTAAATTCCATATATATGAGTTAGTATACTGTATTGGTGTTTTTCTTTCTGGCTTACTTCACTCTGTATAATAGGCTCCAGTTTCATTCACCTCATTAGAACTGATTCAAATGCATTCTTTTTAATGGCTAATATTCCATTGTGTATATGTACCACAGCTTTCTTTAACAAAAATAGGAACTGGGCCAAATTTGGCCCATAAACCTTAGTTCACTCACCCCTGTTTTAGACTTTTGCCATCAACATTAACCCATATGCTATTTTCTTTGTTTAATATGGGCTAATTTGATTGAAATGTGAAAATTCAATAATAGATGTAAGTTTTAATTTTAACTCCAGCTCTTTTTATTATGAAGGTAAATTAGCATAATCTTATAAATTATTTCCAGAGGAAAAGATGAGACAAGCATTTCTAACTCAGTTTTGGAGATTTTTATTCTTGATATCAAAACATACTGTAAGAAATTAAATATCATCAACAATTTGAACCCTAAAAGATAAAGTACTAAAAGTATCAAAACTAGCATTTCATATTACATATGATTTTATCCCAAAGGTAATTTATCTGTAGAAAGCTTATTTGTGGAATCCGTTACATTAAAGGATTAAAGATGAAAATCAAAGGTTGAAAAAAGAAAATCACATATCCTTGAACAAAATGAAATGACCAGTCATGATTCTTAACAGTCTCTTAGTAAAATACAACAGAATATTTTTTTCTCGGTAGCATAAATAACCTGATGAGATCATCACAACTAGATACGCTATATGTTCCTTGTTTAACTCAATTTGAACAAGTTAAGGCAAAATAATATTTTGGGACAACTGGGTACCTCTGAGTATTGCAAGATGATAAATAATACCAAAGACCTTTGGTTAATTTTACTAGCTTGAAAATTGCATCATGGTTAAGCAAAAATCAAACATGTATTTTAGGAATTCATACTGAAAATATACAGGGATGAAAAAGTACTCTATTTCAGTTCTGGTTTAATATATATTAATAAAATTATTTAAAGTTTTAAAAAGAGAGTTAATGCAAATATTTTAAAAGCTCTCACATTTATTGAGTCTGCTTGATCTGTAAATGAAACTTATTTCTCCAGTTCTCTATCTTAGTGTATATTTGATAATATTCATAAGTTAAGAATGATAGCTAACAATTTTAATGTTTTAAACAGTAGCCAAGTCTTGATAAAATCGGTTATAAAAGGAGAACTATCACCATAACTCCTTTCATTTAGTACTCTGTTGGAAGGTCTATCCAGGGAACTATCATAAGAAAACTAAATATATATAAAAGTATTGGAAAGGAAGAAACAAATGTGCCATTCATTGCAAATAACACAATTTTCCTCCTAGGGCCTTAGTGTCTTACACTAAATATTTCTTTTACTGGAAAGTCTCCTTTCCCAGATATTTGCATGGTTAGCACCCTCCACTCCTTTAGGTCTCTGTTCAAATGTCACCTCAATGACAAACATCCACCCCAATGACATTTTTTAATATTACAGTATCTCCCTACTTCCAAGATTTTTCAGTTTTCTCTTCTTTTACAAACTACTCGTTAACATATGATATACCATATATATAGTTTACTAGTCAATTATGTTCAGGTTTATTGTCTGTATTCCCTTACATCCTTCACTCCATGAAAGCGGGGACCTTTATCTACTTTGTAGATGAACTGATGCACTCCCAGCAGTGGTGTGCTGGAGCTTGCCTGGACCACGTCCTGGGAGCCAATGGTTGCCAGTCTGTTCTCACCTCTGAGCTCAGTAAGGGTACACTGATAGCTTGAAATCTGCCATGGTGAGAGACTTCACCTTTGTGTATCCAACTAGTGATTCTTTTCATATTTTCTTTCTCAAATTCTTTACCAATAATACATGTTGCAATCAGTTGTTAAGGTTCTGTTGACTAACAGGGATTGACTCTGCACATAAATTATTTAAATATGTTTATTTATTTTACATTTATTGAATATCCACTGCATGGCTGACAGATGTTCTAAATGAGAAGGACTATCGATTTCTGGTAAATGTTTAAAAACTGCCTCTCTGGAGTTGTACAAATACAAATCTATTTGTAGAGACTCATTGTTTCTATGATCCAAACTCAAAATTCAAGGGAAATAAGCACACTAACTCTCTTAAGGGTAAATCCAGAATTTCTGGGAGAAAAAGTATATTCCTTAAACATAATCATACAAGTGAAGTGAGTGAAGTGAAGTCTCTTAGACGTGTCCAACTCTTTGCTACCCCATGGCCTGTAGCCTACCAGGCTCCTCCCTCCATGGGATTCTCCAAGCAAGAATACTGGAGTGGGTTGGCATTTCCTTCTCCAGGGGATCTTCCTGACCCAGGGATAGAACCCAGGTCTCCTGCATTCCAGGCAGATGCTTTAACCTCTGAGCCACCAGGGAAGCCCCAATCATACAAGAGTCAAATCTAAATTAAACTTTCATGCACTCAATATCACATGCTGTTTCTGAAGTTGCCTCATGTATCTCAGTCATTTTGCCTTTTTACATTTTTGTATCCATATTTACAAAACTGACTCACATGTATCTTTTAATGATGCCTCATTGGCGCTCTCTTTACTTAGATTCCTCTGGGCTAACATGAGACAGATAAAATAAATCCAGTTCCATGTGTATGACATACATAGAGAAGAACATTCCTATTTTCTGTTTTTCAAAGAAGAATTTGTAGAATATGTTAGGCTCTGAAGCCTAAGGAAAATGTTACTTAAATTGTATAGATAGATTATCATAGAATTACAAAATATTCATTTAAAATCTTTGCATTAGTACAAAGAAAATGTCTTAGTAAGTAGTATTTCATATTATATGAAAAGGAGCAAGTGTAAGAAGTACTTTATGAGTCTGCCCAGGTGTAATTAAGTTTTTACACAGAGCTTGGGTAACAGACAAAGAGCAACTATGCATTGCATTATAATGAAAATATTCCTCAAATTTGTAGCAGCAGGAATGAAGGATATTGTGGGTCAAATATTACCAGTCTAAACATAATGAGAACTATAAACCTTGAGAGCCATGACAAAGTTAAATCACCATACTTGATTTGAGAGTACAAAAGAAACCAAATAAGTTGCCAACTCAATTCACCACCTCTGAATTTATCTAAATATGGAAGTAATCAGACTTTAAAATTTGAGACTAAATCATCAAGAAGAACCAGGGAGTAAGTATCTTTGTTATTTTCCAGTATAATAATATGATTCCTTCTCATTAAAATGTTTTAAAATAGTATTTGTTTATGGGTTTGTGAATTCAAAACCTTTTTGATATGAAAATGTGATTATTTACTAACAAGAAGACTATTTATAGAGTCCTAAAGAACCAGCACAGCAATAAGTCTAGGGCTTTTCATTAACTTTTCTTAAGTTAAATGGTTTTCTGTTACAGAAATGAAATGACATTCTCTATGTAAAGGAATCAGAGAAGGTAATGGCACCCTACTCCAGTACTCTTGATTGGAAAATCCCATGGACAGAGAGGCTGTTAGGCTGCAATCCAAGGGGTCGCTAAGAGTCGGACACGACTGAGCACTTCACTTTCACTTTTCACTTTCGTGCATTGGAGAAGGAAATGGCAACCCACTCCGTTGTTCTTGCCTGGAGAATCCCAGGGATGGGGGAGCCTGGTGGGCTGCCGTCTATGGGGTCCCACAGAGTCAGACATGACTGAAGTGACTTAGCATAGCACAGCATGTAAAGGAATATCTGTTTCCCAGTAAAAGTTTTGACCATCTACTTGGTCACTTTCTAAAGCAATATTGTAAAACAAAAGAAAACTGATGTGCTCATTGCATGAACTAAACTATTTTTACACAATATTTATTTCAGTAGCAGAAGTTACACTCTCTTGTCCTTCCGGCCTTTTATCAGAAATAGAAAACAATGATGTGGGAAAGGGTTGCATCAACCAAACCCATAAGAAAGCAGAGAACACCAAAAAAATATTCCCATGGAAAACACATATTCTAAAGTGAGATATTTACTATGTACACGAGTCATTTAAACTTGTGAAAGTTTCCTAAACAAGTGGGCCTCAGTTTTTCAAAATATAAATGTGGAAGAGGGCTACATAGCCTCTGTAAGATTATAAACTCTGTATTTAGATTATCTACAAAGCATACTGGTTTTTATAATACTGAGGAAAGGAGAAGAATAAATTAAATTTTTATCATATTATCACCAAAGAAGCTAAATATTTTAAAGAATAATTTGAAGTCTTAATAAAGAAAATAGTAGAAGAAATGTCCCAGTTTAAATGTTAACACATAACTTTTATTTCATCCATGGCCTGTGAGAGTGTATTTTTGAAGATGAGAGCTCAATATTTAACTTCAGATAATATTCATTACTTGAATGAAAGGTTGAAAGGAAACTGGAGAAGTTACTGTATGGGAAGAGAGGTTTTCAATGTCAAACACTACTTCATGATGGAAGCTTTAAAACTTTTGTATTCTATCCGCAAATATCTTTTAACGTTTTTTATGTCCTATAGGGAGAGCATCTTGGAGAAGGAAATGGCAACCCACTCGAGTACTCTTGCTTGGAAAATTTGATTGGACAGAGGAGCCTGGTAGGCTATAGTCCACTGGGTTGCAAAGTGTCAGACATGACTGAGCAAATTCAGGGAGAGCATACGTTTTCTGTTCTAATGAGGGAGAAAATAATCAGAAATGAAAACCCACGCAAGATGCCACAGAATTCATTCTTCTGGAGCTATCAGATGACCCAGAGCTTCAGACTGTGATTTTTCTCTTTTTAATCATCACATATATATTAAGTGTCACTGGAAATATGACCATCATCATTCTCACCTTGGTGGACTCCCATCTACAGACACCCTATGTATTTTTTCCTCAGGAACTTATCTATATTTACAACTGTCTGTATTCCTAGATTTCTGGGCAAAATTATCACCAGGGACAAAGCAATTTCATACAACAATTGTACAACTCAGCTGTTTTTCTTCATTTTCTTGGGTATCACTGAATTTTATCTTCTAACTGCCATGTCCTATGATCGCTATGTAGCTATCTGCAAACCCCTGCATTACACAACCATCATGAACAACAGAGTCTGTGTATTGCTTGTCTTTTGTGCTTGGCTGGCAGGGTTCTTAAACATCTTCCCACCAGTTATTCTTTTTCTCCAGTTAGATTACTGTGGTTCTAATATCATTGATCACTTTACTTGTGACTATTTCCCTCTCTTGCAACTATCATGCTCAGACACATGGCTCCTTGAAGTGTTTGGATTTTACTCTGCAATAGTGATTCTGCTTTTTACTTTGGCATTAATAATTCTATCCTACATGTTTATCATCAAGACAATTCTAAGACTGCCTTCTGCCAGTCAGAGAAAAAAGGCTTTTTCTACATGCTCGTCTCACATGATTGTCATTTCCATCTCTTACGGAAGCTGTATATTTGTGTATATCAACCCTTCAGCAAAAGAAAAGACATCCTTGATGAAAGGAGTAGCAATTCTGGATACTTCTGTTGCTCCTATGATGAATCCGTTTATATATACACTGAGGAACCAGCAAGTGAAGCAAGCCTTTAAGGATACCATCCAAAAGTTTATCTTTTTCTCCAGTAAATGCAACTAACTGTAGCATTAAAAAATGAAGTTCTGGTCAATTATTTCTTCATTCATATTCTCTCAAAACTCTTTCACTACAGTTATATGATTCCTTTTTATTTATTTCTATTCTGAACTTCCCCACACGTTGAACCAAATAAATTGAATAAAGCTGAATATTGCTTCAGAATTTTCTGTAAATTTTTTTATTCGTATGTATTTGACGAAGTATAAAATGTTACAACATAAGCCATTTTGTTTGAGAAAAAGAATCTCAGGAATAATGTGGATTTCTGAAAACTTCACTCTTCAGTTCAGTTCAGTAACTCAGTCGTGTACGACTCTTTGCGACACCATGAACTGCAGCACGCCAGGTTTCCCTGTTCATCACCAACTCCCAGAGTTCACTCAAACTCATGTCCATTGAGTCGATAATGCCATCCAGCCATCTCATCCTCTGTCGTCCCCTTCTCCTCTCACCTTCCTTCCTTCCCAGCATCAGGGTTTCTTCAAATGAGTCAGTTCTTCACATTAGTTGGCCAAAGTATTGGAGTTTCAGCTTCAACATCAGTCCTTCCAATGAAGATTCAGGAATGATTTCCTTTAGGATGGACTATTTGGATCACTTTGCTGTCCAAGGAATTCTCAAGAGTCTTCTCCAACACAACATTTCAAAGCATCAATTCTTCAGCACTCAGCTTTCTTTATAGTCCAACTCTCACATCCATACATGACTACTGGAAAAACCATAGCTTTGACTAGATGGACCTATTAGTCATACTACCTTATTTTAAATAAGAAATAATATATGGGTCAATGTTTAGGAAAATTCTAAGACAGGAGGTTGGTGGACAATCCATTGCTCACTGGGAAATTTGACCCACCACCTATTTTTGTTAAAAGTTTTATTGAACACACCTGAGCCCTTTCAGTTACATGTTGTTCATAGCTGCATCAAGAATAAAGACAGGAAGAACCGAGTAATTGAATCAGGGACACTATGCCTACAAATCCTAAATTATTAATGTATTACCCTTTTACAGAAAAAGTCTGTGTTGATCCCTGCTATTGATAATCAAAATGATTATACTGATAGCAAACATTTAAACTAAACACTGAAAAGTTTGTATAGAATGATGTAGAGAGCTGCATTATCTGAAAATATCAGCGTAGGCTCCTTCATAAATTTTGTAAAATTTTTACAGATCTTTTAATTCCCAGAAGTAACCTATCTACTATTTATGGTATATTTTTATTGAGTGAATAAGAACTCCCAACCCTCAATCAAGTCTAAACTTCAGTATTTTCACATGCTTCCAATCAAGCTTAGAAATTATAAATGTTTCAGCATGAGGGAAGGAGAAAGTAATGGCATGACTTCCCTACAACGTGGAAATATCAGTATTATTTTTGTAAGTTGTTTTTCTTGTGTTTCATCAAATGATAGATCTAAGACTCTCAATTGAATATGGTATGTGAATATCAGGAAAAACTTGCCTCTGAGTTATGGTTACAGTCTTTGTATAATAATGGTTTAAAAGTGAGGGATGTGTTCCCTATCCTGAACACATGTATACCTGTGGCAGATTCATGTTGATATATGGCAAAATCAATACAATATTGTAAAGTTAAAAAATAAAAAAAAAAAAAAACAAAAAATGAGGAATGAGTTTGAGTACCTTTCATGATTATATAAATTTTTGACTTCAGGGAAAACAGAAACGAAAAAGTGTTCAGGGTCAGAATTGCATGATCTTGTATGATTATTCATATATATTCTAATCAGTACATTTTCCAATATGATAATGCTTAAATAAGCATTTTTAACAAAAACCCTCAAGGTTATATATGGTAAAACTTTGCTCTTGTTACCTTCTTTACTCCTATTGATTAGGCATATCACTTAAAGAGGCAATTAAAAGAATTGTATGTACAAGCTATTATCTCAGAATAGTCACAAATATGAGAAAGTTATAACACACCTTAGCTACTGATTATCAAAATATCAGCTTAATATCAAGCTTTTATTTAAATATACAACTGACCACAGTAAATGCGGTCATCTTTGGTATCCAGTAATATTTATTTTGTCAGCTACAAATTGGCACTTGCCATGAGTGCTTGCCATCTGCCTCTACAAGGGTTAAATCATGTGCTGTGCAGCTACTGATGTTCAACACCGCCTGAAGGAGTTCCGTGTGGAAAGCAGGAGTGAGGCACTTTGTGCTCTGGGAAAACTGGCAGGACAGGTCTTCAGATAGTTAAACAGCCTCAGGAGCTGATTTTATGAGCCCAATTCTTGTATCTCCTCATATCAACAAAAACACTAAAATTCTTCATGGTGACGATTGTTTCTCATAACTAGCAGACTTTTCATGAGACGAGCAGAAACTTTCTACAAAAAGAAATGTGCTTGAATACATATACTCCCTTTTTGCCAAATCACATATATATTGTCCTTCCCCTATACCTCTTTAGATCTGTTTCTCACAGATATCTGAGGTCTGTCTCCTGGATTGCAATCCTCATATTGCCCCAATAAAATTTAACTTGCAACTCTCATGTTGTGTATTGTTTTTAATTGATAATTTCTTCAGGCATTTTAAAAGAATTATTATGATACATATGTTAATTTTAGAGTTCCCCAAAAAGTGGAGGCTATTTCATAGTTTTCCCTAATAGCTTTCATAGTTTGCTTCATTATAATAGTCTTTGAGTTGATAAATTATACAGCACAGAAAATGTTAAACTCACTAATGAGAAAAGTTATTTGATTTCTCAAGAAAGTGTAATTACATCATTCTTTTAAGTTGTACTGTTTTTCATGTAGTTACTAAATTGGCCACAATATGAAAAGGAGAGTATATGCAATGTTCTAATGAGACTGTCAGATTATGTTTATTGTCCTTGTGTGGTAATAAAAAATAAGGTTAAACATGATACAATATTTACTCAATTACTGAAAAGAGTAATTCTGGTGAAATCACAAAATGCTATTCTCTCTTGCATTTTGAAATTTCACCAGAAGAAAAGTGCATGAGAGAAGGTTTGCAATCTGAATGGAAAAAAATGTGTACGTATATATGTACACATATGAAGAGTTCAAATTTAAATGGCAAAAATAAAATACACATATGCAAATATCCTTAGTAAACTGCTGACAATAAAAATATAAATGATGAAAATGAATCTAGGGAGGCTGTGTGGATATTAATAAATTTTGAAAAACCTGGATTTTAATTTAATTGCTCTTCACTCATATGCATCTAATTTATGAAACAGGGACTTTTATATTTTCATTTCCTTGAGAAAACATAGTCTTCCTTGCCATGTCCATGAAGGCTCTCTTGACTTGCTGATTCCTAAGAGTGTAGATAAAAGAGTTCAGCATGGGTGCTACTGAGGTATTTAGCACAGCTATTCCCTTGCTCAAAGAGACCCTGTCTTTTGCAGATGGATTCACACACATGAAAATGCAGCTGCCATAGAGATGGAGACGACAATCATGTGGGACGAACACGTGGAAAAGGTCTTTGTCCTCTGAGTGGTAGAAGGGATCCTCAAAATTGTTCTGATGACATATGTGTAGGACAGAATTATTAATGCTAAAGTGAACAATAGAATAAACACAGCACAGGAAAACCCCAGTATCTCTAGGAATTTGGTGTCTGAACAAGAAAGGTATAATAAAGGCAAATAATCACAAGTAAAATGGTTGATAACATTGGACTTACAGTAATCAAGCTGTATGAAGAACATGAGTAATGGGAATATAATTAAGAATGAAGTCAGCCAAGAGGCCAAGACAAGCAGCGTGCAGACTCTGTGATTCATGATGGTCAAGTAATGCAGCAGTTTGCAGATGGCAATGTAGCAGTCATAGGACATGGCAACCAGAAGGTAAAACTCAGTGACTCCCAAGAAAATGAAAAAAAAATAACTGAGTCATACAATCATTAAAAGAGATAGTTTTATCTCCCGTAATAATGGTGGCCAAGAACTTGCAAATAGTGACAGTTGTGAATGAAACTTCCAATATGGAGAAACTCCTGAGGAAGAAATACATGGGGGTCTGGAGGTGGATATCCAGCAGGGTCAGGGTGATAATGGTCAAGTTCCCAGTGATGCTGAGCATGTAGGTGATGAGCAGAAAGACAAAGTTCACAACCTGAAGTTGTGGGTCGTCCGACAGTCCCAGGAGGATAAATTCTCTTATTTCTGTGTTGTTTCTCATTTTACTTCTCCTTTTAAGTAACCTTCAGGAGAAAACACAAAGGGAAGACACAGAAAAGGGGATTATCCATGTATAACAATGGGATTTGTCTCTGAAAGTAAACTTACTATGCCATGCTAACATAATTCAGGAGATTTTTAAAAACAAGGTAAAAAAAAATAGGTAACTTACTTTAAAGTAAGTTTTTACCATATGCCAGTATGTGTGTTTCACATAGAATATTTCTTTATCAAATCCCTGTTTTACAGGTTTCAGTCAGAGTAGAAATAATTTTAAAAAATCTCATCCAAATCACATACCTGAATTGAAAAAGGAGGGATTATCACCTAGATCTTTCTAAAACCTAGGAAATACAGTAAAATAAATGCTACCTGTTGACTTGTAAAATGCCCCACCCCCCACTCTTGGAGGATTCCCTCCTGTTGGGAAAGACTTCGTCTTTTTTCAAGCCCCATAAAATCATCCTATCCTAGTTTGTGTCAGCTGGTTCCTTGTATTGTTATTCTCTACTGTAATATAGAAAACCTAAATGTGTCAGGAAAAAGTCACCCAGTGGATATGTCTCCAAAATAAAAGTCATTGGAATGAAATCTTTAATAACATGACAGATTTCTAAGTTTCCACTCAGACTCATATTAACTTCCCAACCTCATACTCCTCTTCTGAGGCCCCAGATAATGGAATAAAGGAATGCAGATAATGGATTTGCTTCAGCAGTCTTCTCAGATATTAGACAGTCAAGAGAGGAGGCAGAGTGGACATTTGGTAGATTGCATCTGTGTTATGAGTTAAGGAAACCAAAATGTGTTGTTCAGTCTCCAAATCGTGTCCGACTCGTTGTGACCCCATGGACTGCAGCACGCCAGACTTCCCTGTCCCTCACTATCTCCCAGAGTTTGCTCAAGTTCATGTCTATTGCATTGGTGATGTCATCCATGCCATCATGCCATGGTGATGCCATTCCTCTGACGTCCTCTTCTCCTTCTGTCCTCAATCTTTCCCAGCATCATAGTCTTTTCCAATGACTCAGCTCTTGGCATCAACTGGCCAAATTATTGAAGCTTTCAGTAGATAGCAGCAATGGAGCTGCTCTGGTACATCAGTCAGCTCAGTTCAGTTCAGTTGCTCAGGCCTGTCCGACTCTTTGCAACCCCATGAATCGCAGCATGCCAGGCCTCCCTGTCCATCACCAACTCCTGGAGTTCACCCAAACTCAAGTCCATCGAGTCGGTGATGCCATCCAGCCATCTCATCCTTTGTTGTCCCCTTCTTCTCCTGCCCCCATTCCCTCCCAGCATCAGAAAACCACAGCCTTGACTAGACGGAACTAGTGTCAATCAACTTTGTTGATTCCTATGCAGCTCTGTTACATAGGAAATCCCAAACGAGAATTAGGTCATCTATGAATGGTTTAGCACCAGGTTCCCTACAAATTGGGGCACCGTGATGGGTGAAGGAATGACTACCTTTCTGGCTGCACCCAGTCCCAGGATGAAGGGCTCTCTGCACCTGACCCTGGTCCCAAAGAACAGGGTGGCGCTCCCTTAGGGACCCCGGGGAGTCCTGCCAGGAGGGATGTTAAGGGACCAGCTATCCAACGCCAATCAAGGCTCCTGTGATGCTAACATATCATTCTGCATGGGCAGGACTCTCACTTAGAGGTGTTCAGTCATAATCCCACAGATGGTTGCTTCGCTCCATTGGCTCTTCAGCTAAGCTCTCAACCAAAGTATATGAATATCTGAAAACAAACATTACCTTCCAGAGAATATTTTTTCTTCAAAATTTATGCCATCTAAATGTTACTAGTATTTTCTGTCCGTTTCTGTTTCTCAGAAGTGTCCAACACTTTGCAGCCCCATTGACTGTACCCCACCAGGCTCCTGTGCTGATAGAACTTTCCAGGCAAGAATACTGGAGTGCGGGTGCCATCTTCTACTTCAGGGGATCTTCCCCATCCAAGTATTGAACCCAAGTCTCTTGCAAATCTTGCATTGGCAAACAGATTATTTACCAACTGTGCTACCTGGGAAGTATCTACATTAATCTTCCCTTAATAGAATCTCTATTTTGTCAGTGTATTAGTATAAACATGAAATAGCAATGAAAACTTTTGTCATTCGAATTAACAGTAATAATAATGAATTTATGTTAAAAGGAAGCTGAGTTCTCTCAATAAATTCAGGCAACCCAGAATTTGATACATATTTACAAATATAAAAGTCATTGTTCTCAGTTAACAAAAACCATCTGTAATTAACAACTGTGTCTAAGAGTCATACATGACTGAGCGACTGAACTGAACTGAACTGAACTGATGACTCTGATGTGTAAACCACTTCTGGAATGTGAGGTGTTAATTATTCCTGGGATGGTTTTGGTAAAGTAATGAAGAATATATGCAAATTTCTAAGACATCATTTCCGAGTTTTTTTTTTTTTTTTTCCTTACAACTCATTCAAACTTTTTTTCCCTTAGTCCCATGGAACTTAGGATAACAAGTTACATATTCCTTTCTGTCCCTTCCTTTGTAATGAATTCTAGTGTCTTGGATAAGGGCTTCCCAGGTGGCACTGGTGGTAAAGTACACGCCTGCCAATTCAGGAGACATAAGAGATGTGGGTTCCATCTTTAGGTTGGGAAGATGCCCTGGAGGAGGGCATGGCAATCCACTCCAGTATTCAGCCTGGAGAATCCCCATGTACAAAGGAGCCTGGCAGGCTATAGTCCATAGAGTCTCAAAGAGTCAGACACGACTGAAGTGACTTAGCAACAGTGTCTTTGATCTCATTGTCGAAACAGGCATGTGGCTCATTGAAAGTGAAAATTAACCTATATGATAAACAAATGCTGGCCATTGTGTTAAATAAGATAATTGGAAGTGATTTTCAGGACACACGTGCTATTCTATAGTAAAGTATAAGCATGGCTTCTTTGAGAAAACATCACTAGCATTCCCCAAATTCACCAATTTAAAAAAGTGACGATATTTAAATGTTTATTAAAGATTACATTCCTTATTTTATATAAATTGTGAGACACGAGTGGGAAGCTCTCTAAATTCCACAATATAATTGGAAACAAATTAGCTTCTCACATTCTCTATGTGTACTGAATTTTCTCTTCATAAGTTTAAGACTCCTAAGGAAATCGTAAGTAATTCTATGAACACATATATCCTCAAGGCAGTTTGCACTCTTATGCATACGACATAGTATTCCACTTCTTTATCTTTTCCTTTCGCTTGAGGATCTTTTTCTTGGTGTTAGGTTTATAAGCTAGAATAACTTGTCACAGAAGGAAAACAGAATATTTATTAAATTTGATATCTTGGGTAATTTTTTCTAGAATGATTCATTCCACTCCTGATTGTGTTTGCTGACATCTAATACCATGGAAAAACAACATCATGACTGTAAGGGGAAAAAAATAAAAACTACTCATAAGAGTCAATTTAGATTATTTTCAGAATATTACTTTATGACTGCCTTTGCTAGTCCGACAATTAGTTCAGAGTCCTGTTTCTCTCAGTCCTCTAATTAAAAAAAAAAAAAAAGTCCTTGTTTCTTTCTGAATGGAAAAGGGAAATCAAATCAAAGCACCAATAAGTATGAATAGGAATAATGAAGGGAAAACTGTAAAGACCTAAGTCACTCTCAAAATCTGTATAATTTCCTAGAAATGTTGCTTCTCCCCTAATTGTCTCAGTTTTAACTATTATCTATGTCTGAAGATAATTTTTAAATTAAAAAGGAAATACATTCTTATAAAAATATGGCATCAGGACTTAACTTTAGTTAAAAACATATGAGACTATTAGGGATTTGTATTCCAAGAGAAATTATTAAAAATACAACTCTCTGAGTTATAGGTTTCTTTTCCAACTTGAACATGACTATAATATTTCAAGGAATTATTATGAGGGCTAATTTAATTAAAAGAAAAGTGAAATTATATAAAATTTTAAAGCATGCATTCCCAGAGTAAATACTATTTTTATTATTATTCCTAAAAGTAAAATCAATTATTACCTTTGGAGGAAGATGATCCCAATATAAAAATTAATAACCATTTTTGAGGAAACTCGTTTGAGAGACAATGCTAAGATTTATGCAGTTATCGAACACCTCAGATATGCAGATGACACCACCCTTATGGCAGAAAGTGAAGAGGAACTCAAAAGCCTCTTAATGAAAGTGAAAATGGAGAGTGAAAAACTTGGCTTAAAGCTCAACATTCAGAAAACAAAGATCATGGAATCCGGTCCCATCACGTCATGGGAAATAGATGGGGAAACAGTGGAAACAGTGTCAGACTTTATTTTTCTGGGCTCCAAAATCACTGCAGATGGTGACTGCAGTCATGAAATTAAAAGATGATTACTCCTTGGAATGAAAGTTATGACCAACGTAGATAGCATATTCAAAAGCAGAGACATTACTTTGCCAACAAAGTCTATGGTTTTTCCTGTGGTCATGTATGGATGTGAGAGTTGGACTGTGAAGAAGGCTGAGCACCGAAGAATTGATGCTTTTGAACTGTGGTGTTGGAGAAGACTCTTGAGAGTCCCTTGGACTGCAAGGAGATCCAACCAGTCCATTCTGAAGGAGATCAGCCCTGGGATTTCTTTGGAAGGAATGATGCTAAAGCTGAAACTCCAGTACTTTGGCCACCTCATGCAAAGAGTTGACTCACTGGAAAAGACTCTGATGCTGGGAGGGATTGGGGGCAAGAGGAGAAGGAGACGACAGAAGATGAGATGGCTGGATGGCATCACTGACTCGATGGACGTGAGTCTGAGTGAACTCCAGGAGTTGGTGATGGACAGGGAGGCCTGGCGTGCTGCGATTCATGGGGTCACAGAGTTGGACACGACTGAGAGACTGATCTAATCTGATCTGATCTGAATAGACTCATTGCAATAGCTTTGTGTAATGTTTGAATAACCTAACAATGAGAGGCTAAATATTAAACAAAATCATATAGCTAGTAAGTGGTCAAACTGGTATTCTAAATTTTTTCTGCTTGAACCGAAGCATGTGTTATTTATCAAACATATATTCAATGAGGAGGACCAAACTCAAAGAGTAATTTTCTAACAATGAGTAAATAATTAATAAGAGAAACAGAAAGTATTAATGTGCTCATTCTTCATAACCCTTGATATTTACAGAAAGGGAAAGGCAACTCCAAATTATTCATCTCCATGTAATGAAAAGTTAAGCTAAGAATGTATATATCCAATGCTAAGAAAAAGTTATCATTGGCTTTTACTTTACAGTCTTACCTCTTTTTGTAGAAATGCATCACTTCAGGTGACTGAAGCTATTTTAAAAACCTGGTCACTATTTCAATTTTAGGATAAGATATCAAACATTTCTAAGAATGCTCTATCTCAACACATTTGGAATTACCTTATTTCTATAGATAAATTTCCTTGATACATGTTACATGGAAGCCATGGGAGCAAACACAGTGAAGGGAAGCAAGATATGGAGTTACTGTGGTCCTTTCTGGATGTGATTTCTATATGAATTTTAACCTGCATGAGGCAAATGTTGCTTTATCCACCATATGGCTAAGGCTCATGGGAAATGCTCCAGCGAATCAAATGTGACAACAGGGCCAAGAGGAAATACACTAAGGATTATAAACATATTATCAACATTTATATCACTAGTGAAACAGAAAACTTTGCAGATAATATCCAAACAGAAAAGCATGAGAACTAAGGCAGAAGCATATGGATTATTTTGCTTACTAGCTATGTGAAGATATCTAAATGTACAGGATTTTGGAAGGGATTTCCTGAATATCCTAAATCACCATTTCTCTGAAGAATAGACCTTTTCCCCCTTGCTGACTAAAATACTGTGATGAATGAATCTTATGAGTAAATATCACATTTTCCTTTCTTATGTGATAAAATGTCTCTATAAAGTTGGCTCTCTGTGCTACTAAATAAAAAAAAAAATTAAAAATCAAATAGAGCACAATAAAAACAAGAATGAGAAAAAATATCATACTCAGTGAATTCCAATGAAATTTATGAGAAATTTTGGATTAAATACACTTTAAACTGTTCGAACTATTCAAAAACACTTTTCGGGTTATTTTTCCATAATACTGATACTAATCGTTGAGAAAGATCTACCAGAGGTCCTGTTTTCATCTGATTGATTGTCAGTGTTCCAGTAATTACTGAAAGCATAAAATCTATTTTATAAGAATTTACAACTCAGATTCCTTTTAATCTAATTTTAGAAAGGACAGAAAATGAAATAAACCTCATCTATTGACTCAATCACTATTATTCATTCAACAAACATTTATTGAGATTCTTCTAGCTTTAGGTACTATAGGAGCGCTAGGGACAATACAGGATCAAAACAGATATGACCCAAACTTTAATCAGCTTACCAAGGAATCTCCAAACACAAATATAGAAGATACTGTCGTGGTCTGTGCACAGGTTGGAAAAGAATTTCCAGACATATAGAATAAGAGGGAAATAAAGTTTATTAGAGTGGGAGATGCTGATTAGAAGAGATACTACACTTGATCTTAGCCAAAAGCCTGAGAAGCAATAGACTTAGGGACATGGGAAGAGGGGAGGAGAAGGTGATAAGTATGGAAAGAGTAACATGGAAACTTACATTACCATATGTAAAATAGATAGTCAAGGGGAATTTGCTGTATGGCTCAGGAAATTCAAACAGGGGCTCTGCATCAACAAGGGTGGGATTGGGAGGGGTTGGGAGGGAGGTTCAAAAGGGAGGGGATATATGTATAGCTATGGCTGATTCATGTTGAGCTTTGACAGAAAACAGCAAAATTCTGTAAAGCAATTAATTACCCTTCAATAAAAGAATAAATAAATTTTTTTAAAAAAAGAAAGAAAAAAGAATGAGAGACGCTGTTACAACAGTGAGCCAGCTCAAGGGAGAACCAACGTTGAACAGTCCTTAGTCCACTTTTATATCCGGGATAAAAGTACAAGGAATGGGATAGGTATCTTGAGGGTCACTTGCTGATTGAATGAGCCATGCATACTGGGTAGGGAAGAGTAAGGCAAATACCTTCCTTGTGTGGGGTAGGAGGGAGACAGGTTATACTGCTCAGGAGGACCTGAAATCCGTTAATAGTTATGACATGGGGGAGGGAAGGACCATATGTGTCTGCTTTTTCGTTCCTGCATTCCAAGACCCTCCTTGGATTTATCTGCTTTTTAGTCCCTGGGCCACCACATTCCTCCCTTCCTTTATTTTTAGGGCCAATTCTTTGACCCTGTTCATACCCTGTTCATGTCTAACTATCTACCTATTGCCTTTCTTAAGCATTTGGGAACTGAGTCTCAGGAGAAGAGGAACGATGGCCACTCTGGCTTCTTCAGGCTGTACAGGGGTGTCATGGGGCTCTGGGTTCCCTTTGCCTGCTTCCTTGTCAGGGTGCATTTATGGAGGGAGATGAGAGTCCATGGAATGATAAGGTGATTTGTTTCAGCATTGTCTTTGGGTTGGTCAGAGGATATTCTTGTTGTACTACCACTTGGAGATTTCTTGTATTCTAGAAGAAACAAACTTAACAAAAAAGTTAAAGGTACATGGCCCAAACATTAGAAGAAGTAGGAAAGCTCCTCAGGGGCTAGCCAGGAGAACCAGGGCCAGACATTGTTTCGTGACATTAGTGTTTCTCTAGGTACAAGAAGATGCAAGAATTTGGGCTCATAAAATCTTTACCTGAAAACATCTGACTATCTGAAGGCCAGTTCTTCTGGGCTTTTCCCAGAGCACAGAGTGCCTTATTTCTGATCTCCATCCTGAGCTCCTTTTAAGGGGTGTTGAAGGTCAGCAGCTTGCAGTGGTCATGATGTAATCTTTGTAGAGGCAGCTGGCAAGTGCCAACTCCCAGTCAGCAGGGTCCACATATTTGACCATGCTTTGGGTGCATTTCATGCCCATTGTGCCCCGCAGTGCTGGGAAGGCTCATTCCAGGTCCGGGGAAGATTTCATTGATTGGCCACTCAGGGTGCTGTTATTGGACCAGGTCTTGTGACCAGCAAAAGTCTCTGGACCATACCTGTCTTACTAGCCTCTTGGTCCAGGAATATAGTCCCTCTTGTTGCTTCTTCCCATATCTAGAGTTACACTATTACAATCATTGATCTCATGGAACTGCTTATCAGCATTTTATCACAGGCTGAGTCACACATTTATTAACATAAGAAACAATCTTCTGATACAAGAGACATAGAAAATAGTACAGTTAACAGCTGTTAATAAAGTCACAAACAAGAATTTAAGTCAAGAACTTTCATTAGGTATAGCCCAGCATACCTTGGGTCATCTGACTTGGTTAAATGAGTATAGACAGGTGTGACTCTCCTTGTTGTACATTGAAAGGTTGGCTATTGAGATAAGCTTAAGAAACAAACTTAGAGTGTCCTTTTTAATAACTTAATTAAACCTTTATCAATATAACATAACAGTAAGGAACTCTCAGAAGTGAGTCGTAGTAAACACACACCTTAATTAACAAAACTAGAACTTAATATTAAGTGAAATGCATTTTTTTTTTTCTCATTGTGAGGGCATTAACCCTGTAGCCAGGGAAGGCTTTAACCCATCAAATAAAAATGAGTTTTGTCAGGGAGCGTGAAAAATCCAAGCTGCCTTCTTGGATTTCCCATAGCCATGACTCTTTGATATACAGCTATTGTTAACCCATTTTTAATTCTCTGATTTAGGAGTAGACTATTGCCATGTTTTAAGGACATCAAATAGCAAAAGTCTAACAGTGAAGGGTTATTTCTTATAGAAGCAGAATGAGCTTTTACATGTATCATAATCTTTAATAATTCTTACCAAAGTAACAAAAGATTTAAAAAACAAATAAAATACTTAAAGGCAAAGAAATTCATAATCTGTTATTGAAAGCTTCAATCTAAGAAAACTTTGCTCTCTTAACATAGAGAATTGGCTAAATTCCAGCCTGTTACCAGTTTACCAGATAACAAACAAACAAAAGTTTTTATTGGTTACTCTTAGAAAAGTCTTTTCCATAAATCTTGAAATAGCTGTATTCTTGCAAAGGCATCACAGTGAAACCATAGAAGGCATGTTAAAATCTGATTAAATTGCAATTGACAAAGTAGCCTGGCCATTGCTGTGATATGTAACACTAATATGATAACTAGAATTATAATTGAGCACATTTTTATCAGGGCATATCAGATCTATACGAATTCTACATAATTTTAGGATATATATATATCCTAAATATATATATTTACTAATATATATATTAGTAAATCAACCATATAGTATGACCTGGGAAGATTTACAATCCCTTCAACAATATTTCCCATATAACCTAACATGTCTAATGAACCCAGGTGGTTTAATAGCTCTTTGGATTGTCTCAGGGGCCCTCTGAAGCATCCCAAAGTCATGCTCATAAAATATGTGAGATGCCCCCAAATCTCTTGGTGGACTTGATCATGATGAAGTCCTGAATAAATCCAACTCCAAAATACTGGAATGACGGTTGAACCGCCACTTGATGTAGGTAAAAACACCAAGTTACAAGGGAAAAGAAGAAACCGAAAATAACCCAATCAAATAAAATAAACCTCAAAAATTTAACCCTAAACAAATGGAGGTTTTTAAACATTTGACAAAGACCTCAAAATAACCGTCATAAATATTATCACTAAATCAGGAAAGTGGCAGTGTTTTAGTTTTATTGAAATTATTCTGAATTATTTGAATGAATTTTTTTCCAAAATAATAGAGAACATGTGAATTATACACAAATTACACGATATCATGATCAATATTTACCTTCAAAAAATGTATTGAATTTCACAAAATAAATATCTTGACATTAAAAGTCTGATGCACGAGTACGTATCTCTTTGGACTGAATTTAGCATATGACGACTAAAAAAATATAGTCACAACCTGAAAGAAGAGAGCTATTTTATTTGATGGGAATGTTTAGGACTCTGAGCCCAGTAAACAGCACCTCAGTAGCTCTGAGAAAACTGCTTCAAGAAGACAGGAGAGGGAGTCAGACTATATACAAGTTCGCAACAAAGAGAGCAGGCAGTCTGAACACCAAAGATCAGGTATCAAATTAAGGAATTTAACGTTCTAGGTATGGGAAGATGCAAGCCTCTAGGTCCACTGAATTAATTCTTTTCATAAACACCTCAGCTGCTACTGCTACTGCTAAGTTGATTCAGTCGTGTCCGACTCTGTGCGACCCCATAGATGGCAGCCCACCAGGCTCCCCCATCCCTGGGATTCTCCAGGCAGGAACACTGGAGTGGGTTGCCATTTCCTTCTCAGCTATCTGGGGCCATATCCGGTTCCCTTGTTCATCTTAAAGAGTTGCAAGTGGCTACTTCTTGCATCACCCCCAGGTACTCAGCAATCACCATGAGGGAATGAGACTCTACTGATTCTCAGTTTTGGGAGCTCTCATTCACATTTGGAGACCAGAAATTGCTGATGGCTGTGACGTTTCTTGTTTGTTGATATGACAGGAGATATTTTCACTTCACACATAATATCACACAGAATATATAGGTTCTTTAAACCATAGGAAATATTAATGTTCATCTTGAAAATACACAGGAAATTACACACTCATTTTGAAACTCTGTATTTGAAGTACAAGGTGGTATAATAGGATCTTTTCAGGGACTGATGAAGAGAATTAAAACCATCTTTCACATTGTGCTATGTCTTAAAGAAATGCATTTCATTTTTACAAAAGTTCTGCATTAGAAATAACCTTATTATATTTTTAAATGTCAAAAAATAATACACTGGAGAAACAGGAATGGAAGTAGAAGCAGCAGACTGGAAAAATAATATATTAACTGTCAGGTGGCATGTTAAGAGACTATAAAGACCAACCATAGTTATACAGACTTTAAGGGACTTCAGGAATTAGCCAAACTGCCCTTTAAAGTTGACCAAAAAAATCATTTATTGGCAGAAAGGACTGCTTTATAGACCATGTCTTTGAAGGCTTGTTTCACTTGCTGGTTTCTCAGGGTGTAGATGAAGGGGTTCAGCATGGGGGCCACAGAGGTATTGAGAATAGCTACTCCTTTTGTCAATGACGCCATTTCTTTGGCTGAGGGATTAGCATACATGAATATACAGCTTCCATAGGAGATGGAGATGACAATCATGTGAGAGGAACAAGTGGAGAAGGCCTTTTTTCTCTGACTGGCAGATGGGATTCTCAGAATAGTCCTGATAATGTACATATATGACAAAATCACTAAGGCCAAAGTGAATAGCAAGGTAACCAAAGCAAAGTAAAAACCAATTATTTCTAGGAACCATGTATCTGAACCAGACAATTGTAAAAGGGGGAAATAGTCACATGCAAAGTGATCAATGACATTGGAAGCACAGTAATCCAGCTGGAGGAGAAGCATAAGGGGGGGAAAATGGTCAGAAACCCACCGAGCCAAGCACAGAGCACAAGCAGGCTGCAGAGTTTCCTGCTCATGATGGTTGTGTAAAACAGGGGCTTGCAGATGGCAACATAGCGGTCATAGGACATGGCGGTCAGAATGTAAAATTCAGTCACCCCCATGAAAATAAAGAAAAATAGTTGGGCTGCACAATTGTTGTAAGAAATAGTCTTGTCTTTGGTAATAATTGCCCCCAGAAATCTAGGGATGCACACAGTAGTAAAGGAGATTTCTAAGGAAGAGAAGTTTCAGAGGAAGAAATACATTGGTGTCTGGAGATGGGAGTCCACCCAGGTTAGGGTGATGATGGTCAGGTTTCCAAGTGACACTTAATACATATGTGATTAATAAAAAGAGGAAAATCACAATCTGAAGCTCAGGATCATCAGAAAGGCCTAGAAGGACAAACTCTGTGATCACTGTGTGGTTCATTTCTTTCTCTTTTTCCCTTCCTTTTTCTTCTTTTAAATATATTTAGATAGAAAGTGTATTAAAGGAATAGATGAAAAATATAATTCATGATGAACAATATCATCATCATTTCTAAAGCATTCTATCTAATTCATGCCAATATTGTTTTCGTTTAATACCTTATTTACAATTTTTCTTAAAATGTATTTGTGGGTCATGTTTTATATAATAGTTCTCTTATTCTAAATCTAACAGGAGAAGTTAGGAAATCTTTATATGAGTCATATTACTCAGAGATGATAAATGAATTTGATACTTTTTGCTTTGTCTAGTTTATGCAAGTCCTTGCAGTTTTGTTGGGATAATCCTATAAAACATACATCATTTTTTGTCAGGTATCAGAAAACACTGCCATCTAAAAGAGAAGTGGATGATCTTAATTCCATCATAAGATATAGATGAAACTTAAAAGAATAAAGTAACAACACCTTTTATGAAACAAGAAATCAATTCACGATTTTCTTAGCAAATAAAATAAACTTTAAAATATTTAATGATTAATAATTTAATTACCAGCTTTATTTTTATATTGGGGTTTTGGAATGTAATTATCAACATGAATAGGCTATAGGTATTAGATATTATTTACAAGAAAATATAATTATTTTATATATTAAATATCATTCACTTAATGGTTTATCTGATAATTCCTTTGAAATCATTAATGTTTGACATTCTCTAAGATTTTCTATGCATATATGTATAGAAACTTTATATATATACAAGACTGTGTATATTTTTGAGCTTAAAAGAATATGCAGTATTTATCAATTTTTTATTTTGCACTGAAGCACGAACTGAAAAATAACTACTTGCCTCAGATAGTAGCAGCTCTATTACCCAGACTTCAGCCCAGTACATTTTCCATTTGAACATCATTGCTTCTCAGCTATTAAACTTTATGAACAACTGTTTTATTCCCTTGGAGTTCGACCCCACATTTATCTTTTACATGAGGTGACTAATCCAAAAGGATATTCCAGAAATGTAGAGGAAAACCTCTCCTATTAATCCAAAGCCATTCAGCTGATTCCCAGCTCCACTGGATGTTTCTATCATTCTGCGTATCTGGTTTGCTAAAATCATAATAGCTTCCTTATCTTATTTTAGACATTCACATTTCTGCTGTGAATAATAGAAGATAAATCATCGCTACTCTGCCAGACACTAGTAAACATCACACGAATCAAATTTGATTATTTTTTATCTATTTTATGATGATTCATGAAAAATAAAAATGGAATATCAAAACTTTAAGAAGATATGGAACTTCTATCATCCTCTTCAATAACGTTGGTCTAGAAGTTTAAGGGAGCAATATTTAAAGTGAGAACTGCAAGTGACATGGCAACGTGGGGTATTATGAGTGTAGAGTCTTAAACTAGGATCTGGCATTTAGTTGCACTAAATGCTCAAATATTCAAGTTTAGCTGTTGTGACTTATGAAGAGAGACCTGTGTTGATCTCCTGGGAACAAAGACCAGGCAACAGCTGTGCTATGACATGGAACGTCAGGGGTTTCTGGAAGCTACCATTGGTGTTCTCAGAGCCTCCTGACTCTCTTCTATAGTGAATCTCTCTTGGGAATGTTTATGTTCATCCCACAGAAGAGTTCAATGGGGACTTCTACAAAATAATACTTTTTTCATTTATCACAATTATTTACTATTTTTGACTAATAAAATAGATGTGAAATCTTACAAAAATAGCACTCAGTCGACTTTAGTTTTAGTCATATTCTTGGCACATGAAAGTTTTCTACATATACACTTCATTACTTATCCTTAGACTTCATTATTGTTGGAGCTTCAAGGTTCTTTCATAATTCTAAGTTATATAAGAATTTTATTAAATATTAAGAGTAACAAGGGAAAAATAACATACAAGGGAACTTCCATCAGGTTATCCACTGACTTTTTAACAGAAACTCTACAAGCCAGAAGGGAATGGCATGATATATTTAAAGTGATGAAAAGAGAAGAACCTACAATCAAGAATACTCTACCCAGCAAGCCTCATTCAGACTTGATGGAGAAATAAAAAGCTTTCCAGATAAGCAAAAATTGAAAGAATTCAGCACCACCAAACCAGTTTTACAACAAATGCTAAAGGAACTTCTCTAAGCAGGAAACAAGACAAGGAAAAGACCTAAAAAAATAAACCCAAAACAATTAAGAAAATAATAATAGGATGATACATATTGATAATCACCTTAAATGTAAATGAGTCAAATGCATCAACCAAAAGACGTAGACTGACTGGGTGGATGAAAACCTGTGCATATATGTACTTCCAAATACTATATCTCTCTGCTTAACCTCCCAAACAATATGGAATTATTTTATATTATTAGGTTAATCATGTTCCCATTACAGCTTGCAATTGCACTGATCTTTAAATGCTCTCTGGCTAATGATTGTGAAAATTGAAAAACATCTTTTACTATTGTGATTATGTAACTATTACTCCTTAATATCATTGTATCATGATTGGTCAACAATAGAATTCTATATCATCAACACTAACATTTAATAGGAAAACCTATAATCACCTTTTAAAATAAAGATGCATATCTGAAATATCTTGGAATTTTTTGAAAAATACAAATGCCCAGGTATTGCTTTTTTCCTCCAAAGCTCCAGATACGATTCTAAGGAGCAGCCATGTTTAAGAAGAACTGGACCACAGGATGATCTTTTACTTTTATTTAGTTGGTTTCACTTTTTCTATTTCATATTCAGTGTTCCCATCTCATTTAGCTTTTGTTTTCAGATTTCTCCATCTCTTCTACTTTTTTTTTATGTCCTTTTCTCAAGCTTTTATCAAGCATAGTAGAACAGTTTTCATATACATATATATATATATAAATAGTATTTGTAGGGTATATATATATACATATACATATAAATTAATAAATTTAGAAATTCATAAATTTTCTAAGATATATGAATTTTTTCCTAAATAAAAAATTTGACATTTTGACTCAACTTGACTTCATATTAATAAAATGCTATATTTCTAATTATAAAAATAGATATACAACAAGCAACAAAGTTTTATTATATCACATAGGGAACTATAAACAATATCGTGTAATAACCCATAATGGAAAATAATTTGAAAAATAATATATGTGTATATGTGTAACTGAATTACCTGGCTATGTACCTGAAACACTGTAAGTCAACTATACTTCAATAAAGTATATATGCTAAGAAATTTTAAAAAAGAAATGGAGCTTTATGGTACTCAAGGATGAGATTCTGCAAAGTATTTTAAGGTCACTATAGAAAAGTATTCTACACTATAAAGTCTTTTAAGCATATAAAAGACTATGTAAATAATCAATAACACGTCACAGACCATAACAATGTTTACTGAGCTTAAAAAAAAAATTAGAAACTCATATATATATATATATATAAATTCTTTACATTATTAATAGTACTTCTAATAATAATGAGGAGGAGAAAAAGAAAGAGGAGGGTAGAGATAATTTTTTTTCAGCAATGACTATAGTCTGGGATGACCCAGAGGGATGGTATGGGGAGGGAGGTGGGAGGGGGGTTCAGGATTGGGAACAAGTGTACACCCATGGCGGATTCATGTTGACGTATGGCAAAACCAATACAATATTGTAAAGTAACTAGCCACTAATTAAAATTAAAAAAAAAAAAAAAAACTATAGTCCAGACCTAAATCCCAGGGACAGGGGAGCCTGGCAGGCTGCCGTCTATGGGGTTGCACAGAGTCAGACACGACTGAAGTGACTTAGCAGCAGCCTCAGCAGCAGCAGACCTATTTTAATTGTTTTCTTCATATTGCCTCTTCGAATCCTGCCAACAACTTTATGAGGTACCCTTAAATGTTATTCTCTTGCCGAAACATGTGTCTTATCTTTTTCTCTGAAAATATTTTATAAGATTGTTGCCCAATTGGTCAAAGTTTATGGGAAATTTTAAGACAGCAAGTGGATAGACTATCTATAGCCTATTGGGCAAATTTGGCTCATGAACTATTTTTATTAAAAGCTTTATTAGACATGCTTTAGCCCTTTCATTTACATGTTGTTCATAGCTGCATCCACACTACAGAGAGGGACAGTTAGTTACCTCAAGGACTTATGGTCTACAAATTCTAAATTATTAATATATGACCCTTTTATAGAAAAAGTATATCTTGACTGGTGATATTGATAATCAAAATGCTCATACAGTTTGCAAACATTTATACTAACCACTAAGGAATTTGCATAGTGTTATGTAGAGAGCTGTATTATCTGATAATATCAACATAAACTCTCTCATATCTTTTGCAATAATTTTACAGTTCTTTTAATTACCAGAACTACACCTATCTACAGTCTATGGTATATATTTTTTTTGAGTTATTAAGAAGTCACAGTTATCAATCAAGTCTAACTTCAGTATTTTCACATGTTTCCAATTAAGCTTAGAAATTATAAATGTCCAGCATGAGGGGAGGAAAAAGTAACTGCATGACTTCCCTACAGTGTGGAAATCGCCTCAGTATGGTTTATGTTATTTTCTGTGTGTTTCAGCAAATGATGTATCTAAGACTCTCAACTGAGTATTGTACAAGAATATCAAAACTTAGTTCAATGAATTATGATTACAGTCTTTCTATAATAATGGTTTAAAAGTGTAGGATGAGTTTGAGCACTCTCCATTATTATTTCAGTTTTTGACTTCATGGAAAACAGAAAAAAATGTTCAGGGCTAAAATTGTATGATCTTGTACAATTGTTCATATAAATTCTAATCAGTACATTTTCCATATGATATCATATTCTACTGCTTAAAATAAGCATTTTTAACAAGAAAATCTCAGTTTTGTGTATAGTAAAACTTTGGTACTGTTAGTTTCTCTAATACTGATTAGGCATATCACTTAAAGAGACAATTAAAAGAATTGTATGTATAAGCTATTATCTCAAAATAGCCACAGACATGAGAAAGTTATTAAAAAAAAACTTAGTTATTGATTATCAAAAGACCAGCTTAACATCAAGCATTTACTTAAATATACAACTGACCATGGCAAATGTAGTCATATTTGGTATCCAGCAACTACAAATTGGCAATTGGCATGGGTACTTGCCATATAACCTCTAAAAGGATTAAATCATGTGCTGCTGCAACTGCTGACCTTCAACACTCTCTGAAGGAGTAAGGGTAGAGAGAAGAAATGAGGCACCCTCTGCTCCAGGAAAACTGCCAAGACAAGTCTTCAGATAGTTAGATACACTCAGGAGCTGATTTTATGAGCCCAATTCTTGTATCTCCTCATATCTAGAAAAGCACTAAAATTCTTGATGGTGCAAATTGTTTCTCATGACTGGCAGAAGCTTCATAAGACCAGCAGAAATTCTAAAATAAATGTGTGCTTAATTGTATATCAAAATCACATATACACTATCTTTCCCCCGTACCTCTTTGGAACAGTTTCTCAGAGCTATTTGAGGCACTGTCTCCTGGGTTGCTCATATTGCCCACCTAAAAACTTAACACACAGCTCTCGTTTTTAAGTTGCCAGTTTCTTCAGGTTTCTTAAAAGAATAGTTATTGTATATATGTTAATATTGGCATTTCCCCAAAGCAGGGTCTGCATCATAATTTTCCCTAAGCAACTATTTATTATAATAGTTTTTTGAATTGAAGAATAATACAGTGATGTTTGAATGGCATCATCGACTCAATGGATATGAGTTTGAACAAATTCCAGGAGAGAGTAAGGAACAGGGAAACCTGGGTGCAGTCTTCTGCACCCGGGGAGTCTGCAGTCCATGGG
Source organism: Bos taurus (assembly GCF_002263795.3). Lineage (NCBI taxonomy): Eukaryota > Metazoa > Chordata > Mammalia > Artiodactyla > Bovidae > Bos > Bos taurus. The sequence continues at coordinate 58,853,925 of NC_037332.1, forward strand.
GTCACAAAGAGTTGGACATGACAGAGTGACTGAACAACAGCACAGAAAATGTTAAATTCCATAATGGGAAACATTTTTTGATTTCTCAAGAAAATGAAATTACATTTTTCTTTTAGTTGTATTGTTTTTCACATAGTTACAAAGTAGGCCACAGTATGAAAAGGAGGGTGTGTGCAAGATTCTAATAAGACTGTTGGATTATGTTTATAGTCTCTGTGTAGTAAATTAAAAATAAGATTAAATATGATTTAATATGCATTTAATTTCTAGAAAACCTGATTTCTGGTGAGATTGTAAAACACTTTTCTCTCTTGTGAGCACCTGTTCTGCCTCTTTCTGATTTTAATTTTCTAAAAATTAGTGTGAAATAATGAAATTAATTTATATTAAAAAAAGACCTAATTTCTCTATTACCATAAAAACAATGTTTCAAAGAAGAAAATAAAATCACTCCCATAGTTACCAACTAGAAAAACCAGCCCTAAAGGAAGAAAAGTACATAAGAGAAGGATTGCAAATTTAATGGGAAAAAAACTGTATACTGTATAAGCATATATTTGTGTATATGATGTGTGTGTATATATATATATATATATATGAAGAATTCAAGTTTGAATGGCAAAAAGAAAATATACATATGCAAATATCCTTGATAAACTGCTGGCAATAAAAATATGAATGATTAAAAATGAATCTGTAAAGTTTAAAAATAAAATAAAATAAAAATAAATAAATAAAGTCCCTCTAGCGGTGAAAAAAAAAAAAATGAATCTAGGGAGGCTGTGTGGATATTAAGAGATTTTGAGATTCCTAGATTTTCATTTAATTGCTTTTCATTCATATGGGTCTAATTCATAAAACAGGACTTTTATTTTTCATTTACTTGAGAAAAATATAGTCTTCCTTGCTGTGTCCATGAAGGCTCGCTTGACTTGCTGATTCCTTAGGGTATAGATAAAGGGGTTCAGCATGGGAGCTATGGAGGTGTTTAGCACAGCCACTCCCTTGCTTGAAGACACCCTGTCCTTTGCTGATGGATTCATATACATGAAAATGCAGCTGCCATAAGAGATGGAGATGACAATCATGTGGGAAGAACAGGTGGAAAAGGCCTTTGTCCTCTGAGTGGTAGAAGGGATCCTCAAAATTGTTCTGATGATATACGTGTAGGACAGAATTATTAATGCTAAAGTGAACAAGAGAATAAACACAGCACAGGAAAACCCTACTATCTCTAGAAATTTGGTGTCTGAACAAGAAAGGTATAATAAGGGGAAATAATCACAACTAAAATGGTCAATAACATTGGACTTACAGTAATCAAGCTGTAGGAAGAGCATTACTAATGGGAATATGATTAAGAATGAAGCCAGCCAAGAGGCCAAGACAAGCAGTGTGCAGACTTTGTGATTCATGATGGTCAAGTAATGCAGCGGTTTGCAGATGGCAATGTAACGGTCATAGGACATGGCAGCCAGAAGATAAAACTCAGTGACTCCCAAGAAAATGAAAAAAAATAACTGAGCCATACAATCATTAAAAGGGATGGTTTTATCTCCTGTAATAATGGTGGCCAAGAACCTGGGTATACTGACAGTTGTGAATGAAACTTCTAATAAGGAGAAATTCCTGAGGAAGAAATACATGGGGGTTTGGAGGTGGGCATCCAGCAGGGTCAGGATGATAATGGTCAGGTTCCCAGTGATGCTGAGCATGTAGGTGATGAGCAGAAAGATAAAGCTCACAACCTGAAGTTGTGGGTCATCTGACAGTCCCAGGAGGATAAACTCTGTTATTTCTGTGTAGTTTCTCATTTTTTCTCCTTCTTTTGAGTAACCTTCAGGAGAAAACACAAACAGAAGACACAGAAAAGGGGATTATCCAAGTGTAGCACTGGGATTTGGCTCTGAAAGGAAGCCTACTATGCCCTGCTAACATAATTCAGGAGATTGTTTAAAAGTTAATGAAATAGATAACTTGTTTTGAAGTAAGTTTCTACTACATGTCAGATTTGTGATTCACAAAGAATGTTACTTTATAAAATCCCTAGTTTACAAATTGGCATCAGGCTAAAAATACTTTTAAAAATCTTATAAAAACAATATATCCTTCACATGAAAAGCAAGGATTATAATCTATGTTTTTCTCAAACCTAGGAAATACAGGAGGAGAGAAGCTACCTCTTGACCCTTTAAAAGTGTCTCCACAGGATCCCCTCCTATTGGGGTACTGTCTTTTCTTCAACCTCAGTAAATCGTCCTGTCCTAATATATGTCACCTAGTTTCTCGTATAATGATTGTTTCCTAGTGTAATATAGAAAAGCCAAATGTGTCAGGAAAAAGGCCATTCAGTGCATATGTTTCCAAAAGGAAAATCATGGAAGATGAATCTTGAGCTACATGCCATATTTCTTAAGTTTTGAGTTAGACTCACACTCACCTTCTCAACCTCCTACTCATCTGAAGCCCCAGATAATGGAATAAAGGAATCCAGGTCATGTATCTGTTTTGGTGGTCTTCTCAGATATTAGATACTCAAGAGTAGAAAGGAGGCAGAGTGGCCATTAAGTATATTGGATCTGTGGCATGAGCTAAGGAAACAAAAGTATGTCAATATCTAAAATAAAACATTACCTTCTGGAGAACATTTTCTTTTTCATCCAAACCTCTCTATCTACATACTATTAGCATTCTCTCTCTATCTATATGTGTATATTCTGATTTTTACATTATATTTTTATTTTATCTACATTAATATTCCCTTAATAGAAGTTCTATTTTGTCAGGCTACTAGTATAGTCCATGAAAGAGCAATGAAGTCTTTATTTTGTCATCATAACTAACAGTAGCAGAAATCATTTAAACAGTTAATTTCAATATCTGCCTCATTAACTACAGTAAAGTCTTTTACTGTGGAAAATTCTTAAAGAGATGGGAATACCAGACCACCTTACCTGTCTGCTGAGAGACCTGTATGCAGGTCAAGAGGCAACAGTTAGAACCAGACATGGAACAATGGACTGGTTCCAAATTGGGAAAGGCTGTATTTTGTCACCCTGCTTATTTCAATTTTATGCAGAGTGAAGTGAAGTGAAGTAGCTCAGTTGTGCCCAACTCTTTGAGACCCCATGGTCTGTAGCCCACCAGGCTCCTCCCTCCATGGGATTCTCCAGGCAAGAATACTGGAGTGGGTTGGCATTTCCTTCTCCATGGGATCTTTCAGACCCAGGGATCGAACCCAGGTCTCCCACGTTGCAGGCAGACGCTTTAACCTCTGAGCCACCAGGGAAGCCCCAGAGTACATCATGTGAAATGCCAGGCTGGATGATGTACAAACTGGAATCAAGATTGCCCGGAAAAATATCAACAGCCTCAAATATGATACCACTCTAATGGCAGAAAGTGAAGAGTAACTAAAGAGCCTCTGGGTGAGGATGAAAGAAGAGAGTGAAAAAACTAGTTTAAAATTCAACATTTAAGAAACTAAGATTATGGCATCCAGTCCCATCAGTTCATGGCAAATAGAAATGGAAAAAGTGGAAGCAGTGACAGATTTTTCTTTCTTGGGCTCCAAAATCACTAAGGACAATGACTGCAGCCATGAAATAAAAAAGATGCTTGCTCCTCGGAAGACTATGACAATCTTAGAAAACATATTTAAAAGCAGAGATATAATTTTACCAAAAAGGTCCATATCGTCAAACTATAGGTTTTTCAGTAGTCATGTATGATTGTGAGGGTTGGACCATAACGAAGGCTGAATGCCCAGAAACTGATGCTTTCAAATGATGGTGCTGGAGAAGACTTCTGAGAGACCCTCGGACTGCAAAGAGATCAAACCAGTCAATCCTAAAGGAAATCAACCATGAATATTCAATGGAGGGACTGTTGGTGACTGAAGCAGCAATACTTTGGCCACCTAATGTGAAGAGCCAACTCATTGGAAAATACTCTGATGCTGGAAAAGATTGAAAGCAAAAGGAGAATGGGGTGGCAGAGGGTGAAATGGTTAGTTAGATACAATCACTGACTCAATGCACATGAATCTGAGCAATCTCTAGGAAATAGTGAAGGACAGGGAAGCCTAACATGCTGCAGTCAATGGGGTGGCAAAAAGCTGGACATGACTTAGTGACTGAATAACAACAATAACAAATTTCAATATCATTCATTTTTGAATTCTTATTGACTTGTAGCTTTTACATTCTAGTGTCAGGAGAGAAGTTTTTGCAATGGAATACTTAATTTCAAGTTGTGGGTTTGTTGATTTGTAGCATGTAATTTATTGTAACGTTGTGAAAATTTTCACTTTTTTTTTGTTTGTTTGTTTTCTCTACAAACCTGATCTTTCTTTTCATTTACTCCTCTGTATAGCAGAAAGTGGAGCTGCTGCTGATTTAGGGAAAATTCCAACTGAGGTCAATGGTGGCCAGCGCACTGGGAAAAAATGTGATGTTCACATTAAAATGAACCTATCCTTTTGCTAATCCTCAATGACTAGAGAAAAACGTTTAAGAGCACTTATAAGAAAAGCAAGCCTTACAAGCATAATTCCTGTAGGCAAATTTATGGCAACTCAAGTATTTGATAGATATTTAAAATTTGAAAGTCATTGTTCTCAGTGAACAATCCTCTGCAACTAACAGCTATTTATGACTCTAATCTGTAAATCATTTCTGGGATGTGAAGTGTCAACCATTCCTGGGATGTTTTTGGTAATGTAATAAAAAATATATCCAAGTCTCTAAGTCATCATTTCATACTTTCCTTACTAATGGCTCATTCACGTTTCTTCTAGTCCCAAGGATCTTAGGATAGCAAGCTTCATGTTCCTTTATGTCTCTTTCTTTTTAATGAATTCTAGTGTCTTGGATAGCTCAGTGTCAAATTAGGCTTGTGGATCTTTGAAAATGAAAATCAACCTATATAAAGCAAATACTTGCCATCGAGTTAAATAAAATTTGGGGTTAAATAAAATAACTGGAAATGATTTTTAGGACATATCTGCTATTTCACAGTAAATTGTAACAATGGCTTCTTTGAGAAAAGATCACCAGCATTCCCTAAATGCTACAATTTGAAAAAGCAACAATATGTAAATGTCTATTAAGGATTGAATGATTGTTTTCCTTATTTTATCTAAATTGTGAGACATGGGTGGGAAGCTCCATAAATTCTACAATATAATTGGAAACATAAATTAGCTTCTCACATTCTCTATATGTACTGATTTTACTATTTAAGACTCCTAAGAAGTCATAAGTAATGCTATGAACAAATATAAACTCAAGAGGGTTTGCACCATCAGTATTAATAAAGGTGCATATGTGCTCAGTCGTGTCCAACTCTTTGCAACCCTATGAACTGTAGCCCTCCAGGCCCCTCTGTCCATGGGATTTCCCAGGCAAGAATACTGGAGTGAGTTGCCGTTTCCTCCTCCAGGGGATCTTTCCAACCCCAGGATCAATAACCTGGGTCTCTTGAATCTTCTGCACTGGCAGGTTGATTCTTTATCACTGAGCTACGTGGGAAGCTCTGGCATTATTATGCAGAATTCCAATTATCTGTCTTTCCCTATTAATTAAGGATCTTTTTATTGGTGTTAGGTTTATAAGTTAGGATAATTTGTCATAGAACAGCAGAATATTGGTTAAATTTTATATCTTGGGTAATAGTTTGGATTTATAACAACCCTAATTTTTTTTTCTAGAATGATTTGTTTCACTGCTGACTGTGCTTGCTGACATCTAACCATGTAATGACTTCATTATGACTGTATTAAAAAATTCATGAGTCAATTTAGATTATTTTCAGATTATTACCTTAAAACTATTTTTGAATAGTCCTACAGTTAGTTCAGAATTCTGTTTCTCTGACTCCTCTGAAAAAAGGCAAGTTACTTTTTCTTAATGGAAAAGGGGAGTCAAATCAAATTAGTCAGATCAACACACAAACCCATGTGATTAGGAATAATGAAGGAAAAAAATGTAATCACCTATATCACTTTTAGGATCTGTGGGTTTCCATAGAGATATTCTGCTGCTGCTGCTAAGTCGCTTCAGTCATGTCCAACTCTGTGCGACCCTGCTGGGTTCCAGCCCCGGCTGATCCAGGGAGTTCGAAGCGGGGATGGCGTCGGCGAGGATCAGGATACAATAGCTTCAATTAGATATTAATTATAGATATAAAGAGTGATAGAATGAGGATAGCTCAGCAGGAAAATTCAGTGGAGAAAAGAGGCTGAGTAGCTTGGTTTACGCGGGAAGCCAATAAAATGTCAAGACAAGAAGCTTGCACCACTTACGTAGGCTCCAGGCATCCTTCCGTTCTCCCGAAGGAGAGGAGACACTGAGGCCTCCCCAGTCGGATCTTAGAAGCCCAGGCATAATTAGTAAGCATGGTGGGCTCTGCGCTCCAGATGGAGACTCAGCCAGAGTTTGAGAGAGAGAGAGACATGGGGAGACCAGTCTTTCGAGAAACTGATCCCAATTCTTTATTTTCCATGGTCTACTTTTATACACTGAGATGTTATCCAAAAGTCATGTGGGGTCAGCAGTCCTGACTTTTATTAAAGTCAGGTGTTTCATACAAATGTATACAGAGGTCTTAGGGGTGTTACATCATCTTCTGGCCTGCTGACAATTTATGACAATTTATGAGCCTCTCCTTGTGACAGCAGTCAGTCAACCAGGACACTTATTTCTCCAGGGGTGATTATTCTTAAAACAGACGCCGCTCAAATAAAGTTATATTCCTATAGGGTGAGGGTATAGTGGGTTTTAGTTAAGGAAATAATTTACTTCACCTAAGGTCTAACGTGATTTATATCAAAGGTTAATACTTATTTCTTCTATATATTCATTAATGTGTGTAAGGGCAGGGGATGTGGAGACTTAGCAACAAACATTGGCTCAACAAATGAAAAACCCTTCACCAATACAATTTCTAATCAGCCCACTATACTTATACTAATGGTTTTCTAACTTTTCTAAGGAACCTGTTTTTAGAAGGTTTAAAGCATCTCGTGCCTCTCATGGTTGGGAGGCTGTGAGTAATCACATGTGGCCGGACAAGCCTGTCAGGCAGGCTAGAGAACCTTCAGATGAGTTTGTAGGTTAAAACACTCCTATCATGCCCAGGAATTATTATTAACTGGAGCTCTAAGTTAACTCCTTCTCCGAAAGAGGTGGTGGGGGACAGCTGCCCGTAAAGTCAGAGGTGTAGGTGAGAGCACAAAGTAGTAAAGTAGGCAGGCTCTGGTTATGGGGGTAGATGCTTGAGGATTTCCAGGGGGACTCCTGAGGCTCGATCCCGCCTTTGCATATGTCGAGCCTCCTTCCTCATGACCTTTGCCACGGGCAGAGTGCCTCCTGCCGGCTCCCCACACGACCCCATAGACGGTAGCCTACCAGGCTCCTCCATCCATGGGATTTTCCAGGCAAGAGTACTGGAGTGGGGTGCCATTGCCTTCTCTGTAGAGATATTCTATTTCTCCCTAAATATCTGTTTGTTAACTAGTATCTGTATTTGAAGATAATCTTTAACCTAAAAAGGAAAAGAAATTCTTATAAAATATAGCATTAGGTCTTAATTTAAATTATTTTGTGTGGAATTATTCGGGATTTGCATCCCAAGAGATCTGGATTAAAAAAAACAACTCTCTCTGAGTTATATGTTTTTTTCTTCCCCACAGTGAAAATGAGGATAATATTGCATAGAATTATTGTGATGGCTAATGATTAAAAGTAAAATTAAATTATATAAAATTTTAAAGCATGTATTCCCACACAGTAAATCCTGTTCTCTTTATTATTCCTACAAATAAAATCAATTATTACATTTGAGGAAGATGGTCCCACTATAAAACAATAGCAACCATTTTGGAGGAAACTTACTTGAGAGCCAGTGCTGTTTATGTACTTATCTCATAGATCTCACTGATTCATTGCAATAACCTTATGTTACCTTTGAAGAAACTGACAATGAGAGATTAATTATTGTAAACAAAAGCATACAGCTAGTTAAAGGTCAAATTGGAATTCTGTACTATTTCCTCCTGAAACTGAAGCATGTGATACTTATCTGACATATATTCAATGAGGAGGACCAAACTCAGAGTAATTTTCTGAAAATTAATAAATTAGTATGACAAACAGGAAACATAAACAGACTCATTTTTCAGAATCCTTGATATATACAGGAAGGCATGGCAACCCTAAATTATTCATTATTTATTTCACCTGATGAAATGCTTAGCTAAGGATTAATAAATCAGTGCTAAGGAAAGGAAAGTTTGCATTGGCTTTTACTTTACAATCTTACCTCTATTTCTACAAATGCATCACATTAAGTGGCAGAAACTATTAAAAAATATTGGTAACTACTTCAAGTTTAGGTTAAGATATTTAGCATTTGTAAAAATACTCTATCTCAACACACTTGCAATTATCTTCTTTCTGTAGCTACTTTTCTTTGGTGCATTATGCTTTGTAGCCATGCACGGGAGAAAAAAATGGTGAAGGGTAGTAAGATATCATTACTGTGGTTCTTTATGGACATGATTTTTATATGGATTTTTAACCTGCATGAACTACATGCAGTTTTATAACAACATATGCCCATGGCTCATGGGAAGTACTCCCGTGAATCAAATGTGCCAGCAGAGCCAAGAGGAAAATACTCTAAGGATTATACATATGTTATTAATATTTGTACCACTATTGAATTAGAAAACTTGGTGGACAATGTCCAAAAAGATAGATAAGCATGAAAAGTAGGGCAGAAACATATGGAAGATGTGCAAAATTTTTGGAAGAGGTTTTCTGAATTTGGTACATCAGGATTTCCCTAAAGTATAAACATTTCTTGACCTTGCTGACTGAAATTTTGGGATGAATGAATCTTATGTTTAAACACTACATTTCCTTTCTTGTGTAATAAAATCTCCCCATAAAGTGGCTCACTAAGCTATTAAGTATAAAATAAATTATTCAAAAGTTTAATAGAGAACAATGAAAAAAAGAATGAGATACAATATCATGCCCATGAAATTCCCATAGAAGGCATGAGAGAAGTTAGATTAAATAAATTTTAAACTCTTAAATATATTCCAAGAATTTTCACAGGTCATTTTCCCTTAATAATGGTGCTAATTGTTGAGAAGTATCTACTATCCAGAGGCCTCTTTTCATTTGATTGGTGGGCTGGGTTCTGGTAATTAATGAAAGCATGAAGTGAAGTGAAGTCACTCAGTCGTGTCCGACTCTTTGTGACCCGATAGACTGTAGCATAAAACCTAGGAAATCTGCAAAAATTTGCAATTCAGATTCCTTTAATCTAATTTTAGAAATGACAAAAAAAACTCCACATCTGTTGACTCAATCGTTGTTATTCATTCAACAAACATTGAGAATTTGCTGTCTTAGATACTATATGACACTGTAGATACAATAGAATCAAAATAGATATGAACCCACCTTTTCTCAGCTTTCTGAGGAATCTCAAAACACAAATCTGAGGATAGACATCCTCAGAAAAGTTTGGAGAGGCCCCCAGAGTCTCTAGGTGGACTAGGTAGTGATGGTTTTCCCTGAACAAATCCAGCTTTAAAAGACTGGGAGAAGTGGCTGTTTTAGCAAATGTGTACATAACAACATCAATTTACAAGGGACATAAAGAAAAGAAAATGATGCAAATAAAATGAATCTCAAAAAGTAGACCCTAAATAAATGTAGGTTTATGAACGCTTGACAAAGAATTCAAAGTAATTGTCATAGATATGAGTATTAAGTTCTGGAAAGTGGCAGTGTTTTAGTTATATTACATTTATTTTTAATTATTTGATTATAAATATAATTTACTATGTATTTTTATGGAATTCACATATAAATGCTATAAAAATACATAATATCATAATCAATATTTACCTTCTATATATATATATTGAATTTCACGAAATAAAACCTCTACTTTAAAAGTGCAATTCACGAGTACATATTATCTCTTTGTTTGTTTTTTTTTTCCATATTATTTCTTTGGACTGGATTTCATGTATTATTACACAGAATATATAGCTTCTTTACACCATAGTAGTCTATCAGTGTTCACCTTGAAAATACATAGGAAATTACATACTCATTGTGAAACTTACGGTCTGATACTTCATAGGATCCTTTCAGGGACTGATAACAGAATTAAAATGATCTTTTCACAGTGTGCTTTGTCTTAAAGAAATGCATTTCAACCTACAAAAATTCTGTAGGAGGAATAACTTTATATATTTTGAAATGTTGATAAGCGATGCACTGGAAAAACTTAGCTTGGAAGTGAAAGTAACAGATTGGGAAATATATTAACTGTCATGTGGCAGATTAACAGGCTATAAAGAGCAAAGGTAGTTATTAATGAATAGATGGTTAGGAATTTCAGGATTTAACCTCATTGTTCTTTAAAGTGTCCTTTATTTTTGACCAAAAACAATTGTATTGGCAGAAAACACTGCTTTATAGACCATGTCTCTGAAGGCTTGTTTCACTTGCTGGTTTCTCAGGGTGTAGATGAAGGGGTTCAGCAAGGAGGCCACAGAGGTATTGAGAATAGCTACCCCTTTAGTCAATGATGTCTTTTCTTTGGGGAGGGACTAGCATACATGAATATGCAGCTTCTATCAGAGATGGAGATGACAATCAGGTGAGAAGAACAAGTAGAGAAGGCCTTTTTTCTATGACTGGCAGATGGAATTCTCTGATAATATATGTATATTATCATCCTGATAATGTATGTATAGGACAAAATCACTAATGCCAAGGTGAATAGCAAACTAACCAAAGCAAAGTAAAAACCCATTACTTCTAGAAGCCATGTATCTGAACAAGACAATTGTAAAAGGGGGAAATAGTCACACAAAAAGTGATCAATGTCATTGGAAGCACATTAATCTAGCTGGAGGAGAAGCATAAGGGGCGAGAAAATGGTCGGAAACCCGCCCAGCCATGCACAGAACACCAGCAGGTGGCAGAGTTTCTTGCTCATGATGGTTCTATAATGCAGGGGCTTGCAACATATGACAATGGCAGTTAGAATGTAAAATTCAGTCACCCCCTGCCCCCGCCATGAAAATAAAGAAAAATAGTTGGGTTGCACAATTGTAAGAAATAGTCTTGCCCCCGGAAATCTAGGGTTGTACACAGTAGTAAAGGAGATTTCTGAGAAAGAAATTTCGGAGGAAGAAATACATGGGCATCTGGAGATGGGAGTCCACCCAGGTTAGGGTGGTGTAGTCAGGTTTCCAGTGACACTTAATACATATGTGATAAATAAAAAAAGAAAATCACAATCTGAAAGTCAGGATCATCAGAAAGGCCTAGGAAGACAAACTCTGTGTATGGTTCATTTTTCTCTCTTTTTTTCTGTTTTTTTTTTTTTTTTTAATATACTTAGGTGGAAAGTACATTAAAGTGAATAGATGAAAGGTATAATTCATTGTGACCAAAATCATCATCATTAATGCAGTTCTAAAACTTTCTCTATAGTTCATCTCAATGGTATTTTATTTTGATTATCTTATTTGCATTATTACTTAAGATATATTTGTGAATCTGCTTTACATACTAATTCTCTGATTTTAAATCTGGCAGATGATAGGAAATCTTCATGCAATAAGTTGCATTATAGAGAGACGATAAGTGAAATAAATCAATGCTTTTTTGCTTTGTCCAATTAAATCATTGTAGTTTTGTTGGAATAATCCTATAAAATATAAGTTTTTCTTTTTTTCTGTCATGTATTCATTAGAAGATACTACCACCTAAAACAGAAATGGATGATCTCACTTCCTTCACAAGATCAAAATGAAACATAAAAAGCTAAAGCAACAACCCAATACTTTTATGATATAAGAAATTAATGATTTACTTAGCAAATAAAATAAATGTTTTATGATGAAATAACTTAACTACTAATTTTATTTTATTAGTATTTATGAATGTAATTATCAAGATAATATGAGAACATTGTATATATGTTACTTATGTATTTACAATAAATAGAATAAAAACCCTAATTATTTTATTAATAGAGGACATATTCACTTATTCAATGATTTGTCTTATAATTCCATTGAAGTCATTAATATTTGGCATCTACTATGATTTGCTAGGAATGTACATATGGAAACAGTTTTATGTTTTAGCTCAAAATGATATGCAGTATTTACATACTTTTCATTTTGCAGTGAAGCACAAATTGAAAAGTAACTCCCTGCCTCAGATCTTAGCAGCTCTGTTACCCATACTGCAGCCCAGTGCATTTTCTGCTTGAATATCATTGTCTCTTAGCTATTAAGCTTTATGAAAAAAGATTTTACTCCCTTGTAGTTCTGCTCCGCATTTTTCATGTGCATGAGATGACTGATTCAAAGGGATATTCCAGATATGTATAGCAAAGCCTCTCCCATGCATTCACACGTCTTCAGTTACTTCCCAGCTCTGCTGCATATATCTTTCTCTGTATTTGGTTTGCTAAAAATTGTGAAAACTCCCTTCTCCTTATTTCATATATTCATACTTCTGCTATGAATAATAGAATGCCAAATCATTGCTTCTCTGCTAGACACTGTCAAATGTCACACTAATCAAATTGGATTTTTTCTCTGTTTTATGATGATTTATGAGAATAAAAATGTTCAGAAACCTTAAGAAGATGTAGAAATATACTATCCTCTTCAGTAACATAGGTCTAGTAGTTTAAGGGAGAAATATTTACAGAAAGAATTGCAAGGGATATGGCAACATTTAGTTTTACAAGTATAGATTCTGATGTCTCTAGGACTAGGATCTGGGGTCCCTCTGGTTGCACTGAAAGCCAAATACTCAAATCTAGTTGTTTTGACCTATGAAGAAAGACATGTGTTGATCTCCTAGGAACAAAGCAAAGTCCAGGCTACATCTGTGTTATGCTGTGGACCATAGGGGATTTTTGGAAGGCACCCTTGGTGTTCTCAGTAACCTCCTGACTCTCCTCTATAGCAATCTCCCTTGAGAATGGTTAGGTTCATCCCACAGAAGACCTCAATGATAACGTCTACAACACAATCACTTTCATTAATCACAATTATTAATTTCATGAGTAATAAAATAGATGTAAAATCTTACAAAATAACACTCTTAATCTACTTTATTTTTAATCTTGATATAAGAAAATGTTCTACATATACATTTTTTTGCTTATCCTTTGACTTTATTATTTTTGGAACTTCACAAAACAAGATTATTTCACATTTCTAGGTTGTATAATAACTATTACAATGCACATAATGCCTTCACAGTTTTTAAAATTGCTGTTACATGGATTAACTGAGTCCTCACTATTGATAGCAATATTTAATTGCAGTGTCAACTTTTTCCATATTATTGTTCATCTTGGCCTTTGCATGTCTTTATCATGTCTATGACATACTAATGAGAAATATCACAAAATACAATCTTTTGTTTCTTTCAGGTTCTAGTCAGTGAATTATTGTTCCTTATTTCCTTTGTTGTCGGGAGCTGCATTAGGTATTACTGACAAAAGGGAGGCACGGCTCCCAATCCCTCTCCTTGTCCGGCAGGCACAGACGTGGGATGAAGGAGTTAGGCCTTGTGATTCTGACTTGTTCTTTACTTTCTTCGGTTGACTTGGCTGGAAAGAATGTTAAGGTGCTTGAGAGAAGCATGAGAAAGCACAAAGCCTTCTGCAGTTGTGCCCAGAAAATAATCTATAAAATAACCATTGACATTTGTTCAAGGATCTTTACAAAGAATGTCCCAGGATGAGCACGTAGGCCGCACCTTGAGGTCATGGAAAGGATTGTTTTCTGAGACCTGTTTGTGAGGGAAATATTTATGGCAAAAGAAGTTTGCTGAGTTTAGGCTTTAGGAATAATTAAGAATAGCTAGAAGCCTTTTATTCTTTTTCTACAGAAAACAAAGATCATGGCATCTGGTCCCATCACTTCATGGGAAATAGATGGGGAAACAGTGGAAACAGTGTCAGACTTTATTTTTTGGTGCTCCAAAATCACTGCAGATGGTGACTGCAGCCATAAATTAAAAGATGCTTATTCCTTGGAAGAAAAGTTATGACCAACCTAGATAGCATATTCAAAAGCAGAGACATTACTTTGCCAACAAGGTCTGTCTAGTCAGGGCTATGGTTTTTCCAGTAGTCATGGATGGATGTGAGAGTTGGACTGTGAAGAAAGCTGAGCACCGAAGAATTGATGCTTTTGAATTGTGGTGTTGGAGAAGACTCTTGAGAGTCCCTTGCACTGCAAGGAGATCGAATCAGTCCATTCTGAAAGAGATCAGCCCTGGGATTTCTTTGGAAGGAATGATGCTGAAGCTGAAACTCAGGTACTTTGGCCACCTCATGCGAAGCATTGAGTCATTGGAAGACTCTGATGCTGTGAGGGATTGGGGGCAGGAGGAGAAGGGGACGACAGAGGATGAGATGGCTGGATGGCATCACTGACTCTATGGACGTGAGTCTGAGTGAACTCTAGGAGTTGGTTATGGACAGGGAGGCCTGGTGTCCTGCAATTCATGGGGTCGCAAAGAGCGACTGAGCAACTGAACTGAGAAGACTTTTTAGAAGATAGTGATCTTAAGATGCTAGGGGCAAACAGGATTTAGAAAGATAAGAAATAAACTGAGAAATGTGCATGAGTTACAATGTAATCACAAATTAAATATAGGACACATAAGAGAAAGTAGATAATAGATAGTGGAGGGGATTCTGAGAGAATCCCTGAAGCAGGAACTCTGTTTGAAGGACAACAATGATTTCTGGAGACAGTAAATCTGGGTGGGGGAAACTGAAAATGTCAAACCTCTGACCTAATGCTTTTGTCAAAGTATAAAAAAGAACCTGAATCTTGAAATAAACATGTAGTTCCATACTATGAGTAAGAGACTACATCATCGTTCACAGGCACCGCTCACCCATTCAGGCTGATTCCCTGGCTGCCGGAGCTGGACTCTGGCACTTTGTTGTTGTTTTTATTTTTCCCCAATACTTTGATAGTGAAAATTATATGTAATCAGCTAATAATATGCCATGCATTGTTATATAATTATTAATATATAAATAACACATATCATATAATAGCTACTTTATATTAAATACATTTATATATTTCAATGAAATAATTTTATTTAACATAAAGAATACAATAATGAATTCATATAATAATATAATAATAGAGTCACTAATGCAGAACTAGATCACTGCTAGGGGGAAGTCTGCATGAGAATTATTTACTGGAAGAGAGGCATTAGGAAAGAGAACAAAGAAAAATAGAAGAAAATGGCAGCATAACTCGTATCTGTGCCAGGACATGTACTCTTTTTATTTAACTCAGTAAAGGAGCATTTTGGCAGATGTCTCTCTATATCACAAGGATTGATACCTTTGTCCACTTCATCTTTTTTTCAACACTATTGACATATAACATTGTGTAAGTTTAAAATGCACATGTTGATTTTATACATGTATATATTGTGAAATGATTATCACAGTATGTTAGTAAACATATCTATCACTCACATAGTTCTTATTTACTTTTTTGGTGGTGACAGCATTTAAGATTACTCTCAGGAATTTTCAGTTGTATAACAGTATTCTGATATCAGCTTTGTGGCGATAACAATATGATGAATGTGTTTACCCTAAGAGCCCTATTAACAAGCAACAAGGAACTCTATATTATTCATGAAGGACACATGCACGGTAGTGTTTCACTAGATTAAACCCTCATCCTCATGATAAAGGCTTAATCTAGGTTTAGATCTGGGGATTTTTTTTTTTTTTTCTTTTGCAGTGATACTCCAGCAATATGCTGAATTGATTTTTTTTTTTTTCCATCCTTAGTATCCATTGTTGATCAGTGGCTGGAGTCCTTATTTTTTGTGGTACAAAATGGCTCTATTATTTTTAATCTGCATTCCAATAAGAATTTTGTGCCATAATATTGCTAATACTTTATACATTCTTTCTGTTTCTTGGCAGTCAGTGATGATAGTTTGAAGTCATCTGTCTTTATTGATTAATTTTAACACTATAAAATTAAGCAAACACAAGTTTTTGGTTTGTTGTGTCTTTTTCAAATCAGTCTCTTATATTGGCTATTATAGCTCACAACCTCATGCAAGTTACACAGCTTTTCTGAGCATCAATTTACATACTTGTAAAAATAAGAAAATAGTGTCTCATCTGCTAATTAGTTTTGAAGTTTAAATAATTATTTTTTTAAATTTGTGAAAACAAATATTTAGACAATCACCATTACTCATACTACCTGGAGTTTTATAGGAATACTATAAATAATATATATTTTTTGTAGAGAGCATTTATAGTTTTAGTTCATATGCTCAACTAGGTATGTCAATTTATCCCTGGAATGAAGAATTGCTCAATATATGAAAATCAATCAATGTGAGACACTACTTTAACAGAACAAAGGATAAAAATCACACGAGTATCTCAATATACGTAGAAAAAGCATTTCACAAAATTAAAAAACCTTTCAAGATAAAAGCTCTCAACAAATTAGTAATAGAAGTTATGTTTACACAATAAAGAGCATATATGAAAAGCCCACAGCTAATATTATTTGTTGTTGTTATTCAGTTGCTAAGTTGTGTCCAACTCTATGTGACCCCATGGAATGTAGCATTCCAGGATCCTGTCCTTCACCATCTTCCAGAGTTCACTCTAATTTATGTCCATTGAGCTGGTGATGCTATCTGACTATCTCATTCCTTTGCTGCCTCCTTCTACTTTGGACTTCAAGCTTTCCCAGCATCAGGGTCTTTTCCAATGAGTCATCTCTTAGTATTAGGTGGCCAAAGTATTGGAGCTTCAGCTTCAGCATCAGTACTTCCAGTGAATATTGAGGGTTCATTTTCTTTAGGATTGACTGGTTTGATCTCCCTGTAGTACAAGGGACTCTTAAGAATCTTCTCCAGCATCACATTTCAAAAGCACCAGTTTTCTGGTGATCAGTCTTTATGGTCTAACTCTCACATCCATACGTGACTACTGGGAAGACCATAGCTTTGACTATACAGACCTTAGTTGGCAAAATGATGTCTCTGCTTTTTAATACACTGAGTTTGTCATAGCTTTTCTTCCAAGGAACAGGTGTCTTTTATTTTCATGGCTGCAGTCACCATACACAGCCAAAAATATTTTTTTTTCCAAAAATAATTTGGAGCCCAAGAAAATAAAATCTGTCACTGTTTCTACTTTTTTTCCCATCTATTTGCCATGAAGTGATGGTACTGGATGCCATGCTGTTAGCTTTTGGAATGTTGAGTTTTATACCAGCCTTTTCACTCTCCTTTTTCACCCTCATCAAAAAGATGAAACATTATACTCAAATTAAAAAAAATGAAAAGTTTTTTTTTTCTAAAATTAGAAACAAGCAAGGGGGGCCTTATACTCAATATAGTACAGAAAGTACTAGTCAGAATAATTGGACAAAATTGATCAATCAATAAACCAGTCATCTCTATTTGCAGGTGACATGATTTATATTAGGAAACTCTACACACTTTGTAAAAAAGTTTTAAAGTTGCAGAACATAGAATCAACATTAAGGCAACCCACTCCAGTATTCTTGCCTGGGAAATCCCGTGGACAAAGGAGCCTTATGGGCTTCGGTCCATGGGATTGCAAAAAAAAAAAAAAAAGAATGTAAGTTGCATTTTTATACTGTTAATAAGCTTTCTGAAAAAGAAATTAAGTAAAAAATGAAAATTGCAGTAGTACTGAAAGGAATAAGACACTTAGGAATAAACTTAACTAAATAGGTTGGAAATATATACACTGAAAAATGCAAAACTTTAATGAAACTAAAGACATAAACACATGGGAAAACATTCAGTACTCATGGATGAGGAAACTTATGTATATGTCCTGCTCCCCAACAAAATCGACAGATTCAGTGCAGTCCTGTCAAATACCAATGGCAACATTTTTTTACAGAAACAGAAAAAAAAATTCTAAAATTTATAAGGAATCACAAAAGACCATGAATAGCCAAATAAATCTTGAGAATAAAAGCTAAAGCTGGCTTCCAAATTTCAAAATATATTGAAAGCTATGATAATTAAATTGATGGAGTACTAGCATAACAATAGCCATCTTAATCATCACACAGCATGGGGATCCCAGAAAATACTCAGGTACATACAGTCAAATGATCTTTGAAAAGGGCACCAAAAGCCCATAGAGGGGAAAAGATAGTCTTTTCAAAGAATAATTATGGAAAAACTGGGCATCTACATGCAAAAGAAGGAAATTCTACTCTTACTTTACACTGTACATAAAATCAACTCAAAACAGATTACAGCTTAAACATCAGACATAAAGTTTTAAAACTCTTTAGAAGAAATTGTAATGGAAAAGCTGCATGATATTGGACTGGGCAATGATTTAATGGATATGATCCCAGGAGCATAAGCAACAAAAGTAGATGGAACAGTCGGATTACATCAAAATAAAAAGCACTTTCACCACCAAAGAAAGAGTTGACAAACAGCAGAGTGAAGAGACAACCTATAGGATAGAAGGGAATATTACAAACACTGTATCCGACAAGGGATTAATGTTTAAAATATGTACGAAAGTCTTACAACTCAGTAGAACAAAACCAGGACAAACCCCCAAAACCTAATAACTTAATTAATAAAAGGACTGAAGACTCAAGTATACATTTTCCCAAAGAAGATATACAGGTATAAGGAGATAAATGGCCAACAGATATATGCTAGATGTTTCATGTCACTAATGTTAAGAGAAAGGAAGATCAAAAGGACAATGTTAACTCACCTCACACCTGTCAGGATGGCTGTTATCAAGTTGATAAAAGACAAGTGTTGATGACCGTGTGAAAAATGTAGAATCCTGATAGATTGTCTGTGGGAATGCACGTTGTGCAGCCTCTATGAGAAACTCTATGAGAAACAGTAGAGATTTCCTTCAAAAATTAAAAATAGAACTATGTTATCTAGCAACCCCATTTCCAGATATGCATCTGAAATAATTGAAATCAGGGTATCTAAGTGATAGCATTGTCATGTTCCCTGCTGCAGTATTCACAATTGTTAAGATATGGAAACAAACCCAAAGGTCTAGGGAAGGATGAATGGATACAGAAAATACAGTGATGCATTTAGTGGGATAGTATTGGACTATTATTCAATCTTAAAAAGGTAACAATATCTCAATATATAGAACAGCATGGATGAAGTGTGAGGGCCTTACGCTAAGTATAATAAGCCAGTCATAAATGTTAAAAACTAAACGAATTCACTTAGGTGATAAACCTAAAATTCTCAAACTCATAGATTCAGATAGTGGAATGGTGGTTACTAGTGGGTAGAGGGAGAGGGAAATGTGGATATTGCTAATCAATTGACATAAAGTTTGTTAGAGTTAACAACACTGTATTGTGTCCTTAAATTTTTAAGTGGATAAATCTCATATTAAGAGTTCTTATCACCTCAAAAGTATAATCTGTATATATCTGTAGTGGTTAGATATGCAGGATAATGTTAATAAACATTATAATAATTTATTGACAGCTAATTATGTTATATGCTTTACAAATTCATTTTCATTCCTATCAGTTAAGTTCAGTTAACTCGCTCAGTCGTGTCCGACTCTTTGGGACCCCATGAATAGCAGCACGGCAGGCCTCCCTGTCCATCACCAACTCCTGGAGTTCACTCAGACTCACATCCATCGAGTCAGTGATGGCATTCAGCCATCTCATCCTCTGTCGTCCCCTTCTCCTTCTGCCCCCAATCCCTCACCGCATCAGAGTCTTTTCCAATGAGTCAACTCTTCGCATGAGGTGGCCAAAGTACCGGAGTTTCAGCTTTAGCATCATTCCTTCCAAAGAAATCCCAGGGCTGATTTCGTTCAGAGTGGACTAGTTGGATCTCCTTGCAGTCCAATGGACTCTCAAGAATTCTCCAGCACCACATTTCAAAAGCATCAATTCTTTGGCACTCAGCTTTCTTCACAGTCCAACTCTCACATCCATACATGACCACTGGAAAAACCATAGTCTTCACTAGATGGACCTTTGTTGTCAAAGTAATGCCTCTGCTTTTGAATATGCTATCTAGGTTGGTCATAACTTTTCTACCAAGGAGTAAGGTCTTTTAATTTCATGGCTGCATTTCTATAGTAAGTTATATATATCTGGCTCCCCTGAACTTACACCTGACTTACTGATGGGGAAATATATGCTTAGAGGTTATAGAAACCTTAAGTTTGTCATATATTCACCTTATTTAATATACAAATTGTATTGGAGATAGGATAGAAAGAAATGGAGAACCCACTCTTAAATTCCCTTTAATATTTGAATCCCCTTCAATTTTCCATCACTCCCATCCTCACCCCTCCCTTTTTTAAAAAAAGAGAACTTGTGGTATATCTCTCAAGTGTGAGTATCTCTAATGATTATTAAGAATGTTGCACCACTAATTAGGTTTGTATTTTCTATTACTAAAATGCTGAGTTTTCCAAATTTGCTGGCATACCGAGTGCAGCACTTTCACAGCATCATCTTTCAGGATTTGGAATAGCTCAACTGGAATCCATCACCTCCACTAGCTTTGTTCGTAGTGGTGCTTTCTAAGGCCCACTTGATTTCACATTCCAGGATGTCTGGCTCTAGGTCAGTGATACACCATCATGATTATCTGGGTCGTGAAAATCTTTTTTGTACAGTTTTCCTGTGTATTCTTGCCATCTTTTCTTAATATCTTCTGCTTCTATTAGGTCCATACCATTTCTGACCTTTATCGAGCCCATCTTTGCATGAAATGTTCCTTTGGTATCTCTGATTTTCTTGAAGAGATCTCCAGTCTTTCCATTCCGTTGTTTTCCTCTATTTCTTTGCGTTGATCGCTGAGGAAGGCTTTCTTATTTCTTCTTGCTATTCTTTGGAACTCTGCATTCAGATGTTTATATCTTTCCGTTTCTCCTTTGCTTTTTGCTTCTCTTCTTTTCACAACTATTTGTAAGGCCTCCCCAGACTGCTATTTTGGTTTTTTTTTTTTTTTGCATTTCTTTTCCATGGAGATGGTCTTGATCCCTGTCTCCTGTACAATGTCACAAACCTTATTCCATGAAAACTGGAAAAAGTCAGTTTTCATTCCAATCCCAAAGAAAGGAAATGCCAAAGAATGCTCAAAATACCACACAATTGCACTCATCTCACACGCTAGTAAAGTGATGCTCAAAATTCTCCAAGCTAGGCTTCAGCAATATGTGAACCGTGAACTTCCTGATGTTCAAGCTGGTTTTAGAAAAGGCAGAGGAACCAGAGATCAAATTGCCAACATCCTCTGGACCATGGAAAAAGCAAGAGAGTTCCAGAAAAACATCTATTTCTGCTTTCTTGACTATGCCAAAGCCTTTGACTGTGTGGATCACAATAAACTGTGGAAAATTCTGAAAGAGATGGGAATACTGGACCACCTGATCTGCCTCTTGAGAAATTTGTATACAGGTCAGGAAGCAACAGTTAGAACTGGACATCGGACAACAGACTGGTTCCAAATAGGAAAAGGATTACGTCAAGGCTGTATATTGTCACCCTGCTAATTTAACTTATATGCAGAGTAGATCATGAGAAATGCTGGGCTGGGAGAAACACAAGCTAGAATCAAGATTGCCAGGAGAAATATCAGTAATCTCAGATACGCAGATGACACCACCCTTATGGCAGAAAGTGAAGAGGAACTAAAAAGCCTCTTGATGAAGGTGAAAGTGGAGAGTGAAAAAGTTGGCTTAAAGCTCAGCATTCAGAAAACGAAGATCATGGCATCTGGTCCCATCAGTTCATGGGAAATAGATGGGGAAACAGTGGAAACAGTGTCAGACTTTATTTTTTGGGGCTCCAAAATCACTGCAGATGGTGGCTGCAGCCATGAAATTAAAAGACTCTTACTCCTTGGAAGGAAAGTTATGACCAACCTAGATAGCATATTGAAAAGCAGAGACATTACTTTGCCAACAAAGGTTTGTTTAGTCAAGGCTGTGGTTTTTCCTGTGGTCATGTATGGATATGAGAGTTGGACTGTGAAGAAGGCTGAGCGCCGAAGAATTGATGCTTTTGAACTGTGGCGTTGGAGAAGACTCTTGAGAGTCCCTTGGACTGCAAGGAGATCCAAACAGTCCATTCTGAAGGAAATCAGCCCTGGGATTTCTTTGGAAGGAATGATGCTAAAGCTGAAACTCCAGTGCTTTGGCCACCTCATGCAAAGAGTTGACTCATTGGAAAGACTCTGATGCTGGGAGGGATTGGGGGCAGGCGGAGAAGGGGACGACAGAGGATGAGATGGCTTGATGGCATCACTGACTCGATGGACATGAGTCTGAGTGAACTCCGGGAGTTGGTGATGGACAGGGAGGCCTGGCTGTGCTGCGATTCATGGCAAAGGGTCGCAAAGAGTCAGACAGGACTGAGTGACTGATTTGATCTGATATGATTACTAAAATGTGGTTTATGTAAATGAGGAGCTTTTTTTTGGTATCTGTAATCACTTCACCTACACACATACACCCACCTTTCCAAAGACTTTAGGCACCTATTAAAGCCTCAATAAGTGGAGAGTATTTTAGTACATGAAATCCTAATTTTCTATAAAAAGGGGATACTTTGCTTTGTTATCAAGATTTTAGCTTCTACAAAACAAGTGATTTTGTTATAAAAATAGTTTAAGGTATAAATAAACAAATAGATATTTTAGGGATTAAATAATTTAGGTATATGCCCTGTTTCAAACTAGTCCTGAACTTGGGAAGGAGCTCTGTATATATTTCAGCTAGATCAGAAAATGGAGCTTACTTTCTGTGAAATTGGAGAAAGTGAAGTTAATCCTACATATCTAAAATGGTTATTTCTTCACCATATTCTACTACATATATATGTGTCTACTGATGTCTGTTGGGTTACTATGGGATTTGGAATAAATAGTTATCTAGCACTATAGTTACAAAAGTAAATAATGTTAAAAGTCTATGGTTTTAATTAATGAAGAAATTATTCTCTTCAGTTCAGTTCAGTCACTCAGTTGTGTCGGACTATTTGTGACCCCATGGACTGCAGCATGCCAGGCCTGGTCCACCACCAACTCCCGGAGATTACTCAAACTCATGTCCATTGAGTCGGTGATGCCATCCAACCATTTCATCCTGTCATCCCCTTCTCCTTTCACCTTCAATCTTTCCCAGCATCAGGGATTTTCAAATGAGTCAGCTCTTCGCATCAGGTGGCCAAAGTATTGGAGTTTCAGTTTCAGCATCAGTCCTTTCAATGAACATTCAAGACTGATTTCTTTTAGGATGGACTAGC
Organism: Bos taurus; assembly: GCF_002263795.3. Classification (NCBI taxonomy): domain Eukaryota; kingdom Metazoa; phylum Chordata; class Mammalia; order Artiodactyla; family Bovidae; genus Bos; species Bos taurus. The sequence continues at coordinate 58,877,341 of NC_037332.1, forward strand.
TGGATCTCTTTGCAGTCCAAGGAACTCTCAAGAGTCTTCTCCAACACCACAGTTCAAAAGCATCAATTCTTCAGGCCTTAGCTTTCTTTTTAGTCCAACTCTCACATCCATACATGACTACTGGAAAAACCATAACTTTGACTAGACGGACCTTTTTTGGCAAAGTAATGTCTCTGCTTTTTCATATGCCATCTAGGTTGGTCATAACTTTCCTTCCAAGGAGTAAGCGTCTTTTAATTTCATGGCTGCAGTCATTATCTGCAGTGATTTTGGAGCCCCCAAAAATAAAGTCAGGCACTGTTTCCACTGTTTCTCCATCTATTTCCCATGAAGTGATAGGACCAGATGCCATGATCTTTGTTTTCTGAATGTTGAGATTTAAGCCAACTTTTTCACTCTTCTCTTTCACTTTTATCAAGAGGCTCTTTAGTTCTTCTTCACTTTCTACCGTAAGGGTGGTAAAGATATCATTAGGACATACCTTATTAACGTGTGCCATAAATAATCTGTCTTTAAATGAAAATATTCACGTTTTTCAATAAACTATACAGCATTTAAAAACATTTCCCAAGATAAATAGTGAAGGGACTTCCCTGAGGCTCTAGTGGCTAAGAATCCATCCGCCAATCAGGAGACACAAGTACAATCCCTGGGACAGGAAGATCCCACATACCATGGAGCAGCTACATCCCTCTGCCACAACTAATGAGCCATTACTCTAGAGCCTACCAGCTACAACTACTGATGCCATGCACCACAGTTATGGAAGTCTGCATGCCCAGAGCCCTTGCTCCACAACAATGAAGCTACTGCAATAAGAAACCCTGCACTGCAATAAAGAGTAGCTCCATCTTGCCTCAACAAGAGAAAGCCCACGAGTAGCAATGAAGATTCAGTGCAGTCAAAAAATAAATAATAAACAGATAAATTCTTTAAAAACTATAAAATGGTAAAAAGAGTTTCTGTCAAATATACTGTAAATGAAATTCATAAGATTATATTTCCTGTGTTTAATAAACTAAATATTACATCCAAACTCAAAACAGTAATTTATATTAAACAATTTTTAATTTAAGAAGTTGCAACTAACAAAATGTTCATAAGAATGGGAGTCAGAAAGATATAAGAAAAGTTGTTTAAATTGAATGAAAAATATATAAACAAATATGATTTTTTTTTAGTTATCAACATTTATTTATTTATTTATTTTTTATTTTTAAAATTAAAAAAATTTCAGGTATACATGTGCTCCCCATCCTGAACCCTCCTCCCTCCCCCCTCCCTATACCATTCCCCTGGGCCATCCCAGCACACCAGCCCCAAGCATCCAGCATCTTGCACTGAACCTGGACTGGCATCTCGTTTCATACATGACATTTCACATGATTTTAAACTTCTAGGAATAAAAAGAATAAACACGGTTGACAGGAAAGCCATTGTGTTTTGAATAAGTTATTAAAATTATTGATTATATATTTTTTAATGTTGCTCTGCAAAATGTCTCTAATTTATTATAGCACATCATTTCATTTGCTTCTGAAAAATAGTCTTTCTTGCCATGTCCTTGAAGGCTTGTTTGACTTGCTGATTCCGTAGACTGTAAATGAAGGGGTTCAGCATGGGGGCTACTGAGGTGTTTAGCAGAGCCACTCCCTTGCTCAAAGACACCCTGTCCTGTGCTGAGGGTTTAATGTACATAAAAAAGCAGCTGCCATAGAGATGGAGATGACAATCATGTGGGAAGGACATGTGGAAAAAGGCCTTTGTCCTCTGACTAGTAGAAGAAATTCTTAAAATTGTTCTGATGATGTATGTATAGGACAGAATTATCAATGCCAAAGTGAACATTAGAGTAAACACAGCACAGGAAAACCCCATCTTTTCAAGAAAGTTTGTCTCTGAACAAGACAGTTGAAGCAAAGGAAAATAATCACAGGTAAAATGGTCAATAATATTAGACCTACAGGAATCAAGGTTTAAGAGCAACATGAGTGCAGGGGATATGATTAAGAATGAAACTAGCCAGGAAGAGAAGACAAGCAGTGTGCAGACTCTGTGATTCATGATGGTCATGTAATGCAGGGGTTTGCAGATGGCAATGTAATGGTCGTAGGACATGGCAGACAGAAGGTAAAACTCAGTGACTCCCAAGAGAATGAGAAAAAATAACTGAGCAATGCAATCATTAAAAGAAATGGTTTTATCTCCTGTAACAATGATGGCCAGGAACTTGGGTATACTGAGACTTGGGTATAATGACACTTCTAAGATGGAGAAATTTCTGAGGAAGAAATACATGGGGGTTTGGAGGTGGGCATCCAGCAGGGTCAGGGTGATAATGGTCAGGTTCCCAGTGATGCTGAACATGTAGGTGATGACCAGAAAGACAATGCTCACAACCTGAAGTTGTGGGTCATCTGACAGTCCTAGGAGGATAAACTCTATTGTTTCTGTATGGTTTCTCATTCTTCAGTTGCTTGTTTGTTTTTCTCCTTCCAGGAGACCTATAAGAGAAAGCACAAGGAAAACACTAGAAGAGAGGATTACCAAATATCTTAGTGTAGACATCGGATTTGATGAAATTAGTATGTCATTTCACCTTCAGGGGAAATTTAAGGCAAATTGATAATGACATTGATCCTTAAGTTTCCTCTGTTTAATAAGTAAAACACTCTTTGATTAAAGGAAGTTTAAAACTGTAAATATCACAAAGCTTATAGGGCATTTGTTATAAGAATTTGTTCCTACACTTTTCTGACACCAAATACTACCTATGGACTTTCAGAAATATACCCATCAGGTTTCATGAGAATTATCTTTGTGCTAATATTCCAATGCCTACACAGTTTTCCTCCTGTGTAACTTAAAAGCTTAATTATATTAAGAATCTTTAAAATGGAAAAGATAAATAGGATCTAATTAAAATTAAAATCTTCTGCACAACAAAGGAAACTATAAGCAAGGTGAAAAGACAGCCTTCAGAATGGGAGAAAATAACAGCCAATGAAGCAACTGACAAACAACTAATCTCAAAAATATACAAGAAATTTCAACAGCTCAATTCCAGAAAAATAAATGACCCAATCAAAAAATGGGCCAAAGAACTAAATAGACATTTCTCCAAAGAAGATATACAGATGGCTAACAAATACATGAAAAGATGTTCAACATCACTCATTATCAGAGAAATGCAAATCAAAACCACAGTGAGGTACATTTCACACCAGTCAGAATGGCTGTGATCCAAAAGTCTACAAGCAATAAATGCTGGAGAGGGTGTGGAGAAAAGGGAACCCTCTTACACTGTTGGTGGGAATGCAAACTAGTACAGCCACTATGGAAAACAGTGTGGAGATTCCTTAAAAAACTGTAAATAGAACTGCCTTATGACCCAGCAATCCCACTGCTGGGCATACACACTGAGGAAACCAGAAGGGAAAGCGACACATGTACCCCAATGTTCATCACAACACTGTTTATAATAGCCAGGACATGGAAGCAATTTAGATGTCCATTGGCAGATGAATGGATAAGAAAGCTGTGGTACATATACTCAACGGAGTATTACTTAGCCATTAAAAAGAATACATTTGAATCAGTTCTAATGAGGTGGATGAAACTGGAGCCTATTATACAGAGTGAAGTAAGCCAGAAAGAAAAACACCAATACAGTATACTAACGCATATATACGAAGAAGGCAATGGCACCCCACTCCAGTACTCTTGCCTGGAAAAGCCCATGGACGGAGGAGCCTGGTAGGCTCCTGTCCATAGGGTCACTAAGAATCAGGCACAACTGAGCGACTTCACTTTCACTTTTCACTTTCATGCACTGGAGAAGGAAATGGCAACACACTTCAGTATCCTTGCCTGGAGAATTCCAGGGACAGAGGAGCCTAGTGGGCTGCTGTCTGTGGGGTTGCACTGAGTCAGACATGACTGAAGCAACTTAGCAGCAGTAGCAGCAGCAACGCATATATATGGAATTTAGAAAGATGGTAATGACAACCCGATATGCAAGACAGCAAAAGAAATACAGATGTATAGAACAGTCTTTTGAACTCTGTGGGAGAAGGAGGGGGGATGATTTGGGAGAATGGCATTAAAACATGTATAATATTATATAAGAAATGAATCGCCAGTCCAGGTTTGATGTAGGATACAGGAAGCTTGGGGCTGGTGCACTGGGATGACGCAGAGGGATGGTATGGGGAGGGAGGTGGGAGGGGGGTTCAGGATGGGGAACACATGTACACCCATGGCAGAGGCATGTTGATGTATGGCAAAACCAATACAATATTGTAAAGTGAAAATAATATTAAATAAAAAATTAAAATGAAATAAAATGGAAAAGATGTTGCAATTTTTAAATAACAAATGACTGTTTTGTCCTTGGCTTCTCTGGTGGCTCAGAGGTAAAGTATCTGCCTGTGATGATCAAACCTGCAGGTTTGATCCCTGGGTTGGAAGGATCCCTGGAGAAGAAAATGGCAATCCACTCCAGGATTCTTGCCTGGGAATGAACAGAGGAGCCTGGAATGCTCAGTCCACAGGGTTGCAAAGGGGTTTAACACAACTTAGTGACTAAACAACAACAGAACAGCAGATCAAGTTTTGTTAACACTGAGTTTTTTCGTTTTTTTAAGATTTTTATATGTGAATCATTTTAAAAATATTTGTTTTAAAAGATTTTAAAATCTTTGAATTTGTTAGAGTATTTTTTTTTCTGTTGAGGTTTTTTTTGGCCATGATGCATGTGGGATCCGAGATTCCTCATCAGGAATCCAAACAGCACCCTCTTCATTGGAAGGCAAAGTCTTAACCACTGGACCACCAAAGAAGTCTTTCAGGTTTTTCAACTCTTACTATCTCACTGGAAGTCAGAAATGCTAAAGTCACTGCCACTGGCAACTGCAGGTTTTAGAGATAGAGGGGAAAATGAGATAGTCAATCATGTAAGCTTAAGGTCGATATCATCTTAATCCCTCGCAACAATTTATAATATTACAGCATAACTATGTGTCATCATTATGGACTTTATTCTCATACAACCTATTTCCCTTTATATTTGAAATATTACTTTTATGTTATTATTATGATGATGATTAATAAGTAAGACAATTGCCCTTCAAGAAAGTAAATGTTAATAATATGTTTACTTGTATATGTTTTGGAAATATTGAGTTTTAATTTTTCTTTTTTGGGGGGTAAAATTTAAATAATATTACAGAAGAGTGAGGATATGTAGGTTTTAATCCAATTCACTTACTAGGTCTGAAAGCCACTCAGACCCTTCATGCCCATCTATAAATACACACTATTTTGATCATTAAATGAGCAAATACATGTGAAGCATTTTGAAAAATGCTTATCATTTAATAAAACCCCTATAAGGCTTTGTTCAATAGAGAAAACATTCCCTAACCACTGAGCTGAAAACATTCGGAATTTAGATGTTGTGTTATGTAAAAACTTACATCTAAGATAAGTAGTAGTGCATAGATTTAGCACCAAGAGAGCCACATAAGAACAATAGCAATAACAGCAATGAAAATATAGTAGAACCGTGTGACTGTAAAGTACCCAACAGGCATTCTAGGAAAGTGAATCTTATCCTCATTCTTCCACTTTGAGTACATGATCACTTCTCCCAACACAGTGTATCTGCCTTCTCTACCCATCATTGCTCCCCTACTTTCCACAAACAATCCACTGTCTCATCTTCAGCTAGGATTTGATCACCACATTTGAGGCATGTTAGATATTTGCCAAGACATCAACATTGCTACCAATAGCCACTTTATTTCTCTGCTCCTCATTAATATTAGTAACCTTTCTGAGAAAGACTGTGAAGCTTGTATTAAATAAAATATATATATATGACTAGCATAGAGGATAGAATATTTGAATCATTTTCAAATCACCTTCTTCCTTATTCCTGAACAGATGTAATACTCATGGTATGAGTTTTGTAGGAATTTATAGTAATCCTTTCAAACCCACCTTACATAGTACAGAATCTCCTGTGAACTCCTCTCTAGTCTGTGTAGCTCAAAGTCTTACCTTCAAAGCTATGGCAACATGATCCAGTGCCTAGTATAGTGAGAGTAGATTTAAGATAAGCACTTACCTATGTAAGTAATTACTTCTGAATTTTTTGTTGAATTTCATACTGCCAGTAAGTGCAATGCTCTTTTAAGCAAAATTCTAGACTATATTTCATGTCAGTTCTATCTTTATTTATAAGGTATATTTTCCTACTTTACCTACTTTTCAGGATGCATTATCTGCTTAAATACCCTTTATTGAGTAAATTTATAACAAAGAATATGTAAAGGACGCTAAATTTTTGATATATAATTTAAAAAATTGTAAACTATCATTTCAAAATCAATGTCCTTAATTTCTTTACAATTCATTCTTTTAATGAACTCTACTCCTGCTCAGTAACATCACTCTTCCTTCATCAGGATTTGCCTTTCGTTGAAAGCACTAGTTTTTCATAACACTTTGAACTCACAAAATACATTCTCATAAACTGACAAATTTTGGTTTCAATTTCAAGATTGAAATTTCTGCAATAACCTACAGGCATTGGAGAGTCAGGTTTCCTTTTAATTATATTATTACTGTTATATGATGAACTATGTGTCATTGCACTGTATTTTTAAGCCTATTTCAATTTCATTACGTATTCATTTTCCTCTTCAGTTTCCTCATAATTTTAATTATTTGATGAATTATAATATCAGGATTTACACTTTTTGCTGCTGACTAAATTCGTGACAGAATGTAAGAAGAGCTGTGAAGAAAGATATTAATAGACATTAGAAGATTTCATATGAACATTACTGGTAACGGACACTAACATAGCCAGTCTTCTAGGGCCAGAGAAAACAGGCTGAAGCAAACTCTAGGAAGAGACGATTTAATATCAGAAATTTGGGAGTGGCATATGAAACTTTGTATGTAAAAAATTATGAAAATTCAATGGATTTTATTCATCTAACATCAAGTAAGCATGATAAAAAATTATCAGCATTCATTCCTTCACTCATCAGCCTTTTGAAAGAAACACATTTCAGTGTTTAACAGGGTATATATGATTCCAAGAGATTTAAACCACCCCAAGGATGTATTCACGCAGAATATGAAGAATATCTCCAAGCATTTAACTCATGTTTTCGGCTTTTATTTCTGAATGCAAGTCCATATTTCCCTCTGGAAGAATGCAGTTTAGGTTACTAACTTTTGTATTTCTTTCCACTCATTTCATAAAAATCAATTCTTACTTGTTTTCTGAGAATCCTTGAGACAGATTCTTTGAGCTATTCAAAATTAAAATCAGCAATATTATTTCTAATTTGTTAATAAGATGACTGCAAATCATCTTCAAAATGTCATTCTGAAAACATTCCTATGTCCTGCCCTTCCTAAACCCCTATTATCATGTTAACATTGACAATGAAACTGTAGATAAATTTATGATTTCTTTGATACCCAAGTTGAAAAAGAGACCCCCATATTAATGAATACATTCTTTTTAAAAGAATAAAAGATATTCCTTTGAGAGACTGAGATAGGCATCTTTGATTGGTTCCATTTTATTTCTGGTGTGTTTTGCTGTGGTTGTTTTTAAAAATGTTTTTGTACACTGGGAGGAAAAATCTCTTAGTAATGCAATGACTTTGAAGGTATAGTTGGTACAACTTTTACTGTATCTACTAATTCTCTCTTCTTCAGGTAAACTTCATTGCAGGTCATTAGAAAACGTTGACAAATCATACCAGAAAAGCAATGTACTTCATTCATTGCATCATTATTTCTTTGTACTTTGTGAGTTTAAAGGGTGTTTTAGGGTTTAGGTTAATGCAGTAAGAAAAGGGAAGTTGTTTAATTAAATGTCATATGTAACATTTAGTTTGGCTTCATATTATCTTGGACACTGCTCAATCATTCTGAACTTTGGGCCATGACACTAGGATCCTTTAAGAATTGTCACATCTTGAATGACGCAAAGACTCCTCAGGAGAACCAGTCAAGGGTTGGAAGGAGTGTTTCATTAGATACATTTTTTTCCCACAATTATTTAGAGGACTACTTCCTTGAAGAAATTTGATTAATTTACATTTCTTTATTTCAATAGGGATAGGCAGGCTCAATTCTCAGCATACTTACCAGTGTTCACAGAGACAACACAAGGGGAAAAAGAGATAATATTCACATTTAATAAAAAGTCCAGAAATAGTAACATTTATATCTTTGAAGGTTTGTGGTGGATATCAATTCATAACCTCACACTTTCAGTTCATTTGTTAGTGATCTATAATTTAAACAATGAAGGGAAAGTAAATTAAAAAAATATTATTATTATAATTATTATGTTAAAATTATTAACATGCTATTAATTCCTTAGTTATAGCATTCTAGGGTAAATTACTATCACACAAAAAATAGGGACATTGCAGTAAGAAAAACATGAATTAAAAATACAAATGGACCATTTATGGATGTATGACTCTGGATGAGCTATTTAATATTTTAAGCTTCAGTTTTCTGTGTTTAAAATGGAGTTGAAGTTTCAAAAGTATTTCTTAGAAATAATTGCAATAACATAAATGAAATTATTCTAAAATCATGTGGCACTTAATATATGTTAAGAAGACTAATTTTCTTTATTTTTATTTACTTTAATTTTCTTTTGATTGTAATTAATTCTCAACTCTGGGAGGGATAATCATAGCAATTATGTTTTAGAAAAAGTATCACTTTTTTCAGTGAAATAATAACTTTTGTATTTTTACTTCACTTAACTCTTATAACATACCTATGAATCTTTAATTTTTATTGCCAAATAAATAACTAGGCTAAGTTAGGTTCTGTCCTTTGATGTTTTATACAGCTAGCAAAGAATATACCAGAAATTAAAGTCTACTCTCTTAAACAAATTACTGCAAAGCCTATATTCAGTTAGAAACAAACAACAGAAATAATAATTACCTGCCTTTATTTAATAGCGAGGGCTTCCCTGGTGGCTCAGTGGTAAAATATCTGCCTGCCAATTCAAGAGACACTGGTTTGATCCCTGGGTCGGGAAGATCCCCTGGAGAAGGAAATGGAAACCCACTCCAGTATTCTTGCCTGGGAATTCTATGGACAGAGGAGTGGGCTATATAGTCCTTAGGGTCACAAAGAGTTGGACATAACTGAGTGACTAACACTACCACTTCCACAGCACAGTGAATCAGTTATACATATGCATACATCCACTCTTTTTTAGATTCTTTTTCCATACAGGTATTACAGAGGATTGAGTACAGTCGCCTGCTCTGCATAGCAAGCTCTTATCCTATTTAATTTGTTCAGGTGATAAGTAATAAATCACTGATAAAATTTGAGAGACTTTCACTGCTATCTATTTGCCAGACTTACCTCTGATTTTTGTGCAAGTTCGCTAACATTCGAGTGGCTGCAATATAAACATATTAGCAACTACCATGGTTGTAATCCATTTCTTCAAAAAACATTTCTTCTCATTGCACAAATTTGCTTTCTATTGTGAATGTTTTTGTCTTAAATTTCTCTTTTATTCAGAGAGGATATGTTTATTTGACAATAGAGAATGAGAAAAAGTAAATATATGCAAGATAAAAAAAATATAAGGTGTTTAAAAACCCTCTGGAATCGTTTCTGCATAGATTTTAAGTAGCACAAGTTACTGAATGTTTTATCTATTCTCTCTCATACAGGCTAAAGGGAACTAATTCTGCTAATCAAAATTGCCAGAACAAAAATGTGCACAAAACACGAAGGAATACAAAACATAAAACACATTAGTATTGGGATTAGAAAAGAAAGCTTGAGAACAGTATCCAATGAGACCCAAACAAAAAAACAACACTAAGTGTGAAGCCTTTTCCCTTGACATCATTTTTAGACAGATATTAGCAACCAATTATCGTAATTCCTAGTACAGATTTCTACAAAATATTCCATGTCTTTTTTTTAAAGTGGTAATCTACCACATTTAACTAACTACATTCATTGACTCCATTATTTTTAATCTGTCTTCCAGTAAAAACTTTTGTCACCATTATACTGCTATACATTAAAAGTATAATAGTTCATACTTTTTTCCTACTCCTTCTCTTGCTCAGCACAACAGAGATTGAAGAGTATCTTGTTTTGATTAAAGCTTTAATCTGTATGCCAAGCATAACTTTAGGAGTTAGTATCTTGGATAAGTAGACTATAATTATATTAATGTAAACATTCAGTCAGAGAAGGCAATGGCACCCCACTCCAGTACCTTTGCCTAGAAAATCCCATGGACGGAGGAGCCTGGTAGGCTGCAGTCCATGGGGTCGCTAGAGTCGGACACACCTGAGCGACTTCACTTTCACTTTTCAGTTTCATGCACTGGAGAAGGAAATGGCAACCCACTCCAGTGTTCTTGCCTGGAGAATCCCAGGAACAGGAAGCCTGGTGGGCTGCCGTCTATGGGGTCGCACAGAGTCGGACAGGACTGAAGCCACGCAGCAGCAAACACACACATAATATGATGGGGGTGAAAGGCAATAGAATCATTCAGGTCCTTAGTAAATATTGTGCGAAATTTATAGATCCTTACAGAGTTTCAAATAAGTATATAATCACACATACAAACACTTTTTGTTTGCTTTTTTAAATTGAGCTATCATACTGGTTATATTGGAGAAGGCGAGGGCAACTCACTCCAGTATTCTTGCCTGGGAAACCGCATCGACAGAGGAGCCTAGGGAGGCTATAGTCTATGGGGTCACACAGAGTCAGACATGACTAAACAGCTGCAGCAGCATTGACTAATTAGGCAAATCACTCAGCCAAATCACTCAAATTTTCTGAGCATCTATTTACACATTTGTGTATGAGATGCTGCTGCTGCTAAGTCGCTTCAGTCGTGTCCAACTCTGTGCGACCCCATAGACGGCAGCCCACCAGGCTCCCCCGTTCCTGGGATTCTCCAGGCAAGAACACTGGAGTGGGTTGCCATTTCCTTCTCCAATGCACGAAAGTGAAAAGTGAAAGTGAAGCCGCCCAGTCGTGTCCGACTCTTAGCGACCCCATGGACTGCAGCCTAACAGGCTCCTCCATCCACGGGATTTTCCAGGTAAGAGTACTGGAGTGGGGTGCCATTGCCTTCTCCGTGTATATGAGATAATCATGACTAATTTGTCATACAGCATGTCCAAAGGCTCAATGGTAAAGAATCCGTCTGCCAGTGAGGAGATGCAGGAGACTTGAGTTCAATCCCTGGGTCAGGAAGGTCCCCTGGAGGAGGAAATGGCAACCCACTCCTGTATTCTTGCCTGGGAAATCCCAGGGACAGAGGAGCCTGGTGGGCTACAGTCCATGGGTTGCAAAAAGTCAGACACTGAGCAAACGTGCAATTTGCCATTTACCTGTAAGATTACATAAGATATGAAACAGAACATCCTTAATTCAACATACGTAATGAAATAAATGCTCTCTATAGAAGGAATATTATTCAAGAAATTCCTGTTAAATTTTCAGGTGGCATTAGAGTCATGGTAGCTAACTATTCTTTTTTAAGTATTTATAAAAATAATGTAGATACATAAGGAGAGTATATAAAATAAACATAACACATGCCTTCAGCATAACTAAGAATTATGAGATCTTATGAACTTCTAGTTATCTGAAAGTAGGAAAATAAATATCCAAGTACATCAGATGAGTGGAAAGAACTGGACAGATACTGCAGACAGTGTGCAAAAAATATGGCTGTTGATTATTTATTTCATATTCCACAACTTTAAGAAATTGCTATATTAGTACCAAAAGATAAAATTTAAGAGTAAGTTGATTAAAACAATGTTTACTCCTTTAGAAATTACCATATTAAATATTTTTATTCAATATGAGATTTTTTATTATTCAGAATAATGGATAAAATAATTTATGTTCTAAAGCTACTGGTTTTCTATCTGGAATTGTAAGTCCATGATTATATGGAAGCTATAGATAGTTTGAAAGGAAGACACAGCATAGTCAATTTCATTAAAGGAAGTTTGAGCTAATGAGCTCAGCAGTGCAGATGATACCTGTGAGATGGAGCTAGGTGGACACTGTAGAAGTTAAATTGCATTCATTCATGTTAATACACACTTTCATTTATTTCTAGAAAGTATCACTTTATGAACCAAGTTTTTCAAAGCTTGTTTTACTTGCTCATTCCTCAAGGTATAAATAAAAGGATTTAACATGGGGGCAATTGAAGTGTTGAGAATAGCTACTCCTTTGGTCAATGAAGCTCTTTCTTTTGCTGAAGGCTTGACATACATGAATATACAGCTTCCATAAGAAATGGAAATGACAATCATGTGAGAGGAACATGTGGAGAAAGCCTTTTTCCTCTGAGTAGCCGATGGTATTCTCAAAATGGTGGTAATAATGCACATGTAGGATAGAATCACTAATGCCAATGTGAAGAGCAGAGTCACAAAAGCAAAGTAAAAACCAATCATCTCTAAAAGCCACGTATCTGAGCATGAGAGTCGCAAAATGGGGAAGTAATCACAGGAGAAGTGATCAATTATGTTGGAAGCACAGAAATCTAGCTGAAGGATAAGCATGAGTGGTGGAAAAATGGTAAGAAACCCCCCGAGCCATGAACTAAAGACCAGCAAAGTGCAGATTTTCTTGTTCATGATGGTGGTGTAATGGAGAGGCTTGCAGATGGCAGCATATCGATCATAAGACATGGCAGTGAGAAGGAAAAACTCAGATACACCCATGAAGATGAAGAAAAATAACTGAGCCAAGCAATTGTTGTAGGAAATAGTCTTGACTTTAGTAATGATTGCCCCCAAAAACCTGGGGATAGAAACACTGGTGAATGTAATCTCTAAGAAGGAGAAATTCCGGAGGAAATAATACATCGGCGTCTTTAGATGACAGTCTGTTAAAGTGAGGATGATGATGGTTAGGTTTCCAACAACACTCAATACATAAGCCAGAAATAAAAAGATAAAAATGACAACCTGAAGCTCTGGGTTGTCTGATATGCCCAAGAGGACGAATTCTGTAAGCATTGTGTGGTTTCTCATACTGATTTTATTGTCTTTAAGCCAAATCTGTTGGTACAAAACAAAACAAAGAGTAAGTGAATAGTAAAGGAATTGAAGATTTATATATTGGAATTATTAGCTCTCATTAAAGGAAGCACTGGACCTTTTTCCCTGTAAGAATTTTTGCAATATCCACTCACTCCTACTAAAGCAAAATACTTTACCATTGTCTATTAAAGAGAAAAAAAATGTATTTACAGGTCTATGTTAAAAGTCCCCACTTTAGTGATTTGACATAAAACCTCTACATTGGACTAAATTTTCTATGTGAGCAAATATCTTTTAATTACATTTTCTACAACCATATTTACTAGCCAAATCTGTAGTTTAAATATTAAGACATTAGTTTCTAGTTTCCAGGATGCTGTGCTTATAGGATTGAAATATCTAATTTTGTGTTATGGTTCTGATACTATGTACAAACTTTATGGGCTTAGGAGGTTTCAGTGGCAACTGATGACCCAATGACAATTCCTGAGCTTAATAATAGCTATCATTTTTCTTTCTTAGTATATATTTCTTCAATATGCCCAAAATAAATAAATGTGTTTACAATCAATCACATATACATGGAAATAGAATTGCCTTGCTTATAAATAAGAACAAATTTCTAATTTAAAAGAAAGAAATAAGAAATTAGCAATATTGACTAATACCACATAGAGCTATATCAATATTGCATTTCTATGACATACTGATCCTTTTATATCATTTTTACATCTCTTTACATTTACAGTCATCTCATTTTTAAAATTTTGCTGTATTTACTCCTTTTACACTTATGTGTCTGAGGACAGGACAGAACACAAGAGGGAGCCTTCTGATGCCAAAATATCCCATTAACTTCTTTCTAGGAGGCTAAGCCATTAGAATAAATACATTTATGTTTAAGATTTACTGTCTAGTAACCAAAATTGTTCAAAAGTAATCTATATAATTTTTATTTATCTTGATCACTCTTTATTCTTAGCAACCAGAATTGTATTTCTGTGTAAGCTTTTATTAATATTTATTTTATTTTATAGCATGAATAAGAACAGTCAATGGAGAAAGCAATGGCAACCCACTCCAGTACTCTTGCCTGGAAAATCCCATGGACGGAGGAGCCTGTTAGGCTGCAGTCCATGGGGTCGCTAAGAGTCGGACACGACTGAGGGATTTCGCTTTCACTTTTCATTTTCATGCATTGGAGGAGGAAATGGCAACCCACTCCAGTGTTCTTGCCTGGAGAATCCCAGGGATGGCGGGGCCTGGTAGGTTGCCCATCTATGGGGTCACACAGAATCGGACATGACTGAACTGACTTAGCAGCAGCAGCCCGAGCAGAACAGTCAACAGGTGGTAAGTATCAAAGCTTGTATAGTGCCTTCTTTTTTCTCTTCAAGTCCTTCCTAACAATCAGCATTTTCTTCCTTTAAGAATAAACATATTTTGTTATACATATTAGCAAAATTGGCAGATTAAAAGGCAGAAACTACTGCTATGTTTTGAACAATGATTGAAATATTAAAATATAAAACAAGTAATAGTAAATATGTTAAAGCGATTTATTCTGACAAAATAAACTTTTGGATGGAAAAAAGGTGAAATACACATTTAAAAATTGGGAACGCTCTTACTTTATGATACATCTAATGATTCCAGTCAGAAATATAATCCCAGATTTTCTTTATGTACTTAAAATATGAGATGTAATGCATTCATATTATACCTTAGGAGATTTTTTGGTCATTATCTCATCCTTGTCTCCATTATATAAAAGTATCTTACATAGAGAAAACACAGGCTTGATTTCATGGATATTTTCTATAAACTCTATAAAATATTTGTGTTTCATTTCTTTCATCTTGCCATATAAAGGTAAACATTTTCCTGACTGAAACTTTAAGAAATCACTCTTGTAAGCCTGAGAGTTCTTGAAGGAAAAGTCCAAGAAACACTGCTTAATGACTGGAAGGTAAAACATTTCAAAGCTCCCTGGATAAGATGAAGATTGACTATTACCAAAAGATTAAATGATTTTACCTTCTTTGGTTACTGCTTAAATCTCTGAAACCAGAAGGATGACAGAAAGGGTGTAAGAAGAGATAATTCAAGAGATGTAGTGATGTCATGATATACACTTTTCCAGAAGCTAATGAATAGAGCAGGATAAAAGCAAAAGTGTGCCAACCAGTTGGTTTTCCTTTGGTTGGACTTAAATTTCTCTAATAAGCACATGGCACTCAGTCCACACTTGGGAGATAATTTATCCTCAGTTCCTTTGGGGTGGATTGAATACAGGGCTGAGCTACACCACAGTGGACCCTTCACTAAGGGTAGTACCTAAGTTTCATTCATTTTCACATCTCCACCAGCAAAAAGTAGAATGAATGAATAAATAAAGCATTTTAATATCTTTAAAAATAAGAAGAGTACTTGAAACTTTAGTATTTTTCATTCTAATAGTTACATATGCTTAATGTTAGGAGAATCAAGTATGAGAGAACTGGTATCAAAAAAAAAAAAAGAGAGAACTGGTATCAAATCAGCACATTGTGACTTATGGAATGACCCTTATGTTTCCAAATGAATTTTTGTTTGCCCTCAAAGCTCAAAATTATATAGTGTTATATTTTTGTATTGTGTTCTGCTACATATATTTCTAGATATTCAGCTATAAACATAGCCACATTCACACTCTCAGAGATACATTTTTTCCTTCTTAAATTAATGCAAATTTATTACAGAAAATATTTGGCAATTTTCCTTTATTTTCAGTTAATAATAGGTAATGGATATTATTCATTGTCAAATTATCTAGATAGAACTCATTATATATAATTGCATAGAACAACAGAGGAGACATAATTTCATTGGTAATTTCATTGGTAATTTCATTGTTGATTGAGATTTAGGGAATTAGTCTGCTAACAATTTCACATCATTGGTTATATTGCTGTCTATTTTTATGCACTTTTTTGCATACATAGAAGTATTGATGTAACATATATACTAAATTTTGATAGAAACTTCAAAATTTCTCTCCTACAGACAGGAATGAACTCTTTCAGTGCATCCTAATCAGTGCTAGATGCAGTCACAAATTTTATATAAGGATGAAAATGATGCCAAAATTAATTTAATAAAAATATCATAAAGATCGCATCCTGGTGCCTAGGTTTTGAGGTTAAAGAGAGCCAAGCCCTTTGTAAACTTTCCAACTTGATTTAACCTTTCTGAGGTTGCTCTACCCATAAAATGAGAATCCTAACAGTCCTCATTCACAGTATAATGCAAAGATTAAAGTGATAATGTATAAATTAGCAGTATAGTCCCAACTCAGGGATCAAACCCAGGTCTCCCACATTGCAGAGAGATTCTTTACCAGCTGAGCCATCAGGGAAGCCCAAGAATACTGGAGTGGTAGCCTCCAGTGGTATTCAATGGATAGGATACGGTAGCCTATCCATTATCCAGCAGATCTTTCTGACCCAAGAATCAAACCGGGTTTTTCTGCATTGCAGGCAGATTCTTTACCAACTGAGCTACCAGGGAAGCTCTGCTGCTGCTGCTGCTGCTGCTGCTGCTAAGCCGCTTTAGTCGTGTCCGACTCTGTGTGACTCCATAGACGGCAGCCCACCAAGCTCCCCCGTCCCTGGGATTCTCCAGGCAAGAACACTGGAGTGGGTTGCCATTTCCTTCTCCAATGCATGAAAGTAAAAAGTGAAAGTGAAGTTGCTCAGTCGTGTCGGACTCTTAGTGACCCCATGGACTGCAGCCCACCAGGCTCCTCCGTCCATGGGATTTTCCAGGCAAGAGTACTGGAGTGGGTGTCATTGCCTTCCCCACCAGAGAAGCTCTAGTGGTGTATAAATATTAATATTACTTAAAATTTCATATTCTGCAATTAATAGATTGAACATTTTAATTTCTATTTCTCATCCATGAATGGTCTATTTTAACTTGTGTTCACTTTTCCTTGGCTTTGTTTTCTTTTTATTTATTAGTAGGATATATCTGTTATGAATAGTAACCCCCATTCATATCTGTGGCAGGATGTTTTCAGAGACGATCCTTCCTTTTTAACTTTTAATGGAGTGGTTCAACTATGAAAGTTGTACAGTCTGTCATGAATTCTTGGTGACCTATTCGCGGTACATCCTTTCACGTATTTCAAAATTCTATAAATATCTGCTTATATTCAACACTTCTATGACTTTGCTTTTTACATTTTTGTCTTTGGTCCATCCAGAATTTATTATTATATCAGATATGGATTTTTTTTTTTTTTTTGCTCTTTAAATGAATAACTAATTTCCCTGACATCAATAAGCTAGAGACAATATGAGAGTTTGGACAGTGAGTTGCTAAGAGCATCAATGTCCTGTTATCCCATTAGCAGATTCTGTCTATCTCATTGTTCTCATTAACAATATCTGTATGTCATCTTTCAGCTGAGAAAATAACTGACTCAACTGAAATATTGCCTTGCCTTGAGCAACTCATAATTCTCATATTCCAAAAAAAGGAGGTTTCTTTGACTTCAGTATAAAGAGTCTAATTTTAACAGAGTCAAAGTCCTGTAAGATTGGATCCCATCTTTCCATTCAGACCTACTGCCTTACATCCACCTTCACTTTTTCACTGGAGCATACTTGTGATTTTTGTTTATTTGTTTAACAGTCTGATAATCTGCCTCTTGAAGTGGTTTCTTTGGGACTTCAGTTCTCTTCTAGTCATCCGATAAATCTACTTTATTCTTTATGGCAGTATTCCCTGAATCTTTGATTTTCCCAAACTCTTACATGTTTCCATAGTGTTTTGTACTTCATCTTTGCAGTAGTGATTATATTTTAATTGCTAACATGGTCTCATTCTCACTAGACTGTAAGTTTTACAGTATAAATGATAAGTCACATGTGCGGCTATTTAAATGAAAATATGAATTAGTTAAAAATACAAACTCAAATCCTCAGTTACATTAATTTCATTTCAAGTACTCCAAAGCCAAATGTGGCTAATGGCTAATATATTGAAATGGAACAGATTACAGAGCATTCCCATTAATGCAGATAGTTGTATTGAACAGTTATTTCTCTTTCTTTTTTTTTTTATTTTATTTATTTATTTTTTTAGTTATTTCTCTTTCTGTTACTCTTGAAATATTGCTTAAGTGCATGGCATCTTTCTGGAACCAAGGCCCTGTGTGACCTCTGCTCTGACCTTATCAAATTGTTCATCATTTCTTATAATTGTTAGGCATTCTTTTTCTTTCTCTCTCTCTCTCCCTCTCCCTCCCTCTCTCTCTCTCTCTCACACACACACACACAGACATACACACATACATGCACGTATTTTTCTTTAAGGTTTTATCTAAATGTCATATATTCCTTGAAATCTTCCCTGGTTTGCAAAGCCAGGATTAGGTGCCCTCTGTTCTTTGCTTTCCTAAAACTTGCACACTTATCTTATTCTTTTGCAATTACTCATACATATATCTTTTGGCATTATAATGCTACATAATGTGGAGTAAATGGCCTTTGTTTAATTCATCTTTATACATCTTAAGCCAAGAAAAGAAATGCAACCAAACTTGATTTTTATAAATAAAAAAGTTAATGTATATAAAAGTTTGGATTATCCATATATATATATTTACATATATAATCTACATATTACTGTGTATATAATATATATTACAGTATATATATATTACTGTATTTTAACTACTAATCAAATTAGTAGTTATATATATTACTGTATTTTGGCTACTAATCAATTTTTTTCTTTTTAATTTAATTTTATTTTTTAACTTTACAATATTGTATTGGTTTTGCCATATATCAACATGCATCCACCACAGGTATACACGTGGCTACTAATCAAATTTTGTTAAGAACTCTTTCATCAATGTTTAATACAGATATTGAGCTGTAATTTCCTCTACAGAAAGGAATATATATATATATATAAATGTATGTATTAATATGTATTACTGTATTGTTTTATATACAGTACAGTAATATATATTATATATATTACTATGTTTTAACTACTAATCAAATTTTGTTAAGAAATCTTTCATCAGTGTTTAAGATAGTTACTGAGCTGTAGTTTCCTCTCCTTACAATGTATTTTTCTGGTTTCAGATTAGGATAATGCTAATAAAAAGTTGGTAATTTTTTTTATGTGGGGAAGATTTTTAACACCACCTTCACACACTTGAATAGATGTAGGGCTAGTCATGCCTTCTTCAGTGAGTTTTTTAAGTTTGTGTCTTTCAAGAATAGGTTCATTTCATGTTATCATATTTATGATCATAATATTATTTGTAATTATTCCTTATTTCCTTTTAATGTCTGTGGGATCATGAATATACCTTTTACTTCATTATTGATATGAGTAGTTTGTGTCTTTTCTTTTTCCTTGGTTAGCCTTGGTAGATACTAATTGATTGAATTAATGTTTCAAAAAAACTAACTTCTGTTGCTGGTGCTATTAGTGTCATATCCAAAAAAAAATCCAAAAACATAGGAACTTTCTCCTATGTTGTCTCAGGGTTTCATAGTTCCAGGTCTTACATTTAGGCTTTCAATCAATTTTGAGTTAATTTTTGTTGAGTATTGTAAGATATGGGTCCACTTTCATTCTTTGAAATATTCAGTTCTCATAATTACATTTATTGAGGGTATATTTATACACGTTGAGTATCCTTGACTTCCTTATATAATATTATTTGACCACAGAGGCACTGGTTTATTTTGAAGCACTCAGTTCCATTACATTAATCTACGTGCATGTTTTTATACCTGTAGCATACTGCTTTGATTCCTATAGCTTTGTAAAATAGTTTGACATTCAGAAATGTAATGTCTCCAGCTTTGTTTATTCTCTGGATTGTTGTGGATATTTAGGGTCTTTTGTATATCAATATGAATTCTATTTCTGAAAAAATACCATCAGGATCTTAATAGAGACTTTATTTAATCTATACGTGGCTTCAGGTAGTATGGACACTTAAAATACTAACTCTTATAATCCATGAACAGTATACTTATCCACATATTTGTGGCTTCTTCAATTTTTTTACAATGTCATATAATTTTAGGTCTATAGATCTTTCACCTTCTTGGTTAAATTTATTCTCAAGTATTTTATTGTTTCTGTGTTGTTATAAGTGGAATTTAAATGTTACCTCTTTTTCAGATAGTATGTTGTTATCATATATAAGCACAACTGATTTTTGTATGTATATTTTTTATCTTGCAATTTTGCTGAATTTGTTGATTAACTCTTTAACAGTTTTCTTGGGTTTTCTATATATAATATCATATCATCTGCAAGCAGAAACATTTTTAATTCTTTGATTTTGATGCCTTTTATTTCTTTTTCTTTCTTGATTGTTCTGGCCAGGACTACCAGTGTTGTGGTGAATAGGAGTGGTGAACAGGAACACCATTGTCTTGTTGCTAATCTTCAAGGAAAAGCTTTCAAACCTCCTCACTGTGTATGATGTTATGTAACTGTCATAAATGGCCTTTTTATGTTGAGATACATTCTTTTTTTTTTTTTTTCCTTTTTGAAGTATGTTCTTTCTGTATTCAGTTTGTTGAGATTTTGTTGTTTTTAAATTTTTCTTCATCTACTAGATGTTGGTATAATCAACATATACAACATTATATGAATTTAAAGTGGTGGCGGTGGTGTTCAGTCACTCAGTCATGTCTGACTTTTTGCAACCCCATGGACTGCAGCATGCCAGGCTTCCCTGTCCTTCACCAATACCCAGAGTTAGCTCAAACTCATGTCCATTGAGTTGGTGATGCCGTCCAACCATCGCATCCTCTGTTGTGCCCTTCTCCTCCTACGTTCAATCTTTCCCAGCATCACGGTCTTTTCTAATGAGTTGGTTCTTCACATGAGGTGGCCAAAGTATTTGAGTTTCAGCTTCATCATCAGTCCTTCCAATGAATATTCATGACTGATTTCCTTTAGGATTGGCTGGCTTGATCTCCCTGCAGCCCAAGGGATTCTCAAGATTCTTCTCCAATACCACAGTTCATAAGCATCAGTTCTTCAGTGTTCAGCCTTCTTTATGGTCCAATTTGACTTACATACATGAAAAGATTAGCACAATAAGTTTAATGAAAATCCATCATTTCATATCAATTCTAGATTGAAAAAAAATTGTTTTTCTTAATGGTAAACATTCTTAGGATTTACTATCTAAATAACATTAATATGAAATATACAGCAGTGCTAAATATAGCAAACATGCTATACATTACACCATTAGTAGTTATTTAGACTTATAATTGGAAGTTTGTACCTTTGATCATCTTGGTCATCATACAAAGATAATGCATTATTATGGCTTGTATTCCAACCATGTACATTTTATCTTCATGACTCATTTATTCTGTAGTGGAATTTTGTACCTCTTCACCTGTTTCACCCACCCCATAACCCATTCCATCTTTTTTCTCTTTATCTATGACACTTATTTCTGTTGTGTTATATTTGTTCATTTGTAGTTTTTTTCTATATGTCACATGTAATTCAAATCATATGTTACTTATTTTTCAGTGTCACATATATTTCACATATAACACTCTCTGGGTCCATTCACATTATCCCAAATGGCAAGATGTCATTCTTTTTTATGGATGAGTAATATTGTATTTATATTTTAATCTATTCATCTATTGATAGGAATTTGGATTGCTTCCACATTTTGACTATCATGAGTATAGTTGCAATGAAAATAGGGGTACATGCATCTTTTCAAAATACTGTTTTGCTTTCTTTTATTTTATTTTATTTTTAAACTTTACATAATTGTATTAGTTTTGCCAAATATCAAAATGAATCCACCACAGGTATACATGTGTTTCCCATCCTGAACCCTCCTCCCTCCTCCCTCCCCATACCATCCCTCTGGGTCGTCCCAGTGCTCTAGCCCCAAGCATCCAGTATCGTGCATTGATCCTGGACCGGCATCTCGTTTCATACATGACATTTTACATGTTTCAATGCCATTCTCCCAAATCTTCCCACCCTCTCCCTCTCCCATAGAGTCCATAAGACTCTTCTATACATCAGTGTCTCTTTTGCTGTCTCGTACACAGGGTGTTTTGTTTCTTTAGGAAAAAATATAAGAAGTAAAATTGCTGGATCCTATGCAAGATTTATTTTTAATCCTTTTAAGAAGCTCCAAAATGTTTTCCATAGCGGCTGCACCAATTTACATTCCCAGCAACAGTGTAAAGAATTCCCTTTTCTCCTTATCCTCACCAACACTTATTTTTCTTATCTTCTTAACGATCTTGACAGGTGTAGAAGATGTCTAATTGTGGTTGTGATTTGCATTTCCCTCATGATTAATGATACAGAGCACATTTTCACGTGCTATTGACCTTCTTGGAAAATGTCTACTCAGGTCCTATGTCCACTATTAATTGTTTGTTTCTTTTTATGTTGAGATGTAAGAGTCTTGTATACTTTTGGATATTAATCTTTTATGAGATTATTGTTTGCAAATAGCTTTTTCCATTCCGTAGGCATTCTCTTCTTTTTGTTGATAGTTTCCTTCACTGTTCAAAACGTTTTAGTTTGATGTGGTCCCATTTGTTTATTTTTGTTTTTGTTGCCCTTGCCTGAGAAGACATATCCTAAAAATTATTCCTAAGACCTATGTCAAAGACTGTACTGCCTAAGTTTTCTTCTAGTAGTATTAGGGTTTGGGGTCTTACATTCAAGTCCTCAGTTCATTTTGACTTTATTTTCGCAAAAAGTGTGGTAAAGTAGTCCAGTTTGCATGTGGCCATCCAGTTTTTGCAACACCCATTCATTGCAGAGGCTGTCTTTTCCCCATTATATAATCTTGCCTCTTTTGTAAATTAAATGACCATGTAAACATGGGTTTATTCCTGTGCTCTCCATTGTGTTTCCTTGATTTTCTGTCTGTATCCTATGGTGCCAGACTGTACACTGGGGTAAATGAAGGAAAGAGGTATAATCTATAACTTCAATGATTTTATAGATTACTTAGTTTAGTAGCAGTATAAATAAGTATTTAGAATTTAAGTTTCATATATAGATGTATACATTCCTTAGGCCCAGGTGAAGGATTTATCCTCTGCCTGAGGGTGTTATACCGGCTGATAATAGGAAAAACTACCAGAGTGATTACATAGAAGATTTTGTTCCTGATAAAATAATCACTTTTGAATATTTTTTTCAGCAAAAAGCCTACAACTTAGTGTTTTCATACATACAGTTTTTATTTTATTTTTAAAATTTACAATATTGTATTGGTTTTGCCAAATATTGAAATGCATCTACCACAGGTATACATGTGTTCCCCATCCTGAATCCTCCTCCCTCCTCCCTCCCCATACCATCCCTCTGGGTTGTCCCAGTGCACCAGCCCCAAGCATCCAGTATCGTGCATCGAACCTGGACTGGTGACTCGTTTCATATATGATATTATACATGTTTCAATGCCATTCTCCAAAATCATCCCGCCCTCTCCCTCTCCCACAGAGTCCAAAAGACTGTTCTATACATCAGTGTCTCTTTTGCTGTGTCGCATACAGGGTTATTGTTACCATCTTTCTAAATTCCATATATATGCGTTAGTATACTGAATTGGTGTTTTTCTTTCTGGCTTCCTTCACTCTGTATAATAGGGTCCAGTTTCATCCACCTCATTAGAAATGATTCAAATATATTCTTTTTAATGGCCGAGTAATACTCCATTGTGTATATGTACCACTGCTTTCTTATCCATTCATCTGCTGATGGGCATCTAGGTTGCTTCCATGTCCTGGCTATTATAAACAGTGCTGCGATGAACATTGGGGTACACGTGTCTCTTTCCCTTCTGGTTTCCTCAGTGTGTATGCCCAGCAGGGGGATTGCTGGATCATAAGGCAGTTCTATTTCCAGTGTTTTAAGGAATCTCCACACTGTTCTCCATAGTGGCTGTACTAGTTTGCATTCCCACCAACAGTGTAAGAGGGTTCCCTTTTCTCCACACCCTCTCCAGCATTTATTGCTTGTAGATTTTTGGATCGCAGCCATTCTGACTGGGGTGAAATGGTACCTCATAGTGGTTTTGATTTGCATTTCACAGATAATGAGTGATGTTGAACATCTTTTCATGTGTTTGTTAGCCATCTGTATGTCTTCTTTGGAGAAATTTCTATTTAGTTCTTTGGCCCATTTTTTGATTGGGTCATTTATTTTTCTGGAGTTGAGCTGTAGGAGTTGCTTGTATATTTTTGAGATTAGTTGTTTGTCCGTTACTTCATTTGCTATTATTTTCTCCCATTCTGAAGGCTGTCTTTTCACCTTGCTAATAGTTTCCTTTGTTGTGCAGAAGCTTTTAATTTTAATTAGGTCCCATTTGTTTATTTTTGCTTTTATTTCCAATATTCTGGGAGGTGGCTCATAGAGGATCCTGCTGTGACGTATGTCGGAGAATGTTTTGCCTATGTTCTCCTCTAGGAGTTTTATAGTTTATGGTCTTACATTTAGATCTTTAATCCATTTTGAGTTTATTTTTGTGTATGGTATTAGAAAGTGGTCTAGTTTCATTCTTTTACAAGTGGTTGACCAGTTTTCCCAGCACCACTTGTTAAAGAGATTGTCTTTAATCATTGTATATTCTTGCCTCCTTTGTCAAAGATAAGGTGTCCATATGTGCTTGGATTTATCTCTGGGATTTCTATTTTGTTCCATTGATCTATATCTCTGTCTTTGTGCCAGTACCATACTGTCTTGATGACTGTGGCTTTGTAGTAGAGCCTGAAGTCAGGCAGGTTGATTCCTCCAGTTCCATTCTTCTTTCTCAAAATTGCTTTGGCTATTCAAGGTTTTTTGTATTTTCATACAAATTGTGAAATTTTTTGTTCTAGCTCTGTGAAGAATACCGTTGGTAGCTTGATTTGCATAGAAATGAATGAAAATGTAAACAGAAGAACCCAAAACCTGTGTGACACTGTAAAAGCAGTCCTAAGGGGAAAGTTCATAGCAATACAGGTATTCCTCAAGAAACAAGAAAAAGTCAAATAAATAACCTAACTCTATACCTAAAGCAACTAGAAAAGGAAGAAATGAAGAACCACAGGGTTAGTAGAAGGAAAGAAATCTTAAAAATTAGGGCAGAAATAAATGCAAAAGAAACAAAAGAGACCATAGCAAAAATCAACAAAGCCAAAAGTTGGTTCTTTGAAAGGATAAATAAAATTGACAAACCATTAGCCAGACTCATCAAGAAACAAAGGGAGAAAAATCAAATCAATAAAATTCATTTTGATATTTGGCAAAACTAATACAATTATGTAAGGTTTAAAAATAAAATAAAATTAATTAAAAAAAAAAAAGAAATACAAAGGATCATGAGATTATTATCAACAATTGTATGCCAATAAAATGGACAACGAGGAAGAAATGGACAAATTCTTAGAAAAGTACAACTTTCCAAAACTGGACCAGGAAGAAATAGAAAATCTTAACAGGCCCATCAAAAGCATGGAAATTGAAACTGTAATCAAAAATCTTCCAGCAAACAAAAGCCCAGGTCCAAATGGCTTCACAGCTGAATTCTACCAAAAATTTAGAGAAGAGCTAACACTTATCCTACTCAAACTCTTCCAGAAAATTGCAGAGGAAGGTAAACTTCCAAACTCATTCTATGAGGCCATCATCACCCTAATACCAAAACCTGACAAAAATCCCACAAAAAAAGAAAACTACAGGCCAATATCACTGATGAACATAGATGCAAAAATCCTTAACAAAATTCTAGCAATCAGAATCCAACAGCACATTAAAGATCATACACCATGACCAAGTGCGCTTTTTCCCAGGGATGCAAGGATTCTTCAATATCTGTAAATCAATCAATGAATACACCACATTAACAAATTGAAAAATAAAAACCATATGATTTTCTCAATAGATGCAGAGAAAGCCTTTGACAAAATTCAACATCCATTTATGATAAAAACTCTCCAGAAAGCAGGAATAGAAGGAACATACCTCAACATAATAAAAGCTATATATGACAAACCCACAGCAAACATTATCCTCAATGGTGAAAAATTGAAAGCATTTCCTCTAGAGTCAGGAACAAGACAAGGGTGCCCACTTTCACCATTACCATTCAACATAGTTTTGGAAGTTTTAGCCACAGCAATCAGAGCAGAAAAAGAAATAAAAGGAATCCAAATTGGAAAAGAAGAAGTAAAACTCTCACTATTTGCAGATGACATGATCCTCTACATAGAAAACCCTAAAGACTCCACCAGAAAATTACTAGAACTAATCAATGATTATAGTAAAGTTGCAGGATATAAAATCAACACACAGAAATCCCTTGCATTCCTATACACTAATAATGAGAAAACAGAAAGAGAAATTAAGGAAACAATTCCATTCACCATTGCAACAGAAAGAATAAAATACTTAGGAATATATCAACCTAAAGAAACTAAAGACCTATATATAGAAAACTATAAAACACTGGTGAAAGAAATCAAAGAGGACACTAATAGATGGAGAAATATACCATGTAAATGGATTGGAAGAATAAATATAGTGAAAATGAGTATACTACCCAAAGCAATTTATAGATTCAATGCAATCCCTATCAAGCTACCAAAGGTATTCTATACAGTTTTTTTGTAAGGAATAATATCATCACAGAGAAGAAATTGAGAACAGTCATATAAAATTTATCCTCAAACTCCTGTTAAATTCTTTCAAAGTAACAACTCACAATGTGTCAAGAAGATTGCAGACTGCATTTGTGTTATGTAGTTTCTTCATTTTATGTGTGCCCTGAGGTATTCTTTATTGCTATTGTTATTTAGTTGCTAAGTTGTGTTCAACTCTTTTGCAACCCCATGCACTATAGCTCTCCAGGCTCCATGTCCAATGGGATTTCCCAGTCAAGAATACTAGAGTGGGTTGCCATTTCCTTCTCTAGGGGATTTTCCAGACCCAGGGATTGAACCTGCGTATCCTGCTTGGCAGGTAGTTTCTTTACAACTGATCCACCAGGAAGACCATGCACTAAGTTACATTAAAAAAAAAAAAAGAAAGAAATCCAATTTGAAAACTTTTCATAAAGCAATAGTCATCAAGAGAGTATGATACTGGCATAACAGTCAACATACAGATCAAGGGAATAGAACAAAGAACTCTAAGGTAGAACCCCACATTTATGGTCAATTGATTTTTAACAAGAGTGACAAGATTATTCAAAGAAGTAACAGTTTTTGTAAGAAGCCATGTTGGGAAGCTAGATATGTACATGCAAAAGAAAACTTTATCTCTATCTCACCCCATATATAAAGGCTATATATAGGGCTTCGCTGGTGGTCCACTGGTTAAAAGTCTGGCTTGCAGTGTAGGGGACACAGGTTCCATCCCTGGTCCAGGAGGATTTCACGTGCCGAGGGGCAACTAAGCCCATGTACCACAACTACTGAGGCTGTGCTTTAGAGCCAGCAGGCCACAACTACTGAGCCCAAGAGCTGTAAACACTGAAGCCCATGTATGTAGAGCCTGTGCTCCACAACAACAGAAGCCACCACAATGAGAAGCCTGAGCACTCCAATGAAGAGTAGCCCCCACTCACTCAACTAGATAAAGACTAGATAAAGTAGCAACAAAGATGCACTACAGACCAAAATAAATAAATAAGTAAATTTTTTTTAAAAAAACCCCTTTTTTAGAAAAGACCATATATAAATTTAAAAGAAAAAAAGATTATTATGGGCACTAAAAGTATACATTTCTTAGAAGAAACCATACATATAACTCCTTGTAACTTTGAATTAGGCAATGATTTCTTAAATATGACACCAAAAACACAAACAGCAAAAGAAAAAAATTAACATGGCTTTGTCAATCGAGTGTATTCTCCTCGGTTCTATCTCGTCACAACAAAGATTTGGAGTGATGGACATTAAAGCCTCCAGCATGTCACAGCTCTCAGGTCTTGAACAGACCGTGTTATACCTCTTAGACAAATCAGCGTTACAGCTCCATGTTACATCTCTGTTTTATTTAGATAATAGCAGGAAAACCCATCCTCGAGGTGTGAGGGCATGTCTACCCAAAGAAGGGAAGAGAAGAGTGCCCCACCGTGCCGGGGAGAGAGAGACCCCCCAGCCCTTTGGCTCCTCTTT
Source organism: Bos taurus (assembly GCF_002263795.3). Taxonomy (NCBI): domain Eukaryota; kingdom Metazoa; phylum Chordata; class Mammalia; order Artiodactyla; family Bovidae; genus Bos; species Bos taurus. The sequence continues at coordinate 58,905,656 of NC_037332.1, forward strand.
TTATATGTTTTTTCTCCCCCTAGGCCTGCCCTATGTAAAGTGGGCTAGCCAGGAGTGTTTGTTGTACCTGAGGTCCTCACTCCGGTCCTCAGATTTTCCTTTGTTCTATTTTCTCAGGCTTTTCCCTTCCTTGTATTTTAGCCACCACCATTCTGGATTCCTGTTTCCTATTCTAACTACCTAAGAGTTTCATCAGAATTGAAACTTTAGTAAACAAAGAGCACTGTGAAAAAACTGAAAATACCACCTAAAGAAGGAAAAAAAAAATCACAAATCATGCATATAATAAGGTTTTGGTGATTTTTTAAAGGGTCTTCTTGGTGGCTCAGATGGTAAAGAATCTGCTGCAATGCAAGAGACCTGAGTTCAAACCTGTTTTTTTTTTTTTTTAACACTTATTGAATGCAAACTCTCTGTCCAGTGAGGTTTTAGGGCCTTGAAAACAATAAGTACTTGCTCCCCTATTTTTCCATAGAAGAGCAGATGGATACTCAGATCAGATCAGTCACTCATCATGTCCGATTCTCTGCGACCCCATGAATCGCAGCACGCCAGGCCTTCCTGTCCATCACCAACTCCCGGAGTTCACTCATACTCATGTCCTTCGAGTCAGTGATGCCATCCAGCCATCTCATCCTCTGTCGTCCCCTTCTCCTCCTGCCCCCAATTCCTCCCAGCAACAGAGTCTTTTCCAGTGAGTCAACTCTTCGCATGAGGTGGCCAAAGTACTGGAGTTTCAGCTTTAGCATCATTCCTTCCAAAGAAATCCCAGAGCTGACCTCCTTTAGAATGGAATGGTTGGATCTCCTTGCAGTCCAAGGGACTCTCAAGAGTCTTCTCCAACACCACAGTTCAAAAGCATCAATTGTTTGGCGCTCAGCCTTCTTCACAGTCCAACTCTCACATCCATACATGACCACAGGAAAAACCATAGCCTTGACTAGACGAACCTTTGTTGGCAAAGTAATGTCTCTGCTTTTGAATATGCTATCTAGGTTGGTCATAACTTTCCTTCCAAGGAGTAAGCGTCTTTTAATTTCATGGGTGCAGTTACCATCTGCAGTGATTTTGGAGTCCAAAAAAATAAAGTCTGACACTGTTTCCACTGTTTCCCCATCTATTTCCCATGAAATGATTGGGCCGGATGCCATGATCTTTGTTTTCTGAATGTTGAGCTTTAAGCCAACTTTTTCACTCTCCACTTTCACCTTCATCAAGAGGCTTTTGAGTTCCTCTTCACTTTCTGCCATAAGGGTGGTGTCATCTGCATATCTGAGGTTATTGATATTTCTCCCAGTAATCTTGATTCCAGCTTGTGTTTCTTCCAGTTCAGTGTTTCTCATGATGTACTCTGAATATAAGTTAAATAAACAAGGTGACAATATGCAGCCTTGACCTACTCCTTTTCCTATTTGGATCCAGTGTGTTGTTCCATGTCCAGTTCTAATTGTTGCTTCCTGACCTGCATACAAATTTCTCAAGAGGCAGATCAGGTGGTCTGGTATTCCCATCTCTTTCAGAATTTTCCACAGTTTATTGTGATTCACACAGTCAAAGGCTTTGTCATAATCAATAAAGCAGAAATATGTGTTTTTCTGGAACTCTCTGCATTTTCCATGATCCAGTGGATATTGGCAATTTGATCTCTGGTTCCTCTGCCTTTTCAAAACCAGCTTGAACATCAGGAAGTTCACGGTTCACATATTGCTGAAGCCTGGCTTGGAGAATTTTGAGCATTACTTTACTAGCGTGTGAGATGAGTGCAATTGTGTGGTAGTTTGAGCATTCTTTGGCATTGCCTTTCTTGGGATTGGAATGAAAACTGACCTTTTCCAGTCCTGTGGCCACTGCTGAGTTTTCCAAATTTGCTGGCGTATTTACTGCAGCAGTTTCACAGCATCAGCTTTCAGAATTTGGAATAGCTCAACTGGAACTCTATCACCTCCACTAGCTTTGTTCGTAGTGATGCTTTCTAAGGCCCACTTGACTTCACATTCCAGGATATCTGGCTCTAGGTCAGTGATCACACTATCGTGATTATGTGGGTCATGAAGATCTTTTTTGTACATTTCTCCTGTGTATTCTTGCCATCTGTTCTTAATATCTTCTGCTTCTGTTAGGTCCATACCATTTCTGTCCCTTATCGAGCCCATCTTTGCATGAAATGTTCCCTTGGTATCTCTGATTTTCTTGAAGGGATCTCTAGTCTTTCCCATTCTGTTGTTTTCCTCTATTTCTTTGCATTGATCGCTGAAGAAGGCTTTCTTATCTCTTCTTTCTAGTCTTTGGAACTCTGCATTCAGATACTTATATCTTTCCTTTTCTCCTTTGCTTTTCACTTCTCTTCTTTTCACAGCTATTTGTAAGGCCTCCCAAGACAGACATTTTGCTTTTTTACATTTCTTTTCCATGGGGATGGTCTTGATCCCTGTCTCCTGTACAATGTCACGAACCTCATTCCATAGCTCATCAGGCACTCTATCTATCAGATCTAGGCCCTTAAATCTATTTCTCACTTCCACTGTATAATCATAAGGGATTTGATTTAGGTCATACCTGAATGGTCTAGTGGTTTTCCCTACTTTCTTCAATTTAATTCTGGATTTGGCAATAAGGAGTCATGGTCTGAGCCACAGTTAGCTCCTGGTCTTGTTTTTGCTGACTCTATAGAGCTTCTCCATCTTTGGCTACAAAGAATATAATCAATCTGATTTCGGTGTTGACCATCTGGTGATGTCCATGTATAGAGTCTTCTCTTCTGTTGTTGGAAGAGGGTGTTTGTTATGACCAGTGCATTTTCTTGGCAAAACTCTATTAGTCTTTGCCCTGCTTCATTCCGTATTCCAAGGCCAAATTTGCCTGTTACTCCAGGTGTTTCTTGACTTCCTACTTTTGCATTCCAGTCCCCTATAATAGTGATGGCTTAAAATGGTAAAATGAACCAGAAAACAACTCAGTTAAAATTATTTCTTCAGGTACACATAGATAATAGTCTTACCATTAAATACAAACCTTTGTGATTTTTTCATGTTTTTCTCTGATAGAATATTATATCCACAATGGAAATCTATACGTTTTAAGGAGCTTTTGTAGATTTTTTTTTTTTTTAGATGTGATCTATCAACTTTTTATTTTTAAATTTTTTTTGTTATTTACATTGTATTAATTTCAGGATACAGCAAAGTAGTTCATATATAATATTCATATGTATTTTTTTTTTTTTTTGGCTTCTCTGGTGGCTTAGACGGTAAAGAATCCTCCTGCAAAGCAGAAGATTTGGGTTCAATTCTTTTTTTTTTTTCTCTAATTTTATTTTATTTTTAAACTTTACATAATTGTATTAGTTTTGCCAAATATCAAAATGAATCCGCCACAGGTATACATGTGTTCCCCGTCCCGAACCCTCCTCCCTCCTCCCTCCTCCCTCCCCATACCATCCCTCTGGGCCGTCCCAGTGCACCAGCCCCAAGCATCCAGCATCATGCATCGAACCTGGACTGGCAACTCATTTCCTACATGATATTTTACATGTTTCATTGCCATTCTCCCAAATCTTCCCACCCTCTCCCTCTCCCACAGAGACCATAAGACTGTTCTATACATCAGTGTCTCTTTTTGCTGTCTCGTACACCGGGTTATTGTTACCATCTTTCTAAATTCCATATATATGTGTTAGTATACTGTATTTATGTTTTTCCTTCTGACTTACTTCACTCTGTATAATAGGCTCCAGTTTCATCCACCTCATTAGAACTGATTCAAATGTATTCTTTTTAATGCCTGAGTAATACTTCATTGTGTATATGTACCATGACTTTCTTATCCATTCATCTGCTGATGGACATCTAGGTTGCTTCCATGTCCTGGCTATTATAAACAGTGCTGCAATAAACATTGGGGTACACGTGTCTCTTTCCCTTCTGGTTTCCTCAGTGTGTATGCCCAGCAGTGGGGTTGCTGGATCATATGGCAGTTCTATTTCCAGTGTTTTAAGGAATCTCCACACTGTTCTCCATAGTGGCTGTACTAGTTTGCATTCCCACCAACAGTGTAAGAGGGTTCCCTTTTCTCCACACCCTCTCCAGTATTTATTGCTTGTAGACTTTTGGATTGCAGCCATTCTGACTGGTGTGAAATGGTACCTCATAGTGGTTTTGATTTGCATTTCTCTGATAATGAGTGATGTTGAGCATCTTTTCATGTGTTTGTTAGCCATCTGTATGTCTTCTTTGGAGAAATGTCTATTTAGTTCTTTGGCCCATTTTTTGATTGGGTCATTTATTTTTCTGGAGTTGAGCTGTAGGAGTTGCTTGTATATTTTTGAGATTAGTTGTTTGTCTGTTGCTTCATTTGCTATTATTTTCTCCCATTCTGAAGGCTGTCTTTTCAGCTTGCTTATAGTTTCCTTTGTTGTGCAGCAGCTTTTAATTTTAATTAGGTCCCATTTGTTTATTTTTGCTTTTATTTCCAATATTCTGGGAGGTGGGTCATAGAGGATCCTGCTGTGATGTATGTCGGAGAGTGTTTTGCCTATGTTCTCCTCTAGGAGTTTTACAGTTTCTGGTCTTTCGTTTAGATCTTTAATCCATTTTGAGTTTATTTTTATATATGGTGTTAGAAAGTGCTCTAGTTTCATTCTTTTACAAGTGGTTGACCAGTTTTCCCAGCACCACGTGTTAAAGAGATTGTCTTTAATCCATTGTATATTCTTGCCTCCTTTGTCAAAGATAAGGTGTCCATATGTGCGTGGACTTATCTCTGGGCTTTCTATTTTGTTCCATTGATCTATATTTTTGTCTTTGTGCCAGTACCATACTGTCTTGATGACTGTGGCTTTATAGTAGAGCCTGAAGTCAGGCAGGTTGATTCCTCGAGTTCCATCTAACTTCTCTCGTGCCTTCTATGGGAATTCCCTGAGCATGATATTGTATCTCATTCTTCTTTTCATTGTTCTCTATTAAACTTTTGAATAATTTATTTTATACTTAATAGCTTAGTGCACCACTTTATGGGGACATTTTATTACACAAGAAAGGAAATGTAGTGTTTACACATAAGATTCATTCATCCCAATATTTCAGTCAGCAAGGTCAAGAAATGTTTATACTTTAGGGAAACCCTGATGTACCAAATTCAGAAAACCTCTTCCAAAAATTTTGCAAATCTTCCATATGTTTCTGCCCTACTTCTCATGCTTTTCTACCTCTTTGGACATTGTCCACCAAGTTTTCTAATTCAATAGTGGTACAAATATTAATAACATATGTATAATCCTTAGAGTATTTTCCTCTTGGCTCTGCTGGCACATTTGATTCACTGGAGTACTTCCCATGAGCCATGGGCATATGTTGTGGTAAAACTGCATGTGGCTCATGCAGGTTAAAAATCCATATAAAAATCATGTCCATAAAGAACCACAGTAATGATATCTTGCTACACTTCACCATTTTTTTCTCCCATGCATGGCTACAAAGCAAAATGCACCAAAGAAAAAAATAGCTACAGAAAGAAGATAATTGCAAGTGTGTTGAGATAGAGTATTTTTACAAATGCTAAATATCTTAACCTAAACTTGAAGTAGTTACCAATATTTTTTTAATAGTTTCTGCCTCTTAATGTGATGCATTTGTAGAAATAGAGGTAAGATTGTAAAGTAAAAGCCAATGCAAACTTTCCTTTCCTTAGCACTGATTTAATAATCCTTAGCTTAGCATTTCATCAGGTGAAATAAATAATGAATAATTTGGGGTTGCCATTCCTTCCTGTATATATCAAGGATTCTGAAGAATGAGTCTTTTTATGTTTCATGTTTGTCATACTAATTTATTAATTTTCAGAAAATTATTCTGAGTTCAGTCCTACTCATTGAAAAATGTCTGATAAATATCACATACTTCAGTTTCAGGAGGAAATAGTATAGAATTCCAATTTGACCTTTAACTAGCTGTATGGTTTTGTTTATAATAATTAATCTCTCATTGTCAGTTTCTTCAAAGGTAACATAAGGTTACTGCAATGAATCAATGAGGTCCATGAGATAAGTACATAAACAGTACTGGCTCTCAAATAAGTTTCCTCCAGAATGGTTGCTATTGTTTTATAGTGGGACCATCTTCATCAAATGTAATAATTGATTTTATTTGTAGGAATAATAAAGAGAACAGGATTTACTGTGTGTGAATACATGCTTTAAAATTTTATATAATTTAATTTTACTTTTAATCATTAGCCATCACAATAATTCTATGAAATACCACCCTCATTTTTACAGTGGGGAAGAAAAAAAAACATATTACTCAGAGAGAGTTGTATTTTTAATCCAGATCTCTTGGGATGCAAATCCCGAATAATCCCACACAAAATAATTTAAATTAAGACCTAATGCTATATTTTTATAAGAATTTCTTTTCCTGTTTAGGTTAAAGATTATCTTCAAATATAGATACTAGTTAACAAACAGATATTTAGGGAGAAATAGAATATCTCTACGGAGAAGGCAATGGCAACCCACTCAAGTACTCTTGCCTGGAAAATCCCATGGATGGAGGAGCCTGGTAGGCACAGAGTTGGACATGACTGAAGCAACTTAGCAGCAGCAGCAGCAGCAGAATATCTCTATGGAAACCCACAGATCCTAAAAGTGATATAGGTGATTATATTTTCTTCCTTCATTATTCCTAATCATATGGGTTTGTGTGTTGATCTGACTAATTTGATTTGACTCCCCTTTTCCATTAAGAAAAAGTAACTTGCTTTTTTTCAGAGGAGTCAGAGAAACAGAATTCTGAACTAACTGTTGGACTATTCAAAAATAGTCTTAAGGTAATAATCTGAAAATACTCTAAATCGACTCATGAATTTTTTAATACGGTCATAATGAAGTTATTATATGGTTAGATGTCAGCAAGCACAGTCAGCAGTGAAGCAAATCATTCTAGAAAAAAAAAATTAGGGTTGTTATAAATCCAAACTATTACCCAAGATATAAAATTTAACCAATATTCTGCTCTCTTCTATGACAAATTGTCCTAACTTATAAACCTAACACCAATAAAAAGATCCTTAATTAATAGGGAAAGACAGATAATTTGAATTTTGTGTCATAATGCCAGAGCTTCCCACATAGCTCAGTGATAAAGAATCCACCTGCCAGTGCAGAAGATTCAAGAGATCCAGGTTCTTGATCTGGGGTTGGAAAGATCCCCTGGAGGAGGAAACAGCAACTCACTCCAGTATTCTTGCCTGGGAAATCCCATGGACAGAGGGGCCTGGAGGGCTACAGTTCATAGGGTTGCAAAGAGTTGGACATGACTGAGCACGTAGGCAACTTTATTAATACTGATGGTGCAAACTCTTTTGAGTTTATATTTGTTCATAGCATTACTTGTGACTTCTTAGGAGTCTTAAAGTTAGGAATAGTAAAATCAGTACATATAGAGAATGTGAGAAGCTAATTTATGTTTCCAGTTATATTGTAGAATTTTTGGAGCTTCCCACCCATGTCTCACAATTTAGATAAAATAAGGAAAACAATCACTCAATCCTTAATAGACATTTACATATTGTTGCTTTTTCAAATAGTAGCATTTAAGGAATGCTGGTGATCTTTTCTCAAAGAAGCTATTCTTACAATTTACTGTGAAATAGCAGATGTGTCCTAACAATCATTTCCAGTTATTTTATTTAACCCCAAATTTTATTTAACTCAATGGCAAATATTTGCTTTATATAGGTTGATTTTCATTTTCAAAGATCCACAAGCCTAATTTGACACTGAGCTATCCAAGACACTAGAATTCATTAAAAAGAAAGAGACATAAAGGAACATGAAGCTTGCTATCCTAAGATCCTTGGGACTAGAAAAAACGTGAATGAGCCATTAGTAAGGAAAGTATGAAATGATGACTTAGAGACTTGGATATATTTTTTATTACATTACCAAAAACATCCCAGAAATGGTTGACACCTCACACCCCAGAAATGATTTACAGATTAGAGTCATAAATAGCTGTTAGTTGCAGAGGATTGTTCATTGAGAACAATGACTTTCAAATTTTAAATATCTATCAAATACTTGAGTTGCCATACATTTGCCTACAGGAATTGTGCTTGTAAGGCTTGCTTTTCTTACAATTGCTCTTAAACGTTTTTCTCTAGTCATTGAGGATTAGCAAAAGGATAGGTTCATTTTAATGTGAACATCACATTTTTTCCCAGTGCACTGGCCACCATTGACCTCAGTTGGAATTTTCCCTAAATCAGCAGCAGCTCCACTTTCTGCTATACAGAGGAGTAAATGAAAAGAAAGCTCAGGTTTGTAGAGAAAACAAACAAACAAAAAAAAGTGAAAATTTTCACAATGTTACAATAAATTACATGCTACAAATCAACAAACCTACACCTTAAAATTAAGTATTCTACTGCAAAAACTTCTCTCCTGACACTAGAATGTAAAAGCTACAAGTCAATGAGAATTCACAAAATGAATGATATTGAAATTTGTTATTGTTGTTGTTATTCAGTCACTAAGTCATGTCCAGCTTTTTGCCGCCCCATTGACTGCAGCATGTTAGGCTTCCCTGTCCTTCACTATTTCCTAGAGATTGCTCAGATTCATGTGCATTGAGTCAGTGATTGTATCTAACTAACCATTTCACCCTCTGCCGCCCCGTTCTCCTTTTGCTTTCAATCTTTTCCAGCATCAGGGTATTTTTCAATGAGTTGGCTCTTCACATTAGGTGGCCAAAGTATTGCTGCTTCAGTCACCAACAGTCCCTCCATTGAATATTCATGGTTGATTTCCTTTAGGATTGACTGGTTTGATCTCTTTGCAGTCCGACAGACTCTCAGGAGTGTTCTCCAGCACCATCATTTGAAAGCATCAATTTCTGGGCATTCAGCCTTCGTTATGGTCCAACCCTCACATTCATACATGACTACTGAAAAACCTATAGCTTTGACGATATGGACCTTTTTGGTAAAATTATATCTCTGCTTTTAAATATGTTGTCTAGGATTGTCATAGTCTTCCAAGGAGCAAGCATCTTTTTATTTCATGGCTGCAGTCATTGTCCTTAGTGATTTTGGAGCCCAAGAAAGATAAATGGGTCACTGCTTCCACTTTTTCCATTTCCATTTGCCATGAACTGATGGGACTGGATGCCATGATCTTAGTTTCTTAAATGTTGAATTTTAAACTAGTTTTTTCACTCTCTTCTTTCATCCTCACCCAGAGGCTCTTTAGTTCCTCTTCACCTTCTGCCATTTGAGTGGTATCATCTGCATATTTGAGGCTGTTGATATTTTTCTGGGCAATCTTGATTCCAGTTTGTGCATCATCCAGCCTGGCATTTCACATGATGTACTCTGGGGCTTCCCTGGTGGCTTAGAGGTTAAAGCATCTGCTTGCAACGTGGGAGACCTGGGTTCGATCCCTGGGTCAGAAAGATCCCCTGGAGAAGGAAATGCCAACCCACTCCAGTATTCTTGTCTGGACAATCCCATGGAGGGAGGAGCCTGGTAGGCTACAGACCATGGGGCTGCAAAGAGTCAGGCACAACTGAGCTACTTCACTTCACTTCATTCTGCATAGAATTGAAATAAGCAGGGTGACAAAATACAGCTTGGATGTATCCCTTTCCCAATTTGGAACCAGTCCGTTGTTCCATGTCTGGTTCTAACTGTTGCCTGTTGACCTGCATACAGGTCTCTCAGCAGACAGGTAAGGTGGTCTGGTATTCCCATCTCTTTAAGAATTTTCCACAGTCAAAGACTTTACTGTAGTTAATGAGGCAGATATTGAAATTAATTGGTTAAATGATTTCTGCTACTGTTAGTTATGATGACAAAATAAAGACTTCATTGCTCTTTCATGGACTATACTAGTAGCCTGACAAAATAGAACTTCTATTAAGGGAATATTAATGTAGATAAAATAAAAATATAATGTAAAAATCAGAATATACACATATAGATAGAGAGAGAATGCTAATAGTATGTAGATAGAGAGGTTTGGAAGAAAAAAAAAATGTTCTCCAGAAGGTAATGCTTTATTTTAGATATTGACATACTTTGGTTTCCTTAGCTCATGCCACAGATCCAATATACTTAATGGCCACTCTGCCTCCTTTCTACTCTTGACTATCTAATACCTGAGAAGACCACCAAAACAGATACATGACCTGGATTCCTTTATTCCATTATCTGGGCCTTCAGATGGGTAGGAGGTTGAGAAGGTGAGTGTGAGTCTGACTCAAAACTTAAGAAATCTGGCATGTAGCTCAAGATTCATCTTCCATGATTTGCCTATTGGAAACATATGCACTGAATGGCCTTTTTCCTGACACATTTGGCTTTTCTATACTACACTAGGAAACAATCATTATACGAGAAACTAGGTGACAGACATTAGGATAGGATGATTTATGGAGGTTGAAGAAAAGACACAGAGTACCCCGATAAGAGGGGATCCTGTGGAGACACTTTTAAAGAGTCAAGAGGTACCTTTTCTCCTCTTGTATTTCCTAGGTTTGAGAAAAACATAGATTTTAATCCTTGCTTTTCATGTGAAGGATATATTGTTTTTATAAGATTTTTAAAAATATTTTTAGCCTGATGCCAATTTGTAAACTAGAGATTTTATAAAGTAACATTCTATGTGAAACACAAATCTGACATGTCATAAAAACTTACTTCAAAACAAGTTATCTATTTCATTAACTTTTAAACAATCTCCTGAATTATGTTAGCAGGGCATAGTAGGTTTCCTTTCAGAGCCAAATCCCAGTGCTATACATGGATAATCCCCTTTTCTGTGTCTTCTGTTTGTGTTTTCTCCTGGAGGTTACTCAAAAGAAGAAGAAGAAAAAATGAGAAACTACACAGAAATAACAGAGTTTATCCTCCTGGGACTGTCAGATGACCCACAACTTCAGGTTGTGAGCTTTATCTTTCTGCTCATCACCTACATGCTCAGCATCACTGGGAACTTGACCATTATCACCCTGACCCTGCTGGATGCCCACCTCCAAACCCCCATGTATTTCTTCCTCAGAAATTTCTCCTTATTAGAAATTTCATTCACAACTGTCAGTATACCCAAGTTCCTGGCCACCATTATTACAGGAGATAAAACCATCCCTTTTAATGATTGTATGGCTCAGTTATTTTTTTTAATTTTCTTGGGAGTCACTGAGTTTTATCTTCTGGCTGCCATGTCCTATGACCGTTACTTTGCCATCTGCAAGCCGCTGCATTACTTGACCATCATGAATCACAAAGTCTGCACACTGCTTGTCTTGGCATCTTGGCTGACTTCATTCTTAATCATATTCCCATTAGTAATGCTCTTCCTACAGCTTGATTATTGTAAGTCCAATGTTATTGACCATTTTAGTTGTGATTATTTCCCTTTATTATACCTTTCTTGTTCAGACACCAAATTTCTAGAGATAGTAGGGTTTTCCTGGGCTGTGTTTATTCTCTTGTTCACTTTAGCATTAATAATTCTGTCCTACACATATATCATCAGAACAATTTTGAGGATCCCTTCTACCAATCAGAGGACAAAGGCCTTTTCCACCTGTTCTTCCCACATGATTGCCATCTCCATCTCTTATGGCAGCTGCATTATCATGTATATGAATCCATCAGCAAAGGACAGAGTGTCTTCGAGCAAGGGGGTGGCTGTGCTAAACACCTCCATAGCTCCCATGCTGAACCCCTTTATCTATACCCTAAGGAATCAGCAAGTCAAGCGAGCCTTCATGGACACAGCAAGGAAGACTGTATTTTTCTCAAGTAAATGAAAAATAAAAGTCCTGTTTTATGAATTAGACCCATAAGATGAAAAGCAATTAAATGAAAATCTAGGAATTTCAAAACCTCTTAATATTCACACAGCCTCCCTAGATTCATTTTTAATCATTCATATTTTTATTGCCAGCAGTTTATCAAGGATATTTGCATATGTATATTTTCTTCTTGCCATTTAAACTTGAATTCTTCATATATATATATATATATATATACACACATCATATACACAAATATATGCTTATAGAGTATACAGTTTTTTTCCATTCAATTTGCAATCCTTTTCTCATGTACTTTTCTTCCTTTAGGGCTGGTTTTTCTAGTCTGTAACTATGGGAGTGATTTTATTTCCTTCTTTGAAACATTTTTTTATGGTAATAGAAAAATTAGTTTTTTTTATATAAATTAATTTCATTATTTCACACTAATTTTTAGAAAATTAAAGTCAGAAAGAGGCAGAACAGGTGCTCACAAGAGAGAATAGTGTTTTACAATCTCACCAGAAATCAGGTTTTCTAGAAATTAAATGCATATTAAATCATATTTAATCTTATTTTTAATTTAGTACACAGAGACTATAAACATAATCCGACAGTCTTATTAGAATCTTGCACACAACCTCCTCTTCATACTGTGGCCTACTTTGAAACTATGTGAAAAACAGTACAACTAAAAGAAAAATGTAATTACATTTTCTTGAGAAATCAAAAAACGTTTCCCATTATGGAGTTTAACATTTTCTGTGCTGTTGTTCAGTCACTCAGTCATGTCCAACTCTTTGCGACCCCATGGACTGCAGACTCCCCGGCTGCAGAAGACTGCACCCAGGTTTCCCTGTTCCTTACTATCTCATGGAATTTGTTCAAACTCATGTCCATTGAGTCGATGATGCCATTCAAACATCACTATATTATTCTTCAATTCAAAAAACTATTATAATGAATAGTTGCTTAGGGAAAATTATGATATAGATCCTGCTTTGGGGAAATGCCAATTTTAACATATATATAATAACTATTCTTTTAAGAAGCCTGAAGAAACTGGCAACTTAAAAACTTGAGAGCTGTGTGTTAAGTTTTTAGGTGGGCAATATGAGCAGCCCAGGAGACAGTGTCTCAAATAACTCTGAGAAACTGTTCCAAAGAGGTACGGGGGAAAGATAGTGTATATGTGATTTTGATATACAGTTAAGCACACATTTATTTTAGAATTTCTCCTGGTCTTATGAAGCTTCTGCCAGTCATGAGAAACAATTTGTACCATGAAGAATTTTAGTACTTTTCTAGATATGAGGAGATACAAGAATTGGGCTCATAAAATCAGCTCCTGAGTGTATCTAACTATCTGAAGACCTGTCTTGGCAGTTTTCCTGGAGCAGAGGGTGCCTCATTTCTTCTCTCTACCCTCACTCCTTCAGGGAGTGTTGAAGGTCAGCAGTTGCAGCAGCACATGATTTAATCCTTGTAGAGGTTATATGGCAAGTACCCATGCCAATTGCCAATTTGTAGTTGCTGGATACCAAATTTGACTACATTTGCTATGGTCAGTTGTATATTTAAATAAATGCTTGATGTTAAGCTGGTCTTTTGATAATCAATAACTAAGTTTTTTTTTAATAACTTTCTCATATCTGTGGCTATTTTGAGATAATAGCTTATACATACAATTCTTTTAATTGTCTCTTTAAGTGATATGCCTAATCAGTATTAGAGAAACTAACAGTACCAAAGTTTTACTATACACAAAACTGAGATTTTCTTGTTAAAAATGCTTATTTTAAGCAGTAGAGTATGATATCATATGGAAAATGTACTGATTAGAATTTATATGAACAATTGTACAAGATCATACAATTCTGGCCCTGAACATTTTTTTCTGTTTTCTATGAAGTCAAAAACTGAAATAATAATGGAGAGTGCTCAAACTCATCCTACACTTTTAAACCATTATTATAGAAAGACTGTAATCATAATTCATTGAACTAAGTTTTGATATTCTTGTACAATACTCAGTTGAGAGTCTTAGATACATCATTTGCTGAAACACACAGAAAATAACTTATAAACCATACTGAGGCGATTTCCACACTGTAGGGAAGTCATGCAGTTACTTTTTCTTCCCCTCATGTTGGACATTTATAATTTCTAAGCTTAATTGGAAATGTGAAAATACTGAAGTTAGACTTGATTGATAACTGTGACTTCTTAATAACTAAAAAAAAAATTATACCATAGACTGTAGAGAGGTGTAGTTCTGGTAATTAAAAGAACTGTAAAATTATTGCAAAAGATATGAGAGAGTTTATGTTGATATTATCAGATAATACAGCTCTGTACATAACACTATGCAAATTCCTTAGTGGTTATTATAAATGTTTGCAATCTGTATGAGCATTTTGATTATCAATATCACCAGTCAAGACATACTTTTTCTATAAAAGGGTCATATATTAATAATTTAGAATTTGTAGACCATGAGTCCTTGAGGTAACTAACTGTCCCTCTCTGTAGTGTGGATGCAGCTATGAACAACATGTAAATGAAAGGCCTAAAGTATGTCTAATAAAGCTTTTAATAAAAATAGTTCATGAGCCAAAATTGCCCAATAGGCTATAGATAGTCTATCCACTTGCTGTCTTAAAATTTCCCATAAACTTTGACCAATTGGGCAACAATCTTATAAAATATTTTCAGAGAAAAAGATAAGATAAATATTTCTGCAAGAGAATAACATTTACAGGTACCTCATAAAGCTGTTGGCAGGATTCGAAGAGGCAATATGAAGAAAACAATTAAAATAGGTCTGCTGCTGCTGTGGCTGCTGCTAAGTCGCTTCAGTCGTGTCTGACTCTGTGCGACCCCATAGACGGCAGCCCACCAGGCTCCCCTGTCCCTGGGATTTAGGTCTGGACTATAGATTTTTTTTAAGTTATTTATTTTAATTAGTGGCTAATTACTTTACAATATTGTATTGGTTTTGCCATACATCAACATGAATCTGCCACGGGTGTACACGTGTTCCCAATTCTGAACCCCCCTCCCATCTCCCTCCCCATACCATCCCTCTGGGTTATCCCAGACTATAGTCATTGCTGAAAAAAAAATTATCTCTACCCTCCTCTTTCTTTTTCTCCTTCTCATTATTATCAGAACTACTATTAAAAATGTAAAGAATTTATATATATATATATATGTATGAGTTTCTAATCTTTTTCTAAGCTCAGTAAACATTGTTATGGTCTGTGACATGTTATTGATTATTTACATAGTCTTTTACATGCTTAAAAGACTTTATAGTGTAGAATAATTTTCTATAGTGATCTTAAAATACTTTGCAGAATCTCATCCTTGAGTACCATAAAGCTCCATTTCTTTTTTAAAATTTCTTAGCATATGTACTTTATTGAAGTATAGTTGACTTACAGTGTTTCAGGTACATAGCCAGGTAATTCAGTTACACATATACACATATATTATTTTTCAAATTATTTTCCATTATAGTTTATTACACGATATTGTTTATAGTTCTCTGTGTGATATAATAAAACTTTGTTGCTTGTTGTATATCTATTTTTATAATTAGAAATATAGAATTTTATTAATATGAAGTCAAGTTGAATCAAAATGTCAGATTTTTTATTTAGGAAAAAATTCATAATTTTCTAAGAGAGAGAGAGAGAGATATATATATATACGCTACAAATACTATGTATATATATGTATATGAAAACTGTTCTACTATGCTTGATAAAAGCTTGAGAAAAGGACATAAAAAAAAGTAGAAGAGATGGAGAAATCTGAAAACAAAAGCTAAATGAGATGGGAGCACTGAATATCAAATAGAAAAAGTGAAACCAACTAGATAAAAGTAAAAGATCATCCTGTGGTCCAGTTCTTCTTAAACATGGCTGCTCCTTAGAATCGTATCTGGAGCTTTGGAGAAAAAAAGCAATACCTGGGCATTTGTATTTTTCAAAAAATTCCAAGACATTTCAGATATGCATCTTTATTTTAAAAGGTGATTATAGGTTTTCCTATTAAATGTTAGTGTTGATGATATAGAATTCTATTGTTGCCCAATCATGATACAATGATATTAAGGAGTAATAGTTACATAATCACAATAGTAAAAGATGTTTTTCAATTTTCACAATCATTAGCCAGAGAGCATTTAAAGATCAATGCAGGAACCTAATAATATAAAATGATTCCATACTGTTTGGGAGGTTAAGCAGAGAGATATAGTATTTGGAAGTACATACATGCACAGGTTTTCATCCACCCAGTCAGTCTATGTCTTTTGGTTGATGCATTTGACTCATTTACATTTAAGGTGATTATCAATATGTATCATCCTATTATCATTTTCTTAATTGTTTTGGGTTTATTTTTTGTAGGTCTTTTCCTTGTCTTGTTTCCTGCTTAGAGAAGTTCCTTTAGCATTTGTTGTAAAACTGGTTTGGTGATGCTGAATTCTTTCAATTTTTGCTTATCTGGAATCTTTTGATTTCTCCATCAAATCTGAATGAGGCTTGCTGGGTAGAGTATTCTTGATTGTAGGTTCTTCTCTTTTCATCACTTTAAATATATCATGTCATTCCCTTCTGGCTTGTAGAGTTTCTGTTAAAAAGTCAGTGGATAACTTGATGGAAGTTCCCTTGTAGGTTATTTTTCCCTTGTTACTCTTAATATTTAATAAAGTTCTTATATAACTTAGAATTATGAAAGAACCTTGAAGCTCCAACAACAATGAAGTCTAAGGATAAGTAATGAAGTGTATATGTAGAAAACTTTCATGTGCCAAGAATATGACTAAAACTAAAGTCGACTGAGTGCTATTTTTGTAAGATTTCACATCTATTTTATTACTCAAAAATAGTAAATAATTGTGATAAATGAAAAAAGTATTATTTTGTAGAAGTCCTCATTGAACTCTTCTGTGGGATGAACATCAACATTCCCAAGAGAGATTCACTATAGAAGAGAGTCAGGAGGCTCTGAGAACACCAATGGTAGCTTCCAGAAATCCCTGACGTTCCACGTCATAGCACAGCTGTCGCCTGGGCTTTGTTCCCAGGAGATCAACACAGGTCTCTCTTCATAGGTCACAACAGCTAAACTTGAATATTTGAGCATTTAGTGCAACTAAATGCCAGATCCTAGTTTAAGACTCTACACACTTAATACCCCACGTTGCCATGTCACTTGCAGTTCTCACTTTAAATATTGCTCCCTTAAACTTCTAGACCAACGTTATTGAAGAGGATGATAGAAGTTCCATATCTTCTTAAGGTTTTTGATGTTCCATTTTTATTTTTCATGAATCATCATAAAATAGATAAAAAATAATCAAATTTGATTTGTGTGATGTTTACTAGTGTCTGGCAGAGTAGTGATGATTTATCTTCTATTATTCACAGCAGAAATGTGAATATCTAAAATAAGATAAGGGAGCTATTATGATTTTAACAAACCAGATATGCAGAATGATAGAAACATCCAGTGGAGCTGGGAATCAGCTGAATGGCTTTGGATTAATAGGAGAGGTTTTCCTCTACATTTCTGGAATATCCTTTTGGATTAGTCACCTCATGTAAAAGATAAATATGGGGTAGAACTCCAAGGGAATAAAACAGTTGTTCATAAAGTTTAATAGCTGAGAAGCAAAGATGTTCAAATGGAAAATATACTGGGCTGAAGTCTGGGTAATGGAGCTGCTACTATCTGAGGCAAGTAGTTATTTTTCAGTTCGTGCTTCAGTGCAAAATAAAAAATTGATAAATACTGCATATTCTTTTAAGCTCAAAAATATACACAGTCTTCTATATATATAAAGTTTCTATACATATATACATAGAAAATCTTAGAGAATGTCAAACATTAATGATTTCAAAGGAATTATCAGATAAACCATTAAGTGAATGATATTTAATATATAAAATAATTATATTTTCTTGTAAGTAATATCTAATACCTATAGCCTATTCATGTTGATAATTACATTCATAAACCCCAATTTGCAAAACCAATATCATATTGTAAAGATTAAAAATAAAATTAAATTTTAAAAATAAAGCTGGTAATTAAATTATCTAATCATTAAATATTTTAAAGTTTATTTTATTTGCTAAGAAAATCGTGAATTGATTTCTTGTTCCATAAAAGGTGTTGTTACTTTATTCTTTTAAGTTTCATTTATATCTTATGATGGAATTAAGATCATCCACTTCTCTTTTAGATGGCAGTGTTTTCTGATACCTGACAAAAAATGATGTATGTTTTATAGGATTATCCCAACAAAACTGCAAGGACTTGCATAAACTAGACAAAGCAAAAAGTATCAAATTCATTTATCATCTCTGAATAATATGACTCATATAAAGATTTCCTAACTTTTCCTGTTAGATTTAGAATAAGAGAACTATTATATAAAACATGACCCACAAATACATTTTAAGAAAAATTGTAAATAAGGTATTAAAAGAAAACAATATTGGCATGAATTAGATAGAATGCTTTTAGAAATGATGATGATATTGGTCATCATGAATTATATTTTTCATCACTTCCTTTTAATACACTTTCTATCTAAATATATTTAAAAGAAGAAAAAAGAAGGGAAAAAGAGAAAGAAATGAACCACACAGTGATCACAGAGTTTGTCCTTCTAGGCCTTTCTGATGATCCTGAGCTTCAGATTGTGATTTTCCTCTTTTTATTAATCACATATGTATTAAGTGTCACTGGAAACCTGACCATCATCACCCTAACCTGGGTGGACTCCCATCTCCAGACACCAATGTATTTCTTCCTCCGAAACTTCTCTTTCTTAGAAATCTCCTTTACTACTGTGTGCATCCCTAGATTTCTGGGGGCAATTATTACCAAAGACAAGACTATTTCTTACAACAATTGTGCAGCCCAACTATTTTTCTTTATTTTCATGGGGGTGACTGAATTTTACATTTTAACCGCCATGTCCTATGACCGCTATGTTGCCATCTGCAAGCCCCTGCATTACACAACCATCATGAGCAGGAAACTCTGCAGCCTGCTTGTGCTCTGTGCTTGGCTTGGTGGGTTTCTGACCATTTTCCCACCCCTTATGCTTCTCCTCCAGCTGGATTACTGTGCTTCCAATGTCATTGATCACTTTGCATGTGACTATTTTCCCCTTTTACAATTGTCTTGTTCAGATACATGGTTCCTAGAAATAATTGGTTTTTACTTTGCTTTGGTTACCTTGCTATTCACTTTGGCCTTAGTGATTTTGTCATATATGTACATTATCAGGACTATTCTGAGAATCCCATCTGCCAGTCAGAGAAAAAAGGCCTTCTCCACTTGTTCCTCTCACATGATTGTCATCTCCATCTCCTATGGAAGCTGTATATTCATGTATGCTAATCCCTCAGCCAAAGAAAAGGCATCATTGACAAAAGGAGTAGCTATTCTCAATACCTCTGTGGCCCCCATGCTGAACCCCTTCATCTACACCCTGAGAAACCAGCAAGTGAAACAAGCCTTCAAAGACATGGTCTATAAAGCAGTCTTTTCTGCCAATAAATGATTTTTTGGTCAACTTTAAATGGCAGTTTGGTTAATTCCTGAAATTCCTTAAAGTCTGTATAACTATGGTTGGTCTTTATAGTCTCTTAACATGCCACCTGACAGTTAATATATTATTTTCCCAGTCTGCTGCTTCTACTTCCATTCCTGTTTCTCCAGTGTATTATTTTTTGACATTTAAAAATATAATAAGGTTATTTCTCATGCAGAACTTTTGTAAGAATGAAATGTATTTCTTTAATACATAGCACAATGTGAAAGATGGCTTTAATTCTCTTCAACAGTCCTTGAAAAGATCCTATGATACCACCTTGTACTTCAAATATAGAGTTTCAAAATGAGTGTGTAATTTCCTGTGTATTTTCAAGATGGACATTAATATTTCCTATGGTTTAAAGAATCTATATATTCTGTGTGATATTATGTGTGAAGTGAAAATATCTCCTGTCATATCAACAAACAAGAAACGTCACAGCCATCAGCAATTTCTGGTCTCCAAATGTGAATGAGAGCTCCCAAAACTGAGAACCAGTAGAGTCTCATTCCCTCATGGTGATTGCTGAGTACCTAGGGGTGATGCAAGAAGTAGCCACTTGCAACTCTTTAAGGTGAACAAGGGAACCGGATTTGGCCCCAGATAGCTGAGAAGGAAATGGCAACCCACTCCAGTGTTCTTGCCTGGAGAATCCCAGGGACGGGGGAGCCTGGTGGGCTGCCATCTATGGGGTCAAACAGAGTCGGACATGACTGAAGCGACTTAGCAGTAGCAGTAGCAGCTGAGGTGTTTATGAAAGGAATTAATTCAGTGGACCTAGAGGTTGCATCTTCCCATACCTAGAATGTTAAATTCCTTAATTTGATACCTGATCTTTGGTGTTCAGACTGCCTGCTCTCTTTGTTGCGAACTTGTTTATAGTGTGACTCCCTCTCCTGTCTTCTTGAAGCAGTTTTCTCAGAGCTACTGAGGTGCTGTTTCCTGGGCTCAGAGTCCTAAACATTCCCATCAAATAAAATAGCTCTCTTCTTTCAGGTTGTGACTATATTTTTTTAGTCGGCATACGCTAAATTCAGTCCAAAGAGGTATGTACTCATGCATCAGACTTTTAATGTCAAGATATTTATTTTGTGAAACTCAATACATGTCTTGAAGGTAAATATTGATCATGATATCATGTAATTTGTATATAATTCACATGTTTGCTATTATATTGGAAAAAAATTCATTCAAATAATTCAGAATAATTTCAATAAAACTAAAACACTGCCACTTTTCTGAATTTAGTGATAATATTTGTGATGGTTATTTTGATGTCTTTGTTAAGTGTTTAAAAATCTCCATTTGTTTAGGGTAAAAATTTTGAGGTTTATTTTATTTGATTGGGTTATTTTCTGTTTCTTCTTTTCCCTTGTAACTTGATGTTTTTACCTACACCAAGTGGCGGTTCAACTGCCACTCCAGTATTTTGGAGTTGGATTTGTTCAGGACTTCATCATCATCAAGTCCACCAAGAGATTTGGGGGCGACTCACATATTTTATGAGCATGACTTTGGGATGCTTCAGAGGGCCCCTGAGACAACCCAAAGAGCTATTAAACCACCTGGGTTCATTAGACATGTTAGGTTACATGGGAAATATTGTTGAAGGGATGATAAATCTTCTCAGATCATACTATACGGTTGACTTACTAATATATATATATATACTAAAATTATGTGGAATTCGTATAGATCTGATATACCCTGATAAAAATGTGCTCAATTATAATTATAGTTATCATATTAGTGTTACGTATCACAGCAATGGCCAAGCTACTTTGTCAATTGCAATTTAATCAGATTTTAACATGCCTTCTATGGTCTCACTGTGATGCCTTTGCAAGAATACAGCTATTTCAAGATTTATGGAAAAGACTTTTCTAAGAGTAACCAATAAAAACTTTTGTTTGTTTGTTATCTGGTAAACTGGTAACAGGATGGAATTTAGCCATTCTCTATGTTAAGAGAACAAAGTTTTCTTAGAATGAAGCTTTCAATAACAGATTATGAATTTCTTTGCCTTTAAGTATTTTATTTGTTTTTTAAATCTTTTGTTACTTTGGTAAAGTAAATAAGAATTATTAAAGATTATGATACATGTAAAAGCTCATTCTGCTTCTACAAGAAATAACCCTTCACTGTTAGACTTTTGCTATTTGATGTCCTTAAAACATGGCAATAATCTACTCCTAAATTAGAGAATTAAAAATGAGTTAACAATAGCTGTATATCAAAGAGTCAGGGCTATGGGAAATCCAAGATGGCCGCTTGGATTTTTCAGGCTCCCCGACAAATCTCATTTTTATTTGATGGGTTAAAGCCTTCCCTGGCTACAGGGTTAATGCCCTCACAATGACAAAAAAATTATATTTCACTTAATATTAAGTTCTAGTTTTGTTAATTAAGGTGTGTGTTTACTACGACTCACTCCTGAGATAGTTCCTTACTGTTACGTTATATTGATAAAGGTTTAATTAAGTTATTAAAAAGGACACTCTAAGTTTGTTTCTTAAGCTTATTTCTATAACCAACCTTTCGATGTACAACCAGGAGAGTCACACCTGTCTATAGTCATTTAACCAAGTCAGATCACCCAGGATGTGCTGGGCTATACCTAATGAAATTTCTTGACTTAAATTCTTGCTTGTGACCTTATTACCAGCTGCTAGCTGTACTATTTTCTATGTCTCTTGTATCAGAAGATTGTTTCTTATGTTAATAAATGTGTGACTGAGCCTGTGATAAAATGCTGATAAGCAGTTCCATGATGTCAATGATTGTAATAATGTAACTCTAGATATGGGAAGAAGCAACAAGAGGGACTATTTTCCTGGACCAAGAGGCTAGTAAGACAGGTATGGTCCAGAGACTTTTGCTGCTCACAAGACCTGGTCCAATAACAGCACCCTGAGTGGTGAAGATCAATGAAATCTTCCCCGGACCTGGAATGAGCCTTCCCAGCATTGCGGGGCACAATGGGCATGAAATGCACTCAAAGCATGGTCAATATGTGGACCCTGCTGACTAGGAGTTGGCACTTGCCAGCTGCCTCTACAAAGATTATATCATGACCACTGCAAGCTGCTGACCTTCAACACCCCTTAAAAGGAGCTCAGGATGGAGATCAGAAATAAGGCACTCTGTGCTCTGGGAAAAGCCCAGAAGAACTGGCCTTCAGATAGTAAGATGTTTTCAGGTAAAGATTTTATGAGCCCAAATTCTTGCATCTTCTTGTACCTAGAGAAACACTAATGTCACAAACCAATGTCTGGCCCTGGTTCTCCTGGCTAGCACCTGAGCAGCTTTCCTACTTCTTTTAATCTTTGGGCCATATACCTTTAACTTTTTTGTTAAGTTTGTTTCTTCTAGAATACAAGAAATCTCCAAGTGGTAGTACAACAAGAATATCCTCTGACCAACCCAAAGACAATGCTGAAACAAATCACCCTATCATTCCATGGACTCTCATCTCCCTCCATAAATGCACACTGACAAAGAAGCAGGCAAAGGGAGCCCAGAGCCCCATGACACCCCTGTACAGCCTGAAGAAGCCAGAGTGGTCATCGTTCCTCTTCTCCTGAGACTCAGTTCCCAAATGCCTAAGGGGGCAATAGGTAGATAGTTAGACATGAACAGGGTATGAACAGGGGCCAAAGAATTGGCCCTAAAAATAAAGGAAGGGAGGAATGTGGTGACCCAGGGACTAAAAAGCAGATAAAACCAAAAAGGGTCTTGGAATGCAGGAACGGAAAAAGCAGACACATATGGTCCTTCCCTCCCCCATGTCATAACTATTAACAGATTTCAGGTCCTCCTGAGCAGTATAACCTGTCTCCCCTCCTACCCCACACAAGGAAGGTATTTGCCTTACTCTTCCCTACCCAATATGCATGTCTCATTCAATCAGCAAGTGACCCTCAAGATACCTATCCCATTCCTTGTACTTGTACCCTGGGTATAAAAGTGGACTAAGGACTGTTCAACGTTGGTTCTCCCTTGAGCTGGCTCACTGTTGTAACAGCGTCTCTCATTCTTTTTTCTTTCTTTTTTTAAAAAATTTATTTATTCTTTTATTGAAGGGTAATTGTTTTACAGAATTTTGCTGTTTTCTGTCAAAGCTCAACATGAATCAGCCATAGCTATACATATATCCCCTCCCTTTTGAACCTCCCTCCCAACTCCCTCCCAATCCCAACCCTTTTGATGCAGAGCCCCTGTTTGAATTTCCTGAGCCATACAGCAAATTTCCCTTGACTATCTATTTTACATATGGTAATGTAAGTTTCCATGTTGCTCTTTCTCACCCTCTCCTCCCCTCTCCCCATGTCCCTAAGTCTATTGCCTCTCAGCCTTTTAACTAAGATCAAGTGTAGTATCTCTTCTAATCAGCATCTCCCACTCTAATAAACTTTATTTCCCTCTCATTCTATATGTCTGGAAATTCTTTTCCAACCTGTTAATGGCCCATGACAATATCTTCTATATTTGTGTTTGGAGATTCCTTGGTAAGCTGATTAAAGTTTGGGTCATATCTATTTTGATCCTGTAGTGTCTCTAGTGCTCCTATAGTATCTAAAGCTAGAAGAATCTCAATAAATATTTTTTGAATGAATAACAGTGATTGAGTCAATAGATGAGGTTTATTTAATTTTCTGGCCTTTCTAAAATTAGATTAAAAGGAATATGAGTTGTAAATTCCTGTAAAATTACTAGATTTTATGCTTTCCTTAATTACTGTAACACTAACAATCAATCAGATGAAAACAGGACCTCTGGTAGATCCTTCTCAACAGTTAGTACTATTATTATGGAAAAAAAACCCTGAAAAGTGTTTTTGAAGAGTTTGAACAGTTTAAAGTGTATTTAATCCAAAATTTCTCATAAATTTCATTGGAATTCACTGAGTATGATATTTGATCTCATTCTTATTTTTATTATGCTGTATTTGATTTTGAATTTTTCTTTTATTTAGTAGCACAGAGAGCAACTTTATAGAGGCATTTTATCACATAAAGGAAAATGTAATGTTTACTCATAAGATTCATTCATCACAGTAGTTTAGTCGGCAAGGGGGAAAAGGTCTATTCTTCAGAGAAATGGTGATTTAGGATATTCAGGAAATCCCTTCCAAAATCCTGTACATTTAGATATCTTCACATAGATAGTAAGCAAAATAATCCATATGCTTCTGCCTTAGTTCTCATGCTTTTCTATCTGTTTGGATATTATCTACAAAGTTTTCTGTTTCAATAGTGATATAAATGTTGATAATATGTTTATAATCCTTAGTGTATTTCCTCTTGGCCCTGTTGTCACATTTGATTCGCTGGAGTATTTCCCATGAGCCTTGGCCATATGGTGGATAAAGCAACATTTGCCTCATGCAGGTTAAAATTCATATAGAAATCACATCCAGAAAGGACCACAGTAACTCCATATCTTGCTTCCCTTCACTGTGTTTGCTCCCATGGCTTCCATGTAACATGTATCAAGGAAATTTATCTATAGAAATAAGGTAATTTCAAATGTGGTGAGATAAAGTATTCTTAGAAATGCTCGATATCTTATCCTAAAATTGAAATAGTGATCAAGTTTTTAAAATAGCTTCAGTCACCTGAAGTGATGCATTTGTACAAAAAAGGGTAAGACTGTAAAGTAAAAGCCAATGACAACTTTTTCTTAGCATTGATTTATACATTCTTAGCTTAACTTTTCATTACATGGAGATGAATAATTTGGAGTTGCCTTTCCTTTCTGTAAATATCAAGGGTTATGAAGAATGAGCACATTAATACTTTCTGTTTGTCTTACTAATTATTTATTCATTGTTAGAAAATTACTCTTTGAGTTTGGTCCTCTTCATTGAATATATGTTTGATAAATAACACATGCTTCAGTTCAAGCAGAAAGAATTTAGAATACCAATTTGACTATTTACTAGCTATATGATTTTGTTTAAAATTTAGCCTCTCATTGTTAGGTTATTCAAACATTACATAAAAATATTGTTATGAGTCCGTTAGATAACTGCATAAATCTTATCATTGTCTCTCAAACGAGTTTCCTCAAAGATGGTTATTATTTTTTATATTGGGATCATCTTCCTCAAAGGTAATAATTGATTTTACTTTTAGGAATAATAATAAAAATAGTATTTACTCTGGGAATGCATGCCTTAAAATTTTTATATAATATCACTTTTCTTTTAATTAAATTAGCCCTCATAATAATTCCATGAAATATAATAGTCATGTTCATAGTGGAAAAGAAACCTATAACAACCTATACAACTCAGAGAGTTGTATTTTTAATAATTTCTCTTGGAATACAAATCCCTAATAGCCTCACACATTTTTAACTAAAGTTAAGTCCTGATGCCATATTTTTATAAGAATTTATTTCCTTTTTAAGTTAAAAATTGTCTTCAGGCATAGATAACAGTTAAAACATAGACAATTAGGGGAGAAGCAACATTTCTAGGAAAATATACAGATTTTGAGAGTGACTTAGGCCTTTACAGTTTTCTCTTCATTATTCCTATTCATACTTATTGGTGCTTTAATTTGATTTCCCTTTTTCATTAAGAAAGAAACAAGGACTTTTTTTTTTTTTTTTTAAATTAGGGGTCTGAGAGAAACAGGACTCTGAACTAATTGTAGGACTAGCAAAGGCAGTCATAAAGTAATAATCTGAAAATAATCTAAATTAACTCTTATGAATTTTTTTTTCCCCCTTACAGTCATGATGATGTTTTTCCATGGTATTAGATGTCAGCAAACACAATCAGGAGTGGAATGAATCATTCTAGAAAAAGGTTAGGGTTGTTATAAAACCAGGCTATTACCCAATATATCAAATTTAATAAATATTCTGTTCTCTTCTGTGACAAGTTATTCTAGCTTATAAACCTAACACCAAGAAAAAGATCCTCAAGTGAAAGGAAAAGATAAGGAAGTGTAATACTGTGTCGTATGCAAAGGGTGAAAACTGCCTTGAGGATATATGTGTTCATAGAATTACTTATGATTTCCTTAGGAGTCTTAAAGTTATGAAGAGAAAATTCAGTACACATAGAGAATGTGAGAAGCTAATTTGTTTCCAATTATATTGTTGAATTTAGAGAGCTTCCCACTCGTGTCTCACAATTTATATAAAATAAGGAATGTAATCTTTAATAGACATTTAAATATTGTCACTTTTTTAAATTGGTGAATTTGGGGAATGCTAGTGATCTTTTCTCAAAGAAGCCATGCTTACACTTTACTATGGAATAGCATATGTGTCGTGAAAATCACTTCCAGTTATCTTATTTAACACAATGGCCAGCATTTGTTTATCATATAGGTTAATTTTCACTTTCAATGAGCCACATGCCTGTTTCGACAATGAGATCCAAGACACTGTTGCTAAGTCACTTCAGTCATATCTGACTCTTTGAGACCCTATGGACTGTAGCCTGCCAGGCTCCTTTGTACATGGGGATTCTCCTGGCTGAATACTGGAGTGGATTGCCATGCCCTCCTCCGGGGCATCTTCCCAACCTAAAGATGGAACCCACATCTCTTATGTCTCCTGAATTGGCAGGCATGTACTTTACCACCAGTGCCACCTGGGAAGCCCTTATCCAAGACACTAGAATTCATTACAAAGGAAGGGACAGAAAGGAATATGTAACTTGTTATCCTAAGTTCCATGGGACTAAGGGAAAAAAAAAGCTTGAATGAGTTGTAAGGAAAAAAAAAAAAAACTCGGAAATAATGTCTTAGAAGTTTGGATATATTCTTCATTACTTTACCAAAACCATCCCAGGAATGGTTAACACCTCACATTCCAGAAGTGGTTTACAGATCAGAGTCATCAGTTCCGTTCAGTTCAGTCGCTCAGTCATGTATGACTCTTAGACACAGTTGTTAATTATAGATGATTTTTGTTAACTGAGAACAATGACTTTTATATTTGTAAATATGTATCAAATTCTGGGTTGCCTGAATTTATTGAGGAAACTCAGCTTCCTTTTAACATAAATTCATTATTATTACCGTTAAATGGAATGACAAAATAAAGGTTTTCATTGCTATTTCATGTTTATACTAATACACTGACAAAATAGAGATTCTATTAAGGGAATATTAATGTAGACACTTCCTAGGTGGCAGAGTTGGTAAATAATCTGTTTGCCAATGCAAGATTTGCAAGAGACTTGGGCTCAATACTTGGATGGGGAAGATCCCCTGAAGTAGAAGATGGCACCTGCACTCCAGTATTCTTGCCTGGAAAATTCTATGGGCACAGG
The DNA here is from genome assembly GCF_002263795.3 of Bos taurus. Lineage (NCBI taxonomy): Eukaryota > Metazoa > Chordata > Mammalia > Artiodactyla > Bovidae > Bos > Bos taurus. The sequence continues at coordinate 58,933,368 of NC_037332.1, forward strand.
AGCCTGGTGGGCTACAGTCAATGGGGCTGCAAAGTGTTGGACACTTCTGAGAAACAGAAACGGACAGAAAATACTAGTAACATTTAGATGGAATAAATTTTGAAGAAAAAATATTCTCTGGAAGGTAATGTTTGTTTTCAGATATCCATATACTTTGGTTGAGAGCTTAGCTGAAGAGCCAATGGAGCGAAGCAACCATCTGTGGGATTATGACTGAACACCTCTAAGTGAGAGTCCTGCCCATGCAGAATGATATGTCAGCATCACAGGAGCCTTGATTGGCCTTGGATAGCTGGTCCCTCAACATCCCTCCTGGCAGGACTCCGCGGGGTCCCAAAGGGAGCGCCACCCTGTTCTTTGGGACCAGGGTCAGGTGCAGAGAGCCCTTCATCCTGGGACTGGATGCAGGCAGAAATGTAGTCACCCCATCACCCATCACGGCGCCCAATTTGTAGGGAACCTGGTGCTAAACCATTCATAGATGACCTAATTCTGGTTTGGGATTTCCTATGTAGCAGAGCTGCATAGGAATCAACAAACTTCCATCTAGTCAAGGCTGTGGTTTTCCCAGTAGTTATGTATGGATATGAGAGTTGGACTGTGAAGAAAGCTGAGCACTGAAGAATTGATACATTTGAATTGTGATGTTGGAGAAGACTCTTGAGAGTCCCTTGGACTGCAAGGAGATCCAACCAGTCCATTCTAAAGGAGATGAGTCCTGGGTGTTCTTTGGAAGGAATGAGTCTAAAGCTGAAACTCCAGTACTTTGGCCATGTCATGCAAAGAGTTGACTCATTGGAAAAGACTCTGATGCTGGGAGGGATTGGCAGCAGGAGGAGAAGGGGACAACAGAGGATGAGATGGCTGGATGGCGTTTCTGACTCAATGGATGTGAGTTTGAGTGAACTCTAGGAGTTGGTGATGGACAGGGAGGCCTGGCATGCTGCAATTCATGGGGTTGCAAAGAGTCAGACAGGACTGAGAAACTGAACTGAACTGAGCTGACTGATGTAGCAGAGCAGCTCCGTTGCTGCTATCTACTTAAAGCTTCAGTAATTTGGCCAGTTGATGCCAACAGCTGACTCATTGGAAAAGATTATGATGCTGGGAAAGATTGAGGGCAGAAGGAGAAGAGGACATCAGAGGCATGGCATCACCATGGCATGATGGCATGGATGACATCACCAATGCAATAGACATGAACTTGAGCAAACTCTAGCAGATAGTGAGGGACAGGGAAGTCTGGCGTGCTGCAGTCCACGGGGTCACAATGAGTCAGACACTATTTGGAGACTGAACAACACATTTTGGTTTCCTTAACTCATAACACAGATGCAATCTACTAAACATCCACTCTGCCTCCTCTCTTGACTGTCTAATATCTGAGAAGACTGCTGAAGCAAATCCATTGTCTGGATTCCTTTATTCCATTATTTGGGGCCTTAGAAGAGGAGTATGAGGTTGGGAAGTTAATATGAGTCTAAGTGGAAACTTAGAAAACTATCAGGTTATTAAATATTTCATTCCAATGACTTTCATTTTGGAGACATATCCACTGGGTGACTTTTTCCTGACACATTTAGGTTTTCTATATTACAGTAGAGAATAGCAATACAAGGAACCAGCTGACACAAACTAGGATAGGATGATTTTATGGGGCTTGAAAAAAGACGAAGTCTTTCCCAACAAGGAGGGAATCCTCTAAGTGTGGGGGGTGGGGCATTTTACAAGTCAACAGGTAGCATTTATTTTACTGTATTTCCTAGGTTTTAGAAAGATCTAGGTGATGACCCCTGCTTTTTCAATTCAGGTATGTGATTTGGATAAGATTTTTAAAAATTATTTCTACTTTGATTCCAACCTGTAAAACAGGGATTTGATAAAGAAATATTCTATGTGAAACACACATACTGGCATATGGTAAAAACTTACTTTAAAGTAAGTTACCTATTTTTATTAACTTGTTTTTAAAAATCTCCTGAATTATGTTAGCATGGCATAGTAAGTTTACTTTCAGAAACAAATCCCATTGTTATACATGGATAATCCCCTTTTCTGTGTCTTCCCTTTGTGTTTTCTTCTGACGGTTACTTAAAAGAAGAAGTAAAATGAGAAACAACACAGAAATAAGAGATTTTATCCTCCTGGGACTGTCGGATGACCCACAACTTCAGGTTGTGATCTTTGTCTTTGTGCTCATCACCTACATGCTCAGCATCACTGGGAACTTGACCATTATCACCCTGACCCTGCTGGATATCCACCTCCAGACCCCCATGTATTTCTTCCTCAGGAGTTTCTCCATATTGGAAGTTTCATTCACAACTGTCACTATTCCCAAGTTCTTGGCCACCATTATTACGGGAGATAAAACTATCTCTTTTAATGATTGTATGACTCAGTTATTTTTTTTTCATTTTCTTGGGAGTCACTGAGTTTTACCTTCTGGTTGCCATGTCCTATGACTGCTACATTGCCATCTGCAAACTGCTGCATTACTTGACCATCATGAATCACAGAGTCTGCACGCTGCTTGTCTTGGCCTCTTGGCTGACTTCATTCTTAATTATATTCCCAATACTCATGTTCTTCATACAGCTTGATTACTGTAAGTCCAATGTTATCAACCATTTTACTTGTGATTATTTCCCTTTATTATACCTTTCTTGTTCAGACACCAAATTCCTAGAGATACTGGGGTTTTCCTGTGCTGTGTTTATCCTCTTGTTCACTTTAGCATTAATAATTCTGTCCTACACATATGTCATCAGAACAATTTTGAGGATCCCTTCTACCACTCAGAGGACAAAGGCCTTTTCCACGTGTTCGTCCCACATGATTGTCATCTCCATCTCTTATGGCAGCTGCATTTTCATGTATGTGAATCCATCTTCAAAAGACAGGGTGTCTTTGAGCAAGGGAGTGGCTGTGCTAAATACCTCAGTAGCACCCATGCTGAACCCCTTTATCTACACTCTTAGGAATCAGCAAGTCAAGAGAGCCTTCATGGACATGGCAAGGAAGACTATGTTTTTCTCAAGGAAATGAAAATATAAAAGTCCCTGTTTCATGAATTCGAGGCATATGAATGAAAAGCAATTAAATTAAACTCCAGGTTTTTCAAAATTTATTAATATCCACACAGCCTCCCTAGATTCATTTTCATCATTTATATTTTTATTGTCAGCAGTTTACTAAGGATATTTGCATATGTTTATTTTATTTTTGCCATTTAAATTTGAACTTTTCATATATGTACATATATATATACATACACATTTTTTTTTTTCCATTCAGATTGCAAACCTTCTCTCATGTACTTTTCTTCTGGTGAAATTTTAAAATGCAAGAGATAATAGCATTTTGTGATTTCACCAGAATTACTCTTTTCAGTAATTGAGTAAATATTGTATCATGTTTAATCTTATTTTTTATTACCACACAAGGATAATAAACATAATCTTACAGTCTCATTAGAACATTACATATACTCTCCTTTTCATATTGTGGCCAATTTAGGAACTATGTGGAAAACAGTACAACTTAGAAGAATGATGTAGTTACACTTTCTTGAGAAATCAAAAAACTTTCTCATTACTTAATTTAACATTTTCTGTGCTGTATAATTTATCAGCTCAAAGACTATTATAATGAAGAAAACATGAAAGCTATTAGGGAAAACTATGAAATAGCCTCCACTTCTTGGGGAACTCCAAAATTAGCATATGTATCATAATAATTCTTTTAAAATACCTGAAGAAATTATCAATTAAAAACAATACACAACGTGAGAGTTGCAAGTTAAATTTTATTTGGAGCAATATGAGGATTGCAATCCGGGAGACAGACCTCAGATATCTGTGAGAAACAGATGTAAAGAGGTATAGGGGAAGGACAGTATATATATGATTTGTTAAAAGTGGAGTACATGTATTCAAACACATTTCTTTTTGTAGAAAGTTTCTGGTCGACTCATGAAAAGTCTGCTAGTTATGAGAAACAATCATCACCATGAAGAATTTTAGTGTTTTTGTTGATATGAGGAGACACAAGAATTGGGCTCATAAAATCAGCTCCTGAGGCTGTTTAACTATCTGAAGGCCTGTCCTGCCAGTTTTCCCAGAGCACAAAATCCCTCAGTCCTGCTCTCCACACTGAACTCCTTCAGGCGGTGTTGAACATCAGCAGCTGCACAGCACATAATTTAACCCTTGCAGAGACAGATGGCAAGCACTCATGACAAGTGCCAATTTGTAGCTGACAAAATAAATATTATTGGATACCAAAGATGACCACATTTACTGTGGTCAGTTGTATATTTGAATAAAAGCTTGATGTTAAGCTGATCTTTTGATAATCAGTAGCTAAGGGGTGTTATAACTTTCTCATATTTGTGACTATTCTGAGATAATAGCTTGTACATACAATTCTTTTAATTGCCTCTTTAAGTGATATGCCTAATCAATAGGAGTAAAGAAGGTAACAAGAGCAAAGTTTTACCATATATAAACTTGAGGGTTTTTGTTAAAAATGCTTATTTAAGCATTATCATATTGGAAAATGTACTGATCAGAATTTATATGAATAATCATGCAAGATCATGCAATTCTGGCCCTAAACACTTTTTTCTTTTCTGTTTTCCATGAAGTCGAAAATTTATATAATGATGAAAGGTACTCAAACTCATCCCTTATTTTTTTTTGTTTTTTTTTTAAATTTTATTTTATTTTTTAACTTTACAATATTGTATTGGTTTTGCCATATATCAACATGAATCTGCCACACGTACACATGTGTTCAGGATAGGGAACACATCCCTCATTTTTAAACCATTATTATACAAAGACTGTAACCATAACTCAGAGGCAAGTTTTTCCTGATATTCACATACCATACTCAATTGAGAGTCTTAGATCTATCATTTGATGAAACACAAGAAAAACAACTTATAAAAATAATACTGAGTATTCCACATTGTAGGGAAGTCATGCCATTACTTTCTCCTTCCCTCATGCTGAAACATTTATAATTTCTAAGCTCAACCTGTATTTTCACATGGTGAAATTTAGACTTGATTGAGGATTGTGAGTTCTTATTCACTCAATAAATATATACCATAAATAATAGATAGGTTAGTTCTGGGAATTAAAAATCTGTAAAAATTTTACAAAATTTATATAGGAGCCTACGCTGATATTATCAGATAATGCAGCTCTCTACATCATTCTATACAAACTCTTTGGTGTTTAATTTAAATGTTTGTTATCAGTATAATCATTTTGATTATCAATAGCAGGGATCAACACAAACTTTTTCTGTAAAAGGGTAATACATTAATAATTTAGGGTTTGCAGGCATAGTGTCCCTGATGCAATTACTCAGTTCTTCCTGTCTTTATTTTTGATGCAGCTATGAGCAACATGTAAATGAAAGGGCTCAGGTGTGTTCAATAAAACTTTTAACAAAAATAGGTGGTGGGTCAGATTTCCCAGTGAGCGAAGGATCGTCCACCAACCTCCTGTCTTAGAATTTTCCTAAACATTGACCCATATATTATTTCTTATTTAAAATAAGGTAGTATGACTAATAGGTCCATCTAGTCAAAGCTATGGTTTTTCCAGTAGTCATGTATGGATGTGAGAGTTGGACTATAAAGAAAGCTGAGTGCTGAAGAATTGATGCTTTGAAATGTTGTGTTGGAGAAGACTCTTGAGAGTTCTTTGGACAGCAAAGTGATCCAAATAGTCCATCCTAAAGGAAATCATTCCTGAATCTTCATTGGAAGGACTGATATTGAAGCTGAAACTCCAATACATTGGCCACCTGATGTGAAGAACTGACTCATTTGAAGAAACCCTGATGCTGGGAAAGAAGGAAGGTGGGAGGAGAAGGGGACAAGAGAGGATGAGATGGTTGGATGGCATCACTGACTCAATGGACATGAGTTTGAGTGAACTCTGGGAGTTGGTGATGGACAGGGAATTCATGGTGTCGCAAAGAGTCGTACACGACTGAGTTATTGAACTGAACTGAACTGAACTGAAGAGTGAAATTTTCAGAAATCCACATTATTCCTGAGATTCATTTTCTCAAACAAAATGTCTTATGTTGTAACATTTTATACTTCATCAAAAACATATGAATAAAAAATTTACAGAAAATTCTGAAGCAATATTCAGCTTTATCCAATTTATTTGGTTCAACTTGCGGGGAAGTTCAGAATAGGAATAAATAAAAAGGAATCATATAACTGTAGTGAAAGAGTTTTGAGAGAATATGAATGAAGAAATAATTGACCAGAACTTCATTTTTTAATGCTACAGTTAGTTGCATTTACTGGAGAAAAAGATAAACTTTTGGATGGTATCCTTAAAGGCTTGCTTCACTTGCTGGTTCCTCAGTGTATATATAAACGGATTCATCATAGGAGCAACACAAGTATTCAGAATTGCTACTTCTTTCATCAAGGATGCCTTTTCTTTTGCTGAAGGGTTGATATACACAAATATACAGCTTCCATAAGAGATGGAAATGACAATCATGTGAGAGGAGCATGTAGAAAATGCCTTTTTCCTCTGACTGGCAGAAGGCAGCCTCAGAATTGTCTTGATGATGAACATGTAGGATAGAATTATTAATGCCAAAGTAAAAAGCAGAATCACTATTGCAGAGTAAAATCCAATCACTTCAAGGAGCCATGTGTCTGAGCATGATAGTTGCAAGAGAGGGAAATAGTCACAAGTAAAGTGATCAATGATATTAGAACCACAGTAATCTAACTGGAGAAAAAGAATAACTGGTGGGAAAATGTTTAAGAACCCCACCAGCCAAGCACAAAAGACAAGCAATACACAGACTCTGTTGTTCATGATGGTTGTGTAATGCAGGGGTTTGCAGATAGCTACATAGCGATCATAGGACATGGCAGTTAGAAGATAAAATTCAGTGATACCCAAGAAAATGAAGAAAAACAGCTGAGTTGTACAATTGTTGTATGAAATTGCTTTGTCCCTGGTGATAATTGTGCCCAGAAATCTAGGAATACAGACAGTTGTAAAGGAGATTTCTAATATAGAGAAGTTCCTGAGGAAAAAATACATAGGTGTCTGTAGATGGGAGTCCACCAAGGTGAGAATGATGATGGTCAAATTTCCAGTGACACTTAATATATATGTGATGATTAAAAAGAGAAAAATCACAATCTGAAGCTCTGGGTCATCTGATAGCCCCAGAAGAATGAATTCTGTGGGTCTTGTGTGGTTTTTCATTTCTGATTCTTTTCTCTCTCATTAGAACAGAAAATGTATGCTCTCCCTGAAGTTGCTCAGTCATGTCTGACTCTTTGCAATCCTATGGACTGTAGCCTACCAGGCTCCTCTGTCCAATCAAATTTTCCAAGCAAGAGTACTCGAGTGGGTTGCCATTTCCTTCTCCAATATGCTCTCCCTATAGGACTTAAAAAACGTTAAAAGATATTTGCGGATAGAATACAAAAGTTTTAAAGCTTCCATCATGAAGTAGTGTTTGACATTGAAAACCTCTCTTCCCATACAGTAACTTCTCCAGTTTCCTTTCAACCTTTCATTCAAGTAATGAATATTATCTGAAGTTAAATATTGAGCTCTCATCTTCAAAAATACACTCTCACAGGCCATGGATGAAATAAAAGTTACGTGTTAACATTTAAACTGGGACATTTCTTCTACTGTTTTCTTTATTAAGACTTCAAATTATTCTTTAAAATATTTAGCTTCTTTGGTGATAATATGATAATATTTAATTTATTTTTCTCCTTTACTCAGTACTATAAAAACCAGTATGCTTTGTAGATAATCTAAATACAGAGTTTATAATCTTACAGAGGCTATGTAGCCCTCTTCCACATTTATATATATATTTTTTAATTTAATTTTATTTTTAAACTTTACATAATTGTATTAGTTTTGCCAAATATCAAAATGAATCCATCACAGGTATACATGTGCTCCCCATCCTGAACCCCCCTCCCTCCTCCCTCCCCATACCATTCCTCTGGGTCGTCCCAGTGCACTAGCCCCAAGCATCCAGTTGAAGCCCACTTTGTTTAGGAAACTTTCACAAGTTTAAATGACTCTTGTACATAGTAAATATCTCACTTTAGAATATGTGTTTTCCATGGGAATATTTTTTTGGTGTTCTCTACTTTTATGGGTTTGGTTGATGCAACCCTTTCCCACATCATTGTTTTCTATTTCTGATAAAAGGCCGGAAGGACAAGAGAGTGTAACTTCTGCTACTAAAATAAATATTGTGTAAAAATAGTTTAGTTCATGCAATGAGCACATCAGTTTTCTTTTGTTTTACAATATGCTTTAGAAAGTGACTAAGTAGATGGTCAAAACTTTTACTGGGAAGCAGATATTCCTTTACGTAGAGAAGGTCATTTCATTTCTGTAACAGAAAACCATTTAACTTAAGAAAAGTTAATGAAAAGCCCTAGACTTATTGCTGCGCTGGTTCTTTAGGACTCTATGAATAGTTTTCTTGTTAGTAAATAATCACATTTTAATATCAAAAAGGTTTTGAATTCACAAACCCATAAACAAATGCTATTTTAAAACATTTTAATGAGAAGGAATCATATTATTATACTGGAAAATATCAAAGATACTTACTCCCTGGTTCTTCTTGATGATTTAGTCTCAAATTTTAAAGTCTGATTACTTCCATATTTAGATAAATTCAGAGGTGGTGAATTGAGTTGGCAACTTATTTGGTTTCTTTTGTACTCTCAAATCAAGTATGGTGATTTAACTTTGTTTTGGCTCTCAAGGTTTATAGTTCTCATTATGTTTAGACTGGTAATATTTGACCCACAATATCCTTCATTCCTGCTGCTGCAAAATTTGAGGAATATTTTCATTATAATGCAATGCATAGTTGCTCTTTGTCTGTTACCCAAGCTCTGTGTAAAAACTTAATTACACCTGGGCAGACTCATAAAGTACTTCTTACACTTGCTCCTTTTCATATAATATGAAACACTACTTACTAAGACATTTTCTTTGTATTAATGCAAAGATTTTATGTGAATATTTTGTAATTCTATGATAATCTATCTATACAATTTAAGTAACATTTTCCTTAGGCTTCAGAGCCTAACATATTCTACAAATTCTTCTTTGAAAAACAGAAAATAGGAATGTTCTTCTCTATGTATGTCATACACATGGAACTGGATTTATTTTATCTGTCTCCTGTTAGCCCAGGGGAATCTAAGCAAAGAGAGCGCCAATGAGGCATCATTAAAAGATACATGTGAGTCAGTTTTGTAAATATGGATAAAAAAATGTAAAAAGGCAAAATGACTGAGATACATGAGGCAACTTCAGAAACAGCATGTGATATTGAGTGCATGAAATTTAATTTATATCCTGCAACTTTACTATATTCATTGATTAGTTCTAGTAATTTTCTGGTGGAGTCTTTAGGGTTTTCTATGTAGAGGATCATGACATCTACAAACAGTGAGAGTTTTACTTCTTCTTTTCCAATTTGGATTCCTTTTATTTCTTTTTCTGCTCTGATTTCTGTGGCCAAAACTTCCAAAACTATGTTGAATAGTAGTGGTGAAATTGGGCACCCTTGTCTTGTTCCTGACTTTAGGGGAAATGCTTTCAATTTTTCACCATTGAGGATAATGTTTGCTGTGGGTTTGTCATATACAGCTTTTATTATGTTGAGGTATGTTCCTTCCATTCCTGCTTTCTGGAGAGTTTTTATCATAAATGGATGTTGAATTTTGTCAAAGGTTTTCTCTGCATCTATTGAGATAATCATATAGTTTTTATTTTTCAATTTGTTAATGTGGCGTATTACATTGATTGATTTGCGGATATTGAAGAATCCTTGCATCCCTGGGATAAATCCCACTTGGTCACGGTGTATGATCTTTTTAATGTGTTGTTGGATTCTGATTGCTAGAATTTTGTTAAGGATTTTTGCATCTATGTTCATCAGTGATATTGGCCTGTAGTTTTCTTTTTTTGTGGCATCTTTGTCAGGTTTCGGTATTAGGGTGATGGTGGCCTCATAGAATGAGTTTGGAAGTTGACTTTCCTCTGCAATTTTCTGGAAGAGTTTGAGTAGGATAGGCATTAGCTCTTCTCTAAATTTTTGGTAGAATTCAGCTGTGAAGCCATCTGGACCTGGGCTTTTGTTTGCTGGACGATTTCTGATTACAGTTTCAATTTCTATGCTTGTGATGGGTCTGTTAAGAATATGGTATGGGGAGGGAGGAGGGAGGAGGGTTTGGGATGGGGAACACATGTATACCTGTGGCGGATTCACTTTGATATTTGGCAAAACTAATACAATTATGTAAAGTTTAAAAATAAAATAAAATTGGAGAAAAAAGAAAAAAAAAAAAAGAATTTCTATTTCTTCCTGGTCCAGTTTTGGAAAGTTGTACTTCTCTAAGAATTTGTCCATTTCTTCCACGTTGTCCATTTTATTGGCATATAATTGCTGATAGTAGTCTCTTATGATCCTTTGTATTTCTGTGTTGTCTGTTGTAATCTCTCCATTTTTGTTTCTAATTTTATTGATTTGATTTTTCTCCCTTTGTTTCTTGATGAGTCTGGCTAATGGTTTGTCAATTTTATTTATCCTTTCAAAGAACCAGCTTTTGGCTTTGTTGATTTTTGCTATGGTCTCTTTTGTTTCTTTTGCATTTTTTTTCTGCCCTAATTTTTAAGATTTCTTTATTCCTACTAACCCCGGGGTTCTTCATTTCTTCCTTTTCTAGTTGTTTTAGGTGTAGAGTTAGATTATTTATTTGACTTTTTTCTTGTTTCTTGAGGTATGCCTGTATTGCTATGAACTTTCCCCTTAGGACTGCTTTTACAGTGTCCCACAGGTTTGGGGTTGTATGTTTTCATTTTCATTCATTTCTATGCATATTTTGATTTCTTTTTTGATATCTTCTGTGATTTGTTGGTTATTCAGCAGTGTGTTGTTCATCCTCCATATGTTGGAATTTTTAATAGTTTTTCTCCTATAACTGAGATCTAATCTTACTGCATTGTGGTCAGAAAAGATGCTTCGAATGATTTCAATTTTTCTGAATTTACCAAGGCTAGATTTATGGCCTGGAATGTGATCTATCCTGGAGAAGGTTGCATGTGCACTTGAGAAAAAGGTGATATTCATTGTTTTGGGATGAAATGTCCTATAGATATCAATTAGGTCTAACTGGTCTATTGTATCGTTTAAAGTTTGTGTTTCCTTGTTAATTTTCTGTTTAGTTGATCTATCTATAGGTGTGAGTTGGGTATTAAAGTCTCCCACTATTATTGTGTTATTGTTAATTTCTCCTTTCACACTTATTAGTATTTGTCTTACATATTGCGGTGCTCCTATTTTGGGTGCATATATATTTATAATTGTTATATCTTGTTCTTGGATTGATCCTTTGATCATTATGTAGTGACCTTCTTTGTCTCTTTTCACAGCCTTTGTTTTAAAGTCTATTTTATCTGATATGAGTATTACTACTCCTGCTTTCTTTTGGTCCCTATTTGCATGGAAAATCTTTTTCCAGCCCTTCTCTTTCAGTCTGTATGTGTCCCCTGTTTTGAGGTGGGTCTCTTGTAGACAACATATGTAGGGGTCTTGTTTTTGTATCCTTTCAGCCAGTCTTTGTCTTTTGGTTGGGGCATTCAACCCATTTACTTTTAAGGTAATTACTGATAAGTATGATCCTGTTGCCATTTACTTTATTGTTTTGGGTTTGAATGTATACACCATTTTTGTGTTTCCTGTCTAGAGAATATCCTTTAGTATTTGTTGGAGAGCTGGTTTGGTGATGCTGAATTCTCTCAGCTTTTGCTTGTCTGTAAAGCTTTTGATTTCTCCTTCATATTTGAATGAGACCCTTGCTGGGTACAATAATCTGGGCTGTAGGTTATTTTCTTTAATCACTTTAAGTATGTCTTGCATTCCCTCCTGGCTTGAAGAGTTTCTAATGAAAGATCAGCTGTTATCCTTATGGGAATTCCCTTGTGTGTTATTTTTTGTTTTTCCCTTGCTGCTTTTAATATTTGTTCTTTGTGTTTGATCTTTGTTAATTTGATTAATATGTGTCTTGGGGTGTTTCGCCATGGGTTCATCCTGTTTGGGACTCTCTGGGTTTCTTGGACTTGAGTGATGATTTCCTTCCCCATTTTAGGGAAGTTTTCAACTATTATCTCCTCAAATATTTTCTCATGGTCCTTCTTTTTGTCTTCTTCTTCTGGGACCCCTATGATTTGAATGTTGTAGCGTTTAATATTGTCCTGGTGCTCTCTGAGACTGTCCTCATTTCTTTTATTTCATTTTTCTTTTTTCCTCTCTGATTCATTTATTTCTACCAATGGACAGGGAGGCCTGGCATGCTGTGATTCATGGGGTTGCAAAGAGTCGGACATGACTGAGCGACTGATCTGATATGATCTGATCTTCGGATTCACTAATCCTATCTTCTGCCTCTGTTATTCTACTATTTATTGCCTCCAGAGTGTTTTTGATCTCATTTATTGCATTATTCATTATATATTGACTCCCTTGCATTCCTGTACCCTAATAATGAGAAAACAGAAAGAGAAATTAAGGAAACAATTCCATTCATCATTGCAATGAAAAGAATAAATACTTAGGGATATATCTACCTAAAGAAACTAAAGACCTATATATAAAAACTATAAAACGCTGGTGAAAGATATCAAAGAGGACACTAATAGATGGAGAAATATACCATGTTCATGGATTGGAAGAATCAATATAGTGAAAATGAGTATACTACCCAAAGCAATGTATAGATTCTATGCAATCCCTCTCAAGCTACCAACAGTATTCTTCACGGAGCTAGAACAAATAACTTCACAATTTGTATGGAAATACAAAAAACCTCGAATAGCCAAAGCTATCTTGAGAAAGAAGAATGGAACTGGAGGAATCAACCTGCCTGACTTCAGGCTCTACTACAAAGCCACAGTCATCAAGACAGTATGATATTGGCAAAAAGACAGAAATATAGATCAATGGAACAAAATAGAAAGCCCAGAGATAAATCCACGCACATATGGACACCTTATCTTTGACAAAGGAGGCAAGAATATACAATGGATTAAAGACAATCTCTTTAACAAGTGGTGCTGGGAAAACTGGTCAACCACTTGTAAAAGAATGAAACTAGAGCACTTTCTAACACCATACACAGAAATAAACTCAAAATGGATTAAAGATCTAAACGTAAGACCAGAAACTATAAAACTCCTAGAGGAGAACATAGGCAAAACACTCTCCGACATACATCACAGCAGGATCCTCTATGACCCACCTCCCAGAATATTGGAAATAAAAGCAAAAATAAACAAATGGGACCTAATTAAACAAAAAGCTTCTGTACAACAAAGGAAACTATAAGCAAGGTATAAAGACAGCCTTCAGAATGGGAGAAAATAATAGCAAATGAAGCAATTGACAAACAACTAATCTCACAAATATACAAGCAACTCCTATTATTTCAATTTTTGACTTCATGGAAAACAGAAAAAAAATGTTCAGGGCCAGAATTGCATGATCTTGTACAGTTGTTCATATAAATTCAAATCAGTACATTTTCCATATAATGTCATACTCTAATGCTTAAAATAAGCATTTTTAACAAGAAAATCTCAATTTTGTGTATAGTAAAACTTTGCTACTGTTAGTTTCTCTAATACTGATTAGGCAAATCACTTAAAGAGGCAATTAAAAGAATTGTATGTATAAGCTATTTTCCTAAAATAGCCACAGATATGAGAAAGATATTTAATAAAAACACCTTAGTTATTGATTATCAAAAGACCAGGTTAACATCAAGCATTTATTTAAGTATACAACTAAACGTAGCAAATGTAGTCATATTTGGTATCAAGCAACTACAAATTGGCAGTTGGCATGGGTACTTGCCATATAACCTCTACAAGGATTAAATCATGTGCTGCTGCAACTGCTGACCTTCAACACTCCCTGAAGGAGTGAGGGTAGAGAGAAGAAATGAGGCACTCTCTGCTTCAGGAAAACTGCCAGGACAGGTCTTCAGATAGTTAGATACACTAAGGAGCTGATTTTATGAGCCCAATTCTTGTACCTCCTCATATCTAGAAAAGTACTAAAATTCTTCAGCAAATTGTTTCTCATGACTGGCAGAAGCTTCGTAAGACCAGCAGAAATTCTAAAATAAATATGTGCTTAATTGCATATCAAAATCACATATATACTATCCTTACCCGTACCTCTTTGGAACAGTTTCTCAACTTTCTCAGAGTTATTTGAGGCACTGTCTCCTGGGTTGCTCATATTGCCCACCTAAAAACTTAACACACAGCTCTCAAGTTTTTTAAGTTACCAGTTTCTTCAGGCTTTTTAAAAGAATTGTTATTGTATATATGTTAAAATTGGCATTCCCCCAAAGCAGGGTCTGTATCATAATTTTCCCTAAGCAACTATTCATTATAATAGTTTTTTTTTATGCTTTATTTTATTTTATTTTTTTAATATTTGTAAAGTCTCTTTTATTTATTTTTTTAATTTTATTTTTAAACTTTACATAAGTGTATTAGTTTTGCCAAATATCAAAATGAATCCGCCACAGGTATATATGTGTTCCACATCCTGAACCCTCCTCCCTCCTCCCTCCCCATACCATCCCTCTGAATTGAAGAATAATATAGTGATGTTTGAATGGCATCATCGAGTCAATGGACATGAGTTTGAACAAATTCCAGGAGACAGTAAGGAACAGGGAAACCTGGGTGCAGTCTTCTGCAGCTGAGGAGTCTGCAGTCCATGGGGTCGCAAAGAATTGGACATGACTGAGTGACTGAACAACAGCACAGAAAATGTTAAACTCCATAATGGGAAACGTTTTTTGATTTCTCAAGAAAATGTAATTACATTTTTCTTTTAGTTGTACTGTTTTTCACATAGTTACAAAGTAGGCCACAGTATGAAAAGGAGAGTGTGTGCAAGATTCTAATAAGACTGTCAGATTATGTTTATAGTCTCTGTGTAGTAAATTAAAAATAAGATTAAATATGATTTAATATGCATTTAATTTCTAGAAAACCTGACTTCTGATGAGATTGTAAAACACTATTCTCTCTGTGTGTACATGCTCTGTCTCTTTCTGACTTTAATTTTCTAAAAATTAGTGTGAAATAATGAAATTAAAGGTGTTGCAAAGAAGGAAATAAAACCACTCTCATAGTAACGGACTAGAAAAACTAGCCCTAAAGGAAGAAAACTACATGAGAGAAGGATTACAAATTGAATGGAAAAAAAAACTGTATACTGTATAAGCACATATTTGTGTATATGTGTATATATATATATATATATGAAGAATTCAAATTTGAATGGCAAAAGGAAAATATACATATGCAAATATCCTTGATAAACTGCTGGCAATAAAAATATGATTGATGAAATATGAATCTAGGGAGGCTGTGTGGATATTAATAGATTCTGAAATTCCTGGATTTTCATTTAATAGCTTTCCATTCCTATGTGTCTAATTCATAAAACATGACTTTTATTTTTCATTTGCTTTAGAAAAATACAGTCCTCCTTGCCGTGCCCATGAAGATTCACTTGACTTGCTGATTCCTTAGGGTATAGATAAAAGGGTTCAGCATGGGAGCTATGGAGGTGTTTAGCACAGCCACCCCCTTACTCAAAGACACCCTGTCCTTTGCTGATGGATTCATATACATGAAAATGCAGCTGCCATAAGAGATGGAGATGACAATCATGTGGGAAGTACACATGAAAAAGGCCTTTGTCCTCTGAGTGGTAGAAGGGATCCTCAAAATTGTTCTGATGATATATGTGTAGGACAGAATTATTAATGCTAAAGTGAACAAGAGAATAAACACAGCACAGGAAAACCATACTATCTCTAGAAATTTGGTGTCTGAACAAGAAAGGTATAATAAGGGGAAATAATCACAATGAAAAAGGTCAATAACATTGGACTTACAGTAATCAAGTTGAAGGAAGAGCATTACTAATGGGAATATGGTTAAGAATGAAGCTACCAAGAGGCTAAGACAAGCAGTGTGCAGATTCTGTGATTCATGGTGGTCATGTAATGCAGCGGCTTGCAGATGGCAAAGTAACGGTCATAGGACATGTCAGCCAGAAGATAAAACTCAGTGACTCCCAAGAAAATGAAAAAAAATAATAATAATAATAACTGAGCCATACAATCACTAAGAGATGGTTTTATCTCCTGTAATAATGGTGGCCAGGAACTTGGGTATACTGACAGTTCTGAATGAAATTTATGATAAGGAGACATTTCTGAGGAAGAAATACATGGGGGTCTGGAGGTGGATATCCAGCAGGGTCAGGGTGATAATGGTCAAGTTCCCAGTGATGCTGAGCATGTAGGTGATGAGCAGAAAGATAAAGCTCACAACCTGAAGTTGTGGGTCATCTGACAGCCCCAGGAGGATAAACTCTGTTATTTCTTGTAGTTTCTCATTTTTCTTCTTCTTCTTTTGAGTAACCTCCAGGAGAAAACACAAACAGAAAACACAGAAAAGGGGGTTATACAAGTATAGCACTGGGATTTGGCTCTGAAAGGAAACCTACTATGCCCTGCTAACATAATTCAGGAGATTGTTTAAAAGTTAATGAAATAGATAACTTGTTTTGAAGTAAGTTTTTATGACATGTCAGATTTGTGTTTCACATAGAATGTTACTTTATAAAATCCCTAGTTTGCAAATTGGCATCAGGCTAAAAATATTTTTAAAAGTCTTATACAAACAACATATCCTTCACATGAAAAGCAAGGATTATAATCTATGTTTTTTCTTAACCTAGGAAATACAGGAAGAGAAAAGCTACCTCTTGACTCTTAAAAAGAGTCTCCACAGGATCCCCTCCTATTGGGATACTCTCTGTCTTTTCTTCAACCTCAGTAAATCATCCTATCCTAATGTCTGTCACCTAGTTTCTCATATAATGATTATTTCCTAGTGTAATATAGAAAAGGCAAAAGTGTCAGGAAAAAGGCCATTCAGTGCATATGTTTCAAAAAGGAAAATCATGGAAGATGAATCTTGAGTTATGTGACAGATTTCTAAGTTTTGAATCAAACTCACAATCACCTTCTCAACCTCCTACTCATGTGAAGCCCCAGATAATGGAATAAAGGAATCCTGGTCATGTATCTGTTTTGGTGGTCTTCTCAGATATTATTAGATAGTCAAGAGTAGAAAGGAGGCAGAGTGGCCATTAAGTATATTGGATCTGTGTCATGAGCTAAGAAAACCAAATTGTGTCAATATCTGGTTCTGCTCCTACTAAGTTGCTTCAGTCGTGTCTGACTCTGTAGGACCCCCAGATGGCAGCCCACCAGGCTCTCCGGTACCTGGGATTCTCCAGGCAAGAGTACTGCAGTGGCTTGCCATTTCCTTCTTCAATGCATGAAAGTGAAATGTTAAAGTGAAATCGCTCAGTCTTGTCTGACTCTTAGTGACACCATGGACTGCAGCCTACCAGGGTCCTCCATCAATGGGATTTTCCAGGCCAGAGTACTGGAGTGTGGTGCCATTGCCTTCTTCATGTCAATATCTAAAATAAAACATTACTTTCAGGAGAACACTTTTTTCTTCCAAATCTCTCTATCTACATACTATTAGCATTCTCTCTCTATCTATATGTGTATATTCTGATTTTTACATTATATTTGTATTTTATCTACAATAATATTCCTTTAATAGAAATTCTATTTTGTCAGGCTACTAGTATAATCCATGAAAGAGCAATAAAGTCTTTATTTGTCTTCATAACTAACAGTAGCAGAAATCATTTAACCAGTTTATTTCAATATCTGAATCATTGACTACAGTAAAGTCTTTGACTATGTGGATCACAACAAACTGTGGAAAATTCTTAAAGAGATGGGAATACCAGACCATCTTACCTGTCTGTTGAGAAACCTGTATGCAGGTCAACAGGCAACAGTTAGAACCAGACATGGAACAATGGACTGGTTCCCAATTGGGAAAGGAATACATCAAGGCTGTATTTTGTCACCCTGCTTATTTCAATTCTATGCAGAGTGAAGTGAAGTGAAGTAACTCAGTTGTGTCTGACTCTTTGCCACCGCATGGACTGTAGCCTACAAGGCTCCTCCCTCCATGGGATTCTCCAGGCAAGAATACTGGAGTGGGTTGCCATTTCCTTCTCCAGGGGATCTTCCCAACTGAGGGATCGAACCCGGGTGTTCCTATTTGCAGACAGATGCTTTAACCTGTGAGCCACCAGGGAAACCCCAGAGTACATCATGTGAAACACCAGGCTGGATGATGCACAAACTGGAATCAAGATTGCCCAGAAAAATATCAACAACCTCAAATATGCAGATGATACCACTCTAATGGCAGAAAGTGAAGAGAAACTAAAGAGCCTCTGGATGAGGGTGAAAGAAGATAGTGAAAAAACTAGTTTAAAATTCAACATTTAAGAAATTAAGATCATGGCATCCAGTCCCATCAATTCATGGCAAATAGATGTGGAAACAGTGGAAGCAGTGACAGATTTTCTTTCTTGGGCTCCAAAATCACTAAGGACAATGACTGCCGCCATGAAATAAAAAGATGCTTGCTCCTTGGAAGAAAAGCTGTAACAATCATAGACAACATATTTAAAAGCAGAGATATAACTTTACCAAAATGGTCCATATAGTCAAAGCTATAGTTTTTTCAGTAGTCATGTATGAATGTGAGGGTTGGACCATAAGGAAGGCTGAGCGCCCAAGAATTGATGCTTTCAAATGATGGTGCTGGAGAACACTCTTGAGAGTCCCTTGGACTGCAAGGAGATCAAAACAGTCAATCCTAAAGGAAATCAACCATTAATATTCAATGGAGGGACTGTTGGTGAATGAAGCAGCAATACTTTGGCCACCTAATGTGAAGAGCCAACTGATTGAAAAATACCCTAATGCTGGAAAAGATTGAAAGCAAAAGGAGAATGGGGCATCAGAGGGTGAGATGGTTAGATACCATCACTGACTCAATGGACAAGAATCTGAGCAATCTCTAGAAAATACTGAAGGACAGGGAAGCCTAACATGCTGCAGTCAATGGGGTGGCAAAAACCGGGACACTACTTAGTGACTGAATAACAACAACAATAACAAATTTCAATATCATTCATTTTGTGAATTCTCATTGATTTGTAGCTTTTACATTCTAGTGTCAGGATAGAACTTTTTACAATAGCATACTTAATTTCAAGGTGTGGGTTTGTTGATTTGTACTGTGTAATTTATTGTAACATTGTGAAAATTCTCACAATTTTTTTTTCTCTACAAACCTGAGCTCTCTTTTCATTTACTCCTCTGTATAGCAGAAAGTAGAGCTGCTGCTGATTTAGGGAAAATTCCAACTGAGGTCAATGGTGGCCAGTGCACTGGGAAAAAATGTGATGTTCACTTTAAAATGAACCTATGCTTTTGATAATCTTCAATGACTAGAGAAAAAAAGTTTAAGAGCATTTATAAGAAAAGCAAGCCTTACAAGCATAATTTCTTAGGCAAATGTATGGCAACTCAAGTATTTGATAGATATTTAAAATTTGAAAGTCATTGTTCTCAATGAACAATCCTCTGCAATTAACAGCTATTTATGACTCTAATCTGTAAATCATTTCTGGGGTGTGAGGTGTCAACCATTCCTGGGATGTTTTTGGTAATGTTATAAAGAATATATCCAAGTCTATAAGTCATCATTTCATACTTTCCTTACCAATGGCTCATTCACATTTTTTCTAGACCCAAGGATCTTAAGATAGCAACCTTCATGTTCCTTTATATCTCTTTCTTTTTAATGAATTCTAGGGTCTTGGATAGCTCAGTGTCAAATTAGGCTTGTGGAACTTTGAAAATGAAAATCAATCTATATAATAGCAAATATTTGCCATTGAGTTAAATAAAATTTGGGGTTAAATAAAATAACTGGAAATGATTTTTAGGACACATTTGCTATTTCATAGTAAATTATAAGAATGGCTTCTTTGAGAAAAGATCACCAGTATTCCCTAAATGCTACAATTTGAAAAAGCAACACTATGTAAACGTCTATTAGGGGTTGAGACATTGTTTTCCTTATTATCTAAATTGTGAGACATGGGTGGGAAGCTCCATAAATTCCACAATATAATTGGAAACAAAAGTTAGCTTCTCACATTCTCTATATGTACTGACTTTACTATTCCTAACTTTAAGACTCCTAAGAAGTCATAAGTAATGCTATGAACAAATATAAACTCAAAAGAGTTTGCACCATCAGTATTAATAAAGGTGCATACATGCTCAGTCATGTCCAACTCTTTGCCAACTCTATGAACTTTAGCCCTCCAGGCCCCTCTATCCATGGGATTTCCCAGGCAAGAATACTGGAGTGAGTTGCTGTTTCCTCCTCCAGGGGATCTTTCCAACCCCAGATCAAGAACCTGGGTCTCTTGAATCTTCTGCACTGGCAGGTGGATTCTTTATCACTGAGCCACGTGTGGAGCTTTGGCATTATTACACAGAATTCCAATTATCTGTCTTTCCCTATTAATTAAGGATCTTTTTATTGGTGTTAGGTTTATAAGTTAGGATAATTTGTCATAGAAGAGAACAGAATATTGGTTAAATTTTATACCTTGGGTAATAGTTTGGATTTATAACAACCTTAATTTTTTTTCTAGAATGATTTCTTCCACTGCTGACTGCACTTGCTGACATCTAATACCATGTAAGAACTTCATTATGAATGTATTAAAAAATTCATAAGAAGAGTCAATTTAGATTACTTTCAGATTATTACCTTAAGACTATTTTTGAATAGTCCTAAAGTTAGTTCAGAATTCTGTTTTTCTGACTCCTCTGAAAAAAGGAAACTTTCGTTTTCTTAATGGAAAAGGGGAGTCAAATCAAATTAGTCAGATCAACACACAAACCCATATGATTAGGAATAATGAAGGAAGAAAATATAATCATGTAAATCACTCTTAGAATGTGTGGGTTTCCATAGAGATATTATATTTCTCCCTAAATGTCTGTTTGTTAACTAGTATCTATATTTGAAGATAATTTTTAACCTAAACAGGAAAAGAAATTCTTATAAAAATATAGCATTGGGTCTTAATTTTAATTAATTTGTGTGAGATTATTGGGGATTTGCATTCCAAGAGGTCTGGATTAAAAATACATCTCTCTCTGAGTTATATGTTTTTTTCTTCCCCACTGTGAAAATGAGGATAATATTTCATAGAATTATTGTGATGGCTAACTTGTAAAAGTAAAATTAAATTATATAAAATTATAAAGCATGCATTCCCACACAGTAAATCCTGTTCTCTTTATTATTCCTACAAATAAAATCAATTATTACATTTGAGGAAGATGGTCCCACTATAAAACAATAGCAACCATTCTGGAGGAAACTTATTTGAGAGACAATGCTGTTTATGTACTTATCTCATTGATCTCACTGACTCACTGAAATAACCTTTTGTTACCTTTGAAGAAACTGACAATGAGAGATTAATTATCATAAGCAAAAGCATACAGTTAGTTAAACATCAAATTGGAATTCTATACTATTTCCTTCTGAAACTGAAGCATGTGATACTTATCAGACATATATTCAATGAGCAGGACCAAACTCAGAATAATTTTCTGAAAATTAATTAATTAGTTTGACAAACAGGAAACTTAAACAGACTCATTCTTCAGAATCCTTGATATATACAAGAAGAAATGGCAACCCCAAATTATTCATTATTTATTTCACCTGATGAAATGCTAAGCTAAGGATTAATAAATCAGTGCTAAGAAAAGGAAAGATTGCATTGGCTTTTACTTTACAATCTTACCTCTATTTCTACAAATGCATCACATTAAGTGGCAGAAACTATTTAAAAATATTGGTAACTATTTCAAGTTTAGGTTAAGATATTCAGCATTTGTAAAAATACTCTATCTCAACACATTTGCACTTATTTTCTTTCTATAGCTATTTTTCTTTGATGCATTTTGCTTTGTAGCCATGGGAGCAAAAATGGTAAAGGATCAGTCAGTCAGCTCAGTCGCTCAGTCGTGTCCGACTCTTTGCGACACCATGAATCGCAGCACGCCAGGCCTCCCTGTCCATCACCAGCTCCCGGAATTCACTCAGACTCACGTCCATCGAGTCAGTGATGCCATCCAGCCATCTCATCCTCTGTTGTCCCCTTCTCCTCCTGCCCCCAATCCCTCCCAGCATCAGAGTCTTTTCCAATGAGTCAACTCTTTGCATGAGGTGGCCAAAGTACTGGAGTTTCAGCTTTAGACTCATTCCTTCCAAAGAAATACCAGGGCTGATCTCCTTCAGAATGGACTGGTTGGATCTCCTTGCAGGCCAAGGGACTCTCAAGAATCTTCTCCAACACCACAGTTCAAAAGCATCAATTCTTTGGTGCTCAGCCTTCTTCACAGTCCAACTCTCACATCCATACATGCCCACAGGAAAAACCATAGCTTTGACTAGACGGACATTTGTTGGCAAAGTAATGTCTCTGCTTTTCAATATGCTGTCTAGGTTGGTCATAACTTTCCTTCCAAGGAGTAAGCGTGTTTTAATTTCATGGCTGCAGTCACCATCTGGTGAAGGGTAGCAAGATATTATTACTGTGGTTCTTTATGGACATGGTTTTTATATGGATTTTTAACCTGTATAAGCCACATGCAGTTTTATCACAACATATGCCCATGGTTCATGAGAAGTACTTCAGTGAATCAAATGTGCCAACAGAGCCAAGAGGAAAATACTCTAAGGATTATACATATATTATTAATATTTGTACCACTATTGAATTAATAAACTTGGTGGACAATGTCTAAATAGATAGAAAAGCATGAGAAGTAGGGCAGAAACATATGGAAGATTTGCAAAATTTTTGGAAGAGCTTTTCTGAATTTGATACATCAGGATTTCCCTAAAGTATAGACATTTCTTGACCTTGCTGACTGAAATATTGGGATGAATGAATCTTATGTGTAAACACTACATTTCCTTTCTTGTGTAATAAAATGTCCCCATAAAGTGGCTCACTAAGCTACTAAGTATAAAATAAGTTATTCAAAAGATTAGAGAAAAATGAAAAGAAGAATGAGATACAGTATCATGCTCAGTGAATTCCCATAGAAGGCATGAGAGAAATAGATTAAATACATTTTAAAGCCTTCAATATGTTCCAAGAATTTTCACAGGTCATTTTCCCTTAATGGTGCTAATTAAGTATCTACTATCCAGAGGCCTCTTTTAGTTTGATTGGTGTGCTGAGTTCTTGTAAATAATAAAAGCATAAAACCTAGGAAATCTGCAAAAATTTACAATTCAGATTCCTTTAATCTAATTTTCTTTTAAAATAAATTTATTTATTTTAATTGGAAGCTAATTACTTTACAATATTGTATTGGTTTTGCCATACATCAACGTGAATCCACTATGGGTGTACACGTGTTCCTCATCCTGAACGCCCTCCCACTACCATCCCCATACCATCCCTCTGGGACATCCCAGTGCACCAGCCCCAAGCATCCTGTATCATGCATTGAACCTGGACTGGCAATTCATCTCACATAAGATATTATACATGTTTCAATGCCATTCTCCCAAATCATCCCACCCTCACCCTCTCCCACAGAGTCCAAAAGACTGTTCTATCCAGCTATGTCTCTTTTGCTGTCTCGCTTACAGGATTATCATTACCATATTTCTAAATTCCATATATATGCATTAGTATACTGTATTGGTGTTTTTCTTTCTGACTTAATTCACTCTGTATAATAGGCTCCAGTTTCATCCACCTCATTAGAACTGATTCAAATGTATTCTTTTTTATGGCTGAGTAATACTCCACTGTGTACATGTACCACTGCTTTCTTATCCATTCATCTGCGATGGACATCTAAGTTGTTTCCATGTCCTGGCTATTACAAACAGTGCTGTGGTGAACATTGGAGTACACGTGTCTCTTTCAATTCTGGTTTCCTCGGTCTGTGTGCCCAGCAGTGGGATTGTGGGGTCATATGGCAGTTCTATTTCCAGTTTTTAAAGGAATCTCCACACTGTTCTCCATAGTGGCTGTACTAGTTTGCATTCCCACCAACAGTGTAAGAGGGTTCCCTTTCTCCACACCCTCTCTAGCATTTATTGCTTGTAGATTTTTGGATCGCAGCCATTCTGATTGGTGTGAAATGGTACTTCATTGTGGTTTTTATTTGCATTTCTCTGATAATGAGTGATGTTGAGCATCTTTTCATGTGTTTGTTAGCCATCTGTATGTCTTCTTTGGAGAAATGTCTATTTAGTTCTTCAGCCCATTTTTTTATTGGTTCGCTTATTTTTCTGAAATTGAGCTGCAGGAGTTTCTTGTATATTTTTGAGATTAATCCTTTGTCAATTGCTTTGTTTGCTATTATTTTCGCCAATTCTGCAGGCTGTCTTTTCACCTTGTTTTAGTTGCCTTTGTTGTGCAGAAGCTTTTAATTTTCATTAGGTCCATTTGTTTATTTTTGCTTTTATTTGCAATGTTATGGGAGGTGGGTCATAGAGGATCCTGCTGTGATTTATGTCAGAAAGTGTTTTGCCTATGTTTTCCTCTAGGAGTTTTATAGTTTCTGGTCTTATGTTTAGATCTTTCATCCATTTAGAGTTTATTTTTGTGTATGATGTTAGAAAGCGTTCTAGTTTAATTCCTTTACAAGTGGTTGACCAGTTTTCCCAGCACCACTTGTTAAAAAGATTGTCTTTTCTCCATTCTATATACTTGCCTCCTTTGTCAAAGATAAGGTGTCCATATGTGCGTGGATTTATCTCTGGGCTTTCTATTTTGTTCCATTGATCTATATTTCTGTCTTTGTGCCAGTACCATACTGTCTTGATGACTGTGGCTTTGTAGTAGAGCCTGAAGTCAGACAGGTTGATTCCTCCAGTTCCATACTTCTTTCTCAAGGTTGCTTTGACTATTCGAGGTTTTTTGTATTTCCATACAAATTGTGACATTATTTGTTCTAGCTCTGTGAAAAATACCATTGGTAGCTTGATAGGGATTGCATTGAATCTTTGATTGCTTTGGATAGTATACTCATTTTCACTATATTGATTCTTCCAATCCATGAACATGGTATATTTCTCCATCTATTAGTGTCCTCTTTGATTTCTTTCACCAGTGTTTTATGGTTTTCTATATATAGGTCTTTTATTTCTTTAGGTAGATATATTCCTAAGTATTTTATTCTTTTCATTGCAATGGTGAATGGAATTGTTTCCTTAATTTCTCTTTCTGTTTTCTCATCATTACTGTATAAGAATGCAAGGGATTTCTGTGTGTTGATCTTATATCCTGCAACTTTACTATATTAATTGATTAGCTCTATTAATTTTCTGGTGGAGTCTTTAGGGTTTTCTATGTAGAGGATCAGGTCATCTGCAAACAGTGAGAGTCTTAGTTCTTCATTTCCAATTTGGATTCCTTTTATTTCTTTTTCTGCTCTGATTGCTGTGGCCAAAACTTCCAAAACTGTGTTGAATAGTAGTGGTGAAAGTGCGCACCCTTGTCTTGTTCCTGACTTTAGGGGAAATGCTTTCAATTTTTCACCATTGAGGATAATGTTTGTTGTGGGTTTGTCATATATAGCTTTTATTATGTTGAGGTATGTTCCTTCTATTCCTGCTTTCTGGAGAGTTTTTATCATAAGTGGATATTGAATTTTGTCAAAGGCTTTCTCTGAATCTATTGAGATAATCATATGGTTTTTATTTTTCAGTGTGTTAATGTGGTGTATTACATTGATTGATTGGTGGATATTGAAGAATCCTTGCATCCCTGGGATACAGCCCACGTGGTCATGGTGTATGATCTTTTTAATGTGTTGTTGGATTCTGATTGCTAGAATTTTGTTAAGGATTTTTGCATCTATGTTCATCAGTGATATTGGCCTGTAGTTTTTTTTTTGTTTGTTTTGTTTTGTTTTTGTGGCATCTTTGTCAGGTTTGGGTATTAGGGTGATGGTAGCCTCATAGAATGAATTTGGAAGTTTAACTTCCTCAACTCTTACTCAAACTCTTTCAATTTTCTGGAAGAGTTTGAGTAGGATATCTGTTAGCTCTTCTCTAAATTTTTGGTAGAATTCAGCTGTGAAGCCATCTGGACCCGGGTTTTTGTTTGCTGGACGATTTCTGATTACAGTTTCAATTTCCGTGCTTGTGATGGGTCTGTTAAGATTTTATATTTCTTCCTGGCCCAGTTTGGAAAGTTGTACTTTTCTAAGAATTTGTCCATTTTTTCCAAGTTGTTCATTTTATTGGCATATAATTGCTGATAGTAGTCTCTTATGATCCTTTGTATTTCTGTGTTATCTGTTTTGATCTCTCCATTTTCATTTTTAATTTTATTGATTTGATTTTTCTCCCTTTGTTTCTTGATGAGTCTGGCTAATGGTTTGTCAGTTTTATTTACCCTCTCAAAGAACCAGCTTTTGGCTTTGTTGATTTTTGCTATGGTCACTTTTGTTTCTGTTGCATTTATTTCTGCCCTAATTTTTAAGATTTCTTTCCTTCTATGAACCCTGGGGTTCTTCATTTCTTCATTTTCTAGTTGCTTTAGGTGTAGTGTTGGGACAGGGGGTCCTAAGATGGTGGACGAATAGGACAGGAAGACCACTTTCTCCCCCAGAAATTCATCAATGGAACATTTGAACGCTGAGTAAATTCCACAAAACAGCTTCTGAATGCCAGCAGAGGACATCAGGCACCCAGAAAAGCAGCCCATTGTCCTTGAAAGGAGGTAGGAAAAAATATAAAAGATAAAAAGAGAGGCAAAAGAGGTAGGGATGGAGCTCCGTCCAGGGAAGGGAATCGTAAAAAAGAGAGAAGTTTCCAAACACCAGGAAACACTCTCACTGCCGAGTCTGTGGTGAGCCTTGGAACCATAGAGGGCAACATAACCAGGAGAAAAAATAAGTAAATAAAACCCACAGATTATGTGCCAAGGGTAACTCCCCCAGTGAAGAAGCAGTGCAGATGCCTGCATCCACCACTAGCAAGCTGGGGTTGGTCAAGGAGACATGGGCTACCTTGCTTAGAGTAAGGACCGGGTCTTAATGCTCCAAGGGCAGTCTGAGGGAACTAACTTGGACTAGCAAACCAGACTGTGGGATAGCCACCTCGCAAAAAGCACTAAGCTAAGACACCGTCAGGCCCACTCACAGAACAAAGGACTGAGCAGAGATAGCCCGGCCCAGACAGGCGAGGGCAGGCAGAGCCGAAAGGGGGCAATCACGGCCCCAGAGAGGCATCATCTACCAAACTGCAAGAAGGCTTTGTTGCTAACCAAGACTTTTTCAGATTCTGGACAGTCAACATCCTCCTGAGAAGATGTGCCGGTTGTACACCCAGCAAACCAAGCAGCAGGGACAGGGGAGGCCATAAGTCCCAGCGACCTTTAATCAAATTTTAGAAATGACCAAAAAAATCTCCACATCTTTTGACTCAATCATTGTTATTCGTTAAACAAACATTGAGAACCTGCTGTCTTAGGTACTATAGGACACTGTAGATACAATAGAATCAAAATAGATATGAACCCACCTTTAGTCAGCTTGCTGAGGAATCTCCAAACACAAATCTGAGGATAGACATCCTCAGTAAAGATTGAAGAGGCCCGCAGAGTCTCTAGGTGGACTGAGTAGTGATGGTTTCCCCTGAACAAATCCAGCTTTAAAAGACTGAGAGGTGGCTGTTTTATCAAATGTGTACATAACAACAAAAGTTTACAAGGAACATAAAGAAGAGAAAGTGATGCAAATAAAATGAATCTCAAAAAATAGACCCTAAGTAAATGTAAGTTTAAGAACACTTGACAAAGAATTCAAAGTAATTGTCATAGACATGAGTATTAAGTTCTGGAAAGTGGCAGTGTTTTAGTTATATTACAATTATTTTTAATTATTTGATTCTAAATATAATTTACTATGTATTTTTATGGAATTCACATATAAATTCTATAAAAATACATAATATCATGATCAATATTTACCTTCAACATATATATATTGAGTTTCACGGAAAAAAAAAAAAAAACTCTAAAAGTGCAATGCACGAGTACATATTATCTCTTTGGACTGAATTTCGTGTACTATCACACAGAATACATTGCTTCTTTACACCATAGGAAACTATCAGTTTTCACCTTGAAAATACATAGGAAATTACACACTCATTTTGAAACTCTACATTTGAAGTACAGTCTGGTACTTCATTGGATCCTTTCAGGGACTGATTTACAGAACTAAAATGATCTTTTCACAATGAGCTTTGTCTTAAAGAAATATATTTCAATCTACAAAAATTCTGTAGGAGGAATAACTTTATAAAATGTCAATAAGCAATGCACTGGAAAAGCTTAGCTTGGAAGTAAAAGTAACAGATTGGGAAATATATTAACTGTCATGTGGCAGGTTACCAGAATAGATGGTTAGGAATTTCAGGATTTAACCTGATTGTTCTTTAAAGTGTCCTTTATTTTTGACCAAAAAAATATATATTGGCAGAAAAGACTGCTTTATAGACCATGTCTTTGGAGGCTTGTTTCACTTGCTGGTTTCTCAGGGTATATTGAGAATAGCTATCCCTTTTGTCAATGATGTCTTTTCTTTGGGGAGGGATTAGCATACATGAAAATGAACCTTCCATTAGAGATGGAGATGACAATAATGTGAGAAGAAGTAGAGAAGGCCTTTTTTCTCTGACTGGCAGATGGAATTCTCAGAATAGTCCTGATAATGTATGTATAGGACAAAATCATTAATGCCAATGTGAATAGCAAACTAACCAAAGCAAAGTAAAAACCCATTACTTCTAGAAGCCATGTATCTGAACAAGACAATTGTAAAAGGGGGAAATAGTCACACAAAAATTGATCAATGACATTGGAAGCACACTAATCCAGCTGGAGGAGAAGCATAAGGGGTGAGAAAATGGTCAGAAACCCGCCCAGCCATGCACAGAGCACAAGCTGGTGGCAGAGTTTCCTGCTCATGATGGTTGTATAATACAGGGGCTTGCAGATGGCAACATATGACAATGGCAGTTAGAATGTAAAATTCAGTCACACCCCCTTGAAAATAGAGAAAAATAATTGGGCTGCACATTTGTAAGAAATAGTCCTGTCCTTGTTATGAGATGTCTATAGTTTTGGGACTCTGTGGGAGAGGGAGAGGGTGGGAAGATTTGGGAGAATGGCAATGAAACATGTAAAATATCATGTAGGAAACGAGTTGCCAGTCCAGGTTCGATGCACGATGCTGGATGCTTGGGGCTGGTGCACTGGGACGGCCCAGAGGGATGGTATGGGGAGGGAGGAGGGAGGAGGGTTCGGGATGGGGAACACATGTATACCTGTGGTGGATTCATTTTGATATTTGGCAAAACTAATACAATTATGTAAAGTTTAAAAATAAAATAAAATTGGAAGAATAAAAAAAAAAAAAAAAAGAAATAGTCCTGTCCTTGATGATATTTGCCCCCAGAAATCTAGGGATGCACACAACAGTAGAGGAGACTTCTGAGAAAGAGAAATTTTGGAGGAAGAGATACATGGGCATCTGGAGATGGGAGTCCACCCAGGTTAGGGTGGTTGTAGTCAGGTTTCCCAGTGACACTTAATACATATGTGATAAATAAAAAGAGGAAAATCACAATATGAATATCAGGATCATCAGAATGGCCTAGGAGGACAAACTCTGTGGTCACTGTATGGTTCATTTTTCTCTCTCTTTTTTTTTTTTTCTTTTAAATATACTTAGGTGGAAAGTACATTAGAGTGAATAGATGAAAGGTATAATTCATTGTGACCAATATCATCATCATTAATGCAGTTCTAAAACTTTCTCTATAATTCATGTCAATGGTATTTTATTTTGATTATCTTATTTGCATTATTACTTAAAACATATTTCTGGATCCTGCTTTACATACTAATTCTATGATTCTAAATCTGGGAGATAATAGGAAATCTTCATACAGTAAATTGAATTATAGAGAGATGATAAGTGAAATAAATAAATGCTTTTTTGCTTTGTCCAATTAAATCATTGTAGTTTTGTTAGAATAATCCTATAAAATATACGTTTTTCTTTTTTTCTGTTATCTATTTGTTAGAAGATACTACCACCTAAAACAGAAATGGATGATCTCACTTCCTTCACAAGATCAAAATGAAACATAAAAATCTAAAGTAACAACCCAATACTTTTATGATACAAGAAATTAATGATTTATGTAGCAAATAAAATAAATGTTTAATGATGAAATAATTTAGTTACTAATTTTATTTTATTCATATTTATGAATGTAATTATAAAGATAATATGAGAATACTGTATATATTTTACATATGTATTTACAATAAATAGAATAACCTAATTATTTTAATAAGGGACATATTCACTTATTCAATGATTTGTCTTATAATTCCATTGAAATCCTTAATATTTGGCATACAAGACCACCTGACCTGCCTCTTGAGAAATCTGTATGCAGATCAGGAAGCAACAGTTAGAAATGGACAGGGAACAACAGACTGGTTCCAAATAGGAAAAGGAGTACGTCAGAGCTGTATACTATCCCCCCACTTATTTAACTTATATGCAGAGTACACCATGAGAAACACTAGACTGGAAGAAACACAAGCTGGAATCAAGATTGCCGGGAGAAATATCAATAACTTCAGATATGCTGATGATACCACCCTTATGGCAGAAAGTGAAGAGGAACTAAAAAGTCTCTTGATGAAAGTGAAAGTGGAGAGTGAAAAAGTTGGCTTAAAGCTCAACATTCAGAAAA
This sequence comes from Bos taurus, assembly GCF_002263795.3. Lineage (NCBI taxonomy): Eukaryota > Metazoa > Chordata > Mammalia > Artiodactyla > Bovidae > Bos > Bos taurus. The sequence continues at coordinate 58,964,324 of NC_037332.1, forward strand.
CGAAGATCATGGCATCCAGTCCCATCACTTCATGGGAAATAGATGGGGAAACAGTGTAAATAGTGTCAGACTTTATTTTGGGGGGCTCCAAAATCACTGCAGATGGTGATTGCAGCCATGAAATTAAAAGATGCTTACTCCTTGGAAGGAAAGTTATGACCAACCTAGATAGCATATTCAAAAGCAGAGACATTACTTTGCCAATAAAGGTCTGTCTAGTCAAAGCTATGTTTTTTTCCTGTGGTCATGTATGGATGTGAGAGCTGGACTGTGAAGAAGGCTGAGTGCTGAAGAATTGATGCTTTGCACTGTGGTGTTGGAGAAGACTCTTGAGAGTCCCTTGGCCTGCTAGGAGATCCAACCAGTCCATTCTGAAGGAGATCAGGCCTGGGATTTCTTTGGAGGAAATGATGCTGAAGCTGAAACTCCAGTACTTTGGCCACCTCATGCGAAGAGTTGACTCATTGGAAAAGACTCTGATGCTGGGAGGGATTGGGGGCAGGAGGAGAAGGGGACGACAGAGGATGAGATGGCTGGATGGCATCACTGACTCGATGGATGTGAGTCTGAGTGAACTCCAGGAGTTGGTGATGGACAGGGAGGCCTGGCGTGCTACAATTCATGGGGTTGTGAAGAGTCGGACACGACTGAGGGACTGAACTGAACTGAACTCAACTGATGATGTGCTAGGAATGTACATGTGGAAACAGTTTTATGCTTTAGCTTAAAATGATATGCAGTATTTATATACTTTTCATTTTGCACCGAAGCATAAATTGAAAACTCCTTGCCTCAGATCTTAGCAGCTCTGTTACCCATATTGTAGCCCAGTGCATTTTCTGCTTGAATATCATTGTCTCTTAGCTATTAAGCTTTATGAAAAAAGGTTTTATTCCCTTGTAGTTCTGCTCCACATTTTTCATGTGCATGAGAAGACTGATTCAAAGGGATATTCCAGATATGTATAGCAAAGCCTCTCCTATTTATTCACACGTCTTTAGTTACTTCCCAGCTCTGCTGCATATATCTTTCTGTGTATTTGGTTTGCTAAAAATTGTGAAAACTCCCTTTTCCTTATTTCATATATTCATACTTCTGCTATTAATAATAGAATTCAAAATCATTGCTTCTCTGCTAGATACTATCAAATGTCGCAGTAATCAAATTGGATTTTTTTTCTCTGTTTTATGATGATTCATGAGAATAGAAATGTTCATAAACCTTAAGAAGATGTAGAAATATACTATCCTCTTCAGTAACATCGGTCTAGAAGTTTAAGGGAGAAATATTTACAGAAAGAATTGTAAGGGATATGGAAACATTTAGTTTTACAAGTATAGATTCTAGGACTAGGATCTGGGGTCCCTCTGGTTGCACTGAAAGCCAAATACTCAAATCTAGTTGTTTTGACCTATGAATAAAGACATGTGTTGATCTCCTAGGACCAAAGTCCAGGCTACATCTGTGTTATGCTGTGGACCATGGGGGATTTCTGGAAGACACACTTGGTGTTCTCAGTAACCTTCTGACTCTCCTTTATAGCAATCTCCCTTGAGAATGGTTATGTTCATCCCACAGAAGACCTCAATGATGACATCTACAAAATGATCATTTTCATTAATCACAATTATTTATCTCATGAGTAATAAAATAGATGTAAAATCTTACAAAATAACACTCTTAACCTATTTTATTTTTAATTTTTATATATGAAAATTTTCTACATATACAATTTTTTTGCTTATCCTTTGACTTTATTACTTTTGGCATTTCACAAAACAAGGTTATTTCACATTTCTAAGTTATATGATAACTATTATAATGCACATAATGTCCTCACAGTTTTTAAAAATTGCTGTTACGTGGGTTAACTGAGTCCTCACTATCAATAGCAATATTTAATTGCAGTGTCAATTTTGTCCATCTTATTGTTCATCTTGGCCTTTGCATGTCTTTATCATGTCTTAGACATACTAGTGAGAAATATCACGAAATACAATCTTTTGTTTCTTTCAGGTTCTAGTCAGTGAATTATTGTTCTTTATTTCCTTTGTTGTTGTTTTTATTTTTCCCCAAGACTTTGATAGTGAAAATTATATGTAATCAGCTAATAATATGCCATACATTGTTATATAATTATTAATATATAAGTAACACATATCATATAATAGCTACTTTATATTAAATACAGTTAGATATTTCAATGAAATAACTTTATTTAATATAAAGAATGCAGTATTGAATTAATATAATAAAATAATAATAGAGTCACTAATGCAGAACTATATCACTGCTGGGGGGAACTCTGCATGAGAATTATTTACAGGATGAGAGGCATTAGGAAAGAGTACAAAGAAAAGTAAAAGAAAATAGCATAACTCGTATCTGTGACAGAACATGTATTGTTTTTATTTAACTCAGTAAAGGAGCATTTTGGCAGATGTGTCTCTATATCAAAATGATTGATACCTTTGTCCATTTCATCTTTTGTTCAACTCTATTGAGACACAATTGATATATAACATTGTGTAAGTTTAAAATGTACATGTTGATTTTATACATGTATATATTGTGAAATGATTATCACAGTGGGTTAGTAAACATATCCATCACTCACATAGTTCCTATTTACTATTTTTGTTGTGAGAGCATTTAATATTACTCTCAGCAATTTTTAGTTATATAACACAGTTATATATTACACATTCTGATATCAGCTTTGTTGTGATAGGGATATGATGAATGTGTTTACCCTGAGCTAAATTAACAAGCAACAAGAAACTCTATATTATTCATGAAGGACACATGCACAGTAGTGCTTCACTAGATTAAACCCTCATCTTCATGATAGAGGCTTAATCCAGGTTTAGATCTGGGGATTTTTTTTTTTCTTTTGCAGTGATACTCCAGAAATATGCTGAATTGATTTTTTTCATCCTTAATATCCATTATTGATCAATGGCTGGAGCCGTTATGTTTTGTAGTACAAAATGGCTCTATTATTTTTAATCTGCTTTCCAATAAGAATTTTGCACCATAGTACAGAACTTAGTTGGCAAAGTGATGTCTCTGCTTTTTAATACACTGAGTTTGTCATAGCTTTTCTTCCAAGGATCAAGTGTCTTTTCTATTCATGGCTGCAGTCACCGTACACAGCCAAAAATAATTTGGAGCCCAAGAAAATAAAATCTGTCACTATTTCTACTTTTTTCCCCATCTATTTGCCATGAAGTGATGGTACTGGATGCCATGCTGTTAGCTTTTGGAATGTTGAGTTTTATGCCAACTTTTTCACTCTCCTTTTCCACCCTCAACAAAAGGATGAAACATTATACTCAAATTAAAAACTGAAAACTTTTTATTCTAAAATTAGAAACAAGCAATGAGGCCCTTATATTCAATATAGTACAGAAAGAACTAGTCACAATAATTGGGCAAAATTGATCAATCAGTAAACCAGTCATCTCTATTTGCAGGTGACATGATTTATAATAGAAAACTCTACACAGTTTGTAAAAAAGTTTAAAAGTTGCAGAACATAGAATCAACATTAAAAATGTAACTTGCATTTTACACTATCAATAAGCTTTCTGAAAAAGAAGTTAAGTAAAAAATGCAAGTTGCAATAGTACTAAAAGGAATAAGACATTTAGGAATAAACTTAACTAAAGAGGTAGAAGATACATACACTGAAAAATGCAAAACTTTGATGAAACTAAAGGCATAAACACATAAGAAAACATTCAGTACTCATGGATGAGGAAAATTATGTATATGTCCTGCTCCCCAACAAAATCAACAGATTCAGTGCAGTCTTGTCAAATACCAATGGCAATATATTTTTTACAGAAACAGAAAAAAACATTCTAAAATTTATAAGGAATCACAAAAGACCATGAATAGCCAAATAAATATTGAGAATAAAACCTAAAGCTGGCTTCCAGGTTTCAAAATATATTGAAAGCTATGATAATTAAATTGATAGAGTACTAGCATAACAATAGCCATCTTAACCAATTACACAGCATGGGGAGCCCAGAAAACACTCAGGTACATACAGTCAAATGATCTTTGAAGAGGGTGCCAAAAACCCACGGAGGGGAAAATACAGGCTTTTCAAAGAGGGTGACTGAAAACCAAAGACTAATAATTTAAAAGAAAAGGAACATTTAAAGAAACTGTAAGTAAACATCTCATAGTAGTATTTGCAGAAGAGAGGAAAGTTTTTCAAATATGAAAAGACTTGCAGAAAAGCATTGAAAATATGACTGCTTTATATAAAAGTGTGAACGTACATAAAGGAGCCCAATGTTAAGCTAATTATTGAAAACAAATAGTGGTTATAGGAAAACTGGGCATCTACATGCAAAAGAAGGAAATTCTACCCTTATTTTACACTGTACACAAAATCAACTCAAAACAGATTAAAGCTTAAATGTAAGACATAAAGTTTTAAAACCCTTTAGAAGAAATCATAGCAGAAAAGCTGCATGATATTGGACTAGGCAATGATTTAATGGATATGACCCAGGAGCATAGGCAACCAAAGTAGATAGAACGGTGGGATTACATGAAAATAAAAAGCACTTTCACCACCAAACAAGAGTTGACAAACAGCAGAGTGAGGCGACAATCTATAGAATAGAAGAGAATATTACAAACACTGTATCCGACAAGGGATTAATGTCTAAAATATGTGCACAAGTCTTACAACTCAGTAGAACAAATCCAGGACAAAACCCCAAAACCTAATAATAAAAGGACTGAAGACTCAAGTATACATTTTCCCAAAGAAGACATACAAGTATAAGGAGATAAATGGCCAACAGATATATGCTAGATGCTTCATGTCACTGATGTTCAGAGAAAGGAAGATCAAAAGAACAATGTTAACTCACCTCACACCTGTTAGGATGGCTGTTATCAAGATGATAAAAGACAAGTGTTGATGACCGTGCGAAGAATGTAGAATCCTGATACCTTGTCGGTGGGAATGCATGTTGTGCAGCCTCTATGAGAAACAGTACAGATTTCCTTCAAAATTTAAAAATAGAACTATGTTATCTAGCAACCCCATTTCCAGATATGTATCTAAAATAACTGAAATCAGGGTATCTAAGTAATAGCATTGTCATGTTCACTGCAGCGATATTCACAATTGTTAACATATGGAAACAAACCCAAATGTCTAGGGAAGGATGAATGGATACAGAAAATACAGTAAATGTATTTAATGGGATAGTATTGGACTAATATTCAGCCTTAAAAAAGGAACAATATCTCAATATATAGAACAGCACAGATGAAGCGTGAGGGCCTTATGCTAAGTATAATAAGCCAGTCATAAAATGTTAAAAACTGCACAAATTCACTTAGGTGATAAACCTAAAATTCTTAAACTCATAGATTCCGATAGTGGAATGGTAGTTACCAGTGGGTAGAGGCAGAGGCAAATAAGGATATTGCTAATCAATTCACATAAAGTTTGTTATAGTTAACAACACTGTATTGTGTCTTTAAATTTTAAGTGGATAAATATTATATTAAGAGTTCTTATCACCTCAAAAGTATAATTGGTATATATCTGTAGTGGTTATATATGCAGGATAATATTAATAAACATTATTATAATTTATTGATAGCTAATTATGTTATATGCTTTACAAATTCATTTTCATTTCTATCAGTTCAGTTCAGTTCAGTTGCTCAGTCATGTCCGACTCTTTGCGACACCATGAACCCCAGCACGCCAGGCCTCCCTGTCCATCACCAACTCCTGGAGTTCACTCAGACTCACATCCATCGAGTCAGTGATGCCATCCAGCCATCTCATCCTCTGTTGTTCCCTTCTCCTCCTGCCCCCAATCCCTCCCAGCATCAGAGTCTTTTCCAACGAGTCAACTCTTTGCATGAGGTAGCCAAAGTACTGGAGTTTCAGCTGTAGCATCATTCCTTCCAAAGAAATCCCAGGGCTGATCTCTTTCTGAATGGACTGGTTGGATCTCCTTGCAGGCCAAGGGATTCTCAAGAGTCTTCTCCAACACCACAGTTCAAAAGCATCAATTCTTCGGCGCTCAGCCTTCTTCACAGTCCAACTCTAACATGACCACAGGAAAAACCATAGCCTTGACTAGATGGACCTTTGTTGGCAAAGTAATGTCTCTGCTTTTCAATATGCTATCTAGTTTGGTCATAACTTACCTTCCAAGGAGTAAGCGTCTTTTAAATTCATGGCTGCATTTCTGTAGTAAGTTATATATACCTGGCTTACCTGAACTTACACCTGACTTACTGATGGGGAAATATATACTTAGAGGTTATAGTAACCTTAAGTTTCTCAGATATTCACCTTATTTAACATAAAAATTGTATTTGAGATAGGATTGAAAGAAATGGAGAACCCACTCTTAACTTCCCTTTAACATTTAAATCCCCTTCAATTCTCCATCACTGGCATCCTCACCCCTCCCTTTTTTAAAAAAAGAAAACCTGTGGTATATCTCTCAAGAGTGTGTATCTCTTAATGATTATTAAGAATGTTGCACCACTACTTAGGTTTGTATTTGCTATTACAAAAATGTGCCTTATATAAATGAGGGTATTTTTTGGTATCTGTAATCACTTCACCTACACACACACACCCACCTTTCCAAATACTTTAGGCACCTATTAAGGCCTTAATAAGTGGAAGAGTATTTTAGCACATGAAATCCTAATTTTCTATAAAAAGAGGAGATTTTGCTTTGTTATGAAGATTTTAGCTTCTACAAAACTTAAGTGATTTTTTTGAGTTTTTTTTTTGTTTGTTTGTTTGTTTTTACTTTACAATATTGTATTGGTTGTGCCATATATCAACATGAATCCCTGACAGGTATACACGTGTTCCCCATCCTGAACCCCCCTCCCTCCTCCCTCCTCATACCATCCCTCTGGGTCGTCCCAGTGCACCAGACCCAAGCATCCAGAATCGTGCATCGAACCTGGACTGGTGAATCGTTACATATATGATATTATACATGTTTCAATGCCATTCTCCCAAATCATCCCACCCTCTCCCTCTCCCACAGAGTCCAAAAGACTGTTCTATACATCAGTGTCTCTTTTGCGGTTTCATATACAGGGTTATTGTTACCATCTTTCTAAATTCCATATATATGTGTTAGTATACTGTATTGGTGTTTTCCTTTCTGGCTTACTTCACTCTGTATAATAGGCTCCAGTTTCATCCACCTCATTAGAACTTATTCAAATGTATTCTTTTTAATGTTGAGTAATACTCCAATTTTCATATGTAGTTTAAGGTATAAATAAACAAATAAATATTTTAGGGATTAAATAATTTAGATATATGCCCTGTTTCAAACTAGTCCTGAACTTGGGAAGGAACTGTGTATATATTTCAGCTAGATCAGTAAATGTAGCTTACTTTTTGTGGAATTCGAGAAAGTGAACTTAATCCTACATATCTAAAATGGTTATTTCTTCACCATATTATACTACATATATGTATGTCTACTGACGTCTATTGAGTTACTATGGGATGTGGAAATAAATAGTGATCTATCTAGCACTATAGATACAAAAGTACATATGTTAAAAGTCTATGTTTTTAATTAATGAAGAAATTGTTCAGTTCAGTTCAGTTCAATTGCTCAGTTGTGTCTGACTCTTTGCGACCCCATGGAATGCAGCACTCCAGGCCTGATCCATCACCAACTCCCAGAGACTACTCAAAGTCATGTCCATTGAGTTGGTGATGCCATCCAACCATTTCATCCTGTCATCCCCTTCTCCTCTTGCCTTCAATCTTTCCCAGTATCAGGGTCTTTTCAAATGAGTCAGCTCTTCGCATCAGGTGGCCAAAGTATTGGAGTTTCAGTTTCAGCATCAGTCCTTCCAATGAACATTCAGGACTGATTTCCTTTAACATGGACTGGATGGATCTCCTTGCAGTCCAAGGGACTCTCAAGAGTATTCTCCAACACCACAGTTCAAAAGCATCAGTTCTTTGGGGCTTCAGTTCAGTTCAGTTCAGTTGCTCAGCAGTGTCCAACTCTTTGTGACCCCATGAATCGCAGCACGCCAGGCCTCCCTGTCCATCACCAACTCCCAGAGTTCACTCAGACTCACGTCCATCGAGTCAGTGATGCCATCCAGCCATCTCATCCTCTGTTGCCCCCTTCTCCTCTTGACCCCAATCCCTCCCAGCATCAGAGTCTTTTCCAATGAGTCAACTTTTTGCACGAGGTAGCCAAAGTACTGGAGTTTCAGCTGTAGCATCAGTCCTTCCAAAGAAATCCCAGGGCTGATCTCCTTCAGAATGGACTGGTTGGACCTCCTTGCAGGCCAAGGGACTCTCAAGAGTCTTCTTCAACACCACAGTTCAAAAGCATCAATTCTTTGGCACTCAGCCTTCTTCACTGTCCAATTCTCACATACATACATGACTTCAGGAAAAACCATAGCCTTGACTAGACAGACCTTTGTTGGCAAAGTAATGTCTCTGCTTTTGAATATGTTATCTAAGTTGGTCATAACTTTCCTTCCAAGGAGTAAGTGTCTTTTAATTTCATGGCGCAGTCACCATCTGCAGTGATTTTGGAGCCCAAAAACATAAAGTCTGACACTGTTTCCACTCTTTCCCCATCTATTTCCCATGAAGTGATGGAACTGGATGCCATGATTTTCGTTTTCTGAATGTTGAGCTTTAAGCCAACTTTTTCACTGTCCATTTTCACTTTCATCAAGAGGCTTTTTAGTTCCTCTTCACTTTCTGCCATAAGGGTGGTGTCATCTGCATATCTGAGGTTATTGATATTTCTCCCAGAAAATTTGGTCCAACTCTCATATCCATACATGACTACAGGAAAAAACATAACTTTGACTAGACAGACCTTTGTTGGCAAAGTAATGTCTCTGCTTTTCAATATGCCATCTAGGTTGGTCATAACTTTTCTTCCAAGGAGCAAGTGTCTTTTAATTTCATGGCTGCAGTCACTATCTGCAGTGATTTTGGAGCCCCAAAAAATAAAGTCAGGCACTGTTTCCACTGTTTCTCCATCTATTTCCCATGAAGTGATGGGACCGGATGCCATGATCTTAGTTTTCTGAAATTTGAGCTTTAAGCCAACTTTTTCACTCTCCTCTTTCACTTTCATCAAGAGGCTCTTTAGTTCTTCTTCACTTTCTGCCATAAGGGTGGTGAAGAAAGTATTGGGACATACCTTATCAACGTGTGCCATAAATAATCTTTCAGTTTTTAAATGAAAATATTCACATTTTTCAATAAACTATACAGCATTTGGGAGAAGGCATTGGCAACCCACTCCAGTACTCTTGCCTGGAAAATCCCCTGGACGGAGGAGCCTGGTAGCTTGCAGTCCATGGGGTTGGTAGGAATTGGACGCAACTGAGCAACTTCACATTCACTTTCATGAATTGGAGAAGGAAATGGCAACCCACTCTAGTATTCTTCCTTGGAGAATCCCAGGGACAGGGGAGCCTGGTGGGCTGCCATCTATGGGGTTGCACGACTGAAGCAACTTAGCAGCATACAGCATTTAAAAACATTTCCCCAGATAAATAGTGAAGGGACTTCCCTGAGGCTCTAGTGGCTAAGAATCCATCTGCCAGTCAGGAGATACAAGTACAATCCCTGGGACAGGAAGATCCCATATACCATGGAGCAGCTAGTTCCCTCTGCCACAACTAATGAGCCAGTACTCTAGCGCCTACCAGCTACAACTACTGATGCCATGCACCACAATTATGGAAGTCTGCATGCCCAGAGCTGTTGCTCCACAACAAGAGAAGCCACTGTAAATAGAAACCCATGCACTGCAACAAAGAGTAGCTCCGTCTTGCCTCAATGAGAGAAAGCCCACAAGTAGCAATGAAGATTCAGTGCAGTCAAAAAATAAATAATAAACAGATAAATTTTTTAAAAACTATAAAATGGTCAAAAGACTTTCTGTCAAATATACTGTAAATGAAATTAATAAGATTATATTTCCCGTGTTGAGTAAACTAAATATCACATCCAATCTCAAAACAGGAATTTATATTAAACAATTTTTAATTTAAGAAGTTGCAACTAACAAAATGTTCATAAGAATGGGAGTCAGAAAGACATAAGAAAAGTTGTTTAAATTGAAAGAGAAATGTATAAACAAATATGATTTTAAACTCCTAGGAATAAAGAGAATAAACAAGATGGAATGGAAGCCATTTTGATTTGAATAACTTATTAAAATTCTTCACTATATATTTTTTAAAAAATTTCCTTGCAGAATGTCTCTAATTTATTATAACACATCATTTCATTTGCTTCTAAAAAATAGTCTTTTTTGCCATGTCCGTGAAGGCTTGTTTGACTTGCTGATTCCGTAGGCTGTAAATGTAGGGCTTCAGCATGGGGGCTACTGAGGTGTTTAGCACAGCCACTCCCTTACTCAAAGCAAGCCACTTACAGCCACTCCCTATCCTGTGCTGAGGTTTTAATGTACATAAAAATGCAGCTGCAATAAGAGATGGAGATGCCAATCATGTGGGAAGAACATGTGGAAAAGGCCTTTGTCCTTTGATTGGTAGAAGAAATTCTTAAAATTGTTCTCATGGTGTATGTATAGGACAGAATTATTAATGCCAAAGTGAATATTAGAGTAAACTCAGCACAGGAAAACCCCATCATTGCGAGAAAGTTTGTGTCTGAACAAGACAGTTGAAGCAACAGAAAATAGTCACAGGCAAAATGGTCAATAATATTAGACCTACAGTAATCAAGGTTTAAGAGCAACATGAGTGCAGGGAATATGATTAAGAATGAAACTAGCCAGGAAGAGAAGACAAGCAGTGTGCAGACTCTGTGATTCATGATGGTCATGTAATGCAGGGGATTGAAGATAGCAATGTAACGATCATAGGACATGGCAGACAGAAGGTAAAACTCAGTGACTCCCAAGAGAATGAGAAAAAATAACTGAGCAATGCAATCATTAAAAGAAATGGTTTTATCTCCTGTAATAATGGTGGCCAAGAACTTGGATATACTGAGAGTTGTGAATGACACTTCTAAGTTGGAGAAATTTCTGAGGAAGAAATACATGGGGGTTTGGAGGTGGGCATCCAGCAGGATCAGGGTGATAATGGTCAGGTTCCCAGTGATGCTGAGCATGTAGGTCATGAGCAGAAAAACAAAGATCACAACCTGAAGCTGTGAGTCATCTGAGCCCCAGGAGGATAAACTCTATTGTTTCTGTGTGGTTTCTCATTCTTCAGTTGCTTGTTTGTTTTTCTCCTTCCAGGAGACCTACAAGAGAAATCACAAGGAATACACTAGAAGAGAGGATTACCAAATATCCTAGTGTCAGTTCAGTTCAGTTGCTCAGTTGTGTCTGAGTCTTTGCGACCCCTTGAATCACAGCACGCCAGGCCTCCCTGTCCATCACCAACTCCTGGAGTTCACTCAGACTCACATCCATCGAGTCAGTGATGCCATCCAGCCATCTCATCCTCTGTCGTCCCCTTCTCCTCCTGCCCCCAATCCCTCCCAGCATCAGAGTCTTTTCAAATGAATCAACTGTCCACATGAGGTGGCCAAAGTACTGGAGTTTCAGCTTCAGCATCATTCCTTCCAAAGAAATCTGAGGGCTGATCTCCTTCAGAATGGACTGGCTGGATCTCCTTGCAGCCCAAGGGACTCTCAAGAGTCTTCTCCAACACCACAGTTCAAAACCATCAATTCTTCAGCGCTCAGCTTTCTTCACAGTCCAACTCTCACATCCATACACGACCACTGGAAAAAATCATAGCCTTGACTAGACGGACCTTTGTTGGCAAAGTAATGTCTCTGCTTTTAAATATGCTATCTAGCTTGGTCATAACTTTTCTTCCAAGGAGTAAGCGTCTTTTAATTTCATGGCTGTATTACTCAGCCATAAAAAAATAAGATAAAATTGGGTCATTGTAGTAACCTGAATGCACCTAGACTCTGTCATGCAGAGTAAAGTAAGTCAGAAAGAGAAAAACAAACATCATATTAACACGTATGTATGGAATCTGGAAAGATGTTACAGATGAGCCTGTTTGAAGGGCAGAAATAGAGATGCAGACATAGAGAATGGACATGTGAACACAGAGGAGGTAGGGCTGCTGCTGCTAAGTCACTTCAGTTGTGTCCGACTCTGTGCGACCCCATAGACGGCAGCCTACCAGGCTACCCCGTCCCCGGGATTCTCCAGGCAAGAACACTGGAATGGGTTGCCATTTCCTTCTCCAATGCATGAAAATGAAAATTGAAAGTGAAGTCTCTCAGTCATGTCCAACTCTTAGCAACCCCATGGACTGCAGCCTACCAGGCTCCTCCATCCATGGGATTTTCCAGGCAAGATTACTGGAGTGGGGTGTCATTACCTTCTCCAGAGGCAGGGCTGGGTGATATGGATTGGGAGAGGACTGACACATATACACTACCATATGTCAAACAGAGAGCTAGTGGGAAGCTACTCTATAGCACAACTTGGTACCCTGTGATGAGCTAGAGATGTGGGATGGGGACAGTGGGATGGTGGCTTAAGGAACAGAGGATATATGTATACATGTATATATATGTATATACAAGTTGGTTCACTTCTTTGTACAGCAGAAATTATCACAAAATTGTAAAGCAATTATACTTCAATAAAAATAAAATAAGCCAGCAATATAAGGCATTTTTCATCTGTAATTGAAATACTTGTAATGTTAAAAGTTCTTTTATAGGTACTGACAACTAGTTTCTATGGAAAATGCTTTAAGACAATGATTTTTAAACTAAACATACTCTAATTTGAGCAATAACAATAATGGTTAATCTCTGCTACAATTAGTTTTAATTTCATTAGATAATGTATTCACAAATAAACTGGTAGTATTAACAAAAAATACACTTACAAAAAAAAAAGCACCTACTTATGAAGATTCTCAAGAAATTTCTGCTGTCTATTCATTTCTGAAGCCAAAATTCAACATTTAAGCTTTGTCAAAGTGGAAAATTCTGGGTCAGAACTTAGGTGTTTAGCTCCGAGCACGGAAATCTTATTCCCTAAGAAGCACAATGAATCCATCATTTCTCAAAAAATATGTGAAACACAGGTTTGAATAATCTTATATGTTATTTTGGTTAAGATTTCCTGCCTTAACTGTGGACAATCATAGATTACATCTTATGTGTAGTGTTAATCATCATCCAGAGCCCTCAACACTTGCATACAGTTTTGAGTATGCGGTAAAAGAAAAGAAAGAAAATTCATAATCATACCAGAGAGAGATTCAGAGAACAGAAGCCATGAAAATAACAGAAATAAAAAGAGACTCAAGAATATCCACACATATTTACCTTACAGTTTGAAAATAATGAGAAATAATTTCAATGAAGAGCTAATTACCAATGTAAAATAATTGGTATGAAGAGTCCAAGGAATACTTAGCCAATAATTAGAAGTAGACAAATAAAGGTTCATAAAAGAAGACAAAAAGAAACATAGAAGGGAACAACTACCCAATCCAGTATTCTGGCCTGGAGAATTCCATGGACTGTATTCCATGGGGTCACAGAGTTGGACACGACTGACTGACTTTCACTTCACTTCACAATGGTTATCAGGAATTTATAGACCAGTGGGGATGAGATTCTTTAGAAGGAGAAATTTCAGAGGAAAAAATATATTAAAATGTTTAGGAAAAAATTCAGCAGGATCAAGAGGATAAGCTCTCAATCATAGTCTATATTATTACTCTTGCAAAATAGAAACAGGAAAATAACAATTTACAATACGGTCAATCTGTCAGTCTAAGCTGAATGAACTCTATCTCCAGTCATTGGTTCTCAATTTTCTTTTATGTATTTACTGAAACCACATGATAACTAGTGAAAAGTAATATTAAACTGACAAGCTAAGAAAGAAACATTTTCAGAATCCTATTTGTAAGCAACTATTTTTTTCTGCATAAGTATCATATGATACAGTCATGCAGCAAATTGCTTTTGAGATCATGATATTCTAAGAGTTCTTTCCTGTTAAATATTTTGTATAGTCCCTATTTGCCAAAACACATTTTTTAAAATATTTCCAGTGTGACTCCTACAATAGGAATGTTTTAAAGAGTCAAGGCATATGACTTTTGAATTATACTTTCTAATGATATTAAAAGAATAGCTGTAATATATGCTAAAGAGCTTCCCTAGTAGCTTAGTTGATAAAGAATCTGCCTGCAATGCAGAAGACCTGGGTTCAATTCTTGGGTCAGGAAGAATCCATGGAGAAGGAAATAGCAACCCACTCCATCATTCTTGCCCAGAGAATCCTATGGACAGAGGAATCTGGCAGGCTACAGTCCATGGGGTTGCGATAGTCAGACATGACTTAGTGACTAAACCACCACCAATATATTCTAAATGTTTGTTGCTCAGCTGGTAAAGTATCTGCCTGCAATGCAGGAGACCTGGGTTCGATCCCTGGGTTGGGAAGATCCCCTGGAGAAGGGAAAGGCTAGCTACTCCAGTATTCTGGCCTGGAAAATTCCCATGGACCATGGGGTCACAAAGAGTCCTACTTTCTCTTAAGAAGTTCTACCTAAATTTGACAAGCTGTGCTACATATTCAGGACAATTAAAAACAACAATAACACTATTAAACTACTGGGGAATCAGAATTCAGAGGTCAGTGCTAATGGGAGGTGATATATCATAGACTATTAGAAGTGGTAGAGAAGATTGAGAATATAATTTTAATCTGCCTGCAATTGGGAAGAGAAGACCTCAATAATGCTAGGTCCTTATTAGGAGTGTGAGTGTATCTTTTATGGTAAGTAACTATTGAAAATATTGAAATGAAGCATTTCAGAGAACTCTAATGAAAAATTAATGGCTCAACTGGAAGGCAATGTATTTTTAATCAAACTCTATCTTGGTTAACACATAACAGAATCATAACTTGAGAATATTGAGAGATTCTTAATCTTCTCCTATGTTAGACTGTCTCAATATGGAACATGCATACATATATATAACATATATATATATATATTATTTTCACTTATGTGCTCTTAAAACTTACAGAAGTTATATAATGCTCCATGAGCATTATATCTATTTTCTCAAAATGGAAAATGTAGATACACAAATAATCAAGAGAAAATGCCATTATTTTACTCTTTCAAAAATACTATTTATGAATTAAATGTCTTCTAATGTTCACCTCATTACCAAGCTGAACAGAAATCTTTAAAATAATCCAATCAATTACATAATATATGTATATTTCTTACTGACTACATTTTATTCTCTTCTTTTAGATACTATTCAAATCAAGACCCATAGTTAAAGTAAAAAAGAAGTAAAAAATATATTATGGTTTAATGCTTATATGTTTCTGGCAAAAAAATCATGTAACATACTGTGTACCTGTGAAAAATTTTTAATTAATTAATTTATTTTAATTGGCTAATTACTTTACAACATTGTGGTGGTTTTTGCCATACATTGACATGAATCAGCCTCTGTGAAAATGTTTTAATCATATTTCATATTTTAAAATTTTGGTCAAATATAGAAATTGCTTTGATGAATAAAATCCAGATTATTACCAATGAAGGTATAATAGGAATATTAAGCATAGGAATTTCAAAATTACCTAAGGAAGGAAAAATTCAGCTTATTCTACTAATTTTGTTTCATTGTTAGGAGATATAGGCATATATTTTTATGTCCATGTGTATGACACTCTTAAAGAAATGAATACATTTTGTTAGCATTGCTCTCCTTCATTTAACAGATATTTACATTCAGTCTCCAATTAGCTTCAGAAGTGTCCCAAGTTATTGAAGGGGGTGCTTATTGGGTATGTAAACATTGTATTTCATTTTTAATTTTAATTTTTAAGATAAACCGGCAAGATAATGCACTTTTCTTTCATAATTGAACTATTATAAAACTTAACAATTCTCAAATAGAAACTAAACAACTAGTCCCTATAGAAAGTGACATAGCAATCATTTTTTAAAATATTTCCTAATTTGAACAATAACATTAATGTTTAATCTCTGCTACACGTTTCTCTCAGCTCATTAAATAGATTATGCATGAATAAATTGGTAGTATTACAAAATGTAAATTAATGTTAATATTTAACCTCAGATATGCAGATGACACCACACTTAATGGTAGAAAGCAAAAAATAACTAAAGAGCCTCTTGAAAGTGAAAGAGAAGAGTGAAAAAGTTGGCTTAAAACTCAACACTCAAAAAACTAAGACTATGGCATCTGATACCACCACTACATGGCAAATAGATGGGGAAACAATGGAAACAGTGACAGACTTTATTTTGGGGGCTCCAAAATCACTGAAGATCATGACTGTAGCCATGAAATTAAGAGACACTTTCTCCTTGGAAGAAAAGTTATGACCAACCTAGCTGCTGCTGCTGCTAAGTCGATTCAGTCGTGTCCAACTGTGTGGGACCCCATAGATGGCAGCCCACCAGGCTCAGCCATCCCTGGGATTCTCCAGGCAAGAACACTGGAGTGGGTTGCCATTTCCTTCTCCGATGCATTAAAGTGAAAAGTGAAAGTGAAGTCGCTCAGTCGTGTCTGACTCTTAATGACCTCATGGACTGCAGCCTACCAGGCTTCTCCGTCCATGGGATTTTCCATGGGGAGGGAGGAGGGAGGAGGGTTCAGGATGGGGAACACATGTATACCTGTGGTGGATTCATTTTGATATTTGGCAAAACTAATACAATTATGTAAATTTTAAAAATAAAATTAAATTAAAAAAAAAAAAGAATACTGGAGTGGGGTGCCATTGCCTTCTCCAACCAACCTAGACAGCATATTAAAAAGCAGAGACATTACTTTGCCAACAAAGGTCCATCTAGTCAAAGCTATGGTTTTTTCAGTAGTCAGGTATGGATGTGAGAGTTTGACTACAAAGAAAGCTGAGAGCCAAAGAATTGATGCTTTTGAACTTTGGTGTTGGAGAAGACTCTAGAGAGTCTCTTGGACTGCAAGGAAATCAAGCCAGTCAATCCTAAAGAAAACCAGTCCTGAATATTCATTGGAAGGACTGACGCTGAAGTTGAAACGCCAATACTTTGGCCACCTGATGTGAAGAGCTGACTCAGTAGAAAAGACCCTGATGCTGGGAAAGATTGAAGGCAGGAGGAGAAAAGGACAACCGAGAATGAGATGGTTGGATAGCATCACCGACACTATGGACATGAGTTTGAGTAAACTCGGGTATTGGTGATGGAAAGGCAATGGCACCCCACTCCAGTACTTTTGCCTAGAAAATCCCATGGATGAAGGAGTCTGGTAGGCTGCAGTCCATGGGGTCGCTAAACTCCGGCAGGACTGGGCAACTTCACTTTCACTTTTCACTTTCATGCATTGGAGAAAGAAATGCAAGCCACTCCAGTGTTCTTGCCTGGAGAATCCCAGGAACGGGGCAGCCTGGTGGGCTGCCGTCTATGGGGTCGAACAGAGTCTGACACGACTAAAGCAACATAGCAGCAGCAGCAGCAGCAGGGAAGCCTGACATGCTGCAGTTCATGGGGTCGCCAAGAGTCAGACACGACTGAGTGACTGAACTGAATTGAACTGAACCTAAACACAAATGTAATATAATATTTACATTGCTTGCTACATTAAATATAACTTACATAAAACTAGTTTATATTCCTGATAACTAAAACTCAAAGAAAAAAGAAACACTTTGAGAACTGGGATAACTACTTTCATATAATCAGAGGAAAAGGAAGAGATGAGAAAAAAGTTTCTATTGAAGAACATGAAGAAAATTAGCTTCATTGAAACAAGGCTTTTGTAAAAATAACGGTGAAAAGAGAGAAGGATGATTGTCAAATGTAATAAAAGGGAGGAAACTACAATTATATACACTATTATTATTATTATTATCGACACCTTCATTTATTTCCTTAATACATCATGCAATAACATATTCAATTGTTTGAAAAAGAAACAACTGTGTGTATTATATTCATGAAGGCTTTTTTCACTTGTTGGTTCTGTAAGCTATAGATGAAAGGACTCAAAAGTGGGGCAATAGAGGTATTGAGTAGTGCTATTCACTTTTAAAAAGATTCTCTTTGACTGATGGTTTAACATACATGAGGATGCAGCTATGATTAGAAAAGAATATCACAATCATGTGAGAAGAATATGTTAAAAAAGCTTTTTTCCTCTCATTAGTTGAAGGGATTTTCAGAATTGTTAATGCAATATAGGTACATGATGTGAATACCATTGATAATGGGACCACAAGAGTCATCAAAGCAGAAAGGAATCCCATTGTCTCAGTGAGCTGTGTGTCTGAGCAGGAGATCTGCAGGAAGGTAGCTGGGGCACACATGAAATGATCAACAATGTTGGAAGCAAAAAAGGCAAGGTTTAGGGTTAAAAGGAGAGGTACAAAGATGATCAAAAAGCCAGCAATCCAACAACAGAAGATAAGAAGTGTGCAGATTTTACTGTTCATGATGGCTGTGTAATTCAGGGGCTTACAGATGGCAACATAGCAGTCATGGGACATAGCTGCCAGCAAGTAAAATTCAAATGCTCCAAGTAATAAGCTAAAAAACAACTGTGCAATACAACCATTATAGGAAATAGTTTTGTCCTCCATTTCCATAATAATTAGAAATTTAGGGATGCATGAAGTAGTAGTAGTTGTAGTCAGAGAAGGCAGTGGCACCCCACTCCAGTACTCTTGCCTGGAAAATCCCATGGACGGAGGAGCTTGGTAGGCTGCAGTCCATGAGGTCGCTAAGAGTCGGACACAAGTAAGTGACTTCACTTTCACTTTTCACTTTCATGAATTGGAGGAGGAAATGGCAACCCACTCCAGGGTTCTTGCTTGGAGAATCCCAGGGACAGGGAAGCCTGGTGGGCTGCCGTCTATGGGGTCACACAGAGCTGGGCAAGACTGAAGTGACTTAGCAGCAGCAGCAGCAGTAGTAGTAAAGAATAATTCTAAAAAGGAACAATTCTGAAGAAAAAAATATACGGGGGTCTTGAGATGAGGATCCACCTTAGTGAGAGTGATGATGGTGAGGTTACCAATGATGCTTAACAAGTAGATGAGAAGTAGGAAGATAAATAATACTATTTTCATTTGTGGGTCATCGGTCAAACCTGCCAGGATAAACACTGTCACTCTTGTGTGATTTCCCATTAATGCCCTCTACTTTAGGAAGTCTACATAGAGAAAAAAAAAGTGGAAAGGAAGAAAACAATGTTCCCATTTGGAAAATGAAAAGGGGGATAACTAGTGTCTAAGGTAGAGTTAGCAAATTGAAATTTCAGACGGGAGAAGCGAAAAGCAAAGGAGAAAAGGAAAGATATAAACATCTGAATGCAGAGTTCCAAAGAATAGCAAGAAGAAATAGAGGAAAACAACAGAATGGGAAAGACTAGGGATCTCATCAAGAACATCAGAGATACCAAAGGAACATTTCATGCAAACATGAGCTCGATAAAGGACAGAAATGGTATGGACCTAACAGAAGCAGAAGATATTAAGAAGAGATGGCAAGAATACACAGAAGAACTGTACAAAAAACATCTTCACAGCCCAGATAATCACGATGGTGTGATCACTGGCCTAGAGCCAGACATCCTGGAATGTGAAGTCAAGTGGGCCTTAGAAAGCATCACTACGAACAAAGCTAGTGGAGGTGATGGAATTCCAGTTGAGCTATTCCAAATCCTGAAAGATGATGCTGTGAAAGTGCTGCACTCAATATGCCAGCAAATTTGGTAAACTCAGCAGTGGCCACAGGACTGGAAAAGGTCAGTTTTCATTCCAATCCCAAAGAAAGGCAATGCCAAAGAATGCTCAAACTACTGCACAATTGCACTCATCTCACACACTAGTAAAGTAATGCTCAAAATTCTCCAAGCCAGGCTTCAGCAATATGTGAACTGTGAACTTCCTGATGTTCAAGCTGGTTTTAGAAAAGCCAGAGGAACCAGAGATCAAATTGCCAACATCCACTGGATCATGGAAAAAGCAAGAGAGTTCCAGAAAAACATCTATTTCTGCTTTATTGACTATGCCAAAGCCTTTTACTGTGTGGATCACAATAAACTGTGGAAAATTCTGAAAGAGATGGGAATACCAGACCACCTGATCTGCCTCTTGAGAAATTTGTATGCAGGTCAGGAAGCAACAGTTAGAACTGGACATGGAACAACAGACTGGTTCCAAATAGGAAAAGGAGTTCGTCAAGGCTGTATATTGTCACCCTGTTTATTTAACTTATATGCAGACTACATCATGAGAAACGCTGGACTGGAAGAAACACAAGCTGGAATCAAGATTGCTGGGAGAAATATCAATCACCTCAGATATGCAGATGACACCACCCTTATGGCAGAAAGTGAAGAGGAACTCAAAAGCCTCTTGATGAAAGTGAAAGTGGAGAGTGAAAAAGTTGGCTTAAAGCTCAACATTCAGAAAACAAAGATCATGGCATCTGGACCCACCACTTCATGGGAAATACATGGGGAAACGGTGGAAACAGTGTCAGACTTTATTTTTCTGGGCTCCAAAATCACTGCAGATGGTGCCTGCAGCCATGAAATTAAAAGATGCTTACTCCTTGGAAGGAAAGTTATGACCAACCTAGATAGCATATTCAAAAGCAGAGACATTACCCTGGCAACAAAGGTTCGTCTAGTCAAGGCTATGGTTTTTCCTGTGGTCATGTATGGATGTGAGAGTTGGACTGTGAAGAAGGCTGAGTGCCGAAGAATTGGTGCTTTTGAACTGTGGTGTTGGAGAAGACTCTTGAGAGTCCCTTGGACTGCAAGGAGATCCAACCAGTCCATTCTGAAGGAGATCAACCCTGGGATTTCTTTGGAAGGAATGAGCTAAAGCTGAAACTCCAGTACTTTGGCCACCTCATGCAAAGAGTTGACTCATTGGAAAAGATTCTGATGCTGTGAGGGATTGGGGGCAGGAGGAGAAGGGGACGACAGAGGATGAGACGGCGAGATGACATCACTTACTCTATGGATGTGAGTCTGAGTGAACTCCAGGAGTTGGTGATGGACAGGGAGGCCTGGCGTGCTGCGATTCATGAGGTCGCAAAGAGTCGGACATACTGAGTGACTGATCTGATCTGATCTGAACGCACGGCTCCTTCATGTTATAAAAATGGTTAATGCCAGGAAGAACAATCCTTTGCATTTCCAGGGTATCTGGACAGTTGATTCAAAGTTTCCCTTCTAATTTCACCACTGAATAATATATGTGATCATATTAATTGTTGGTTGATTTTAAGTGAATAAATTCAAGGAAAATTAAGCAGACTATTAAAGCATAGAAACGTTTTTCCAGCCTGTATTTTGTACAAGAATTATGATAGAAGTCATTTTCTATTTTGCTTAAGAGGACCTGAATACATGTCATCACTTCATGTTTTGTATTTAACACAAACACACACACACACACACACACACCCCTAGCTATCATCAATAAATAGGACTAGTACACTTTTGCCATTTTACTCAATCAAATTCAAATTTCTAATTAATGTTTCATTTACTTTCATGGCAAATGAGATCCACTTTTATGTATATGAATATGAGACATCAGGAATATACTTATTTGGTGTCCTTACTGGTATTTACATTCCCTTGATATCTGTCACCATCCTCATCCTCTCCAATTTGTGTTCTTAAAAAAATATAAGCAAGAATATTCTGATGACCTGAATATACAACAAGAAAACAGCAGTTTTCCTCTACATGGTTTGACTCTAAGAGTAGGTCAGCTAAAGTGAAAATGGAAAAAAAAAAAAAGCAGGATTTAGGAATGGATAGAAATGCATAACTATGTACTCAGAAAATTATATGAGGTGTCATAATGAAAAGCAAGAGAAATATAAAGATGAAGTTTATGGAAACCTAGTAAGGTAAGTTGGATTTTTAGTGATAAGGCAGTGAATTTGAGGAAAGCTGTTAAAATTGTGTAAATAAGTAAAATTTAATAAAATTAAAACTGTAAATATTATTAAAATGTGCAACTTAGTATATAAAATTAATAAATAAAATTTCCAAGAAGAAAGTAGGTACCAATGAAATTTCTCTCCATCTAATTGTTATTTGCACTTGCCATTTTATTCTTTGTCTACAGCACAGACTAAAAACGATGACCAGTTTTGAGATCAACACACCTAAGAGATGAGGAGTAAGTATTTGATGAATTTCAAACACATAATAAATCTCAGAATTGTTGACAAAAGTTTACAAGGCATACATTTCCATATGATCAGAATAATAAAATGTATGGCTAACATGTAAGTTATGAAATATTGCCAAGATATAACTATTTTCAATGACAGGCATATTTCAAGTGAGAGTGAATCATTCAGGGTTGTATAGCTAGCAACTGGGGAATGGGATGAAGAGCTGAAAGAGTATATTTTTAAAAATTGTCTTCTTAGATGTGGCAAAGTGTGTATAAATAGTTTTAGACCAAATATAGCATATTTCTTAAACAAAAAATGATTAATGATATCTCTAGGGAAATGTAACTTCCTTGGTATCTTCCTGATGAAACACATAAAATAATCAAGTTTTTGTGATGGGAGATAGAGAAGACAATGTTTTCTCTGTTTAGAAAATCCAGGTTTATTTCTTTTTTATTTTATTTTATTTTTTAACTTTACAATATTGTATTGATTTTGCCATATATCAACATGAGTCCGCCACAGGTATACACGTGTTCCCCATCCTGAACTCTCCTCCCTCCCTCTACCATCCCTCTGGGTCGTCTCAGTGCACCAGCCCCAAGCATCCAGTATCGTGCATCGAACTTGGACTGGCGACTCGTTTTATATTTGATATTATACATGTTTCAATGCCATTCTCCCAAATGATCCCACCCTCTCCCTCTCCGACAGAGGCCAAAAGACTGTTCTATACATCAGTGCCTCTTTTGCTGTCTCATATACATAGTATTTGTTACCATCTTTCTAAATTCAATATATATGCGTTAGTATACTGTATTGGTGTTTTTCTTTCTGGCTTACTTCACTCTGTATAATCGGCTCTAGTTTCATACACCTCATTAGAACTGATTCAATTGTATTCTTTTTAATGGCTGAGTAATACTCCATTGTGTATATGTACCACCACTTTCTTATCCATTCATCTGCTGATGGACATCTAGGTTGCTTCCATGTCCTGGCTATTATAAACAGTGCTGCGATGAACATTGGGGTTCACGTGTCTCTTTCAGTTCTGGTTTCCTCTGTGTGTATGCCCAGCAGTGGAATTGCTGGGTCATAAAGCAGTTCTGTTTCCAGTTTTTTAAGGAATCTCCACACTGTTCTCCATACTGTCTGTATTAGTTTGCATTCCCACCAAAAGTGTAAGGGGTTCCCTTTTGTCCACATCCTCTCCAGCATTTATTGCTTGTAGATTTTTGGATTGCAGCCATTCTGACTGGGGTGAAATGGTACCACATAGTGGTTTTGATTTGCATTTCTCTGATAATGAGTGATGTTGAACATCTTTTCATGTGTTTGTTAGCCATCTGTATGTCTTCTTTGGAGAAATGTCTAGTTA
The DNA here is from genome assembly GCF_002263795.3 of Bos taurus. Lineage (NCBI taxonomy): Eukaryota > Metazoa > Chordata > Mammalia > Artiodactyla > Bovidae > Bos > Bos taurus. Next base: position 58,987,956 of record NC_037332.1, read on the forward strand.
TTTGGCCCATTTCTTGATTGGGTAGCTTATTTTTCTGGAATTGAGTTGTAGGAGTTGCTTGTATATTTTTGAGATTAGTTGTTTGTCAATTGCTTCATTTGCTATTATTTTCTCCCATTCTGAAGGCTGTCTTTTCACCTTGCTTTTAGTTTCCATTCTGGTGCAGCTTTTAAGTTTAATTAGGTCCCATTTGTTTATTTTTGCTTTTATTCCCAATATTCTGGGAGGTGGGTCATAGAGGATCCTGCTGTGATGTGTGTTGGAGAGTGTTTTGCCTATGTTCTCCTCTAAGAGTTTTATAGTTTCTGATATTACGTTTAGATCTTTAATCCATTTTGAGTTTATTTCTGTGTATGGTGTTAGAAAGTGTTCTAGTTTCATTCATTTCCAAGTGGTTGGCCAGTTTTCCCAGTACCACTTGTTAAAGAGATTGTCTTTTCTCCATTGTATATTCTTGCCTCCTTTGTCAAAGATAAGGTGTCCATATGTGCTTGGATTTATCTCTGGGCTTTCTATTTTGTTCCAGTGATCTATATTTCTGTCTCTGTGCCAGTACCGTACTGTCTTGATGACTGTGGCTTTGTAGTAGAGACTGAAGTCAGGCAGGTTGATTCCTCCAGTTCCATTCTTCTTTCTCAAGATTGCTTTGGCTATTCGAGGTTTTTTGTATTTCCATACAAATTTTGAAATTATTTGTTCTAGTTCTGTGAAGAATACTGTTGGTAGCTTGATAGGGATTGCATTGAATCTATAAAATGCTTTGGGTAGTATAGTCATTTTTACTATATTAATTCTTCCAATCCATGCACATGATATATTTCTCCGTCTATTAGTGTCCTTTTTTTTTTTTTTTTCCTTTCACCAGTGTTTTATAGTTTTCTGTATATAGGTCTTTAGTTTCTTTAGGTAGATATATTCCTAAGTACTCTTGCCTGGAAAATCCTATGGACAGAGGAGCCTGGTAGGCTACCGTTCATGGGGTCGCCAAGAGTCGGACATGACTGAGCGATCGTTTTCACTTTTTACTTTCATGCTTTGGAGAAGGAAATGGCAACCCACTCCAGTGTTCTTGCCTGGAGAATACCAGGGACGGGAGAGCCTTGTGGGCTGCCGTCTATGGGGATGCACAGTGTTGGACATGACTGAAACGACTTAGCAGCAGCAGCAGCAGCATTCCTAAGTATTTTATTCTTTTCGTTGCAATGGTGAATGGAATTGTTTCCTTAATTTATCTTTCTATTTTCTCATTACTAGTATATAGGAACCCAAGGGATTTCTGTGTGCTGACTTTATATCCTGCAAATTTACTATATTCATTTATTAGCTCCAGTAATTTTCTGGTAGAGTCTTTAGGGTTTTCTATATAGAGGATCATGTCATCTGCAAACAGTGAGAGTCTTACTTCTTCTTTTCCAATTTGGATTCCTTTTATTTCTTTTTCTGCTCTGATTGCTGTGGCCAAAACTTCCAAAACTATGTTGAATAGTAGTGGTGAAATTGGGCACCCTTGTCTTGTTCCTGACTTTAGAGGAAATGCTTTCAATTTTTCACCATTGAGGATAATGTTTGCTATGGGTTTGTCATATATAGCTTTTATTATGTTGAGGTATGTTCCTTCTATTCCTGCTTTCTGGAGAGTTTTTATCATAAATGGATGTTGAATTTTGTCAAAGGCTTTCTCTGCATCTATTGAGATAATCATATGTTTTTTATTTTTCAATTTGTTAATGTGGCATATTACATTGATTGATTTGCAGATACTGAAGAATCCTTGCATCCCTGGGATAAAGCCCACTTGGTCATGGTGTATGATCTTTTTAATGTGTTGTTGGATTCTGATTGCTAGAATTTTGTTAAGGATTTTTGCATCAATGTTCATCAGTGATATTGGCCTGTAGTTTTCTTTTTTCGTGGCATCTTTGTCAGGTTTTGGTATTAGGGTGATGGTGGCCTCAAAGAATGCGTTTGGAAGTTGACCTTCCTCTACAATTTTCTGGAAGAGTTTGAATAGGATAGGTGTTAGCTCTTCTCCAAATTTTTGGTAGAATTCAGCTGTGAAGACGTCTGGACCTGGGCTTTTGTTAGCTGGATGATTTCTGATTACAGTTTCAATTTCCGTGCTTGTGATGGGTCTGTTATGATTTTCTATTTCTTTCTGGTCCATTTTTGGAAAGTTGTACTTTTCTCAGAATTTGTCCATTTTTTCCACGTTGTCCATTTTATTGGCATATAATTGCTGATAGTAGTCTCTTATGATCCTTTGTATTTCTGTGTTGTCTGTTGTGATCTCTCCATTTTCATTTCTAATTTTATTGATTTGATTTTTCTCCCTTTGTTTCTTGATGAGTCTGGCTAATGGTTTGTCAATTTTATTTATTCTTTCATAGAACCAACTTTTGGCTTTGTTGATTTTTGCTATGGTCTCTTTTGTTTCTTTTGCATTTATTTCTGCCCTAATTTTTAAGATTTCTTTCCTTCTACTAACCCTGGAGTTCTTCATTTCTTCCTTTTCTAGTTGCTTTAGGTGTAGAGTTAGGTTATTTATTTGACTTTTTTCTTGTTTCTTGAGGTATGCCTGTATTGCTATGAACTTTCCCCCTAGGACTGCTTTTACAGTGTCCCACTGGTTTTGGGTTGTTGTGTTTTCATTTTCATTCATTTCTATGCAAATTTTGATTTCTTTTTTGATTTCTTCTGTGATTTGTTGGTTATTCAGTAGCGTGTTGTTCAGCCTCCCTATGTTGGAATTTTTAATTGTTTTTCTCCTGTAATTGAGATCTAATCTTACTGCATTGTGGTCAGAAAAGATGCTTCAAATGATTTCAATTTTTTGAATTTACCAAGGCTAGATTTATGGCCCAGGATGTGTTCTATCCTGGAGAAGTTTCCATGTGCACTTGAGAAAAAGATGAAATTCATTGTTTGGGGTGAAATGTCCTATAGATATCAATTAGGTCTAACTGGTCTATTGCATCATTTAAAGTTTGTGTCTCCTTGTTAATTTTCTGTTTAGTTGATCTATCCATAGGTGTGAGTGGGGTATAAAAGTCTCCCCCTATTATTGTGTTATTGTTAATTTCCCCTTTCATACTTGTTAGCATTTGTCTTACATATTGTGGTGCTCCTATGTTGGGTGCATATATATTTATAATTGTTGTATCTTCTTCTTGGATTGATCCTTTGATCATTATGTACTGACCTTCTTTGTCTCTTTTCGCAGCCTTTGTTTTAAAGTCTATTTTATCTGATATGAGTATTGCTACTCCTGCTTTCTTTTGGTCTCTATTTGCATGGAAAATCTTTTTCCAGCCCTTCACTTTCAGTCTGTTTGTGTCCCCTGTTTTGAGGTGGGTCTCTTTTAGACAACATATATTTGGGTCTTGTTTTTGTATCCTTTCAGCCAGTCTTTATCTTTTGGTTGGGGCATTCAACCCATTTACTTTTAAGGTAATTATTGATAAGTATGATCCGGTTACCATTTGCTTTGTTGTTTTGGGTTCGAGTTTATACACCCTCTTTGTGTTTCCTGTCTAGCGAATATCCTTTAGCATTTGTTGGAGAGCTGATTTGGTGGTGCAGAATTCTCTCAGCTTTTGCTTGTCTGTAAAGCTTTTGATTTCTCCTTCATGTTTGAATGAGATCCTTGCTGGGTACAGTAATCTGGGCTGTAGGTTATTTTCTTTCATCACTTTAAGTATGTCTTGCCATTCCCACCTGGCTTGAAGAGTTTCTATTGAAAGATCAGCTGTTATCCTTATGGGAATTCCCTTGTGTGATATTTGTTTTTTTTTCCCTTGCTGCTTTTAAAATTTGTTCTTTGTGTTTGCTCTTTGTTAATTTGTTTAATATGCATCTTGGGGTGTTTTGCTTTGGGTTTATCCTCTTTGGGACTCTCTGGGTTTCTTGGACTTGGGTGATTATTTTCTTCCCCATTTTAGGGAAGTTTTCAACTCTTATCTCCTCAAGTATTTTCTCACGGTCTTTCTTTTTGTCTTCTTCTGGGACTCCTATGATTCGAATGTTGTAGTGTTTAATATTGTCCTGGAGGTCTCTGAGATTGTTCTCATTTCTTTTAATTTGTTTTTCTTTTTTCCTCCAGGTTTATTTCTAATCTCTGAAATATATGCTATTATTGAAAATACAACTATGCAAATAAAAATAATCATATATGGACAAATGAAAGTTGTTTTCAGTTATATCCAGAGGAATTTATAGGAGAATTCTAAGATAAGGTAGTAAGATCTGCTGTCAAAATCACACAGTTAATAATGTAGATAAATATGGGTAAAGGAAGAGACTATTATTTTTCCTGGACATTCACTTTATATGCAAATAATTATGGAGCAATCAATAATAAATATTTATTTACACACGTGACTCAAAGACAAAAATTGTAGGAATGCATATACTAAACACCTAAATCAAACTTTTACCATGTCAAATTATCTGTCTTCAACTTCAACAATTTAACACAGAAACTCTCCCCAACACACACTGTAAAAAAATAATAATAATAATAAAGTTCAATTACAAAACCATTAGAAATCAGCCTATGAATGCAATAATGTTTAGTTGTATTAGCTATTATGAAAATGAAATATATTTGAAAAGGAAAAGTTTCTCAATAATAAATCACCTGTGTATTCCATATGACTTTCCTAAAACAATGTGAGGGAAAGTGAGGTTAATGTTTAATGATAAAAATAGAACAAAAGTGAATTAAAACATATCTAAAAGAAAATCCAGTTTTTAAATTTAAAAATTTTCACATACCAATTCTTTTCATGTTTTTCAGTGCTAAATCAGTCTCCCCAAAATACTTAAAATTTCAAACAATTTTTAAGAAGATATATACACAGATTTATTCACACAAAATCATCTCTGCTCAGTAGTTAATACTTTTGTCATCATACTGAACACAGCACACTGATATTCCATTCTTCTCTGAACGGATCTCACTCAACTCCTCAACATACGGTTCTTCTCTCAGATCATTTTAAGGTAACTTTGTGCATATTTTGATTAGCACTTTGTTTTTCTTCAGGTTTTTTGATTATCATATTAAATTTTTCCATTACTAAATGAACAATCTAATTAAGTCCCATTTGTTTATTTTTGTTTTTATTTCCAATATTAAACTTAAAAACTTCTGCACAACAAAGAAAACTATAAGTAAGATGAAAAGACAGCCTTCAGAATGGGATAAAATAATAGCAAATGAAGCAACTGACAAACAACTAATCTCAAAAATATACAAGCAACTCCTGCAGCTCAATTCCAGAAAAATAAGCTACCCAATCAAAAAATAGGCCCAAAAAGTAAATAGACATTTCTCCAAAGAAGAAAAAAAAAAAAAAAAAAGACATACAGATGGCTAACAAGCACATGAAAAGATGTTCAACATCACTCATTATCAGAGAAATGCAAATCAAAACCACTATGAAGTACCATTTCATGCCAGTCAGAGTGGCTGTGATCCAAAAGTCTACAAGCAATAAATGCTGGAGAGGTTGTGGAGAAAAGGGAACCCTCTTACACTGTTGGTGGGAATGCAAACTAGTACAGCCACTATGGAGAACAGTGTGGAGATTCCTTTAAAAATTGGAAATAGAATTGCCTTATGACCCAGCAATCCCACTGCTGGGCACACACACAGAGGAAACCAGAATTGAAAGAGACACGTGTACCCCAATGTTCATCACAGCACTGTTTATATTAGCCAGGACATGGAAGTAACCTAGATGTCCATCAGCAGGTGAATGGATAAGAAAGTGGTAGTACATATACACAATGGAGTATTACTCAGCCATTAAAAAGAATACAATTGAATCAGTTCTAATTAGGTGGATGAAACTGGAGCCTATTATACAGTTGATCTTAGCCAAAAGGCCAAGAAGCGATGGAGCCCATTATACAGAGTGAAGTAAGCCAGAAAGAAAAACACCAATACAGTATACTAACACATGTATCTGGAATTTAGAAAGATAGTAACAATAACCCTGTATGTGAGACAGCAAAAGAGACACAGATGTATAGTCTTTTGGACTCTGTGGGAGAGGGAAAGGGTGGGATGATTTGGGAAAATGGCATTGAAACACGTATAATACCATATATGAAACGAATTCCTAGTCCAAGTTCGCTGCAGGATACTGGATGCTTGGGGTTGGTGCACTGAGACGACCCAGAGGGATGGTACGGGGAGGAAGGAGGGAGGAGCATTCTGGATGAGGAACACGTGTATACCTGTGGTGGATTGATGTCGATATATGACAAAACCAATACAATACTGTAAAGTAATTAACCTCCAATTAAAATAAATAAGGCAATGGCACCCCACTCCAGTATTCTTGCCTGGAAAATCCTATGGACAGAGAAGCCTGGTAGGTTGCAGTCCATGGGGTCGCTAACAGTGGGGCACGACTGAGTGACTTCACTTTCACTTTTCTCTTTCCTGCATTGGAGAAGGAAATGGCAACCCACTCCAGCATTCTTGCCTGGAGAATCCCAGGGATGGGGGAGCCTGGTGGGCTGCCCTCTATGTGGTCGCACAGAGTCGGACACGACTGAAGTGACTTAGCAGCAGCAGCAGCAAAATAAATAAATTTATATTAAAAAATAAAATAAAATAAATGAACAATCTAGAAGAAATGGACAAATTCTTAGAAAGATACATAAATAAATACATATTTATGTATTGAATATTTTTTTAAGTATCACCCAAAATGCCATAAAATAAAGCAACACTTGACCCATGGAGTATTTATGCTTTCTGTGCTTTGTAGGAAGATATCTAAAATTTGTGAATTATTCTCAGGAAGATAGGAAATCTAAGGACAACAATTGCAAAGATCAAACATTTATTATTCAAGTGTTCTCCCCAGGCACTAAATATTTTTAGCAGTAAAATTATATATTAAAAAAATGTATATCTTTAACTATGTCCCCAGAGATCTCAGTATAGGTATCTCCAACAAGAATTTTTCTTCCACACACTCATGTTTTGAAATCCCAAACACATAGGTAGGTTCTGGAAGCAGAAAAAGAAAAGATTGCTTATGTTGATAACAAGAAGTAACAATATAAGATGTTTAGCCTGTCCAGGAAACATTATACCTCAGTATAAATGCAGTATCATTAATTGTCCAGATACACCTACCATTTCATGTCCTATATGACCTCAGTTTCTTTTTCAAAAACTGTTTTTTCTCCCAATAGTCTTTGTGATATTTTTTATTTGATATTCAACTAAAGGTTCATAATAACTAAGCATTCTCCACTTCTATAGTTTTAAACTCTTTATGTATGTCTAGGAGAAGGCAATGGCACCCCACTCCAGTACTTTTGCCTAGAAAATCCCATGGACCGATAAGCCTGGCAGGCTGCAGTCTATGGGATCGCTAGAATCGGACACGACTGAGCGACTTCACTTTCACTTTTCACTTTCATGCATTGGAGAAGGAAATGGAAACCCACTCCAGTGTTCTTGCCTGGAAAATCCCAGGGACGGGAAGCCTGGTGGGCTGCCGTCTATGGGCCACACAGAGTTGGACACGACTGAAGTGACTTAGCAGTAGCAGCAGTATGTATGTCTATACCTGGCCAATCATGCAACATATTACAGCCATGTGCCAAAATTCTGTCCAAAGAATGTAAATGGAGATATCTGTGCAACTTCCAAGGATCATACTCTGAAAAATGGAATTTTCACTCCTCTTCCTCTTGATTCCCCTTACTGCTGAAAATGCAGATGTGATGGCAAGCCCTTTGTAGCCATGGCTATGATCAATTACAGTAGAAATGATGAATGAACAAGATAGAACACACATAGGTTCTTGACAGGACTGTAGACCATACCAACATAAAGACAGAATCACATTATGGAGGAGTTTTAGCATACCAAATGAGAGGGTAACAGACAGGAAGGCTAGGGGCCCACAAAAGGAGAAAATAGGCTGCAACTGTCAGATAGTTTTTTTTATCTTTCTTAAGCAAAAGGAGGAAACAAGCTACAAGTGCCAGATTCTTTTCCCCTTCTCACTCCTGTACTTTGGCCACCTCATGCAAAGAGTTGACACATTGGAAAAGACTCTGATGCTGGGAGGGATTGGGGGCAGGAGGAGAAAGGGACGACAGAGGATGAGATGGCTAGATGGCATCACCAACTCAATGGCCATGTGTTTGAGTGAACTCTGAGAGTTGGTGATGGACAGGGAGGCCTGGCGTGCTGCAATTCATGAGGTCTTAAAGAGTCAGACACGACTGAGTGACTAACTGAACTGAACTGATACAAAATTAAAAAGAGGTTTTTAAAAAGTTCTGTGTTGCAATGACGACACCTGGTTCCACCTAAACTTAACTTTTCTCAAACCTGGAGCTAACCAATGAGTTTTCCTTGTGGAAATGTTTTCCTTAAGCTATGTTAATGAGCTAGGTATTTACCCTAGACACCAGACCACCTGACTCGCCTCTTGAGTAATCTGTATGCAGGTCAGGAAGCAACAATTAGAACTGAACACGGAACAACAGACTGGTTTCAAATAGGGAAAGGAGTACATCAAGGCTGTATATTGTCACCTTGCTTATTTAACTTATATGCAGAGTACTCATGAGAAATGCTGGGCTGGAGGAAGCACAAGCTGGAATCAGGATTTCCAGGAGATATATCAATAACCTCAGATAAGCAGATGACACCACCCTTATGGCAGAAAGTGAAAAGGAAATAAAGAGCCTCTTGATGAAAGTGAAAGAGGAGAGTGAAAAAGTTGGCTTAAAGGTCAACATTCAGAAAATAGAGATCATGGCATCTGGTCCCATCACTTCATGACAAATAGATGGAGAAACAGTGGAAACAGTGGCAGACTTTATTTTTGGGGGGACTCCAAAATCACTGCAGATGATGACTGCAGCCATGAAATCAAAAGACTCTTACTCCTTGGAAGAAAAGTTATGACCAACCTAGATGGCATATTAAAAAGCAGAGACATTACTTTGCCAACAAAAGTCCATCTAGTCAAGGCTATGGTTTTTCCAGTAGTCATGTATAGATGTGAGAATTGGACTCTAAAGAAAACTGAGTGCTGAAGAATTGATGCTTTTGAACTGTGGTGTTGGAGAAGACTCTTGAGAGTCCCTTGGACTGCAAGGAGATCCAACCAGTCCATCCTAAAGGATCTGTCCTGAATATTCAGTGGAAAGACTGATGTTGAAACTGAAACTCCAGTACTTTGGCCACCTGATGCGAAGAGCTGACTCATTTGAAAAGACCCTGTTTCTGGGAAAGATTGAAGGCGACAGGAGAAGGGGATGACAGGATGAAATGGTTGGGTGGCATCACTGACTCAATGGACATGAGTTTGAGTAATCTCCAGGAGTTGGTGATGGACAGGGAGGCCTGGTGTTCTGCAGTCCATGGGGTCGCAAAGAGTCGGACACAATTGAGCGACTGAACTGAACTTAACTAAACTATCTTTTTTCAAGTCTGTTCCAACTAAGACTAGAACTGATAATGGCTCAACAAACCAGTATGCTTTACTCATACAATTATTCTCCTAATCTATGTTAATAAGACTATGTATTTGCTTGGAAACCTGCCTTTCTTCAAGATTCATGTCAATCGTTTTATGGCCCGGGATGACTCACCTTGTGCCAATGTTGTCTCAAAATGCATGTTGTGGGTGAGAGGCCTGTTGCCTTTCTCTGAGTTTTGAGATATTTCCTTTCTCTAATTAGCAGCCTGCTAGTAGGTATATAGTTCAGTTCAGTTCAGTCGCTCAGTCGTGTCTGACTCTTTGTGACCCCATGAATTGCAGCACGCCAGGCCTCCCTGTCTATCACCATAACTTTCTGCTAAAGACAAGCAGGGGGGCACTCTTTCTGCCCACTTCTGATGTCTATGTCAGAAGATTTCTCTATCTCTTTTATACTTTTAATAAAACTTGATTACACAAAAGCTCTCAGAAATCAAGCTTTATCACTGGCCTGGATTGAATTCCTCTCCTCCTGCAGCCAAGAATCCTGGCATCTTTAATGGCTCAGCAATAACCTTTCACAGCATGACTATTAAAGATAGAAACAAATTATTTTTTGCTTTACATGCTATGCTATTTTTCTCATACTATATAATATATATATATTTCAAAACCTGTTTACTTGGACTGATATTTCATATTTGTTTAACTTGTTTATTCTGTCCATGTGTCTTCTCTCATGATCCTTTATTTTATGATTATAATTAACGGATATGTATGTCTTTAGTCCTTACAGGCAAGTTTGGCCTTGGAGTACAAAATGAAGCAGGGCAAAGGCTAACAGAGCTTTGCCAAGGGAACACACTGGTTATATCAAACACCCTCTTCCAACAACACAAAAGACGACTCTACACATGAACATCACCAAATGTTTAATGCCGAAATCAGACTGATTATATTCTTTGCAGCCAAAGATGGAGAGGCTCTATACAGTCAGCAAAAACAAGACCTGGAGCTGACTGTGGCTCAGATCATCAATTATTGCAATATTCAGATTTAAATTGAATATGGTAGGGAAAACCACTAGGTCATTCAGGGATGACCTAAATTAAATCTCTTATGATTACACAAGGGAAGTTATGAATAGATTCAAGGGATTAGACCTGTTAGGGTGCCTGACGATCTATGGATAGAGGTTCATGACCTTGTAAAGGAGGCGGTGAACAAAACCATCCCCAAGAAACAGAAAATGAAGAAGGCAGAATAGTTGTCTGAGGATGCCTTACAAATAGCTGAGCAAAGAAGAGAAGTGAAAGGCAAAGGGAAAGATATACCCAACTGAATGCAGAGTTCCAAAGAATAGCAAGGGGATATAAGAAAGCCTTCTTAAGTGAACAATGAAAAGAAATAGAGGAAAACTATAGAATGTAAAAGACTAGAGATTTCTTTAAGAAAATTGGAGATATCAAGGGAACATTTCATGCAAAGATAGGCACAATAAAGGACAAAAAATGCTCAAAGACCTAACAGAAGCAGAAGATATTAACAAGAGGTAGCAACAATATACAGAAGAACTGTAAAAAAAAAGTGCTTAATGACTCAGATAACCATGATCATGTGGTCATTCACTTAAAGCCAGACATCCTGTATGTGGCTCAAGTCGGCTTTAGGAAGCATTACTACAAATCAAACTAGTAGAGGTGATGGAATTCCAGTTGAGCTATTTCAAGTCCTAAAGGTTAATGCTGTCAAAGTACTGCATTCATTATACCAGCAAATTTGGGAAATTCAGCAGTGGTCACAGCACTGGAAAAAGTCATTTTTCATTCCAATCCCAAAGAAAAGCAATACCAATGTTTAAACTCCCTTAAAATTTCTTTTATTTCACATGCTAGCAAGATTATGTACAAAATCCTTTAAAAAAGGCTTCAACAGTACTTGAACTGAGAATTCCAGATGTGCAAGCTGGATTTAGAAAAGGCAAAGAAACCAGGGATTAAATTGCCAGCATACACTGGATCATAGAAAAAATAAGACAATTCCAGAAAAACATCGATTTTTGCTTCATTGACTATGCTAAAGCCTTTGACTGTGTGGATCACAACAAACTGTGGAAAATACTTAGAGATGGAATACCAGACCCCCTGGAATGGAATACCTGCCTCCTGTATGCAGTTTAAGAAAAAACATTTAGAACTGGACATGGAACAATGGACTGGTTCAAAATTCAAAAAGGAGTATGCCAAAGCTGTATATTGTCACTCTGCTTTTTAAACATATATGCAGAGTACATCATATGAAATGCCACACAATCTGGAATCAAGATTTCCAGGAGAAATATCAGCAACTTCAGATATGCAGATGATACCACTTTAACAGCAGAAAGCAAAGAGGAACTAAAGACCCTCTTGATGAAAGTGAAAGAAGAGACTGGATAAAACTCAACATTCAAAAAACTAAGATTATGGCATTGGGTCCCATCACTTCATGGCAAATAGATAGGGAAAAAGTGGAAGCAGTAACAGACTTTATTGTCTTGAGCTCCAAAATCACTGCAGAAGGTGAGTGCAGCCATTGAATTAAAAGACACTCGCTCCTTGGAAGAGAAGCTATGAGAAACCTAGACAGAGACATCACTTTGCTAACAAAAATCCATATAGTCAAGCTATAATTTTTCCAGTAGTCGTGTATGCATGTGAGTGCTGAATCATAAAGAAGGCAGAATGCCAAAGAACTGATGCTTTCAAACTATGTTTCTGGAGAAGATTCTCGAGAACCCTTAGTCAGCAAGGAGATCAAACCTGTCAACCCTAAAGGAAATCAGTCCTGAATATTCATTGGAAGGATTGATGCTGAAGTTGAAGCTCCAATACTTTGGGTACCTGATGTGAAGAGCTGATTGATTGGCAAAAAGCCTGATGCTGGGAAAGATTGAAGGCAGGAGGAGACGGGGATGACAGAGGATGAGATGATTAGATGTTATCACACACTCAATGGGCATGAGTTTGAGCAAACTCCAGGAGATAATGAAGAACAGGGAAGCTTGGCATGCTGCAGTCCAAAGAGTCAGACACAACTGAGCAACTGAACAAGAGCCAGTTCTGATAGTTTTCTTTTTTCATATTTTCTAGTTCCTTGTTAAAATTATCACTCTGTTCATCTATTGTTTCCCCTAGTTCAGTTAACATTTTCATTACTAATATTTTGAACTGTTTATCTGTTAAATTATTTTTTTCATTTCACTAGTTGTTTGTTCAAATTTCTTTTGTTTGATTTGAAACAAATTACTCCATCTTCTTGTGGCTTAAATTTCTGTCTTTATGAAATCCGGTGAAACAGTCATATCTATCGCTGTCTTGAAGGCTGTCTTGTGTGGGTGCATCACTAGACAGTCTGTGTGTGCCTAGTGACTTTGGTCAGAGATCTGGATCAGAAGTGAGCGCAAATCTTATTTCCCCTGGACTGTGCTGGCAGCTATCAACTTGGTGGGATGGCAGTTGGAGATGAAGGGGCTAGAGTCAGAGCCAGATGTAAGCTGGGGCTTTTTCTGTGGTCAGAGGCCAACACAGCCCCATTAGGGATATGGAGTGTCCCTTGGTGCTGAAGAAGAAGCACTGAGGGTCAGGTTAAATCTGATTTCCTGTTCCCTTTAAGTGTGTGCTCTCCCTGCCTCTCATCATCAACACCTTTATCCAGAAGGGGCTAGAGCTGGAGTAAGAGGGGCCAGAATGGGCACCTGTTGCAAGCCAGGGTGTGATCTTGGGTGGCTCTGGCACAGTAGTATTCAAGACTGGACCTGATATGTTACCTCTATGAGTACCACCAGCAAAGGCCACCCCTACCTTTTTCAGATGTAGTGCCAGGTCTGAATTGACTTTATCCCCTTGCCCTAGTTGGGAGCTGCACCATGGAGCAAGAGGAGCTGAAGTGAACACTTGACATTGGCCAGGGCACACATGTGGCCAGTATGGGAAAATGACCAAAGTCCTAGGCAATCTCAATCTGCCTCTTCTACCTTGTTTCAGGAGCAAGCAAGTATATCTGCTCTTCACAGAGTCTAAGATTCTCGAAGACCTGCAGCCAGCTCCATGGGTTTTCAAGTCAGCCAAGGAAACTTGTTTTCCTAGTGTTAGATTCTAGGACTGTGGTGGATATGTGGTTCAAACTACTCACTCTCCAGAGAGGACTTCTGAGTCCATGTAACCTCTGCCCTTTTCAGTGTCCCCTACTAAGGGTGCAGTTCCCTACCTGACTGCTTCTTTTTCCTTTCTACCTGACTCTGAGGGGATCTTTCTTTACACCTTTAGTTGTATAGCAATCTTTCTGGCAGTCTCCAATTTGTTTTCAGTGAGAATTGTTCCATAGGTAGATGTGTTTTCGATGTATTCATTGGGGGAGGTGAGCTCAGCATCTTTCTACTCTTGAAATTTTCATCTCCCTAAGTAATTTGTTTTAAAAATAGCACTTCATATCTTTTAATCCCCTTCACCTATTTTAACCCTCCACCAACTTCTCTTCCCTTTGGTAACCCTAGTTTCTTCTATCTGTCAGTCTCTTTCTGTTCTGTTAAATTTGTTTGTTTTATTTTTGATTCCACGTATAAGTGAAACATTTGGCATTTGTCTTTCTCTGTCTGACTTACTTCCTTAAGCATAATACCCTTCAGCTTCATCATGTTTCCACAAATGACAAAATTTCATTTCATTTCATGGTTGAGTAATAATTGCCTATATACAGGCATCCCTTCTTCCTTATCCATTCATCTCTTGATGGACTTTAGGTTATTTCCATATCTTGGCTACTATAAATAATGCTACTATGAACATTGGGGTGCATCTTTTTTTTTCAAATTAGTGTTTTTGCTTTCTTTAGATAAATATTCAGGAGTGGAATGGCTGGATTGTATGGTAGTTCTATTTTTAATTTTTGAGTAATTGCCATGATGTTCTCCACAATGGCTACATCAGTTTAAATTCACATCAACAGTGCACCAGGGCTGCCTTTCCCCCACATTCTCACCAACACGTATTATTTACTGTCTTTTTGATGATAGCCATGCTGATTGGTTTGACATGGTATCTCATTGTGGTTTTGATTGGCTTTTTCCTGATGATCAGGGATGTAGAGCACCTTTTCATGTGCCTGTGGGCCATCTGTACGTCTTCTTTGGGGAAAAAATAAATGTCTATTAAGGCCCTCTGTCCAATTTTTAATTGAATTGTTTGCTAAGGAATGGCAACTCAGTCCAGTATTCTTACCTGGGGAATCTCATGGACAGAGGAGCCTGGTGGGCTACAGTCCATAGGGTCACAAAGAGTTGGACATGACTGAAGTGACTTAGGCATCATGCACTGTTTCTGGGATTTCTATTCTGTTTCATTGATCTCTGTGTCTTTTTCTTTTCTTTTCTTTTTTTTTGCAAGACCATACTGATTTGATGACTGTAACTTTATAGTGTGGTCTGAAGTAAGGGAGCGTGAGATCTCCAGCACTGTTCTTTTTTCTGAAAATTTCATTGACTATTTGGGATCTATTGTCATTCCATAAAATTTTAGGATTATTTGTTCTAGTTTTGTGAAAAATGTCATAGGGATCTTAACAGGGATTTTATTAAATCTATAGATAACTTTTGGTAGTGTGGATATATTAACAACATAATTAATTCTTTTAATCCATAAATACAGAATATATTTCCATATATCTGCATCATACTCAATGCCTTTCATCAATGTTTTACACTTTCAGATTAGAAATATTTCACAACCCTGGTTAAATTACTTCTTGAGCAATTTATTCTTTTTGATGCAATTATTAATAGGATTGTCTTCTTGATTTTTCTTTCTAGTAGCTTCACTGAGTTTTTCCTTGCTCTTATGCATAATGATAATAATTTTTATATCACACAGTTGTTTCCAAAATTATATGATTTACATAAAACACCTACCAGTTTCTGTCATTTACTGAGTAGTCAATAAACTGAGTTTTTATCTCTAATTCTATATTTGTTGTTCAGCTACTTCAGTAGAGCTGAAAAGATGAAAGCATTTAAGGATAAAGTATTTTAGCATTTCACATGTAAGCCTTCTTAAGAAGTAAGTTGTACTTCTATTTAAAAGCTGTGTTAGAGATATAATTTAATCAAAAACAAACAAAAAGTAGTAGAAAATTCTCTGAGGATTCAGGATCCCGAATCCTCAGGTACCAGCATGATTAGAAATAATCAAATTGATATTTCATAGACAAACTGAAATAATGAAGATGACAGATGATGTAACTTTAATCTACCTTGGTACAGAAAGAAATAGGAATTGGGACATTTTAGTTTAAAACTGCTGGATCCTTATCAAGAGTTTCAGTACATGCTCTATGTTAAATACAGTGTAGATGATAGAACTTTAAAATATATATAATATTTCAGAATAGCTCAATGATAAAGTAGTGGTATAACTTGAACTTATGTTTTCAAAGGACATTCCTCCCAATTAGCACATAACAGAATAAAATTAGTCAGGAATTTAGAGAGCCTTAAGTCTTATTTAAATTTGATTGTCTCAAAATGTATATATGTATGTTCTTCAACTTTTGTGTTCTTAAAATTTCTAAAAGTTTAATAATGCTTCAGAGTCATTAGCTCGACTTTCACAAAATGGATAAAAATGATACTTGAATTATCACCAAAAATGTAACAATTGGTTTAAATACACATTTTCCCTAAAATTATGTTTAAGACCCAAATAGCTTTTAAAGTATAGTTCATTTTATGGTTTTTAAATAAACATATGAAATTGTCTGGTCAATTACATATTATATGTAGTTTTCTTCCTGCCTATCATTTATTTTGCTCAAAAGATAATGTTCAAATACACTTTCTTATAAAGAACCAATTTCTAAAGAATGTATTAAAACAATAATATTTTAATAAACATTTAAAATATGAATATGAACATTATATTAATTTATGTTTTAATTTTCTATTATTTAAATAGAATATGCATTAATAAATGAGTAGTATGAAAAATATAAATGGATATTAGATTTAAGTAGGTATTAAGTGATAACAACTAAAAGATAGTAATAACATGGCATCACAAGCTGATTTAAATATACTTCAAATGTAAGGATACTTTTAGGCTTGACTAACTAGAACTAAGAGATAAAGAAAAATTAAAAATGTGTCTAAATTTCTTTCACATGTACAAAGAAGGTGAGATTCAAAATAAATCTCTATAGAAGACTATAAATAAAATTAAAATTCTAGCACAAAATTTGTATAAAAATAAAGCTTTAGATAAAGATTAATGTTGTAGAAATGAGAGGAAAAGCAGAGGAAATGTGTATTAGAACTACATTGGATATGCTGTTGTTGACTGATGCCCTTTTGTTTATCTTCTTTATGTATAGTGCAAATCATATTCATTCCTTTGAGAAAGAAACAACTCTATGTATCATATTCATGAAGGCTTTCTTCACTTGTTGGTTCCTTAAGGTATAAATGAAAGGATTCAAAAATGGAACAACAGAGGTGTTGAGCACTGAAATTCCTTTGGAAAATGATATTCTTTGTTTGACTGAAGGTTTAACATACATAAAGATGCCACTGCCGAAAGTAAGGGATATTACAATCATGCGAGAAGAACATGTTGAAAAAGCCTATGACTAGCTGAGGGAATTCTTAGAATGGTCAAGGCAATACAGGTATATGATATAATCACCATTACCAGTGTGATCACCAGTGTCACCACAGCTGAGATGAATCCCATCATCTCGATTAACTTTGTATCTGAGCAGGAGATTTGTAGGAGGGGAGTGGAGTCGCAATAGAAATGATCAACAACGTTGGAGGCGCAGAAGTCAAGGTTTAGGCCATAGAGGAGTGGTGGAAAGATGACAAAGAATCCAGCAACCCAACAACTGAGGACAAGCTGCATGCAGATTTTACTGTTCATGATGGTTGTGTAATGCAAGGGCTTACAGATGGCAATATAGTGGTCATAGGACATTGCTTCCAGTAAGTAACATTCAGATGCTCCAAGAAGAATGGCAAAAAACACTTGACTCACACAACTGTTATAGGAAATGGTTTTGTCTCCTGTTGCCATCATAACCAGCAATTTAGGAATGCATGTAGTAGTATATGAAATTTCTAAAAAGGAAAAATTTCGAAGGAAAAAGTACATGGGGGTCTTCAGGTGAGTATCTACCAGGGTAAGCGTGATGATAATCAGATTGCAAGTGATGCTAAGCAAGTAGGTGAGTAGGAGGAAGATAAATAAAACAATTTTCATTTGTGGGTCACTTGTTAAACCTGCTAGAATAAACACTACCACCCTTGTATGATTTCCCATTCCAGTTTTCTGACAATTGCTCTGTCTGAATAGAAGAAAAAGAAAAAAAATATGAACCCAATGGAGACATAACAGGAATAATCACTATTTAAGGTAAAGTTAGGTAATGGCAACCCACTCTGGTACTCTTGCTGGAGAATCCCATGGACGGAGGAGCCTGGTAGGCTGCAGTCCATGGGGTCACTAAGAGCGGGACACTACCGAGCGACTTCACTTTCACTTTTCACTTTCATGCATTGGAGAAGGGAATGGCAACCTACTCCAGTGTTCTTGCCTGGAGAATCCCAGGGATGGAGAAGCCTGGTGTGCTGCTGTCTATAGGGTCGCACAGAGTCTGACACGACTGAATCGACTTAGCAGCAGCAGCAAAGCAATTTTTCATCATAGCAAAACAATGCCCATTCATGTTTTAAAAGTGTTTTTTTTTTTTTCAGATATAGTTATAGATGCATGTGCAAAATATCTGGATAGATTAATTAAAAGTTCAGCTTGCAGTTCTTTTAGAGAATCATCTATATAACTAGTAATTGTTTATAGTTTTTACATAAGTCAATCAGGGATATAAAGAACTTTTAAAGTATAATAAATGCTTTGTTTTTCTTTATATCATCCATGAGTTTGGATATATGCCATTTCCGGTTAAGTTCTCAGACTAGAACCAAAATTATATCTATCATTGAAGCCCAGGTTTCATACACACACACACTATTCATCCTCAATAAACAGAGCTAGGAGAAGACAATGGCACCCCACTGCAGTACTCTTGCCTGGTAAATCCCATGGATGGAGGAGCCTAGTGGGCTACAGTCCATGAGATCTCGAAGAGTCGGACACGACTGAGCGACTTCACTTTCACTTTGAATTTTCATGCATTAGAGAAGGAAATGGCAACCCACTCCAGTGTTGTTGCCTGGAGAATCCCAGGGACAGAGAAGCCTGGTAGGTTGCCGTCTGTGGGGTCGCCCAGATTCAGACACGACTGAAGTGACTTAGCGGCAGCAGCAGCAGTACATCTTTTCCATTTTACTCAATTAACCAAACTCAAATGCCTGATTTTAGACTCATTTATCTTCATAGCTATCCTGATCGGATTTCATATAAATTAATATGGGGCATTGGAAATAGTCTTATTTTCTGTTCTTGGGTTTTCCTGGTGGCCCAGTGGTTGAGAGTTCACCATGCAATGAAGGGGACACCAGATCAACTTCAGGTTCAAGAGAATCTCATATGCTGCACAGTGAGTAGGCTCTTGGATCACAACTACTGAGCCTGAACTCTAGAGCCTGTGCTCTGCAACAAGAGAAGCCACCCCAATGAAAAGCCCATACACTACAACTATACAGAGTAGACCACACTCCCAGGAATTAGAGAAAGCCCGCACAGCAACAAAGACCCAGAATAGCCAAAAATGTGTACGTGTTAGTCGCTCAGTTGTGTCCGACTCTTTGGGACCCCATGGACTGGCTGCCAGGTTCCTCTGACCATGGGATTCTCCAGGCAAGAATACTGGAGTGGATTGCCATTCCTTTCTCCAGGGGATCTTCCCAACCCAGTGATCCAACCCAGGTCTACTGCATTACCATATAAGCCACCGGGAAAGCCCAGCCAAAAATAACTAGCTAAATAAATAGAATTTTTTAAGTCTTATTTTTTGTTCTTTATAGTATTTCCATCTCCTTAGTCTCTGATGTAACCTATCCTTTCCATTTTATATGCTAAAACAACATCTGCAAGTACAGTCTGTAAAGTCAATGCGTGTATTGAGAAATTGCAGTTTTCCTCTGCAGGTTATGATTCTGAGAATGGATGTGGTATAATAAAGTGAAAAATAAGGATAAGTGATATAGAGGCAAAGAGAGAAATATAAATATGGCATCATGAGATTGTATGAAGTGGAGGAAGTTAAGAGAAGAGAAATATAAACATAATGGTAAAGCTCTATGTAAATCAAGAGAGGTAAGAAAAGGTTTTCAAGGATAGGGTAGTGAGTTTGAAGGAAAAATTAAAGTAAGGTTAAAATATGTAAATATTAAAGGAGGAAATTTTTATGAATGAAATTTCTCTCCATCTGCTTATATTCCTTATACTTACCTTTTTGTTCTCTATCTAAAATACAGACATGAACAATTTTGAGAGCAGCATAGTCTAAAAAAGATGATTGGTAAATTTAAATACATAATGAATCACATAATAGGGTGATACAAATATTAAGAGACACATATGTCCCTATTGTAAGGATATTAAGTGTCTGGGTAATGTGCAATTAAAGAAATATTGTCTATTTACAACTATTCCCCTCACTGGCATATATTGAGTGAGACATTATTTAGGTTTGCACAGCCAGTAAAAGTGGACATGAAGATTAATTGAAAATGTGTTCTCTCTAAAGCTGTCCTCTTAGTAGTAAAACATTTTTATGAATAATTAGAAGCCAGAATATAGTGCATTTGCTCAAATTCATGTATCAAACCCATACATATTAATATATAGAAATTTACGAATGAAAAGAGATGACATTTTTCTTGGACATTATTTGAACATTCAGAAAACTGTGCATCAATCTGTTATAATTTTTTTCTCATTTACACAACTTATCATAATGGCAATGATTGTAGAATGCATATATCTAAATAATCTTATAAGAATTTTATCATGTTACATCATTCCTTTGTCCAGGTTCACCAATCATATCACAGCAATGATTCCCCAACAGACACTATAAAATTTTACATTACAAACCATTAAAAAGAAGGTCTATGAACACAGTTAGGGTTAGTTGTGTTAGATATTGTGAATACCAGCTAAATTACACACACACACAAAAGAAAGAATTTCAAGAGTAAATTTTTGTTATGTTGCATTACACTTCTTTCACTGTTTTCCCCTAAATCAAAATTTAAAAGGTTAACAAAAATAAGGTAAAATAGAACTAATGTGTATATACATACATACACATATATGTATATAAAAGAAAATATTATCTTTACATTTTAAAACATACCAATTCTTTTCATATGTTGAGTCCTAAATCAGTCTGCCAAAAACATTTAAAAATCCAACACCTTCTTTACAGAAGACATATATACATATTGATTCATCTGACATATCTTTGCCTCAATATTGTTTTCATCATCATGCTGAACAGTGTACTGATATTTCATTCCTCTCCAAATGCATTTCACTCCACTTCATAATCTGTGATTATAGTTTGTTACATATATTGCAAAGTTTGAAACAATTTGATTAGATCTTTTAACACAGTTTTTAGGCTACTACTTTAAAGTCCCCATTATAAACTGAATACTTTTCTATGTACTACCCAGAGTGCCAAACAAATTAGTAAACTCTTGTAGTGTTTATGCCTTCTGTGCCCCGAAGGAAAATATCTAAAGATGATGGAGAATTCTCAGGAGGATGAGATTCATGAACACTATTTCCCAATGGACAACAAATTTGTATATTATAAAGTGTTCTCTCTAGGCACTAAATAATTTAATGTCTATATAGATATAACTGCTTTTAATGTATTTCCAAAGAATTAAGTATAATTTGTCTAATATATTATTGCCCTTCCACACATTCATGTTTTGAAATCCCAGATACAAAGATAAAGATTTGAAAGGAAAAAGAAAAGAGATTATTTTATTTTAATTAGTAATAAATAGTAAGAACATTAGATGGGGAACATAGCTTGTTATAGAAAACAAGATAAATTTGTAACTTAGGCTAAATGCATAATTATTAACAATTCAGGCATGCCCAAAGAAAAGTTGTTCTTTTTTGTTTTCCAAATAGTGTCTGTGGTATTGTCTAGTAGAATGCAAATTAATAGTTCACAATAACTGAGCATTCTCCATTTCTTCACTATAAATAGAATATTCATCTACGTGTACATGTAGCTAGCCTTTCTTGCAACTTGTTGTGGTTATTTGACTAAATTCTATTCAGAAGATGTAAATGGAGATACTTTGTGCAACTTTTTGGCATATTCTTTGATAGAAGGAGTTTGTTCTCCTCTTTCTCTCCCCCCAACCCCACTGTTCTAATGCAGTTGGGATGGAAGTATTCTGAGCAATGAGTATTCAAAATCTCAGTGGGAATGGTGAATCAACAAGACAGAACACACCCAGGTCCCTGAACCAATCATAGCCTACATCAGCATAGAAACACAATGACTTAATGAAGAGTTTTTAGCATACCAGCCTGAATATTTAAATGAGATAAAAATAAACAATTTTTAAACAACTGTGACATTTATCTTTCTCATACTCTACCAAATACAGGATATTATGCAAATCTAAGAACAATATGAAGTTTTATTCCACTTAAGAGGCAAACAGGTTAGCCCATCACCACTTCACAAATATTGACAAAAGAACACAGCCTACTGCCACAGAGACGGAAATCTTATTATTCACTACACAGGTGAAAGCATGAGCTTCATGTTCTCACATTTCCCCTTTTCCTATAAATTCCATGAGAACCCCTAGGGATGTTGTTTACAATATGCTCCTCTATCAACAATAACCTCAGAGGAACCCCAAGGTTAGTTAATTCTCAACTTTTTAAAGGGAAAATCTGCCTAAACTTGTCCAATTAGAAGACAATGTTTTTAATTTTCTGAAGGAAATGAAAAATCTGCCAAAGCTGTAAAACATTCTTGAGAAGGCAGTCCAGGACAAGACTGACCACAAGAGGTACAGACATATATACAAATAAAGCCACCCCTCATTTCTAA
Organism: Bos taurus; assembly: GCF_002263795.3. Lineage (NCBI taxonomy): Eukaryota > Metazoa > Chordata > Mammalia > Artiodactyla > Bovidae > Bos > Bos taurus. The sequence continues at coordinate 59,010,506 of NC_037332.1, forward strand.
AGCATTTTGACTTCTGTTGAAATTTCTCCTAAGTACATCATTCTGGTGAGCTCTCTAATTAAACTGGAGGACTTTTCTCTCACTCCTAAGGTGCAAGTCACAAATATTTCAGAAGAGTCAGCCAAATGCTCAGTCTTCACACAAGAAATACAAACCTAAGTGTGCATGAGGTTTCTTAAAAAGAAAGTGTTTACAATTTTGCTGCAAGAGGCACCCAGATTAAAATCTTATTTTACCAGCATAGCCTTCCACTTGGCTGGTAGGCCTCAAGGGTTCCCATCATGTAACTTGGTTGTGGATGGAATGTTTTAATTCAGTCTGTCCTATTTAATTTAATCCAATTTAATCCTTAATCAATCCAATCTGTCCTATTTGTTCATGCCATCAGACATGTGGTATTCTTCACCCTTACTCACTGGCTGAGAGTAGGGGTGGGAAAAGCATCAAGAAATATTTTGCCTTAGGATGGTGGCAGGGTGCTGCTAGTGACCTCCTTTATTGTGTCTTTTATCTTGATAACCTTTCTGAGTGAGGATTGCAGAATCAACTGTAATGTAAACCTAAGTTGTTTGCAACTGTTCAAGAGATCTTCAATGGAGTGTTTTTCTTCTGGAGAGAGGCTCCAGGGATAGTTCTTACTGACAAAGATCATAAATGTTTGTCCCAACTCATGTTTGCTAAGGTCTAAGGTATTCAAAAGCAGAGACATTACTTTGCCAAAAAAGGTCTGTCTAGTCAAGGCTATGGTTTTTCCAGTAGTCATGTATGGATGTGAGAGCTGGGCTGTGAAGAAAGCTGAGCGCTGAAGAATTGATGCTTTTGAACTATGTGTGTTGGAGAAGACTCTTGTGAATCCCTTGGACTGCAAGGAGATCCAACCAGTCCATTCTGAAGGAGATCAGCCCTGGGATTTCTGTGGAAGAAATCATACTAAAGCTGAAACTCTAGTACTTGGGCCACCTCATGCGAAGAGTTGACTCATTGGAAAAGACTCTGATGTTGGGAGGGATTGGGGGCAGGAGGAGAAGGGGACAGCAGAGGATGAGATGTCTGGATGGCATCACCAACTCGTTGGACGTGAGTTTGAGTGAACTCCGGTAGTTGATGATGGACAGGGAGGCCTGGCGTGCTGCAATTCATGGGGTCGCAGATTCGCACATGACTGAGCGACTGAACTGAACTGAAGGTATTTTCTCACTAAATGCTAGGTTATTCTGTCCCTGCACTTCCAGAAAAATTGGTGCTCCTTTTCAGTTAGTATAATTTCATCAGTGTTTCCAACATCACCTACTCACACTCAGACTTTTTTTCAGAAGAGTCAAGTGACTGAATGACAAGCTCCTGTTAATGAAACTTAACCAGAATTGGAAAAGGTCACTTTGCATTCCAATCCCAAAGAAAGGCAATGCCAAAGAATGCTCCAACTACCACAAAATTGCACTGATCTCATACATTAGTAAATTAATGCTCAAAATTCTCCAAACCAGGCTTCAGCAATATGCAAACTGAACTTCCAGATGTTCAAGCTGGATTTAGAAAAGGCAGAGGAACTAGAGATCAAATTACAAACATCCACTGGATCATGGAAAAAGAGAGTTCCAGAAAAGCATCTACTTCTGCTTTATTGACTATGCCAAAGCTTTTGATTGTTTGGATCGCAACAAACTGTGGACAATTCTGAAAGAGATGGGAATACCAGACCACGTGACCTGCCTCTTGAGAAATCTGATGCAGGTCAGGAAGCAACAGGCAGAATTGAACATGCAACAACAGACTGGTTCCAAATAGGGATAGGAGCATGTCAAGGCTGTATATTGTCACCCTGTTATTCAACTTAAATGCAGAGTACATCATGAAACACACTGGGCTGGATGAATCACAAGCTGGAATCAAGATTGCAGGAGAAATATCAATAACCTCAGATATGCAGATGACACCACCCTAATGGCAGAAAGTGAAGAACTAAAGAGCCTCTTGATGAAAGTGAAATAGAAGAGTGAAAAAACTGGCTTAAAACTCAACATTCAGAAAACTAAGATCATGGCATCTGGTCCCATCACTTCATGGAAAATAGATGGGGAAACAGTGGAAACAGTGACAGACTTTATTTTTGGGGACTCCAAAATCACTGCAGATGGTGACTGCAGTCGTGAAATTAAGATGCTTGATCCTTGGAAAAGTTATGACCAACCTAGACAGTATATCAAAAAGCAGAGACATTACTTTGCCAACAAAGTCTGTCCAGTCAAAGATATGGTTTTTCAAGTAGTCATGTATGGATGTGAGAGTTGGACTATAAAGAAAGCTGAGCACTGAAGAATTGATGTTTTTGAACTGTAGTGTTGGAGAAGACTCTTGAGAGTCCCTTTGACTACAAGGAGATCCAACTAGTTCATCGTAAAGGAAATCAGTCCTGAATATTCATTGGAAGGACTGATGCTGAAACTGAAACTCCAATACTTTGGCCATCTGATCTGAAGAACTGACTCATTTGAAAAGACCCTGGTGCTGGGAAAGACTGAAGGCAGGAGAAGAAGGGGACGACAAAGGAAGAGATGGTTGGATGGCATTACTGACTCAATGCACATGAGTTTGAGTAAACTCTGGGAGTTGGTGATGGACAGGGAGGTCTGGCGTGCTGTAGTCCATGGGGTTGCAAACAGTCAGACATGACTGAGTGACTGAACTGAACTGAACTGGACCAGAATTAAGTGCAAATCCATAAGGTCCTCCCCTGTGAAGATGTTGCCACCTGGAAGTTGTGCCAACCAGACTGACTAGGGGATGTAGTTAGGGGAAAGTAAAATATCATTCCCAAGAATAATCTAGATGGAATCTTGGGTTTTCCAAGTAGATATGTGTATCTCTTTATCCCCAAACTCCTTATTCTGATGACTACCAAGAAGAAATGAAAGGAGATAACTCCTTTCTGGGAACAGTTGGATTCAGTGACTACATCCTTTAACTAGGTCCCAGGGATCAGGAAGAGATGAGAGAGATGAAATCTCACTTTTACTCATCAGTTTGCCCAATAAATATGGTCAAATTGCAGTCTGAAGAGCTGAATACTTGACAGAGATTAGTATCTAGAACCAAAATAGTGTAGATGCAACCAGCTGATCCCTAACTTGAAATATTGGCAAAATATGTGGAAATGCTGAATAGACATTTTTTAACAAAGGAATACAGATGGACAACTAACACATGAAAAGATAACTCAAAATTGTAATAATTGGAGAAATGCAAACTAATACTGCAATGAGATATCAATTCACACATTTTAGAGTGACTATTACAAAAAGACATCAAATAACAAGTGATGTAGAGAAAGAACAATTGTGAATTATTGGTGGGAATGTAAATGATGTAGCCACTATAGGAAATACTATAAAGTTCACAAAGAAATTAAAAATGGAACTACTATATGATCTAGAAATTCCACTTCTTGGCATTTATCTGAAGAAAATTAACTCTTATTCAAAAAGATATAAGGGCCCCCATGTTAACTATAGCATAATTTGCCACCACCAAGGTATGACCGTCATGGATGAATGGATATTAAAAACTTAACTAAGAGATGGTCATTTCTCCATTGTACCTTCTTCCTTCCTTTGTGCATGCATGCCTGCAGTCTAAGTCACTTCAGTCACATCCAACTCTTTGTGACTCCACGGACTGTAGTCCACCAGGCTCCTCTGTCCATGGAATTCTCCAGGCAAGAATACTGGAGTGGGTTGTCATGCCCTCCTCCAGGGGCATGCCAGGGTTCTGTGTCCTTCACTATCTCCCGGAGTTTGCTGAAATTCATGTCCATTGAGTTGATGATGCCATCCAACCAACTCATCCTCTGCCACCCCTTTCTCCCTGTGCCCTCAGTCTTTCCCAGAATCAGGGAAAGAATCTGGGTACTATGGTCACTTTCACAATATTAATTATTCTAATCCAGCGAGTTACTTAAGCTTTAAATAGGCTACAGATTGTTATTCTTAAGTGAGCATGATAATACATGTCTTATGCTGTTTTCAAGATGCAGGCTAGTACATTTCACAAACCTGGCCATTGTAAATAATTAGTTAATGTTAGCAATAATTTATCTGGTTATTGCAAGGCAGTATTGCCTTAACATCTCTAGATTTTCTTCAATCTGTTTCTAAACATATACCAGTAGTCCAAGCCTGGTTGAAAATTTGAAACTATCAATGTGTGTAGTTTAAGAAATGCATTAAATTGGTTTGTTCCAAATTTCTATTCAGAATTCAAACTTGGAATCCACTGCAGAAAAGCTGATTAGGTGATCAAATCTAGGTGGGGTACTAAACTCTGCATAGAATATGCACCAAACTGAAATCTAAATTTCTGAACGGTGGAAAGGAACATGGATAATTGAAGTCTCACTTTATCTTCCTCTGAGGGAATTTTTAAAGGAAATCAACAGAGTCACCAAATCAAAAGGCAAATGAATATGATCATATTAAGAAATGTATATGTGATCTGAGCATGAGGAGAAAATAGAAGTGAAAGTTAGACTGGGATTTTTAGGCAAGTCACAATGAACATTGTAAGTCATGGAAGATAGTAATATTATGTAAAACACAAACATAGAAGAGATGCACAACACACTTCACACTTCTTGATTTATTTTACTTATAAACTCAAGAATGTCACTAATGTTGTTCACTTTATTAAGAAAGCCTCAATATTTTTGATCATGAGCTTAAAAGCATATTTCACTTGTCTGTTTCTCAGTGTATAAATAAAGGGATTCAACATGGGGGCAACAGAAGTACTGAGCAGAGCTATCCCTTTATTTAAAGACACTCTTTGCTTGGCAGAGGGTTTCACATACATGAAGATGCAACTTCCATAAGAAATGGACACAACCACCGTGTGAGAAGAACATGTAGAAAAGGCTTTCCTCCTTTTTTGAAAAGAAGGTATCTTCAGAATAGTCCTAATGATGTTTGTGTAGGAGAAAATCACTAACACCAGAGTAACCAGGAGAGTTAAAATGGCTGAGAGAAGCATCATTATTTCTACTTTATCTATGTCTGTGCAGGAGAGTTGTAATATAGGAGATACATCACAGAAGAAATGATCTACAGTGTTGGCTGCACAGAAATCAAGCTGGAGACCCACGAGGAGTGGTGGAAAAATTATTATGAAACCAGCCAACCATGACGCAAAGACCAGTAAGTTGCACACTCTGTCACTCATGATGGTCGTGTAATGCAGGGGTTTGCAGATGGCCACGTAGCGGTCACAGGACATGGCAGCCAGAAGAAAAAATTCGGTTGCACCCAAGAGAATAGTGAAAAACAGCTGTGCTGCACAATTGTTGTAAGAAATGGTCTTATCACCTGTTGCCATACTGACAAGAAATTTGGGGATGCAGACAGTTGTGAATGAGATTTCTAAAAATGAGAAATTTCGAAGAAAGAAATACATGGGTGTCTTGAGGTGTGAATCTAGCAGGGTAAGGGTGATGATGATTAGATTTCCAGTGACGCTCAATAAGTAAGTGAAAAAAAGGAGAAGAAAAATAACCACCTGTAATTGTGGATCATTGCTTAGTCCAAGAAGAATAAAGGTTGTTACTGTTGTGTGGTTTTTCATTGCTGACTTCTATTTAAAAAAAGAAAGAAAGAAGAATCAGAAAGGCATAACAGCCTATAAAAATGTACTCATATAATCTTTATTCAAAATTTCACTGAGTGCAATTCATGAGGTTTTTTTGTTTGTTTTCTCAAGTGTCATAAATTCATGTGTTCCCAAAGGAAAACATAGTACATTGATAATCTTATAAAAATAGAAACAAAGAGAAAAAAATAGTATCTTAACTTGTATTTTCAAAGTTTCCAATCTATTTAGTATACATTAAATTATTTACATAACTTTCTTCTTCTTTATTTATTAAAAGAATCATTTATTTTTATACAGATGAAAATACAAAGTGATGGAACTATTTTCTTGGGTCACAGATTCTAAAGCTACACAGAGCCTCCAAAGATCTTCAGAAAGCCATTTACTTAAGAAAGGTTAAATGTCATTATCTTCATTTTACAGAAAGATGATTAATTCTACTCTGCCAAACATCTCTTTTTGTGTTTATTACAGTTTAAGGTAAACTTTATAATTCTGAAAGTCAGATTTCACCTGAGGTGAAATTTTCACCTTTAAAAATTAATGTAACTTGACCTAAATATCCCTAGCCTATATAAAGTGGGAATTACTTTTACCAAACTTCTATAAACTTCAATATTTAAATCCTCATGACTACTTTTAGTTCTGCTTTTCCTACTCTACCTGAAGATTTGAATTTACTTTCATCTTACTCACTCCGGTTGTGCTCTTTTTTCCGATATTCACTCAAGCAGATACAAAGTATATCATCCTGCATGGAGTGTGTTATATAGCACACTTTACTAAATATCTGCAGTAATGAGCAAGGTTCTCGAATAAGGTATTTAAAACAATAAAAGATTATCTAGACGTGCCTGGTGCATCACTGCCTCATGTGTCTCCCCCTGTCGCCATGGGCGCCACTTCTTATTTATTCACCTCTAACCTCATTTCTTTCTGGTTCAATACATGACAATTCGAAATTCTGTTCTCCATCTTGTTTTCTTATTTTTTTGTCTTCTTCAAAATCATCCTTACATCTTACATTCATCACCACAAAAGTGTATCATCAATTGTTTCTAGAGAATGAAAATATTTTCCTCAAGAATAATATGATGTCATATCTGAAACTATTTTATCCCTATTATATTTCTATATTACAATTCTGGACTTAATATGCAAACATCTCAAATGATTATAAATGAATACAATGCAACTAAAATTTTTGTCTTCCTTCTTTTACCTCCTTTGTTTTCTATCCTCTTCAATGGATCCTTTCTTCTAAATGTGTTTATATTCTAAGTAAAATTTATACTCAGTGAGATTTTAGAAATATAAAGTTAGTTGATTTTAAAGGTGAAATGTATAGGCAAATATCAATAAATTGTGATGAGCTATATAAACTGCCAGAGTATTTTGTCAGAGGTAGATTCATAAATGGTTACTCTATTTTGTAGGGGCTTCCCTGGTGGCTCAAATGGTATAGAATCTTCCTGCAATGCAGGAGACCCAGCTTCTGTGTCTGGGTCAGGAAGATCTTCTAGAGAAGGAAATGGCAATCCACTCCAGTATCCTTCCCGGGGAATCCCATGTATAGAGGAGCCTGGCAGGCTGCAGTCCATGGAGTCACAAAGAGTTGACACAGCTAAGCAACTAGGCACACACACTAGCCTAACCCTAAATTAAACATTCTAAACAAGTATTCTAAACTCCTTGACAACATTATTTTCTTCCTAATACCTCAAATAAATTCTTGCTGGGTAAAAGTAAAATAGTCATTGTTTAACTACTGTTACAGTCCCAGGGAGACTTCCCTGGTAGCTCAGCTGGTAAAGAATCGGCCTGCAATGCAGGAGACCTGGGTTCAGTCCCTGGGTTGGGAAGATGCCCTGGAGGAGGGCATGGCAACCCACTCTGGTATTCTTGCCTGGAGAATCCCCACGGTCAGAGAAGCCTGGTGGGCTACCAACCAAGGGTTTGCAAAGAGTCGGACACTACTGAGCGACTAAGCACAAGCACACAGTCCCAAGGGCTTTCATAACCGCTTTGACAATTTACAGGTACAAGATAAGAGATTCTCTTATAATATTAAAATTAGACAGCTCTTGAAAGGCTTAAATTCTATTAAATTCAATATGACTGCTTGATAAATACAAAAATAATTTCCCAAGTTCAGTCCAGTGTCATAATCCACATTATTTACACTGACTCTGTGCACTAAAGGAACACTCATTTACAATTATCTGAGGTAAACAGCATTCATTTAATAAAGAGAATTTCTGAGATTCTGTTTAATGCTGAGAAGAATATATATTGAAAGCCAGATTCTAGGAAATGAAAGTTTCAAAGATTTATTACAGTAGAACAATTGATTCCTTCAATGTAACTTTTAAAAGTTAATTTAATGCTTATTTGTGAAAGAAGAATATTTCTTATTGCATGCCATCCTATTTCAACTGATAAACAGGGATTGAATATTTCTCCCAGTTTCATGCAATAAAGTTATTATAATTAAAACAAAAACAGACTTTTCCCCCAAACCTTAATGTCTTTAGTAGCAATTTCATTGTTGACTTTCTTCTTTTGACCTGAGTTCCAGGATAGAGGCAATTTCTAATGTTGCTTATCCACCATGTTTTTATATTTTGCTTTAACCCATCCTTTTATTTTGCATTCTTATCCAAACAACCTTAGCTTCAGTAATACACACTCAAATGTGTAAATTCAAGGATTCTGTCACAGTAAGAAACACAGTTTCATTTCTTCTCATTTTTTTAAGATAGAAAATATTCTCCAATTTATGTTTTATTTAACTTAGAGCATATTTTTCAAGATTAGAGCAAAACAAATAGTTTTTTTCTTTTTTTAAGCAGTTAAGAAAAAATAAATAAAAGGTGAAGATTTCAGGCTCCTTTTTATTTTGAAACGGTTCTGTCTTACTTGGAAAGCCCAGTTGTTTATTTTGTAGCTTTAAGATTATAGGTATCATCCTTTTTTAAGCAGTATGTCATGTGTCTCAAGAGGATTAACTGATTTAAAACATTTTTTTTAAAGGAAAGTTTTCCCTGGAGAACACTGCACAAGATGTTAAGACTATCTGAAAAATGACTGAGTGGAGAAATTATAATCCATAAGCTCCATATCAGATCAGATCAGATCAATATAGAACAAGACAAAAACACTTTTTTTTTTTTTTTTTTTTTTAAGGCAGCTCTAAGTTGTATGAGGGCTTCCCCGGTGGCTCAGATGGTAAAGAATCTACTTGCAATGTGGAAGACAAGGGTTCAGTCCCTGGGTTGGGAAGATCTCCTGGAGAAGGGAATGGCAACCCACTCCAGTATTCTTGCCTGGAGAAACCCATGGACAGAGGAGCCTGGTGGGCTACAGCCCATGGGGTCACAAAGAGTTGGACACAACTGAGGGACTACACGTTCACTTCTCATTTTCATAAGTTGCAAACCATAGGAATTAAAAAAAAAATACTAAGTTACCCTACATGTCCATGACAAATATACATTAAAAACAAAAGAAGAAGAAAAGAAAAGTGAAATGCACCTATCTATTTTTCAGTCCAGCAGGAAACATTTTGTAATTAGAAGATGGTGTCTGCTACAACTGCCACCATTCTAATCCAATAAACCATTACCTTCCACCTAGTCTTAATAATAGCCTGTAGGAGATGTCTAAATAATCTTTGCTTCCTTCCCTCATCCAATCCATTTTCTACAGAGAAAATAAAAATATGTTCTCTAAAATTTAATTCATATTATTCCACATCTGTGCTAAAATTATATCCTGAAACCTAATTGAATGGCAAGGTACCAGGGACCAGCAAAGAATCCTTGGTATAACTCCTCACTTCCTTCCTGTCCTATCTTCACGTTCTTCCACTCTTTTCTTTTTATATTTCATTCTCGAGCTCTTTGTCACCTCTCTCCCCATCTCTGCTCTCACTCCATCACCAAACTCGAGACCTCAGATTATCTTGGGTTGGCCAAAAAGTTCATTCAGATTTTTCCTTAACATTTTCATGGAAAAGCCTGAATTAACTTTTTGGGCAACCCAATATATCTCCATAAAAAAGTCAATTTGCTAAGTGACCATTTGTGAGGAGACATTTCTCTTCTCATGGATTTTATGTATAGACTTTTATTGCTTATAATTCTATCAATATTTATTTCTACATGTCATTTCTTCACTTTTTAAATCTGGTTCTCCTACAAAATTCCAGTTGCATCATAGTAGAACCTTGTCTATTATATTTTTCATCCATATAATTTTAGGATCTGGAAGAACCCTGGTACTAAGTACTAACTGAATAAATATATGTGATGAATTAAAAATGGAATTATCTTGATAGGAGAGCTGATGAACTTTATTCTAAAATTTTGATGAAGATAGAACAGAACAAGAAATAAGGCAAATTCACTAAATATGACCAAGCATAGCAACAGCAAGTCTGGGCAGTAAGAATGGACAGAATTTAGAGGAGATGGTACACGGAATTCTACTCAATACTCTGTAATGACCTCTGCTTCCAAAAAAAAAAAAAAAATTAAGTTCACATGGTACAACCAAGTGTTTGCATGCCGCAACAAAAATCAAAGATCCCACATGCCATAACTAAGACTTGGTACAGCCAAATAAATAAATAAAAATTTAAAAATATTTAAAAAGTGGTTTAATTATTGTGTTATTTTTCAACCTGAAGTACCACTTTAATAAAATTGCTTTTTTTAAAAAAAAAAATTAAAGATATATATGCAAATTCAAAAAGTGAAAAATTCTGGAACTCTGCCAATGAAAATTAGTAGCCTCCTGCTTCATCCCTCACCTATCATTAACTCTTATTCTCTGGAGATTTCCAGTGTCAGTTTTTGTCCCTTTTGATATTTATTACTATTTCTTAAATGACATTTTCCGTTTATGCTATTGGATTTCTAGTATGAAAAATAAGTTATTCATTTTCTTATATACTTAATTCTCCCCTGGGTTGGGAACATGCCCTGGAGAAGGAAATGGAAACTCACTCCAGTATTCTTGTTGGCTTCCCCAGTGGCTCAGTGGGTAAATAATCTACTTGCAATGCAGGAGACAGAGGAGACTTCCCAGTATTCTTGCCTGGGTAATCCCATAGACAGAGGAGTCTGGCAGGCTACAGCCCATGGGGTTGTAAAGAGTCTGAGACAATGTAGAGACTAAATCACCACCACAAAAATAATTTCTATTAATATTTTTCATTTTTATTATATTTTCATACTTTTATAATGATCATCAGTTTTATCTTAATTTACACAATTTTGACAATGAAATTTTTTTCAAGCTGAGCAACATCTTTGTCTACATGCTTTTTCTCTATTTAACAATATTTTGTATCCACAGGGATCAATTTACATTAAAATAATTGCATAAGTATTTACATATTTTTCAGTATTCCCAACTCAGGCCAGAATCCAGAAGTGCAGCTATATCCTCAAAAATAACAAATACATTAGGTAAGCTTCCATCTTCATTTTCTCTTTCCTCAGCATCATCTGTTCTGGAACACTTTTTGCTTCCAGCCATGTCAGTATGGATTGTTTCTAGGTTCGATGTACAACTCTTGTTGAAATGCCTGTTTCCCATATACATGAAGAGTACTTTTACCTTTCTCCTCCTTCCAAGCGTAGTTACATGTATGGGGGATATTTGAACTTCCTAATATTAGAGTGCCATTCTTTAAGTTAGCAATAACAAAATTCTGAGAGCAAAATTTATAAATATGGAATTAGAAACATACATGAATGTTATTTAGAATAAGGAAAATCACAGCAAGCCACACATTAATTAAGCTATTAAAATCATAAAATGCAGAAGTGAGAATAAGGTCTGTTCTACTTTACTTCAACTTAGTAAACAAGTTCCCATACAGTGAACATGGGGTTGCCACCATCAGGACCAATGCAAACCCAGTGAGGGGGCTGGACAAGGGAAAATAAAAATGCTGCAAACCTCTCCTATGGTTTTCAGTCGATTTTTCTTTATTCAGCACTCACTTGGTTGTTGTAAACATTTGCTTGTGTCCAGAGTTCCAGAATAATTGATTCTGAAATTTTGGCTCGATATGTCTGTATTTCTGTGATGTTATATCCAGTAGAAAAATCTGAATGAAATGTTTGGCCAACCCAATACTACAGGAAAAACTGGATACCCAAATACCATCAAAATAATTATGATCTGTGCTCAAATTATCAAAAGATTAATTTAGTAATCCAGTTCCCAGGAGCCAAGTACAAGCTGAGAGCACATTTGCTGTACATATTGATCAGGCAATGAAAGAGTCTGAATCACAACAATGTAGTCATAGAACATAGGAATATAAAATGTGGAAGATTCCCAAAAGTGGAGAAATTAATTAGCTACACTCTGTTTCCACTGTTTCCCTATATATTTCCCATGAAGTGATGGGACCGGATGCCATGATCTTCATTTTCTGAAAGCTGAGCTTTAAGCCAGACCTTTCACTCTCCATTTTTGCTTTCATCAAGAGGCTTTTTAGTTCCTCTTCACTTTCTGCCATAAGGGTGGTGTCATCTCCATATCTGAGGTTATTGATATTTCTCCCAGCAGTCTTGATTCCAGCTTGTGTTTCTTGCAGTCCAGCGTTTCTCATGATGTACTCTGCATATAAGTTAAATAAGCAGGGGACAATATACAGCCTTGACGTACCCCTTTTCCTATTTGGAACCAGTCTATTGTTCCATGTCCAGTTCTAACTGTTGCTTCCTGACCTGCATACAGATTTCTCAAGAGGCAGGTCAGGTGGTCTGGTATTCCCATCTCTTGATGCCACAGTTTATTGTGATGCACACAGTCAAAGGCTTTGGCATAGTCAATAAAGCAGAAATAGATGTTTTTCTGGAACTCTCTTGCTTTCTCCATGATCCAACAGATGTTGGCAATTTGATCTCTGGTTCCTCTGGCTTTTCTAAAACCAGCTTGAACATCAGGAAGTTCACGGTTCACATATTGCTGAAGCCTGGCTTGGAGAATTTTGAGCATTACTTTACTAGCGTGTGAGATGAGTGCAATTGTACGGTAGTTTGAGCATTCTTTGCCATTGCCTTTCTTTGGGATTGGAATGAAAACTGACCTTTTCCAGTCCTGTGGCCACTGCTGAGTTTACCAAATTTGCTGGCATATTGAGTGCAGCACTTTCACAGCATCATCTTTCAGGATTTGAAATAGCTCAACTGGAATTCCATCACCTCCACTACCTTTGTTCATCAGACATTTTATTTTTGGGGGTTCCAAAATCACTGCAGATGGTGACTGCAGCCATGAAATTAAAAGACGCTTTCTCTTTGGTAGAAAAGTTTTGACCAACCTAGATAGCATATTCAAAAACAGAGACATTACTTTGCCAACAAAGGTCCATCTAGTCAAGGCTATATTTTTTCCTGTGGTCATGTATGGATGTGAGAGTTGGACTGTGAAGAAGGCTGAGCACCAAAGAATTGATGCTTTTGAACTGTGGTGTTGGAGAAGAGTCTTGAGAGTCCCTTGGACTTCAAGGAGATCCAACCAGTCCATTCTGAAAGAGATCAGCCCTGGGATTTCTTTGGAAGGAATGATGCGAAAGCTGAAACTCCAGTACTTTGTCTACCTCATGCGAAGAGTTGACTCATTGGAAAAGACTCTGATGCTGGGAGGGATTGAGGGCACGAGGAGAAGGGGATGGCAGAGGATGAGACGGCTGGATGGCATCACTGACTCGATGGACATGAGTTTGAGTGAACTCTAGGAGTTGGTGATGGACAGGGAGGCCTGGCATGCTGTGATTCATGGGGTTGCAAAGAGTCAGACACGACTGAGCAACTGAACTAAACTGAACTGAGGAAATTTTTTAGTCTTTCATCACAGTTTTAGTCTTTCATCACAGTAGTTAACTGTAGTAGTAGTTAACTGTGATGTAAGACTAAACAATTTCCTGCTGCTGCTGCTGAGTTGCTTCAGTCATGTCCGACTCTGTGCGACCCCAAAGACGACAGGCCATCAGGCTCCACCTTCCCTGGGATTCTCCTGGCAAGAACACTGGAGTGGGTTGCCATTTCCTTCTCCAATCTATGAAAGTGAAAAGTGAAAGTGAAGTCGCTTAGTCTTCAGCTTAGCAACCCCATGGACTGCGGCCTACCAGGCTCCTCTGTCCATGGGATTTTCCAGGCAAGAGTACTGGAGTGGGGTGCCATTGTGTAGCTAATTATTTTTTCCCACTTTTGGGAATCTTCCAAATTGTATGGCAAAAACAATACAATATTGTAAAGTAAAAAAATAATAATAATAAAAAAGGGAAAAAATAAATAAATACTAAAAAAAAACTTTAGGAATATATATTTCAAAAAGAGAAATTTTGGACTAAAAATTACATTAAACATTTTAGGTAGGGATTCAACATTGTAAAGAGTATAAATTTTTGATTTATCTCAAGAATTTATACTCAACCACCTATTTGTGAAACATAAACAGGAAAATAACAATTTTCAGTAAAGTTTAAGCTATCAGTCCAAGTCAAATGAACTCTATTTCCATGATTGATTCTTATTTCCCTTTTGTGAATCTTAACAAAACTACACAATAAAGATAATTAAAATGGCAATAGAAGTGTTTTTTTTTTTTTTTTTGCGGTTGACAACAAAGAAAGGCATTTGCAGAATCTTAACCATGAGGAAGTATTTTTCCCTGCATAAAATGTCATATAAGAGCTGAAGTCTTATAACAGACAGACCTAGAGATCGCTATATTCTAACAGATATTCCCCTCTTTAAGAGCTTGTATAGCTCTAGTTGCCAATACATAAATTACCTTATTGTTTACAATTTGATTCCTTACTCTATGAATATTTTAAAGAGTTATTTTAAAGAACATGTTAGTCACTTATAGTGATATCTAAGAAAAAATTACTGAAGCACATTTGAAATATTAAAGTCAACTATAATCTATGGTCCTAAGGGCTCCTCTCAATAATAGACTTTTAAGTCCATGTTATTTCTACCCATGGAATACATGTTATTTCTACACATATTTCTACACAAAGTTATTTATACTTTTCATGGGCTTCCCTGGTGGCTCAGTTGGTAAAGAATTCGCCTGCAATGTGGGAAACCTGGGTTTGATCCCTGGGTTGGGAATATCCCCTGGAGAAGGGAATGGCTACTAACTCCAGTATTCTGGCCTGGAGAATTCCATGGACTGCATAGTTCATGGGGTCCCAAAGAGTAGGAAACGGCCAAGTGACTTTCACTTCACTTCATACTTTTCACATTTTATTTTTCCATCAGTATCTGAATTTAACTTACAGCCCTTATAACCACCAGTGTTCATTTAACACAGAAAATCTCATTTATTATTTTTTAATAAGTATCTTATTTTTTGCTAAATGTATTAACCTGCAGATATATTTATTATATTGTTTTATCTTTAATCCAAGTAATGAGTTTATGCTTTCAAAATCTGTATCATATAAAAGGACAGAACTTTAAGAAAGCTGAGTGAAACAGAAACCAAAAATGCTTTCCTTTATCATCTTCCTTATGATACATGGGAAAATATGTGTACTATTTATAATTTGTAATTCCTTCAACTCATTTATTGTTGTACAAACCATAGGAAGTAGGCTTGTATATCCACGTGATTTTCAAAACCTGGGTTAGGTATTTTTTGTCATTAATATGTTGGTCATTTCACCAAGAGGCAGCAGTCTTCTATAACTTCTTATGGCCCTTATTGTATTATTTTTGGAAATATCTACATTTCCTTTAACTCTTTAGTTCTACTGTTTTTGTACACTTGAGTATTTTGCCATTTATAAACTGGTTAGATTTATTCACACAGACATTTCTCAAATATTTTAACTGAGAAATCCTGGAAGTTAAAATGGTTGAAAACTGTTGAGTTATCTATTTTACTTAGACCTAATACTTTCCAGTCCATTCTACAGGAGATCAGCCCTGGGTATTCTTTGGAAGGAATGAGTCTAAAGCTGAAACTCCAGTACTCTGGCCACCTCATGCGAAGAATTGATTCACTGGAAAAGACTCTGATGCTGGGAGGGATTGGGGTCAGGAGGAGAAGGGGACAACAGAGGATGAGATGGCTGGATAGCATCACCGACTTGATGGACGTGTGTGAGTGAACTCAGGGAGTTGGTGATGGACAGGGAGGCCTGGCGTGCTGCGATTCATGGGGTCGCAAAGAATCGGACTCGACTGATCAACTGAACTGAACTGAATACTTGCACATTATTTTTAACAGTTTGATTTTCTATTACAGATACTCTATATCCAGTATTTCTATGATGCACTTGTATAGTCTCTAAGTCGTGTCCAACTCTTTGTGATCCCATGTAGTGGTAGCCCACCCAGCTCCTCAGTCCATGGGATTTACCAGGCAATAATACTGGAGTGGATTGCCATTTCTTTCTCCTGGGGATCTTCCCAACCCAGGGTTCAAACCCACATCTCCTTTTTAGCAAGTGGATTCTTTTACCACTGGGCCATCTGGGAAGCCATTACTTTTTTAACTGTTTTCTCTAAGGTCTGAATTTAAGCATCTGTGGAAAATAATTTTAGTAATATTTTCCCACTTTTCTTGGTCCACCTCCATGTATTATATTTCTCCTCTTACTAATCACTGAACCTGCCTGGTGGCTCAATCAGTCCAGTATTCTGGCCTGGAGAATTCCATGGAGTATGGTCCATGGGATCCCAAAGAGTCAGATATTACTGAGTAACTTTCCCTAATCACTACTTCTAATCATTATTACTAGTAATCACTTACTAATCATTACATAATTTAGTACTCCTCTAAAGGAGTACTGAAAACTAAAATCTTTCTAAATTTGTTTTCATGATTCTATTTTTTTCCATCATCAGCACATTTTATTTTATTTTTTAAACTAATTTGTTTATTGGAATTGGAGGCTAATTACTTTACAATATTGTGGTAGGTTTTCCCATACATTGACATGTGTGATTCTCTTTTTTAGCTCTGTCCCCTTCAAAATGATCTTATCTTATACTTACTGAACTATCATTTTGCTCATATATAAAACCCCTACCAGTGACTTTATTGAGTTCTCAAAAAAAAAAAAAAAAAAAAAACAGAGATCTTATTTTAATATCATGTTTGCTGTCCAGCAGAAAAGCTGAACGCATTTTCAAGGTAAAGCATTTCAGTACTTCAGGTAGAAGCTCAGCTGACCTTGTATTGAAGAAACTGTGTTACTTGTTCAAGAACAGATTTTTTTTTTAAAAAAAAGCACTATTAAACTATCTGGAGATTCAAATTCAGATGCTAACAGTTGTGGGTCTATTAGATATAAAGAAATGTGATATGATACAGACTAAGCAAAATGGCAGAGAAGACAGATAACATAACTTTAATCTTCCTGGGAGTGGGCAGAATAGGAATGGGTAAGTTGTATTCTAGAAGTGCTAGACCCTGAATTGTAGAGCATCTATGCAATATGAGTAGTAAATGACAGACATTTAAAAATATATGAGTTAAACATTTCAGAATAGCTCCATGATAAGTTATTGGTTTAACTTGGATAGTGTTTTTTAAGCAAATTCTTCCTGACTCACACATAACAGAATCAAAACTAAAAAGAACAGTGAGAGAGCCTTAGGTTTTACTTGTATAAGATTGTCCCAATATGTTACATGTTTTTTCATATTCTGTGCTCTTAAAATTTCTAAAAGTTAAATAGTGTTCCAAGATCATTAGATATATTTTCTCAAAATGAAATAATGATGAAATAAAATGATAACCAATGTTTAAAATGTTATTCCTGAAATCATATACCTGACACATATCTTCTAAGATATAATTCATTAACTGGTTGTACCAAAACATGTAAAATTGTCCTATCACTTATATACTATATGTATTTTTCTCCCTGGCTATATATTTTTCTGGTCTGTAATAAGACAGCATTTTTCAAACATATTTTATTCAAATCAAAAACTTTTATTCAAATTCAAAATCAAAATACTAAAAGGAAATGAAAAAGATATTATAGTCAAATGCACAAACATTTCTAGAAAAAAATCATGAAAATGATGTGTACCTGGGAAAACCTTTTTTACTCTATTTAATATTTTCAAACTTTGGTCATGACACACAAATTGATTTGAGTTCCCCAAATTCCACTCACTTTATGACTAAGAATTCAAAAATCCTTAAAAAAACATTAGTTTATTCTGTCATCTTGGTTTCCCTGGGAGGAGACATAGCTATGTAACTATACATTGACACTTACAATAATCTGAAAATAATATATTGACTAGCATTGTTTTCTTTATTTAACAGTTATTTACATGCACCTCTCAATAAGTTTCAGAAGTATCCCAAGTTACTGAAAGGTGTGTTTTTATATATGGAAACACCAAATATGTTTTATTATGTTTTATTAATATTTTATTATTTAATATTATTATTTATATTTATTTTATATATTATTATAATATTAATATGTTATATTCATTATGTTTTATTATTAACTTTTAAAATAGGCTAGTAAAATAATACATTTTCATCTGCAATTTAAGTACTTGTAAATGCTGCTGCTACTGCTAAGTTGCGTCAGTCGCGTCCGACTCTGCGTGACCCCATAGACGGCGGCCCACAGGCTCCCCTGTCCCTGGGATTCTCCAGGCAAGAACACTGGAGTAGGTTGCCATTTCCTTCTCCAATGCATGAAAGTGAAAAGTGAAAGTGAAGTCACTCAGTCGTGTCCGACTCCTAGCGACCCCATGGACTGCAGCGCACCAGGCTCCTCCATCCATGGGATTTTCCAGGCAAGAGTACTGAAGTGGGGTGCCATTGCCTGCTACCAATTCTCAAATACAAACTAAGCAACTAGTTTCTATGAAAATTATTTTAAAATAACAATCATTAAAAAAAAATAAACACCTCTAGTTTGACCATCAACACTAAGGGTTAATCTCTGCAACAATTTTCTTTCATTAAATCAAAAGGACTATGTACAAATATATTGGTAGTATTACAAAGGAACATAAAGAAATATTAGCTTAAGTAGGTTATAACTAAGTACAAATAAAGGATAGCAATAACATTTACATTGCATGCTACATTAAATATAATTTAAATAAAAAGTATTGTATTCTTGACTAAATAGAATTCATAGACAAGTAGATGGTTTGAAAACTTAGGTATACTTCTTCCAGCTTATAAAAGAAAAGAAAGTGATTTTTTAAAAAAAAATATCTATTGAAGAACATAGGAAAAAGCTGTGTTGTAACAAAGATTTTTGAAAAAATAAAGCTTGAAAGGTACAAAGATGAATGGAAATAAAAGAGAAAACATGTATCAGAAGCTATAATTGGATACAATGTTATTACTATAGACCCCACTCTTTATTTCATTTATATAAAGTGAAATATAATATTCGTTTGTATAAGAAAGAAACAACCCTTTGTATCGTATTCATGAAGGCCATTTTCACTTGGTTCTGTAAGCTGTAGATGAAAGGATTCAAAAGTGGGGCAACAAAGGTATTGAGCACTGCAATTCCCTTGGAAAAAGATAGTCTTTCTTGGACTGAAGGTTTTACATATATGAAAATGTAGCTGCCATAGGAAAGAGATATCACAATCATGTGAGCAGAACATGTTGTAAAAGCTTTTTCCCTCTGGTTCAATGAAGGAATTTTTAGACTTGCTCTTGCAATATAGGTATATGATATTATCACCATTACTAATGTGACCACAAGAGTCATTGCATCAGAAATGAATCCCACTGTCTCAATTATATGTGTGTCTGAGCAGGAGATCTGCATGAGGGCAGTTGTGTCACAGTAGAAATACTCAACAACATTGGAGACACAAAAATAGTTTTAGACCTAAGAGGAAAGGCACAAAGGTGATAAAGCAGCCAGCAGTCCAACAACAGAAGACAAGCTGAATGCAGATTTTACTGTTTATGATGGTTGTGTAATGCAGGGGCTTACAGATGGCTACATAGTGGTCATAGAACATAGCTGCTAGCAAGTAAAACTCAGAAGCTCCAGGAAGGAAGACAAAGAATACTTGAGAAACACATCTACTATAGGAAATGTTTTTGTCCCCAGTTGCCATCATAACTCGAAAATTAGGGATGCATGCAGTAGTATAGGAAATTTCTAAGAAGGAAAAATTCCGAAGCAAAAAATACATGGGTATCTTGAGGTGAGGATCCACTAGGATGAATATGATGATGATCATGTTGCCAGTGATGCTCAGCAAGTAGGTGATAAGTAGAAAGATAAATAATATGACTTTCAATCATGGGTCATCAGTCAAACCTGCTAAAATAAACAGTCACTCTTGTATAATTTTCCATTAATATCCTCTACTTTTCCAGTTCTATGTAGGAAAAAAAGAAAATGGTTTTAGTGAAAAAAATAATATTGGTAACTAATGTTCAAAGAAAATTTAGCAAAATTATGTTTCAGATAGAGTAACACAATTCACACTTGTGTTTTAAAAATGGTTATGCCAGGAGGAATGGTAGTTTGCATTTCCAGCATATATAACAGATGATTCAGTCTTAATTCACAATTGTAAAATTGTGATGATGATGGAAAATCCTAGATGATGGAAATAAATGTTGATTGATAATACGTGAATAAGTTGAAGGGAACTTAAATAAACATTTTAAGCATACAAAAATGCTTTTTCCTCTGTTGATTTTATTGCAAGGGTTGGGATGAATGCCAGTACCTGTTTAATTGAACGCTTTGCATTATTAAAGCAAAATGATACCTGTCATTACATGTATATCAGCCCTTATGCATTTAACATACATACACACATGCACACATTCACACACACAGTCCTAGCCACCATCAATGAACAGGACTAACATATCTATACCATTTTACTAATTAATCAAGTCAAATGCCTGATACTCATTTGCTTTACTTGCATGGCTAATGGGATCCAGTTCTGATAAGTCAGTATGGTAAATTGGGAATGTACTTATTTGCTGCACTTATTGTCATGTACTTTCTCTATTTCTGTTACCATTCTCAAAATTCTCCTTTTGGAATCCTGAAACAAAATTAGCAGAAATAGTATGAAATTTTCAGTATATGTTATAAGAAACTAATGTTTTCTTCTGTGTTACAAATCTGAGAGTCCATGTAAGAAAAAGTAAAAATAAGAATGCAGGATATAGGATCAGATAGAAATATGCAAATATGTGTTCAGGAAACTGTAGAAGGCTTAAGAAGTAGAAAAAAGAGGAAAAGCAAAGCATTATGCAAAAGTAGAACATTAAGAAGGGTTTTTAGAGATAGAGTTAAACTAAGGAAAAATTTGAAAAAAGACTGAAAATATGCAAGTTATTTTCAAATTAAAATACATAAATTAGTAAGTGAAAATTATTAGCTTAGTAAAAATTAGGAAATAAAAATTATAAGGAGAAAATTTTGACCATTTGAAATTTTTCTCCATCTGCTCTTATTATTTACACTTACCACTTTATTCTTTTGTCATAGAGATAAAAATAAGAACAAATTTGAGTTCAGCATAGCCTGAGAGATGAGTCACCAGTTGGTACATTTCAAACGCATACTGAATCTTAGACTTACTGACAAAGTTTAGGAGGCATATGTTTCCTTATTATAAGGGTATTCAAATATATGAGTAACATGTAATTCCAGAAATATTAACTATAGATATCTATTCTCATCAATGAACATACATGAAGTGGGACAGTCCTATTGTTCAGGTTTGCACAGATAAAAATTTGAAGGTCAGGATCAAGTTGAAAGAGTTATATTTTTCAAAACTCTCCTCTTAAGAGTACATTTTGTACAAATAATTTTATAGCAGATATACTTCATTTTTTTTAATAAAAAAGATTAATGACATCTCTAAGGAACTATTACTTCCTTGGTATCTTCAACAGGAAGCATATAAAGTGATTAAGGTTTTGTGAGAAGTACTAGATAAAACAATGCTTACTGCATTGAAAATATCGAGATTATTATTTCCAACTTCTAAAATACACATTATTATTATTAAAGAAGTATACATACATTTATATATATTATACACATATATGTGTGTGTGAAGTCGCTCATTCGTGTCTGACTCTTTGCAATCCCGTGAACTATAACCTACCAGGCTCCTCTGTCCATGGGATTCTCCAGGCAAGAATACTGGAGTGGGTTGCCATTTCCTTCTCCAGGCAATCTTCCCAACCCAGGGATCAAACCCAGGTCTCCTGCATTGCAGGCAGACGCTTAATCCTCTGAGCCACCAGGGAAGCCATCAGTCAGTTCGGTTCAGTCGCTCAGTCATATTCGACTCTTTCCCTTCATATAAGGAAGCCGTATATACATGTATATACACATATATACATATATGCACAAAAGGACAAATAAAAGTTATTCCAAAACATCTGGAGAAGTTTCAGTAGAATTCTAAGAAAAAAAAAAAATGAAATCTGCTGTCATAATCATCTTAACATTGTAGACAAATTCAAAAAGAAGTGACTATTCATATTCCTGGACAATCTTTCAGTTAAGTTCAGTTAAGTTCAGTTGTTCACTCATGTCCAACTCTTTGCGACCCCATGAATTGAAGCACACCAGGCATCCCTGTCTATCACCAACTCCCGGAGTTCACCCAAACCCATGTCCATCGAGTTGGTGATGCCATCCAGCCATCTCATCCTCTGTCATCCCCTTCTCCTCCTGCACCCAGTCCCTCCCAGGATCAGAGTCTTTTCCAATGAGTCAAATCTTCACATGAGGTGGCCAAAGTATTGGAGTTTTAGCCTCAGCATCAGTCCTTCCAAAGAACACCCAGGACTGATGTCCTTAGAATGGACTTGTTGGATCTCCTTGCAGTCCAAGGGACTCTCAAGAGTCTTCTCCAACACCACAGTTCAAAATCATCAATTCTTCAGCGCTCAGCTTTCTTCACAGTCCAACTCTTCCATCCATACATGACCACTGGAAAAACCATAGCCTTGACTAGATGGACCTTTGTTGGCAAAGTAATGTCTCTGCTTTTCAATATGCTGTCTAGGTTAGTCATAACTTTCCTTCCAAGGAATAAATGTCTTTTAATTTCATGGCTGCCATCACCATCTGCAGTGATTTTGGAGCCCCAAAAAATAAACTCTGACACTGTTTCCACTGTTTCCCCATCTATTTCCCATGAAGTGTTGGGACCAGTTGCCATGATCTTCGTTTTCTGAATGTTGAGCTTTAAGCCAACTTTTTCACTCTCCTCTTTCACTTTCATCAAGAGGCTCTTTAGTTTTTTGCTTTCTGCCATAAGGGTGGTGTTATCTGCATATCTGAGGTTATTGATATTTCTCCCAGCAATCTTGATTCCAGCTTGTGCTTCTTCCAGCCCAGCATTTCTCATGATGTACTCTGAATATAAGTTAAATAAGCAGGGTGACAATATACAGCCTTGACGTACTCCTTTCCCTATTTGGAACCAGCCTGTTGTTCCATGTCCAGTTCTAACTGTTGCTTCCTGACCTGCATATAGGTTTCTCTAGAGGCAGGTCAGGTGGTCTGGTATTCCCATCTCTGTAGGAACTGTCCACAGTTTGTGGAAAATAAAGTACCAGTGTTAATTTTCCAGACATAGCTTCCACTTCATGTCATATATGACCTCAGTTTCTTTTCTCCAAATATTTTTGTGATGTTTTTTATTGGATTTGAGACTGATCTTTAATAACTAAGCAGTCTCTACCTTTCTTATGTGGAATGAATATTTTTCCATGTATATAGTTAGCCTTCTTGCAACTTATTGTGGCCATATAACTAAATTCTGTCCAAAGGATATATTAAAAGAAGATATCTTATTCAGTTCCATGGATTATCTTCTGGTATAAGTAGTTATTCCTCCTCTTCCTCTTTACTGCCTCTCACTACTGAAATACTGATATGATGGTGAGTCATTTGCAGTCATTATCATGAGAAAGTGCACAAGGAATGGTGAATACACAAGATAGAACACATCCAGGATCCTGATACATTTGTAGGTCATACCAGCATAAAAACACATTGATTTTAAGGAAGAGTTTCACATACCAAGCCAGATTAAAATAATTTTTTGTTCAAAGAGCTCTGATATTTGTTGATTACTGTCCAAACATCAATTAAGTTACAAATTTCTTAGTTATTTAAAGAAATATTAACTATTTACAGACTGTTTTAAATATGGTTAGATCATCTTGGGTCTCTCTATTGGTGTCATTTCCATTATTTTTGGTCATTTTATCTCCCTCTGGTATACCTGCAAATTTTTTAATCTATACTCAAAACTATCTGCAAATGTTAAAGGCTCTGGATGACAAGTTATGCCTACAAATAGAATTTATTATATCACAGCACACAGGTAAAGTCTGATGACCTTGATCACAACAAATAGTAAGATTATTCAAATCTGTTTTTCATCATTTTTGAGAAATAATGAATTCATTATATTTATTCCTAGGGTATAAAATTTCAGCACTCTGAACTAAAAGCCTACATTTTTACCCACGCTCTTGAATCTTCATAAACTGTAACTGTCAAAATTTTGCCTTCAATGACTAGTAGACAGAAAGAATTTCTTCTCAGAGGTTTAATCTGTTAGCTGTTGTTTTATGCACGCAGGCTCAGGTTTCTGTTGTGTTAGTCCCTCTGTCATGTCCGACTCTTTGTGACCCCACGGTCCATACAGCCCACCAGGCTCTTCTGTCCATAGGATTTTCCAGCCAAGGATTCTGGAGTGGGTTGCCATTTCCTTCTCCAGGGGACCCAGGGATCAAACTCGGGTCTCATGCATTGCAGGCGGATGCTTTACCGTCTGAGCTACTAGGGAAGCCCCCAGGTTCCCATTACTTAAGGATTAAGACTGATCAAATGTGTTCAAGGAAAAACACTGAAAAATTTCAGGCTTGTTAGTCATCAGTTGCTTTTTCACAAATTCATGATACTACTGTCAAAATTAAAACATATATCAAAGACACAAGCATTGGCACACTGCTATTAATTAAAATCCTGAATGAGTTTGTATTTCATTATTTTTCCTAGGACAAGAGAAGTTTGAAAAGCTGCCATGGGCTGAGAAGTACATAGTGATACAGAGATAACATTTATTAGGCAGAACAACTACATACACTTCTTTTGACCATGAGTGTAGAAAATCCAGCCTGAAATTTCAAGGGAATCTAGCTTTTGCTAAGGGTGGCTACAGGAAATCAAGACAAGTGATTGGTATTTATCTTCCCCAATTATTTTCTGATTTTCTTTATACTATTTTCATAGTCATGTAAACATACTATATTTAGTGGCTTCCAAAGACCCAGGTTTATTTTTTCATAGCTCTAACTGTAACAGAAAAGAATATTTTCTCAAACATTTAGAAAACTTTATTAAATTGAGTTTTACTGAACTGATTTTGGCCTCATGCCAAACTATGATTTATGGATGATTTTATACCTGAAAAAAGAAATAAATAAAATGATTGGAGTAGAGCTAAAGATGTATGTGTGTGTGAGAGAGAGAAACAGAGAGAGAGATTGTGAGATTAGCCTGTCAGACAATTTATCTGACAAATTGTCTATATCATTCAAGACAATTCATGTTGATAATATGCCATATGGTAAATGTATAAGGAGCATCCTCCAAGTATTAATATATATTTGCCCTGTGATGTTACAGACCTTTCCAGCTTTTTAAATGGATTGGCACACGTATTAATGACAAGCTACTACTTGCAAATTATAATACCAGTCTGATATAACCTGGTACTGCATCAGGTTACTAAAAGTGCCTTTTTGTTTCTAAGTGTCTGAAAGCCTGAAAGACTCCTTTTTGCAACTTCAAACACAATCACTAAAAAGTACTTATCACTATCTTGGCATGTCTGTAAACCACTCTTGGTCACAAACTTACTGAGAAATGTTGAAACTGAATAGAACAAGCCTATGGAATCAAACATAAATGAATTTGAGTTCTGTCTCTTTTTTTTTTATCTTATTTTTTTATTTTATTTTTTAATATAAATTTATTTATTTTAACTGGATGTTAATTACTTTACAATATTGTATTGGTTTTGCCATACATCAACATGAATCTGCCACAGGTATACACGTATTCCCCATCCTGAACCCGCCTCCCTCCTCCCTGTCCATATAATCCCTCTGGGTCATCTCAGTGCACCAGCCCCAAGCATCCAGTATCATGCATTGAACCTGGACTGGCAATTTTTTTCATATATGATATTATACATGTTTCAATGCCATTCTCCCAAACCATCCCACCCTCTCCCTCTCCCACAGAGCCCAAAAGACTGTTCTATATATCTGTGTCTCTTTTGCTGTCTCGCATACAGGTTTATCATTGCCATCATTCTAAATTCCATATATATGAGTTAGTATACGGTATTGGTGTTTTTCTTTCTGGCTTACTTCACTCTGTATAATAGGCTCCTGTTAAATCCACCTCATTAGAACTGACTCAAATGTACTCTTTTTAATGGCTGAGTAATATTCCATCGTGTATATGTACCATGGCTTTCTTATCCATTCATCTGCTGATGGACATCTAGGTTGCTTCCATGTCCTGGCTATTATAAACAGTCCTGAGATGACAATTGGGATACATGTGTCTCTTTCAATTCTGGTTTCCTCAGTGTGTATGCCCAGCAGTGGGATTGCTGGATCATAAGGCAGTTCTATTTCCAGTTTTTTAAGGAATCTCCACACTGTTTTCCATAGTTTCTGTACTAGTTTGCATTCCCACCAAAAGTGTAAGAGGGTTCCCTTTTCTCCACACTCTCTCCAGCATTTATTGCTTGTAGGCTTTTGGATCGCAGCCATTCTGACTGGCCTGAAATGGTACCTCATTGTGGTTTTGATTTGCATTTCTCTGATAATGAGTGATGTTGAGCATCTGTTCATGTGTTTGTTAGCCATCTGTATGTCTTTTTTGGAGAAATGTCTGTTTAAATCTTTGGCCCATTTTTTGATTGGGTCGTTTATTTTTCTGGAATTGAGCTGCAGGGGTTGCTTGTATATTTTTGAGATTAGTTGTTTGTCAGTTGCTTCATTTGCTATTATTTTCTCCCATTCTGAAGGCTGTCTTTTCACCTTGCTTATAGTTTCCTTTCTGGTGCAGAGGCTTTTAAGTTTAATTATGTCCCATTTGTTTCTTTTTGCTTTTATTTCCAATATTCTGGGAGGTGGGTCATAGAGGATCCTGCTGTGATGTATGTCGGAGAGTGTTTTTCCTGTGTTCTCCTCTAAGAGTTTTATAGTTTCTGGTCTTATGTTTAGATCTTTAATTCATTTTGAGTTTATTTTTGTGTATGGTGATAGAAAGTGTTCTAGTTTAATTTTTTCCAAGTGGTTGACCAGTTTTCCCAGTACCACTTGTTAAAGAGATTGTCTTTAATCCATTGTATATTCTTGCCTCCTTTGTCAAAGATAAGGTGTCCATAGGTGCATGGATTTATCTCTGGGCTTTCTATTTTGTTCCATCGATCTATATTTCTGTTTTTTTGCCAGTACCATACTGTCTTGATGACTGTGGCTTTGTAGAAGAGCCTGAAATCAGGCAGGTTGATTTTTCCAGTTCCATTCTTCTTTCTCAAGATAGCTTTGTCTATTCGAGGTTTTTTGTATTTCCATACAAATTGTGAAATTATTTGTTCTAGCTCTGTGAAGAATACCATTGGTAGCTTGATAGGGATTGCATTGAATCTATAAATTGCTTTGGGTAGTATACTCATTTTCACTATGTGGATTCTTCTGATCCATGAACATGGTATATTTCTCCATCTATTAGTGTCCTCTTTGATTTCTTTCACCAGTCTTTTATAGTTTTCTATATATAGGTCTTTAGTTTATTTAGGTAGATACATTCCTAAGTATTTTATTCTTTTCGTTGCAATGGTGAATGGAATTGTTTCCTTAATTTCTCTTTCTATTTTCTCATTTTTAGTGTATAGGAATTCAAGGGATTTCTGTGTGTTGATTTTATATCCTGCAACTTTACTATATTCATTGATTAGCTCTAGTAATTTTCTGGTGGATTGTTTAGGGTTTTCTATGTAGAGGATCATGTCATCTGCAAACAGTAAGAGTCTTTTCTTTTCCAGTTTGGATTCCTTTTATTTCTTTTTCTGCTCTGATTGCTGTGCCCAAAACTTCCAGAACTATGTTGTATAGTAATGGTAGAAGTGGGCACCCTTGTCTTGTTCCTGACTTTAGAGAAATGCTTTCAATTTTTCACCATTGAGGATAATGTTTGCTGTGTGTTTGTCATATATAGCTTTTATTATGTTGAGGTATGTTCCTTCTATTCCTGCTTTCTGAAGAGTTTTTATCATAAATAGATGTTGAATTGTGTCAAAAGCTTTCTCTGCATCTATTGAGATAATCATATGGCTTTTATTTTTCAATTTTTTAAAGTGATGTATTACATTGATTGATTTGTGGATATTGAAGAATCCTTGCATCCCTGGGATAAAGCCCACTTGGTCATGGTGTATGATCTCTTTAATGTGTTGTTGGATTCTATTTGCTAGAATTTTGTTAAGGATTTTTTATTTATGTTCATCCGTGATATTGGCCTGTAGTTTTCTTTTTTTGTGGGATCTTTGTCAGGTTTTGGTATTAGGGTGATAGTGGCCTCATAGAATGAGTTTGGAAGTTTACCTTCCTCTGCAATTTTCTGGAAGAATTTGAGTAGGATAGGTGTTAGCTCTTCTCTAAATTTTTGGTAGAATTCAGCTGTGAAGCCATCTGGAACTGGGCTTTTGTTTGCTGGAAGATTTCTGATTATAGTTTCAATTTATGTGCTTGTGAAGAGTCTATTAAGATTTTCTATTTCTTCCTGGTCCAGTTTTGTAAAGTTGTACCTTTCTAAGAATTTATCCGTTTCTTCCACGTTGTCCATTTTATTGGCATATAGTTGCTGATAGTAGTCTCATGATCCTTAGTATTTCTGTGTTGTCTGTTGTGATCTCTCCATTTTCATTTCTAATTTTATTGATTTGATTTTTCTCCCTTTGTTTCTTGATGAGTCTGGCTAATAGTTTGTCAATTTTATTTATCTTTTCAAAGAACCAGCTTTTGGCTTTGTTGATTTTTCTATGGTCTCTTTTGTTTCTTTTGCATTTATTTCTGCCCTAATTTTTAAGATTTCTTCCCTTCTACTAACCCTGGAGTTCTTCATTTCTTCCTTTTCTAGTTGCTTTAGGTGTAGAGTTAGATTATTTATTTGACTTTTTTCTTGTTTCTTGAGGTATGCCTGTATTGCTATGAACTTTCCCCTTAGCACTGCTTTTACAGTGTCCCATAGGTTTTGGGTTGTTGTGTTTTCATTTTCATTCATTTCTATGCAAATTTTGATTTCTTTTTTGATATCTTCTGTGATTTGTTGGTTATTCAGCAGCGTGTTGTTCAGCCTCCATATGTTGGAATTTTTAATAGTTTTTCTCCTGTAATTGAGATCTAATCTTACTGCATTGTGGTCAGAAAACATGCTTGGAAGAATTTCAATTTTTCTGAATTTACCAAGGCTAGATTTATGGCCCGGAATGTGATCTACCCTGGAGAAGGTTCCGTGTGCACTTGAGAAAAAGGTGAAATTCATTTTTGGGGGTTGAAATGTCCTATAGATATCAATTAGGTCTAACTGGTCTATTGTATTGTTTAAAGTTTGTGTTTCCTTGTTAATTTTCTGTTTAGTTGATCTATCCATAGGTGTGAGTAGGGTATTAAAGTCTCCCACTATTATTTTGTTATTGTTAATTTCCCCTTTCATACTTGTTAGCATATGTCTTACATATTGCAGTGCTCCTATGTTGGCTGCATATATATTTATAATTGTTATATCTTCTTCTTGGATTGATCCTTTGATCATTATGTAGTATCCTTCTTTTTCTCTTTTCACAGTCTTTGTTTTAAAGTCTATTTTATCTGGTATGAGTATTGCTACTCCTGCTTTCTTTTGGTCTCTATTGGCATGGAAAATCTTTTTCCAGCCCTTAACTTTCAGTCTGTACGTGTCCCCTGTTTTGAGGTGGGTCTCTTGTGGACAACATATATAGGGGTCTTGTTTTTGTATCCATTCAGCCAGTCTTTGTCTTTTGGTTGGGGCATTCAACCCATTTACTTTTAAGGTAATTATTGATAAGTATGATCCCATTGCCATTTGCTTTATTGTTTTGGGTTCGAGTTTATACATCCTTTTTGTGTTTCCTGTCTAGAGAATCTCCCTTAGCATTTGTTGGAGAGCTGGCTTGGTGGTGCTGAATTCTCTCAGCTTTTGCTTGTCTGTAAAGCTTTTGATTTCTCCTTCATATTTGAATGAGATCCTTGCTGGGTACAGTAAACTGGGCTGTAGGTTATTTTCTTTCATCACTTTAAGTATGTCTTGCCATTCCCTCCTGGCCTGAAGAGTTTCTATTGAAAGATCAGCTGTTATCCTTTTGGGGATCCCCTTATGTTTTATATGTTGTTTTTCCCTTGCTGCTTTTAATATTTGTTCTTTGTGTTTTATCTTTGTTAATTTGATCAATATGTGTTTTGACTTGGGGTTATCCTGTTTGGGACTCTCTAGGTTTCTTGGACTTGGGTGATTATTTCCTTCCCCATTTTAGGGAAGTTTTCAACTATTATCTCCAAAAATATTTTCTCGTGGTCTTTTTTTGTGTGTGTGTTTTTCTTCTGGGACTCCTATGATTCAAATGTTGTAGTGTTTAATATTGTCCTGGAGGTCTCTGAGATTGCCCTCATTTCTTTTAATTCGTTTTTCTTTTTTCCTCTCTGATTCATTTATTTCTACCATTCTATCTTCTAATTCACTAATCCTATCTTCTGCCTCTGTTATTCTACTATTTGTTGCCTCCAGAATGTTTTTAATTTCATTTATTGCATTATTCATTATATATTGACCCTTTTTTATTTCTTCTAGGTCCTTGTTAAACCTTTCTTGTTTATTTCTTCTAGGTCCTTGTTAAACCTTTCTTACATCTTTTCAATCCTTGTCTCCAGACTATTTATCTGTGATTCCATTTTGATTTCAAGATTTGGGATCATTTTCACTATCATTATTCAGAATTCTTTATCAGGTAGATTACCTATCTTTTCCTCTTTTGTTTCGTTTAGTGGGCATTTATCCTGTTCCTTAACCTGCTGGGTATTCCTCTGTCTCTTCATTTTGTTTATATTGCTGAATTTGGGTTGTCCTTTCTGTATTCTGGCAGTTTGTGGAGTTCTCTTTATTGTGTAGTTTCCTTGCTGTGGGTGGGGTTGTATAGGCGGCTTGTCAAGGTTTCTTGGATAGGGAAGCTTGTGTCAGTGTTCTGGTGGTTGGAGCTAGATTTCTTCTCTATGGAGTGCAATGAAGTGTCCAGTAATGAGTTATGAGATGTCAGTGGTTTTGAAGTAACTTTGGGCAGCCTGTATATTGGAGCTCAGGGCTGTGTTCCTGTGTTACTGGAGAATTTGCATGGTATGTCTTGCTCCGGAACTTCTTGGCCCTTGTGTGGTGCTTTGTTTCAGTGTAGGTATGGAGGCGTTTGATGAGCTCCTGTCAAATAATGTTCCCTGGAGTCAGGAGTTCTCTGGTGTTCTCAGGGTTTGGACTTAATCTTCCTGCTTCTGGTTTTCAGTCTTATTTTTACAATTGTCTCAAGACTTTTCCTTCTATACAGCACCGTTGATAAAACATCTCCTTTCGAAGACAATGGGCCGCTTTTCTGGGTGGCTGATATCCTCTGCTGGCATTCAGAAATTGTTTGGTGGAATTTACTCAGTGTTTAAATGTTCTTTTGATTAATTTGTGGGGGAGAAAGTGGTCTCCCCATCCTATTCCTCTGCCATCTTACAACCGCCTCCTCTGTCTGTCTTAATAACAAATGGGATTCTGGAAATTTTACTGTAGCTCATTGAAGTTCACCTTTCTCACAAGATAAAATAATTAATGATAGAGGATAGTTTGTTCTGTTTTCTTTTGATTTTGAACATTCAAATAGTATATGTAGACCCCTAGGATGATGCCTGGAACAGAAATGGTGGTTCTTATTAATTATCTAAATGATATTAAATGATACATATTTTTTTGCCTACCTTACTACAGCAGGCTGCTTTAGGTATCTGGAAGGAAAGTCTTACAAATAAAAAGTGCCTGTGATAACTATCCCTGTGTAACTGTCCTTAATATCACCTGCAATAGTTGAAGAAGTTGGGGTGTTTTGTGTTTAGAATTTTATGGACTTTAAGGTACTGGTTACAGTAAACATTATGTAATGGAATAAGAATTTTCATATAATTAATGCATTTTTAGTTTTCCCCTTTTCATTTATCCACTAAAATGTGTTTTCTTTATTGTTTTTGTATTTGAAAATGTAAGAAAAGGGCATATATAAGTTAATCAAATGTGTCAAATAAATTGGGAGATAGTTGAAAAAAATTATGTAAATTGGAACATTAACCATGTCATACACCATATTTTTCTAAGCTGATTTTATTATAAAATATGTATAATGAAAATTTATAAATGTACACTATTGAGAGCATAGTATAAATAATGCCAATGAACCCATCTTTCAGCTTCAACTATTATAAACATTATAGTATTTTTGTTTAGTTGATATCACTGTAATATTTTTTAGTGCACAATTTTGAAACAAACAACAGACTACTCTATGGCAACACTATGTACTCCATTGTTTAACAGAGAAGGAATTTAAAGACATAATTCTAATGACATTATCACATTTTGCATATTTTAAAATTAACCAGGCACTTAAAAAATGCCACTTTGCAGTTTTCTTGGTTAGGTTACTATGACTCTGAGATCTACATGTTCAGTTGATGGATATGTATCTTACATTATTTTAATCTAGAATAATATTCCCAAGCATTCCTTTTTTCTATGCTTTTGGTATGCTGAAATAATTAGATTATTTTAATACACAATATGTCATTTTCTAAATTGAACAGCTGGATCCTTATGATGTTATTTAACGGGATCCTCTGAGTCCTATATTTCCTATAAAACGGTAGTTTATGTATAGACATCTGACTTTTAAATAGTTTTAAAACATACAACTTGAATTTTACCAGAAATCTTTTTAAATTACACTTTACATGCTTATAATCACACTCTATTCCTCAGTTCAGTTCAGTCGCTCAGTCATGTCCGACTCTTTGAGACCCCATGGACTTTAGCACACCAGGTTTTCCTGTCCATCATCAACTTCCGGAGCTAACTCAAACTCATGTCCATTGAGTCGGTGATGCCATTCAACCATCTCATCCTCTGCTGCCCCCTTCTCCTCCTGCCTTCACTCTTCCCCAGCATCAGGGTCTTTTCAAATGAGTCAGTTCTTCTCATCACGTGGTCAAAATATTGGAGTTTCAGCTTCAGCATCAGTCCTTCCAATGAATATTCAGGACTGATTTCCTTTAGGATGAACTCGTTAGATCTCCCTGCAGTCCAAGGGACTCTCAAGAGTCTTCTCCAACACCACAGTTCAAAAGCATCAAATCTTCAGCACACAGCTTTCTTTATAGTCCAACTCTCATATCCATATATGACTACTGGAAAATCCATAGCTTTGACTGGATAGACCTTTGGCAAAATCTTGTCTCTTCTTTTAAATATGCTATCTAGTTTGGTAATAACTTTTCTTCCAAGGAGCAAGCATCTTTTAATTTCATGGCTACAGTTAGCATCTGCAATGATTTTGGAGCCACCAAAAAATAAAGTCTATCACTGGTGCCATTGCGTCCCCATCTGTTTTCCATTAAGTAATGGGACCAGATGCTATGATCTTAGTTCTCTGAATGTTGAGTTTTAAGCCAACTCTGTCACTCTGCTCTTTCACTTTCATCAAGAGGTGCTTTAGTTCTTCGCTTTCTGCCATATGTATGGTGTCATCTGAATATCTGAGGTTATTGATTTTCTCCCAGTAATCTTTTTTTAATTTATTTATTTAAATTGGATGTTAATTACTTTACATGCCATACGTCAACATGAATCCACCACAGGTATACACGTGTTCCCCATCCTGAACTCCCCTCCCTCCTCCCTCCCCATACCATCCCTCTAGGTCATCCCAGCACACCAGCCCCAAGCATCCAGTATCATGCATCAACTCTGGACTGGCGATTCATCTCACACATGATATTATACATGTTTCAATGCCATTCTCCCAAATCACCCCACCCTCACCCCTTCCCAGAGTCCAAAAGATCTCCCGGCAATCTTGATTTTAGTTTGTGCTTCATCCAGCCTGGCATTTCTCACGTGCACTCTTCATATAAGTTAAATAAGCATGGTGACAATATACAGCCTTGATGTACTCCTTTCCCAATTTGGAACCAGTCTGTTGTTCCATGTACAGTTCTAACTGTTGCTTATTCCTTAGTACAATTAAATAAATTTATTTGATTTTTTTTGTTTCTGTTATGATTAATCTTATTTACAAATGAATTATATGATTCTTTAAAAAAAAAAAAAAAAACCTCCTGTGCTCTGCTTTGTTTTTGTTTTCCCAACAGTGTATGTGAATATATGCAATAATATAAATTAATTAATAATTAACATTACTCTTTGCACTCAATAGTTATACTTTCAATTAGACATTATAATATCTCAAAATAAGCTGGTTATCATTACATTATTATTTTTAGTTACATACTTATGCTATTACTTAGAATCTAAGGAACATAGTTCCAAAATGAACAGAGAATAGCTGATAAAGTACTAAATGTGATCTCACTGGGCTGCATTTTATTCTTAATCAAAGTTACCTAGATACAGTACACATATATGACTCAATATTTATTAACTACATAGAATAAAATGTAACAGAAATATGCCATAAGATTTTTTTATTAGCCAAGCATAGTGTGAGTGATTTTTTTAAAATATAAAGACAAGAAAATAACATTTTATTTGTCTAAAGACAAAAAGAAATAGTTTAATCTCAACATCCCTCTTTTCATACATTTCTTTAAAAACAATAGAAAATGTGCAAAGGACATAAAGCCAGGACATAAATAAACAGTTTCAAGAAGCCATATCATACCATTGTTTTGAACGTATTAAGCTTTTACAGAAACTCAAATATGAGAACAAAATTTTCTGAACATATATAGAAATACTTTATAGTCTCCATGAGAAATACATATATTTTATTGAAATAACCTTTCAAATAGTGTTACACTTAAGTGAAAGAAGAGGAGTTGAAGGGATCAAATTTGAGAATGCTTATAATGGAACAGAAAAAGAAAGTTTTGATATTTTTAAATGGAAAACATGATTGACATAAAACAGCTAAATGTAAACACCATGACACTTCAGAAAGAAGTGAAAGGACAAATAATAAGTAGTAGAATAAGGAAGCTGGGAACAAATCCAAGTTCCTCCTTTATTAATTTCCCTAATTATTAATTTCCCTCATATAACTCACTATGATTTTACTTGAATAAAGACAGAAGTCTTTGTAGCAAGTTTTTAAATGCTTGCTTCACCTGCTGGTTCCGTAGAGTATAAATAAAGGGGTTCAAAATTGGGGCAACAGAGATATTGAGAACCGCGACTCCCTTCACTAAGGAGATCCTCTGTTTGGCTGAGGGTTTCACGTACATAAAGATGCAGCTGTCATATGAGAGGGAGATGACAATCATGTGAGAAGAACAAGTGGAAAAAGCCTTTTTTCTCTGGTTGGCAGAAGGAATTTTTATTATTGTCAGGGCAATATATGTGTATGATAGAATCACTAATACCAAAGTGATCAGTAGAGTCATCAGGGCTAGGATGAAACTTAGCATTTCAAACAAATGTGTATCTGTGCAGGAGATTTGCAGGAGAGGAGCAGTGTCACAGTAGAAATGATCAATGACATTGGAGTTACAGAAATCCAAGGTTAAGCCTAAAATGAGTCCTGGAAAAATGATGAGGAAACCAGCCATCCAAGAGCTAAGGACCAGCTGGATACAGATTTTGTTGCTCATGATGGTTGTATAATGCAAGGGTTTACAGATGGCAACATAATGATCATAGGACATGGCAGCCAGGAGATAAAATTCAGATGCACCAAGAAGGAAAACAAAAAATAACTGAGCTGCACAACAGTTATAGGTAATGGTTTTGTCACCAGTTGCCATGCTAGCAAGCAATTTGGGAATACAGACTGTTGTATAGGAAATTTCTAAGAAGGAAAAATTTCGAAGGAAGAAATACATAGGAGTCTTGAGATGAGAATCAAGCAAAGTGAGGGTAATGATAGTCAAGTTGCCTGAGATGCTTAACAAATAGCAGGAAGCAGGAAGCAGGAAGATAAATAGCACAATCTTCAATTTGGGGTCCTCTGTCAATCCTACTAAGATAAACACTGTCACTGATGTACGGTTTTCCATTATTGCCTCCTGATCTGCTTCTGGTCCGGTGAAAATATTGAGAAAAAAATTATGCAAAAGGACCAGAAAACATGAAGATGACAATGTCAAAACATTAGTAATTGCTAAAGGAGTACTTTTTGGATATGATTACTTTGGATAAGGCAAACTAGCGAAAGCTGTTACTTTTCTTTTGAGTAAAAGCAAATATGTTGTACAAATTTGATGAAATAAAAAAGTACCTTATGTCACTTTTATATTCTGGTTTAGTTATATTTATGATAATGAAATGAAGAGATGAATATGTAGGTGAAAAAATTTGATTTTTTCTTAATATGTAGGTATGAACGCATCATATTACTTACACTCAGTCTTGCTAATGATTACATAAATAGCATTGCCTCAAGAAGCTGACAGTGGGGGCAACAGAGAAGCAAGAAACAAATGGTATATAAAAGTGTGTGATGGTTGAAAACAGAAACCCAGCTTTAGGCTTAAGATACATAGTGGAAATAATTCAGTATAATAATGTTCATATCTCTTCGGTTTGGCCTTTTACCAATCTACTCAACTAACTAAAGCTATTTCCTACAGTTCTTTTTGATTTGTTTTGTAAATTAGTGTAATATATTTTGTCCCTATTTCCACCACCTCTCTTTTTCTGTCACTCTTCTCTTTTACCATGGCCTATTCCAATATTAAACTTATCTGATTACATAGAGAACCTGACTTGAACAAAATTAATCAGATTTAATGTTTCTTCAGATTATAGTTTTGAAAATGGGAAGAGAATAATAAAGCAATATGCAAAATTAGTAAGGGTTCAGCATGAGGGAAAATGAAATAGGGTAGAAGAATAAAAGGAAGAGAAAAGGGAGAATAGAGGCAAAGCAGAAAGGGAAGATAGTAAAGACAAAGACTTACCATTAAGTTTGAATTTCTCTTACGATAAGAATTCTATTTACCTCTTGGCTTTTAAACTGATCTATAGATCAAGGCAGCAAATATGTAATTTATCTTTACTGAGGTGAATAAAAAAGAGAAGCTCTAGTAAATTTTACTCTAATGATCTGTGTCTGAGCAAGGTTTCAGACACTTACAGGTAATACTGACTGCCCTGAAAATATGGTAAATCAAAAGTCAAGCCACATAAAATGAAGTTGATTATGTGACTGAGAATTTTATAAGCTCATACTAAGTTAAATGTCATGGATCCTCCTAGGTATAAACATGTCATCCCTTGAGAGGAAGCCTCTGCTTTGATGACTTCATTATCAGTTATGCTTCTTTGGTGACTTCACCATTTATAACAGACATTAATTAACCAATTTTTATAGGTCTATGGAGAATGCACTGTTGTACACTGTAAAGGTATATGACACTGTCTAAGAGAATTGCAGTTTACCAGTGTTTTGAGGGATGCTGGGAGGGATTGGGGGCAGGAGGAGAAATGAAGACGACAGTGGATGAGATGGCTGGATGGCATCACCAACTCAACCGACGTGAGTTTGAGTGAACTCTGGGAGTTGGTGATAGACAGGGAGGCCTGGCATGCTGCAATTCATTGGGTCGCAAAGAGTCAGACACGAATGAGAGACTGAACTGAACTGAATGTTTTGAGGAGACAGGATGCATGTGTGCATGTAGCAGTGTACAATGCCCCATGAACTTAAGGGCAAATAAGACTCAAGTTTACTATATGGCATTAGAGACTAGGAGAGAAGATTTCTCTGGGGCTTGGGACTGTTGGGGAGATAAACAAGAGAGAATGTTTAAAGAGAGGATGGATCCTCAGTTGGGCATTGGAGACAGAGTAGGAAGTAGAATAAAGACTTTTATGTAGGATAAATAGTGTCAACAAAGCTACATAAGAATGAAAACTCATGAATTAATAAAAATTTACCAGAGGCATTATGAAATATAAAGTTTTATCCAGGGAATATTTAAGGCTCTGAAAATTCTGTCTTTTAGTATCAAAATATAATAACATCTTCATAGTATTTGTACACATTTTCCCAAATCTAAAGGATAATTTCTGAGGAAACTAACTGTATTGTAATGGAAATAGTTACTTGAGTCAGAAACAGATCTATCATCCCAAGTCAGAATTAAATTGGACCTAGCTTTCCTATTGCTCCATAATACTCGATATACACTGGAACAGTGTTTATATATCTTATATGTATAATATATATAGAAAGTTTATTAATCTTATTTGTATTTACATTAAAAACTGAAAGGAAATTCCCTCCTTTAAAAAGCATGATAAAACTTATTTAAAAATGGTGACATTTAATAAATCAATTTCAGACCACCTACAATTAAAATAAAATCTGAAGAATTAAATTTAAATCTATTAACATTAAGCAAGCTTAGAATTTTTTATTTATTTTCAATAATATGTGGATTTATATATCAGTTTGCAAAATACGCTGAAACTTACAAACTGTTACTTTCCAGTTCAGTTCAGTTCAGTCACTCAGTCGTGTCCGACTCTTTGCGACCCCATTAATTACAGAACACCAGGCCTCCCTGTCCATCACCAACTCCCAGAGTCCATCCAAACTCATGTGCATTGAGTCGATAATGCCATCCAGCCATCTCATCCTCTGTCGTCTCCTTCTCCTCCTGCCTCCCAAATCCCTCCCAGCATCAGGGTCTTTTCCAATGAGTCAACTCTTCACATGAGGTGGCCGAAGTATTGGAGTTTCAGTCTCAGCATCAGTCCTTCCAATGAATACCCAGGACTGGTCTCCTTTAGGATGGACTGGTTGGATCTCCTTGCAGCCCAAGGGACTCTCAAGAGCCTTCCCCAGCACCACAGTTCAAAAGCATCAATTCTTTAGTCCTCAGCTTTCTTCACAGTCCAACTCTCACATCCATATAGCCTTGACTAGACGGACCTTTGTTGGCAAAGTAATATCTCTGCTTTTTCATATGCTATCTAGGTTGGTCATAACTTTCCTTCCAAGGAGTAAGCATCTTTTA
Organism: Bos taurus; assembly: GCF_002263795.3. Lineage (NCBI taxonomy): Eukaryota > Metazoa > Chordata > Mammalia > Artiodactyla > Bovidae > Bos > Bos taurus. The sequence goes on from NC_037332.1 coordinate 59,049,530, forward strand.
ATTTCATGGCTGCAATCACCATCTTCAGAGATTTTGGAGCCCAAAAAAATAAAGTCTGACACTGTTTCCACTGTTTCCCCATCTATTTGCCATGAAATGATGGAACCAGATGCCATGATCTTAGTTTTTGAATGTTGAGCTTTAAGCCAACTTTTTCACTCTCCTCTTTCACTTTCATCAAGAGGCTCTTTAGTTCCTCTTCATTTTCTGCCATAAGGGTGGTGTCATCTGCATATCTGAGGTTATTGATATTTCTCGCAGCAATCTTGATTCCAGCTTGTGCTTCTTCTAGCCCAGCGTTTCTCATAAAGGTAAATAAATAGAATTACTTAGGTAAAAAAAATATTCTGTTAATGTTCACATTCCTTATATTTCTGTTGAAGAATAAAGCACTCAGATTTTTTTTTTTTCCTTCCATGGAGTCACAGTGAAATAGGTAATTTTTAAAATTCAAAATGGGAGAAAATAATAGCAAATGAAGCAACAAACAACTAATCTCAAAAATATACAAGCAACCCCTGCAGCTCAATTCCAGAAAAATAAATGACCCAATTAAAAAATGGGCCAAAGAACTAAACAGACATTTCTTGAAAGACATACAGATGGCTATCAAACACATGAAAATATGTTTAATATCACTCATTATCAGAGAAATGCAAATCAAAACCACAGTGAGGTGCCATTTCACGCCAGTCAGAATGGCTGTGATCCAAAAGTCTACAAGCAATAAATGCTGGAGAGGGTGTGGAGAAAAGGGAACCCTCTTACACTGTTGGTGGGAATGCAAACTAGTACAGCCACTATGGAGAACAGTGTGGAGATTCCTTAAAAAACTGGAACTAGAACTGCCATATGACCCAGCAATCCCACTGCTGGGCATACACACTGAGGAAACCAGAATTGAAAGAGACACGTGTACCCCAATGTTCATCACATCACTGTTTATAATAACCAGGACATGGAAGCCACCTAGTTGTCCATCAGCAGATGAATGGATAAGAAAGTGGTGGTACATATACACAATGGAGTATTACTCAGCCATTAAAAAGAATATATTTGAACCAGTTCTAATGAGGTGGATGAAGCTGGAGCTGATTATACAGAGTGAAGTAAGCCAGAAAGAAAAACACCAATACCGTATACTAATGCATATATATGGAATTTAGAAAGATGGTAACAATAACCCTGTATATGAGACAGCAAAAGAGACACTGATGTATATAACAGTCTTTTGGACTCTGTGGGAGAGGGAGAGGGTGGGATGATTTGGGAGAATGGCATTGAAACATGTATAATATCATATGTGAAACGAGTCCCTAGTCCAGAGTTGATGCATGATACTGGATGCTTGGGGCTGGTGCACTGGGAGGACTCAGAGGGATGGTATGGGGAGGGAGGAGGGAGGAGGGTTCAGGATGGGGAACACGTGTATATCTGTGGCGGATTCATGTTGATATATGGCAAAACCAATAAATTTAACACATGTAGACACTTTGTGATTATCCATTTGTAGCTCAGATCAGCAATTTATAGACTATCCAAATATCTCCTTTATTCTTTATATTCACAATATTTAATTTAATAATAATACAGCATAGCACTAAAATTAAACAACTGTTTATCCTAGCAAGTGATTAGGGTTGTTTATTTCCAGGAAATATCCTAAAGAGTAAACAAATTTCTCCAAGACATTCAGATTCAAAGGCAGAGTTTCCCTTTGGATCTTTGGTTTGTTAGTAAACAATAAACCAAAGACATGTCAATATGGATACAGACTTTTTTCCTATCTCCTTTAACTACACTCTCAGGAGTTTTTCAACAAAATACACTATATTGAAGTCACCATGCAATCTTTTTACCTTCATTTATTTAGAAATTTATTCATTCCTTCCTTGAATACATATTTTTCATGTGCTTGAAATGTGTCAAGCATGCTTTTATGTAATGGGCATAAAACTATAATCAAGATACATTAATATAAATGTGAGTATATGAAGGGTTAAGAATTAGGTTCAGAGCACACCTGGAGGATTTCCAGTTTTAATTCAACACGTAAAGATCTGAGAAGTCATCACTCATGTCTCTATTACCAGAAAAAGCAGAAAAAATTGAAGATCAATGGCTTTCTTGTACCTATTAGAGAACTGAGGTAGCAAGGCAAACCACCACAACAAAATCAGGAGAAACAGGCCTACCCAGAGAGAGGAAGCCAAGACCTGCTTATCTGGAGACAAAGCCATAAGCTGACAGGAATGCTTCAATTCTTCAAATTGATAAATTTATACATGCTGAATGTCTACAGGGAAATGCCTGTGGGGTAGTGTGAAAGTGAGAAACTCCTAGAAGCTGTATTCTTAGGCAGCAGAGCAGGATTGCTGTGGGTTTTACCTTCTAGGACTCCACCAAATTCTCAGAGTGAACAGCCAGGGAAGATCCCCTTTTGACTCTAGAATGGAACAGAGATGAGTTATCATGAAATGTTACCAGAGCATTTCCATATATAAAGGCCTACTTTCCACAGCACAAGACTTTACCAGAAAACTATCACACCTGATGAAAGGGCATTTCTCACACTCTAGCCCCCAACACACTTGTCCTGCCTAAAAGTGGAAAAAAGTTGGATCACCAGAGACACTGTGATGATGATAGCCTAATAAAATCAGATTTCATTATAAAATTATAGAATGCTTACCCTCTCCCACAGCTTGACACAACATCAACAGAGCTCTGGTACAACTGAATTATAGCGGAAACAGTGCAAGATGCAGACACTTTCTGAAGAGGAGTGCTTAAGAAAACCCCAAATCAACAAGAGATTCACAATAAAGAATGCTAGAGGAATTCGACCCTGCTAGCACCAATTGCTATAGCAACCACTAAATAAAACCTACGTCTATCAAGATCAGTAGAATACCTCACATTAAAGGCCTATTTACCTTAGTTCCTGTTACTAGACAGATCATTTCCTGCCTTCAACACAAAATTACAAATCACGCCAAAAGAAGAAAAAAACTACAGACGGAAGTGGGAAGGCAATCACCAAAAACAGAATCACAGAACCGATGTCAAAATTAATATGTTAAAGGCTATAATGGAATATCTAGATAAACACAAAGAACTCCATGAAAATATAACTAGAGCGAAGAAAACTCTAAGAAAGAATCAAAATAAAATGTCAGTATTGAAAAAAGTAGAGTGAAAAGAGGGCTTCCCAGGTGACACTAATGGTAAAGACCCCACCTGCCAATGCAGGAGACATAAGAGACATGGGTTCAATCCCTGGGTCGAGATCACCTGGAGAAGGGCATAGCAACCCACGCCAGTATTCTTGCCTGGATTAGAGGAACCTGGAAGACTATGGTCCAAAGTGTTGCAAAGAATCAGACACGAAGGAAGTAACTTAACAAACACATACACACATAGTGAAAATAAAGAATGCCTTTTATGAACTCATTAGTAGACTGAACATAGCTGTCGAGACTAGCTAGACAAGCAGGGTTTCCGAAAGTGCGATACGGCAAGAGAATGAGAAATGAAACACAAGAATCCAGAGAAAAGTAGGATCAGGGGACCAACACCGCTCCAAGGTGAAGGTCCCGAAACTGAATCCAAGCCAGCTTCATTATACTTTCAGCCGTGAAGGAAAGAATATGCGGGGAGTTAAACTATAACTCATGTGGCCTTCAGGGCCAAAGAACAAAATGATCATTAACCATTGAGTAATTAGGGAACAGTAATCAATAACACATCAGTAACTAAGACTAATATTCTTATCTATAGATTTTCCACCAGATATGTAAAACATGTTACTCCGTGACACCAGTTGAGAAACAGTCTGGGGTCAGATTTCCGACCCCAGGATCATATCTGGTTTTCAAGATTATGAACTGTTCCCTCTGGACTTGTTCCAAGAGTCTCATGCTTTATAGCATCCAGTTTATCAATAATTATACATTTATTTTGCGGCCCTTGCCGGGGCCTGCTTTTCTTTTATTCTTCCTGTCTCCTACACATAGCCAAAGAAAAATTTAGCAAGCTTGAAGACAGATCAATAGAAAATCCCCAAACTGATATACAAAGAGAAAAAGGATAAAAACAATCAAGCAAAAAGGAAAAAAAAAAAAAAAGCCCAGCATCTAAGAAGTAATGGACAATTTCAAAACATGCAACACATGTTTGATTGGAAAACTAGGAGAACAAAGGAAAAACAGAGCCAGAGACATATTTGAAGTGACAATGACTGAGAACTTTTCAACATTAATGTCAAACACAAAATCTCAGATCTAGAAATTTAAGACAAGACCAAACAGGATAAACACTTCTCGCTTCCCCTTACAACACCTTCCACCAAAACTAACTAACTAAATAAAACTACACTTAGTCATAACATATTCAAACCACAAAAAACTGGACACAAATAAAAATCTTGAAAAAAAAAAATCCAGAAAAAAAAAAATCTCTAAAGAGAAATTGGATAGGAGTTATAGTTTCTCATCAGAAACTGAAAGCAAGAAGAGAGGAGTGAACTACTTAATTTTTTGAAAGAAATAAATACTCAGATAAAACACCCTTCAAAGGTGAAGAATAAATAATAGCTTGCTGAGAGAAACTGCCACAGACTGGAAAGTTTGTGTCATCTGGTCACAGAGTCAGACAGAACCTAGTGACTGAACAATAACAACAACAAAATTGATATGTTGAAACTGAATACCAAGTGGAATGATATTTGAAGTGGGGCTTAAACGTGATGCTTATAAGGAGAGACCCTCAGAAATGGGACTAGTGCCCATTTAAAGAGGCCTCAGAGAGCATCCCCGATCCCTTCTGCCATGTGAGGACATGATGGAAAGACTATTAAATCTATTAATATGTAGCAGGGACTCCTTGCCCTGTGCTGTGCTCAGTCGTGTCCAGGACTTTGCAACCTTATGGGCTGTAGCCAACCAGGCTCCTCTATCCGTGAAATTTTCCAAGCAAGAATACAGGAGTGAACTGCCATTTCCTACTCTAGGGGATCTTCCTGACCCAGTGATCGAACCTGAGTCTCCTGCATCTCCTGCATTAGCAGGCGGATTCTTTACCTATTGAACCACCTGGGAAACCCCTTAGACACTGAATCTGCAGCACATAGATCTTACACTTTTCAGCCTCTGGGATTTTGAGAAATACATGTTTGCTGTTCAAGCCACTCAATTTATAATATTTTGTTATAGCAGCTCAAGTGGGCTAAGAGAAATAAAAACAGAGAATCCATTTGCAACAGACTTGCCCTGTTAAACAAAGTTCTTTAGGAAAAAGGCAAATGATATACAGGTCAGAAACTCAGATATACATCAAGAAAAGGAGACTACTGAAGATAAGATAAAGGTATAACTACCTTTGACTATTCCAATATTCTTGCCTGGAGAATTCCATGGACAGAGGACCTGGATGGGCTACAACACATAGGGCAGCAAAGAGTTGGACACCCTGAGCAACTAATCCTTTCACTTTTCACTTTCATTTTGCTAACCTATTGGTGCTAATAAGTAGCATCAATTCTATTAGTTGAGTTTTAGTAAAATTAATTACAAATCCAACATCAATACTAAAAGTTTGAATGGTAATATTCTGAGATCCAACTAAGATTACCTTCGAATTCCTGTCTATTTCATTGTTCTCCCTCCTTCACTCCTTATTTTTTTTTGTCTTTACTTTCATTTTCCCTCTTCCTTTCCCTTCTTTTATTACTTCTTCCATTTTTTTTTTTTTGCTTTATTCAACAGTTTTAAGGAGAAACTCTGACAAGATTGTCAGTGAAGTAATAGAAATTTATACAGTGCCTTCCCTGAAGTTGGCTTAAAGCTCAACATTCAGAAAACTAAGATCATGGCATCAGGTCCCATCACTTCATGGCAAATAGATGGGGAAACAGTGGAAAGGGTGGCTGACTTTATTTTTCTGGGCTCCAAAATCACTGCAGACAATGACTGCAGCCATGAAATTAAAAGACGATTACTCCTTGGAAGGAAAGTTATGACCAACCTAGACAGCATATTAAAAAGAAGAGACATTACTTTGCCAACCAAGGTCTGTCTAGTCAAGGCTATGGTTTTTCCAGTGGTCAAGTATGGATGTGAGAATTCTATAAAGAAAGCTGAGAGCCAAAGAATTGATGCTTTTGAACTGTGGTGTTGGAGAAGACTCTTGAGAGTCCTTGAACTGCAAGGAGATCCAACCAGTCCATCCTAAAGGAGATCAGTCCTGGGTGTTCATTGGAAAGACTGATGCTAAAGCTGAAACTCCGATACTTTGGACACCTGATGAGAAGAGCTGACTCAGTGGAAAAGACCCTTATCCTGGGAAAGATTGAGGGCAGGAGGAGAAGGAGACCACAGAGGATGAGATGGTTGGATGGCATCATCGACTCAATGGACGTGAGTTTGAGTGAACTCCGGGAGTTGGTGATGGACAGGGAGGCCTGGCCTGCTGCGATTCATGGGGTTGAAAAGAGTCAGACACGACTGAGCGACTGAACTGAACTCAACTGAATGGGTAACTTGAACATTTAATAATTTTGAAGAACCAATGGCTTCAAAGTTCCTGCATTTGAAGAACAGCATACATTTACATAATCAAAAGTCAAACTAATTCCAAGTATAATAAAAGACCTAAGTATCTCATGATCCAACTACTAAACACCAAAAATAATGAGAAAATATTTAATGTGGCCAGAAAAGAAAGACTAATTACAAACTATGAACACTGGGGAACAATGGCATAAAAAATTTCTAACTTCTTCATAAACACTGGAGGCCAGAAAACAAAAGGCAATCTTTATAGTGTTCTGAAAGAAAAAAACAATTGTCAACCCAGAATTCTGTACAGTGAAACTACCCTTCAAAAATGAAGGAGAAATAAAGATATTTTCAGATAAAATAAAATTAAGAGTATTTTCCATTAACACATTTGCTCTCCAAGAAGCTGTCAACAGTATAAATTATGTATGGGAATTTTCAACAGATGCCAAATTGGTTTAGAACTGAAGTGTGTAACAGAGACTTGGCAGGGTATGAGAATGACAAATATTACAGCAGTTTAAACAAACAAAAAAATTTATTTTTGTTCCTTTGAAATGTTCAGACTGGTAGGATGAAAATATTCAATGAAGACTTAGAGGTTTTAAGCTAATATCCCTGCAATGCTGTCAGGAAGCTGGATGAGTTCTATTAATATCTTGTTTATTCACCATTCCTACTGTAATTACTCATCAGCAATGTGCCAAATAGCTAGCCATCACATCTGCATAACAATAGTGAGATAGGCTAGAGTGGAGGAAAAGGGAGAACACTGTTTATCAAAGAATAATTCCTGGAATTTGCACAAAGTATCTTGATTTACATTCTTCGAACAGAATTTATTCACTGGGCCACAAGTTGCAAGAAAGTCTGATGAGAGACATAAATAAATATTTCATTAACACAGAAGAAGTGGAGAATGTTTACTTATTAGGAAATATCAATTTAAGACCCAATAAAAAATAACACAAACACTAATGAAAGGAAGCTTTTAGAATAGAAATGGAATTGCATACAGAACATGAAATGTCTAGAGAATTAATAATGGTTCATTCAGTATGAGGCACAACTCTTTTCCATGACAGGCTACATTCTTACACTGACTTACATGGTCACTTTTTACTACCAATAAGAATGATTCTTTTTTTCCTTTTTCTGTTTCCAAAACATTATCTATGTATTTAGGATTTCAAAACATGAATGTGTGGGAGGGCAAACATATTAGAGGAATCAAAACTGAATTCTCTGGAGATATAGTTTAAAGTAACATAAAAAAAGAATATATATATATATATATATATAATTATATCTTTTCAAATATTTAGTGCATAGAGAGAACTCTTGTATAACATATAAATTTGTGATCCTTTGGGAATGGGTTTCTTAGATTTCATATCCTCATAAGATTTCTTCATAATTATTAGTTATTTTCCTTTGGGACACAGGAGTATAAATACTCCATGGGATCAAGTGTTGAATAATTTTATATGGCATAGTAGGTAATACTTAGAAATATATTCGATGCATATATAAGCAAATTGAAACGGGCAAATGCAATACACTAGTCAAAAAATCTGAAAATAAGCTTTAATTACAAAGTATTTACATTTACAAATTTGCCAAAAATAGATTATAAAAAAACAATCATTCACTGAGGGCTGGAGTGAGATTCAGAGAAGAATAAAATATCAGCATGCTCTGTTGAGTATGATGATAAAAAAATTAAATATTGAGGTAGAGATGACTTTTTCTGAATAAATCTGTGTATATATCTTCTCTGAAAAAATATTTGAGTTTTTAAGTGTTTTTGGCAGACTACTTGAGTCCAAACAGATGAAAAGAATTGATATGTCTAAAAGGTGGCACTGCTGCTGCTGCTGTTGCTCCTAAGTCGCTTCAGTCGTGTCCAACTCTGTGCGACCCCATAGACAGCAGCCCACCAGACTACCCCGTCCCTGGGATTCTCCAGGTAAGAACACTGGAGTGGGTTGCCATTTCCTTCTCCAATGCATGAAAGTGAAAAGTGAAAGTGAAGTCGCTCAGCCGTGTCCGACTCTTAGCGACCCCATGGACTGCACCCTACCAGGCTCCTACGTCCATGGGATTTTCCAGGCAAGAAAGAGTACTGGAGTGGGGTGCCATTGCCTTCTCCGAAAAGGTGACACTAGAGATAAAGAATCCACGTACCAATGCAGGAGATGCAAGAGATGCAGGCTTGATCCGTGGATCAGGAAGATCCCCTGGAGTAGGAACTGGCAACCTGCTCCAGTATTCTTGCCTGGAAAACTCCATGGACAGGAGTGTGGAGGGATACAGTTCATCAGGCCACAGAGTTGGACATGGCTGAGCGCCTGAGCACACAAATAAAATTTTAAAACTATATTTTCTTTCAGATACATTTTAACCTACTTTTGGTCTGTTTTTGCCATAAGTATTAACTTCTTTTTCTAAACCTCTTACAGTTTGATTTAGGGAAAATGGTAAAAGAAAACATATGGAATAGAGTGGTAATTTTTTTTTTAATTTTATTTTTTAACTTTACAATCGGAGAAGACAATGGCACCCCACTCCATTACTCTTGCCTGGAAAATCCCATGGATGGAAGAGCCTGGTGGGCTGCAGTCCATGGGGTCGTGCAGAGTCAGACACGCCTGAGCGACTTCACTTTCACTTTTCACCTTAATGCATTGGAGAAGGAAACGGCAACCCACTCCAGTGTTCTTGCCTGGAGAATCCCAGAGACCGGGGAGCCTGGTGGGCTGCCGTCTCAGGGGTCACACAGAGTCGGACATGACTGAAGTGATTTAGCAGCAGCAGCAGCAACTTTACAACACTGTATTGGTAATTTACTACTAAAAAATGTTTCCTTTAAAATTTATCTGATCTTCACAATATCTAACACAACTAGACATCATTGCATTCATAGGGCCAGCATCTAATGGTTTTGTAATGTGAGCCTTGTAATTCTTTTACACTGTGTATTGGGATTAGTTGGTGTGTGTGATTATTGAAGTTCAAACAAGAAATGATTTGACACAGTAAAATTCTGAGTTAAGTGTTTTATATATACATATGCCTACAATTGTTTCCACTGAATTGTGTCTGAAAATGAAGAAAACTTTATAGTAGCTTGCTCTATAATTACGTGAATATAAAAAGAATGTCTATGAAAAAAATCATATCTTTTTTACCCATATCTATCTACATTATTCGGAGAAGGCAATGGCACCCCACTCCAGTATTCTTGCCTGGAAAATCCCATGGATGGAGGAGCCTGGTAGCCTGCAGTCCATGGGGTCGCTAAGAGTTGGACACGACTTCACTTTCACTTTCACTTTTCACTTTCATGCATTGGAGAAGGAAATGTCAACCCATTCCAGTGTTCTTGCCTGGAGAATCCCAGGGACGGGGGAGCCTGTTGGGCTGCCGTCTATGGGGTCGCACAGAGTCGGACACAACTGAAGCAACTTAGCAGCAGAATCTACATTATTAACATGATTTTGGCAGCATGTCATATTTTTTATTATAGACTCTTCCCACAAACTCCTTTAGCTACTATTGGAAATAGCTTTTATTTGTCTTTTTATGATATTTTTATCTATAGACATGCTTTTTAAATAATAATGTGTGTTTTAGAGGTTGGAAATAATAACTTTGACATCCTCAATACAGAAAAGCCTTAATCTAGTGACCATCAACAAACCTTAATCATTTTATGTGTTTGATGGTGAACATATTGAGACAGGAAATTGTTTTTAGAGATACCATTAATCTTTTATTTTGTAAAAGAAATACACTATAATTTGTCCTATAATTACTTGTATAAGATGTTGTACTTTTAAGAGAAAAACTTTGGAAAATACAGGTTTTCAAACTTAATACTGATTTCCAATTTTCTAGCTGTCAAAGCCTGAACAACCACGTCTTGGCTATTATAAGTAGCACTGTGATGAATACTGAAGTTCATCATGTATCTTTTTGAATTAGATTTTTCTCCAGATATATGTCCAGAAGTGGGACTTGAGGATCATTATGGTAGGTCTAGTTTTAAATTTTATTTTATTGAAGTATAGTTGAGTTACATGTTAATTTTCACTGTACTGCAAACTGATTCAGTTATATAACTGAATGTATAAAATATATATAATTTAATGTATATTTTAATATATATATACATTCTTTTTATTTCCCATTATAGTTTATCACAAGATATTGAAAACAGTTCTCTGTGTAATACAGTAGGATCTTGTTTATTGTATGTTGTATATTAGTTTGCATCTGCTAATCTCAAATTTCTGATTCATCCCACCCTCACTTCCTCTCACTCTTGGCAACCCCAAATCTGTTCTCTATGTCTGTTGGAAATAAGTTCATTAGTAACATATTTTAGACTCCACATATAAGTGACACCATATGGTATTTGTCTTTCTATTTCTGACATTTCATTTAAGTATGATCATCTCTAGGTCCATCATGTTGCTGCAAATGACAATATTTCCTTCTTTTTTATGACTGAGTACTATTCCATTATATATATGTGTGTGTGTGTATATATATATTACATCTTCTTTATCCATTCATCTGTTGATTGTCACCTGGGTTATTTCCATGTCTTGACTATTGCAAACAGTGCTACTATGAACATTAGGGTGCATGTATCTTCCCTAATTAGAATTTTCATTTTCCCCAGCTAATCTATATGCTCAGGAGTGAGATTGCCAGATTATATGGCAATGTTAGTTTTCTGAGGAATATTCATACTGTTTTCCATATGGGCTGTACCAATTTACATCCCCACTAACAGTGTAGAAGGGTTCCATTTTCTCCACATCCTCTCCAGCATTTGTTATTTGTGGATATTTCAATGAAGGCCACTCAGACCTGTGTGAGATGGTACCTCATTATAGTTTTAATTTGCATTTCTCTGGTGATTAGTGATATTGAGCATCTTTTCATGTCTGTTGGCCCTCTGTATAACTACCTTGCAGAAATGTCTATTAAGGACTTCTGCCTATTTTTCAATTGGGTTACTTTTTATTGTTGTTTAGTTGTATGAGCTATTTGTATATTTTGGTAATTAAGTATTTGTAAGTCACACCATTTGCAGATATTTCCTTCCAGTCAATAGGTTGTCTTTTCATTTTGTTTGAGTTCTCCTTTGCTGTACAAAAGCCTATAAGGTCTTTGGCCACCTGATGCCAAAGTTGGACATGACTGAGTATCTTCACTTTCTTTTTAATTGTCATTTTATTTATTTTTTTATTTACATGTATTTTATTTATTTATTTTTTTCATTTTATTTTTTAACTTTACAATATTGTATTGGTTTTGCCATATATCAACATGAATCCGACTGAGGTATACATGTGTTCCCCATCCTGAACCCTCCTCCCTCCTCCCTTTTTCTTAAAAAGGATTGATTTTTACACTCTCTGATATTTCACTGTCGGCATAAAGAAATGCAACTGATTTCTGTATGTTAATCTTGTATCCTGCTACCTTGCCGAATTCATTTTTCAGTTCTAATAGTTTTTCAGTTCTAATAGTTTCTGTGATGCTGTGCAGGGCTTAGTTGCTCAGTCATGTCTGACTCTGCAACTCCATGGACTGTAGCCCGTCTGTTCATGGGGATTCTCCAGGCAAGAATAATGGAGTGGATCATCATTCCCTTCTACAAGGGCTCTTCCCAACCCAGGGAACAAACCCAGGTCTCCCTCATTGCAGGTGGATTCTTTACCATGTGGGCCACCAGGGAAGCCCAAGAGTACTGAAGTGGAAAGCTTACCACTTCTCAGGGGACCTTCCCAACCCCTGAAATGGGGTCTCCTGCACTGCAGGCGGATTCTTTACCTGCTGAGCTACCAGGGAAGTCCTTCAGTTCTAATAGTTTAGGGTTTTCTGTATACAGTATCATGTCATCTGCATCTAATGACAGTTTTACCCATTCCCTTCAAATTTGGATAATTGTTACTTCTTTTTCTTGTCTGAGTGTTCTGGCTGGGCTTCCAATACTACAATGAATAGAAGTGATGAGAGTAGGCATCCTTGTTTTCTTCCAAATTTTAACAGGAAGGCTTTCAAATTTTCACTATTCAATATTATAGTGTATTGGCTGTAGGTTTGTCATAAATAGCATTTATTATGTTGAGATATGTACCCTCAATACTCACTTTGGTACAAGTTTCTATCACAAATGGGCATTGAATTTTATCAAATGTTTCCTCTGCATTTACTAAAATGATCATGTGGTTTTTATTATTTCTTTTGTTAACATGATGTATCACATTGATTGATTTGTATATGTTGAGCCATCCTTGATACCTAGGGATGAACTCAACTCCTTTTTATGTGTTGTTGGATTCATTTTGATAATATTTTGTTGAGAATTTTTGCATCTATATTCATCAAAGATATTTCTTTTTGGTAGTGTTTTTGTTTGATTTTGGTATCAGGGTGATGGTGGCTTTATAGTATGACTCTGGGAGTCTTCTTTCCTTTTCAATCTTTTGGAAGAGTTTGAGAAGGAGGTGATATACTTTTCATAGAAATTAAATTTTGGTTCTAGTATGCATATTTCTTTAATTGAACAAGAAAAGAAAGTCATCAATACTCTGGTAGATTATCAAGAGAGAAATGTTTTTCCATGGATTTAAAGTCTAATATCCCTCTAATTTTTTCACATAAAAATCAACAATTACAATTATTGTATAGATTATTTTTAGCAGAACTGCAAATTAAAGATTGAATTCTCTGTCCAGGTACTCTGGAAATGCAAACTGTTTTTCTTCCTGATGCAACCATCTTTAAAACAAAAATGAGCATAGTGTTCTTCTAGCTGAAACATCATTTCGCTTAACTTTACCTTAAACACTAATTATCACTGTTACTTTTCCATTGGGATCATGATTTTCTTTCTTTCTTTTATACTATGAAGACCTGGAAAAGTACAGGACAACAATGGGAAACCATACACCAGTGCCAGTGTTTATTCTAGCAGGTTTGACTGATGACCCACGATTGAAAATTGTATTGTTCATCTTTTTACTTCTCACTTACTTACCAAGTATCACTGGCAATTTGATCATCATCACACTTACCCTGGTGGATCCTCACCTCAAGACCCCAATGTATTTATTCCTCCAGAATTTTTCTTTCTTAGAAGTCTCCTATACTACTACATGCATCCCTACATTGCTGGCTACCATGGCAAGTGGGGACAAAACCATTTACTATAATGGCTGTGCAGCTCAAGTGTTCTTTGCTTTCCTTATTGGAGCATCTGAGTTTTACTTGCTGGCAGCTATGTCCTATGACCACTATGTGCCATCTGTAAGCACCTGCATTACACAACCATCATGAACAATAAAATCTGCATTCAATTTGTCTTCTGTAGCTGGCTTGCCAGATTCTTTGTCATCTTTCCACCACTCTTCTTAGGCCTAAATCTTGATTTCTGTGCTTCCAACACTGTTGACCATCTCTAATGTGACACAACTCCCTTCCTGCAGATCTTCTGCTCAGACACAGAGATCTTTGAGATGATGGGATACATCTCAGCTTTGGTGACACTTGTGGTCACACTGATGATATCATATACCTATATCACAAAAACAATTCTAAAAATCCCTCCCACTAATCAGAGGAAAAAAGCTTTTTCAACATGTTCTTCTCACATGGTTGTGATAACTCTATACTATGGCAGCTGCATCTTCATGTATGCTAAACCATCAGTCAAGCAAAGAGTATCTTTTTCCAAGGGAATTGCAGTGCTCAATATCTCTGTTGCACCACTTTTGAGCCTTTTTATCTACACTTTACAGAACTAACAAGTGAAAAACACCTTTGTGAATATGATACACAGGATTCTTTCTTTCTCAAAGAAGTGAATATTTCTCAAAGAAGTGAAGTTATGTATACTGCATTATACATAAAGAAAAGCAACAAGTGTCTCAATAATAACAGTGTTTTCAATAGTAGCTTCCCTATCCCTGAAGTGAAAGTGAAAGTCCTTCAATCCTGTCTGACTCTGTGACTCCATGGAATTCTCTAGACCAGAATATTGGAGTGAGTAGCCTTTCCCTTCTCCAGGGCATCTTCCCAGCCCAGGGATTGAACTCAGGTCTCCTGCATTGCAAGCAGATTCTTTACCAGCTGAGCCACAAGGGAAGCCCTCCCTATCCATAGTTACCCTCAATTTTCCCCTTTAATTTCTATTATAGTCATCTTAACTTCCTCCATGCCTCATTAACAAAACTCTTTGCTCTGTGAAGTTAGTTTTCTTTATATTTTTCAATAGACTTTCCCCTCACCTCATTTCCTTTTCCTCTTAATATATAAAACAAATTGCACTAATTTTTCAATCTTTTATCTTTGATTTTTAATTAATCAAGTCTACAAAATATTGTTTAACTTAATTACATTTAATGTAGCATACACGTTCAGTTCAGTTCAGTTCAGTCGCTCAGTCCTGTCCGACACTTTGCGACCCCATGAATCGCAGCACACCAAGCCTCCCTGTCCATCACCGACTCCCAGACTTCACTCAGACTCACGTCCATCGAGTCAGTGATGCCATCCAGCTATGTCATCCTCTGTCGTCCCCTTCTCCTCCTGCCCCCAATCCCTCCAAGCATCAGAGTCTTTTCCAATGAGTCAACTCTTCGCATGAGGTGGCCAAAGTACTGGAGTTTCAGCTTTAGCTCATTCCTTCCAAAGAAATCCCAGGGCTGACCTCCTTCAGAATGGACTGGTTGGATCTCCTTGCAGGCCAAGGGACTCTCAAGAGTCTTCTCCAACACCACAGTTCAAAAGCATCAATTCTTCAGTGCTCAGCCTTCTTCACAGTCCAACTTTCACATCCATACATGACCACAGGAAAAACCATGGTCTTGACTAGGTGGACTTTTGTTGGCAAAGTAATGTTTCTGCTTTTGAATATGCAATCTAGGTTGGTCAAAACTTTCCTTCCAAAGAGTAAGCGTCTTTTAATTTCATGACTGCACTCATGATCTGCAGTGATTTTGGAGCCCCCCCAAAAATAAAGTCTGACACTGTTTCTGCTGTTTCTCCATCTATTTGCCATGAAGTGATGGAACCAGATGCCATGATCTTCGTTTTATGAATGTTGAGCTTAAGCCAACTTTTTCACTCTCCACTTTCACTTTCATCAAGAGGCTTTTGAGTTCTTCTTCACTTTCTGCCATAAGGGTGGTGTCATCTGCATATCTGAGGTTACTGATATTTCTCCTGGCAATCTTGATTCCACCTTGTGCTTCTTCCAGTCCAGCGTTTCTCATGATGTACTCTGCATATAAGTTAAATAAACAGGGTGACAATATACAGCCTTGATGAACTCCTTTTCCTATTTGGAATCAGTCTGTTGTTCCATGTCCAGTTCTAACTGTTGCTTCCTGACCTGCATACAGATTTCTCAAGAGGCAGGTCAGGTCGTCTGGTATTCCCATCTCTTGAAGAATTTCCCACAGTTTATTGTGGTCCACACAGACAAAGGCTTTGGCATAAGTCAATAAAGCAGAAATAGATGTTTTTCTGAAACTCTCTTGCTTTTTCCATGATCCAGAGGATGCTGGCAATTTGATCTCTGTTTCCTCTGGCTTTTCTAAAACCAGCCTGAGCATCAGGAAGTTCACGGTTCACATATTGCTGAAGCCTGGCTTGGAGAATTTTGAGCATTACTTTACTAGCTTGTGAGATGAGTGCAATTGTGAGGTTGTTTGAGCATTCTTTGGCATTGCCTTTCTTTGGGATTGGAATGAAAACTGACCTTTTCCAGTCCTGTGGCCACTGCTGAGTTTTCCAAATTTGCTGGCATATTGAGTGCAGCACTTTCCCAGCATCATCTTTCAGGATTTGAAATAGCTTAACTGGAGTTCTATCACCTCCACTAGCTTTGTTCATAGTGATGCTTCTAAGGCCCACTTGACTTCACATTCCAGGATGTCTGGCTCTAGGTCAGTGATCACACCATCGTGATGATCTGGGTCGTGAAGATCTTTTTTGTACAGTTCTTCTGTGTATTCTTGCCACCTCTTCTTGATATCTTCTGCTTCTGTTAGGTCCATACCATTTCTGTCCTTTATCGAGCCCATCTTTGCATGAAATATTCCCTTGGTATCTCTAATTTTATTGAAAGGATCTCTAGTCTTTCCCATTCTGTTGTTTTCCTCTATTTCTTTGCATTGATCGCTGAGGAAGGCTTTCTTATCCCTTCTTGCTATTCTTTGGAACTCTGCATTCAGATGCTTATATCTTTCCTTTTCTCCTTTGATTTTCACTACTCTTCTTTTCATGGTTATTTGTAAGGCCTCCCCAGACAGCCATTTTGCTTTTCTGCATTTCTTTTCCATGGGTATGGTCTTGATTCTAGTCTCTTGTACAGTGTCACGAACCTCATTCCATAGTTCATCAGGCACTCTGTCTATCAGATCTAGGCCCTTAAATCTATTTCTCACTTCCACTGTATAATCATAAGGGATTTGATTTAGGTCATACCTGAATGGTCTAGTGATTTTCCCTACTTTCTTCAATTTAAGTCTGAATTTGGTAATAAGGAGTTCATGATCTGAGCCACAGTCAGCTCCCAGTCTTGTTTTTGTTGACTGTATAGAGCTTCTCCATATGCGGCTGCAAAGAACTTAATCAATCTGATTTCATTGTTGACCATCTGGTGATGTCCATGTGTAGAGTCTTCTCTTGTGTTGTTGAAAGAGGGTGTTTGGTATGACCAGTGCATTTTCTTGGCAAAACTCGATTAGTCTTTGTCCTGCTTCATTCCGTATTCCAAGGCCAAATTTGCCTGTTACTCCAGGTGTTTCTTGACTTCTTACTTTTGCATTCCAGTCCCCAATAATGCAAAGGACATCTTTTTTGGGTGTTAGTTCTAAAAGGAATTAGCGATATCAAATAGATTGGAATGGGTGAATTTAACTCAGATGACCATTATATCTACTACTGCGGACAGGAATCCCTCATAAGAAATGGAGTAGCCATCATGGTCCACAAAAGAATCAGTAATGCAGTACTTGAATGCAATCTCAAAAACAACAGTATGATCTCTATTCTTTTCCAAGGCAAACCATTCAATATCACAGTAATCCAAGTCTATGCCCCAACCAGTAATGCTGAAGAAACTGAAGTTGAATGGTTCTATGAAGACCTACAAGACCTTTTAGAACTAAAACCCAAAAAAGATGTCCTTTTCACTATAGGGGACTGGAATGCAAAAGTAGCATACAATCCAGAGGTTAATATTCTATTTGTGGTCAGTGACAATATACTTAAAACTAATATTAATTTATATTATTTGTCATACTACCAATTTTGGGGGCATATTATACTCAAAGTAATTAAAAGAAAATTTTAGAGATTAGTATCAATGTTGATGCATATCTTTGAAATCTCTGTCTATTTAAAATATATGACTGTTTTACTACTTTCAATAGTAACTCAATATTTAGGATAAAGTACATTTTAAAAAAACTATCTAAAGAAGCAGAATAAAATATAGGCAGGAAGAAACATGTAATATATAATTTATTGGACAATTTTACATGTTCCTGTACAATTTGTAGAATTTACTGTATCTCAAATTTGGTTCATAAATATGATTTTAGAAAAAAATGGTTATTTAAACAACTTATTACTTTTTTTCCTGATAATTTAGGTGTTTTTCCCCATTATCAGAAAGTGATCCTGAAGCATTATCTAGCTTTCAGAAATCTTTAAAGTACAGAACTTTATATATATATTATACACAACTTAGCAGCAGCTAAGTTGTTCTAGCTGCACACGCATATGTTGCTGCTGCTGCTAAGTTGCTTCAGTCATGTTCAACTCTTTGTGACCCTATGGACTGTCACCCACCAGGCTTCTCTGTCCACAGGATTCTTCAGGCAAGAATACTGGAGTGGGTTGCCATGTCCTCCTCCAGGGGATCTTCCTGACCCAGGGATCAAACCTGCATCTCTTTTGTCTCCTGTACTGGCAGGCAGGTTCTTTACCACTAGAGCCATATATATGTATATATATATGGGGCTTCCCTGGTGGTTCAGCTGCAATGCAGGAGACTTGGGATCAATCCCTGGGTTGGGAAAATCCCCTGGAGGAGGACATGGCAGCCCACTCCAGTATTCTTGTCTGGAGAATCCCCATGGACAGAGGAGCCAGGTGGGCTATAGTCCATGGGGTTGCAAAGAGTCGGACACGACTGAGAGATGAGGCACAGCACATGCATACACACACACACACACATATACACACACATACATATACATGTATATGCATGTGTGCATGTGTGCTCAGTCATGTCCGACTGTTTTTGACCCCACAGACTCTATGTAGCCCGCCAGCCTCCACTGTCCATGTGATTTTCCATGGAAGAATATTGGAGTGGTTTGCCATTTCCTTCTCCAGGGGATTTTTCTGACCCAGGGATCAAACTCACATCTCTTGTGTTTTCTGAGTTGGCAGGCAAATTACTTACTGCTGCATAACCAAGGAAGTCCATATATGTATGTATGTATATCCCTGGTGGCTAAGATGGTAAAAAATCTGCCTGCAATGCAGGAGACCCGAATTTGATCCCTGGGTCAGGAAGATTCCCTGGAGGAGGGAATGTCTACCCACTCCAGTATTCTTGCCTGGAGAATTCCATAGACAGAAGAGCCTGGCAACTACAGTCCATGGGTGGCAAATGTCAGACACCTCTAAGCAACTAACTCTTTCATATCTATCTAGCTAGCTAGATATATGCTGAGACAATATAATACAAGTAAAGCCTAAGGCTCTCAAATTCTGATCACTTTTAATTTTATTAATGAGCTCCTTCTATCTGCTCTCCTCTAGCAACTTGTATCTATGATTCTTTATGTTTAGTTACATTTGCTCATTATTTTAAGGATTTTCAAATATACGTAAAATCATATGCACTTTTCTGTTTGATTTATTTAACATAACGTAATACCCTCTAGGTTCATCCATGTTGTCGCAAATGGAAAGGTTTTTTTCTATTATATGACTGAGTAATATTCCATTCCCACGTGGTACAGTGGTAAAGAACCCGCTTGCCAAGTCAGGAGACATGAGACACGTGGGTTCTATCCCTAGGTCAGCAAGATCCCCTGAACTGGGAAATGGCAACCTACTCCAGTATTCTTGCCTGGAAAATTCCATGGACAGAGGAGTCTGGCAGGCTACAGTCCAGGAGGTCGTAAAGAGTCAGAGACGACTGAACAGCTAAGCACAGACAGACAGATAATATTCCAGAATCTGCCTGCAATGCTGAGACTCAGTTTCAGTCACTGGGTCAGGAAGATCCCCTGCAGAAGGAATGGTAACACACTCTAGTATTCTTGCCTAGAGAATTCCATGGACAGGGGAGACTGGTGGGCTACAGTCCATGGGGTCGCAAAGAGTTGGACATGACTGAGTGAGAAGGAAATGGTAACCCACTCCAGTACTCTTGCCTGGAGGATCTCAGGGACAGGGAAACCTGTGGGCTGCCGTCTATGGGGTTGCACAGAGTTGGACACGACTGAAGCAACTTAGCAGCAGCAGCAGCAGCAGAGTGACTAACACATGCTGCTATTTTACAGGCAAATATTTTAAATATTTGTCAACTGATAAAATATTACTGGTTGAGGGATGCTAAAATCCTCTTTTATTGACTTCTTCATAGAATGTTTCACTTTTGTGGTTGTTTTTGTTCAATCTCCAAGTCATATCCGACCAAGCCATATCTTTGCAACCCCACAGACCGCAGCACGTCAGGATTCCCTGTCCTTCACTGTTTCCTGGAGTTTGCTCAAACTCATGTCCATTGAGTTATCCAATCATCTCATCCTCTGTTGTCCCCTTCTCCTCCTACCCTCAAAATATCCCAGCATCAGGGTCTTTTCCAATGAATTGGCTCTTCCCATAAGGTGGCCAAAGTATTGGAACTTCAGCTACAGCATCAGTCCTTCCAATGAATATTCAGGGTTGATTTCCTTTAGGACTGACTGCTTTGATCTCCCTTCTGTCCAGGGAATTCTCAAGAGTCTTCTTCAGCACCATAGTTTGAAAGCATCAATTCTTTGGCACTCTGCCTTCTTTTTGGTCCAGCTC
Organism: Bos taurus; assembly: GCF_002263795.3. Taxonomy (NCBI): domain Eukaryota; kingdom Metazoa; phylum Chordata; class Mammalia; order Artiodactyla; family Bovidae; genus Bos; species Bos taurus. The sequence continues at coordinate 59,070,211 of NC_037332.1, forward strand.
TCATATTCGTAACTGACTACTGAAAAGACCATGCTGCTACTGCTAAGTTGCTTCAGTAGTGTCTGACTCTGTGCAACCCCATAGACGGCAGCCCATCAGGTTTCCCCTTCCCTGGGATTCTCCAGGCAAGAACATTGGAGTGGGTTGCCATTTCTTTCTCCCATGCATGAAAGTGAAAAGTGAAAGTGAAGTCACTCAGTCGTGTCCAACTCTAGCGACCCCATGGACTGCAGCCTACCAGGCTCCTCCATCCATGGGATTTTCCAGGCAAAAGTACTGGAGTGGGGTGCCATTGCCTTCTCCGAATAGCCTTGACTATATATGGACCTTTGTTGGAAAAGTGATGCCTTTGCTTTTTAACACTCTGTATAGGTTTCTCATAGCTATCCTTCCAAGAAGCAATTGTCTTCTAATTTCATGGCTACAATCACTATCCACAGTGACTTTAGAGCCCAAGAAGAGGAAGTCTGTCACTTCTTTCACCTTTTCCCCTTCTATTTGTTATGAAGTGATGGGACTGGATGCCATGATCTTAGTTTTTTAATACTGAGTTTTAATCCAGCTTTTTTATTCTCTTTCACTCTCATCAAGAGGCTCTCTAGTTCCTCTCCACTTTCTTCCATTAGAGAGGCATCATCTGCTCATCTGAGGTTGTGGATATTTCTCCCAGTAACCTTGATTCCAGCTTGGAACTCATCCAGCCTGACATTTCTCATGATGCTCTCTCCATATAAATTAAATAAAGAGGGTAGCAATATAAAGCCTTGTCACACTCCATTCTCAATTTTTAACCAGCCAGCTGTTCCATATAAGGTTCTAATTGTTGCCTCTTGACCTGCATACAGGTTTCTCAGGAGACAGGGAAGATGATCTCTTATTTCTGTATCTTTAAGAGTTTTCCACAGTTTGTTTGGAGAAGGCAATGGCACCCCACTCCAATACTTTTGCCTAGAAAATCCCATGGACGGAGGAGCCTGGTAGGGTGCAGTCCATGGGGTCGCTAGAGTCCGACATGACTGAGCGACTTCACTTTCACTTTTCACTTTCATTCATTGGAGAAGGAAATGGCAACCCACTCCAGTGTTCTTGCCTGGAGAATCCCAGGGATGGGGGAGCCTGGTGGGCTGCCGTCTATGGGGTTCCACAGAGTCAGACACGACTGAAACGGTGCAGCAGCAGCAGCCACAGTTTGTTATGATTCATGCAGTAAAAGGCTTTAGCATAGTCATTGAAACAGAAGAAAATGTTTTTCTGGAATTCTGTTGCTTTTGCTATGATCCACTGAATGTTGGCAATTTGATCTCTGGTTCCTTTGCCTTTTCTAAACTGAGCTTATACATCTGGAAATTCTTGATTCAACTACTGCTGAAGCTTTGCTTGAAGGATTTTGAGCATAACCTTACTAGCATGGGAAGTGAGTGCATTGTCCAGTAGTTTGAACATTCTTTAGTACTGCCCTTCTTGGGAACTGGGATGAAGATTTACCTTTCCCAGTCCTTTGACTACTGCTGGGTTTTCCAAATTTGCTGACGTATTGAGTGCAGCACTTTAACAGCATCATCTTTTAGGATTTTAAATAGTTCTGCTGGAATTCCAACACCTTCAGTAGCTTTATTAGCAGTACTACTTCCTAAGGCCCACTTGACTTCGCAGGCTAGGATGTCTGGCTTTAGGTTAGAGACCACACCATCGTGGTTATCTGAGTCATTAAGAGCTTTTTTGTACAGTTCTTCTGGGTATTCTTGCCACCTCTTCTTAATCTCTTCTGCTAGGTCCATAGTGTTTCTATTCTTTATTGTGCCTATCTTTGCACAAAATGTTTCCTTGGTATTTCCAGTTTTCCCCCCTCCACTTTATTTTTTAATATAAATTTATTTATTTTAATTGAAGGCTAATATCTTTACATATTGTATTTTCTTGAAGAAATCTCTAGTCTTTCCCATTCTATTGTTTTCCTCTATTTGTTTTCATTGTTCACTTAAGAAAGCTTTCTTATGTCTCCTTGCTATTCTTTGGAACTCTGCATTCAGTTGGGTATATCTTTTCCTTTCTCCTTTGTCTTTTGCTTCTTCTTTTTTTTTTTTTTTTTATCAGCTATTTGTAAGGCCTCCTCAGACAACTGTTTTGCCTTCTTGCATTTCTTTTTCTTTGGGATGGTTTTGATCACTGCCTCCTGTACAATGTTATGCACCTCCATCCATTGTTCTTCTGCACTCTATTAGATCTAATCCCTTGAATTGATTTGTCACTTCCACTGTATAATAGTAAGGGACTTGATTTAGGTCATACCTGGCTGGTCTATTGGTTTTCCCCACTTTATTTTAAGCCTGAATTTTGATACAAGGAGTTGGTGATCTGAGCCACAGTCAGCTCCACGTCTTGTTTTTGCTGACTGTATGAGCTTCTCCAGTATTCTGGCCTGGAGAATTCCATGGACTGTATAGTTCAGGGGGTCCCAAAGAATCAGACACGACTGAGCAACTTGCACTTGTATAGAGCTTCTCCATCTTTGACTGAACAGAAATATAATCAATCTGATTTCATTATTGACTATTTGGTGATGCCCATGTAAAGTCATCTCTTGAATTATTGAAAAAGGGTGTTTTCTATGAACAGTGTATTTTAGTTTACTGATTCCTAAGATGTCAATGTTCAGTCTTACCATCTCCTGCTTGACCACATCTAATTTACCTTGATACATGGACCTAACATTTCAGGTTCCTTGCAATATTGTTCTTTACAGCATTGGACGTTACTTTCAACACCAGCCACATCCACAACTGAGTGGCATTTCTGCTTTGGCCCAGCCACTTCATTCTTTCTGGAGCTACAAGTAATTGCCCTATACTCTTTCCCAGTAGCATATTGGACACCTTCCGACTAGGGGGCTCATATTCTGGTGTCACGTATTTTTGCCTTTTCATACCGTTTATGGGGTTCTCATGGCAAGGATACCAGAGTAGCTTGCCATTCCCTCCTCCAGTGGCCCATGTTTTGTCAGAACTCTCCATTATGACCCATCTGTCTTGGGTGGTTCTGCATGTCATGGTTCATAGCTTCATTGAGTTACGCAAGCCCCTTTGTCATGACAAGCTGTGATCCATGAAGAAGCAAAAATGATATACTAAACATTAAGCCTCTAATAAGTATTCTTATATTTTTCTGGAATTTTATATGCATATAATTTTGAATATCACTTATATTACTGGTTTTTAGACTAAAAATCTTTGATTCAGAGAGATTTCAGGTTGATATATTGCTTTGCTAATTCACGTTTTGTGCAATTTTTGTTAGTTACCAATTTTTTTCCAGAAAAAAAATCCAGGCTGGGTTTCTGAATTGTCTATTTAAATTTTGCATCTATGTCTGTATTTGCATGGTTGAAAAGAAATTATCTCTGTCAATCTAAGTTTAGCTACAAATCATTATATATATGTCTGAAAACAAGCAACCACCACAGGGTAAGCAAATATACTGAATGACTATGATTAATGTACTGCTGATGATGTTTAAATCAACAAATGAGTCAGCTAATGAGTCAATTATCTGTTGATCTAAATAACTAATGAAAAAAGCTAACTAACTTAACATCAATTGTGTGTTTGATATTTAGGCGTTTTGATGTAATCATGACAAAGTGTATAAAAACACAAATTCTACATTTTCAATCATTTTTCTCTATCATCATTTCCCAAGGCACTCTTTTAGTATCTCTCCTACTGGGTAGTTTCATCATTATTAAATGGATAAATAAGGAATTCAAGAGTACAAAATTGGCACTAGTAACTATGTACTTCAGTAAAAGTTTGTTAATATTTCTCAGACTCAATTTTTTCACCTGTATATTACAGGGATTATAATAGAAGTATTTGGAGTTTCATTAAATTTCAAAATTACTCATGCTATGAATCTGGTCTATGCATTCTGAAAAGTTAACATGGTCAAGAAGTGATCAGAAAATGTCAGTTTTTACTTGTGGAGACTTTGCCTAAGGATATCAGATTATCAAGATTTATAGTTTAGTATGCAATTTAGATGGAAAAGGCAATGGCACCCCACTCCAGTACTCTTGCCTGGAAAATCCCATGGATGGAGGAGCCTGGTAGGCTGCAGTCCATGGGGTCGCTAAGAGTCAGACAGGACCAAGCGACTTCACTTTCACTTTTCACTTTCATGCATTGGAGAAGGAAATGTCAACCCATTCCAGTGTTCTTGCCTGGAGAATCCCAGGGACAGGGGAGCCTGGTGGGCTGCTGTCTATGGCATCACACAGAGTCGGACACGACTGAAGCGACTTAGCAGCAACAGCAGCAGCATGCAATTTTGAAAGAGTATGAGATAAGACTATAAAATCACTAATATCATAGACAATGTTAACATAGTTTATATTCTTGTAAATGAGAACCAGAACAATAACTATCAGGACACTAAATTATATGAAATTTGCTATAAAGACATTTCTGATTAGCTTAAATTGGAAATATCCTTCTACCTCTTTCATGGGTTTATTCAAAGAGTTTGTGTACAAATCCTCATTAAGCATTTCCCCATCAATGGCAACCCACTCCAGTATTCTTGCCTGGAGAATCCCAGGGATGGAGGAGCCTGGTGGGCTGCCATCTATGGGGTCACACAGAGTCGGACACGACTGAAGTGACTTAGCAGCAGCAGCATCAATGCTAAAACAAACATATGCTTATTTTCTCTTCTTCAGAAATGTTTTACCTCAATTACTGAGTAATGCTTAAGCTCTCATTAAAAAATCATTGTAGACAAAGTTTAAATCTGAATAATTTGAAAATAACCAACTTTATATCAGTTCACTAATATATTGATTACACTATCGTCAACAAGCTATATAAATTTCTTTGATGTAAGTATAATTTAGGTACAAGTATAAAGATTGATGACTACATGGTAATGGACAAGACAAGAAAAAATTCATTGCAAAAAGCAAACCATTAGAAATCATATTCCCAATTTGACTTTTGTCAAATCTTTTTTTCTTTTAAGTGAAATACAGATGAAGAAAAAAGAACTCAAGCATTAGAGGACACATACACATACACACACACACATATATATTAAGTTTTAAGAACATAAAAAGATGATAAAATAGGCTAATTAAACAAGTAGTTACACTGTTCCAGTGATTGAATAGGAATATTAACAACATATAAAATATTTTTAAATTAAGATAATGTACATCTATGGTCTTCCAAATATTTATTATATAATAATGAAACTCAGATAATTTTACTTTCTTGAAAAGGTTATTATCTTACTGACCAAATGTCTGAAGGCTATTTTCACTTGCTTGTTCCTTAATGTATAGATGAAAGGGTTCAAGAGAGGGGCAACTGAGGTATTTAAAACAGCCACTCCCTTATTAAAAGTTGCGGCATCCTCCACAGAGGGATTTATATACATGAAGATACAGCTTCCATAAGAAAGTGAGACCACAATCATATGAGAAGAACATGTAGAAAAAGCTTTTTTTCTTTTTTGAGCAGATGGGATTCTCAGAATTGTTCTGATAATGTATGTATAGGAAAGAATCACCAGCATCAAGGTGAAGATGAGAGTAACAGCAGCAAGGACAAACTCAATCACTTCTATGAAACGTGTGTCTGAACAGGATAAATGCAACAGTACCGTATAGTCACAGCAATAATGATTGATGATGTTGGAGGCGCAGAAAGGCAGCTGGAGAGTCATTACATGAGGCACAATGACAACTAAAAAGCCAGAGAACCAGGAACAAAGGACAAGTTGAATGCAGAGTCTTCTGCTCATTAGAGTTGTGTAATGTAGTGGTTTGCAAATGGCAACATAGCGATCAAAGGACATGGCAGCTAAAAGGTAAAATTCGGTCGCTCCCAGAAGGATGGCAAAAAAATACTGAGTGAAACAACCAGCAAAGGAGATAGTCTTGTCTCCAGTTCCAATACTGACTAACATTTTGGGAACAAAGACAGAGGTAAAAGATACTTCCAAAACAGAGAAATTACGGAGGAAGAAATACATAGGAGTCTGAAGGCGATGGTCCAGCAAGGTCAGAATGATGATTGTCAAGTTTCCCATGATATTTAAGACATATGTTAACAGCAGAAAAAGGAAAAGCACAGCTTGAAGCTTGGCATCACTTGTCAGACCAAGAAGGATGAACTCTATCACGGATGTTTGGTTTCCCATAGTTAACTTCTGACAAGTTCAGGAAGAATAAAATAATAATGATAACGATTGGAATAAAATTTACCAGGTTTTATTGAAAAATAAAATCAAATAACAAAGGTACTGCTTCTTAGCGATATTTTCAATTGTTTCTTCTAAAATGAATCAATATTTGTTTTTCATCATTTTCCCACTTGTTTGCACTTTCCTTTGTATTCTTTCTGTTCTAACTTTCTTCTCTAACCTATTGGATGCTGTCACACATACTTACACAAATATAAAGAAAATTTAGAGAGGAGGTTTTAATTGGGATTTCTTAATTAGCCTTTTAACTCAGTTTGTTAGCCAACAAGTATATATAATCCAAGGTATGAACTCTAGTAATAAAATTGGACTTGCTCACTTTTCAGATTTCTCATTTTGAACAATAGTTCTGTACATCTACTGAAGTTCAAAGAGTGGATAGATTTTTATTTTAATTCTGAAGTGTTTGGAACTTACAATACTGACAGTTTCTCTGTCATGAAAAGTGTTCAATAAATGACATCACCATTTAATATAGATATATGGATTAATGTGTCCTTGGTGAAATATTAAATTTAAAGAAATATTATGCTTTCTTGCTATTAGCAGAATCTGCCCATCAACCTATTGCAGTTCTTTAAAAGTCAGTTCAAGCTCTGCTCTCCATACAATTTTATCTGACAAATGCAATTAGCAATAATTGTTTCTCTTCTTTATAAAAATTTATCAGAAAGTAACACTGGGTTATAAAGTTAAATTATTTTCTAATATGTCAAATATGTATACTTTATCCAACTTTTACATAAACCTATAGCCCACAAGAACAGGCTCCAGTTTTCTTTATATCTTTTTTAGAGAGGCTAGAAAATTTCACAGATTTGTTAAAAATTTCAATGCAAAATATATATTTTTTTACTTCTCTTTAGATTCATGGGGCTTCCCAGGTGGCACTAGTTGTAAAGAACCCACCTGCTAATGCAGGGGATGTAAGAGATGCAGGTTCAATTCCTGGTCTGGGAAGATCCCATGGAGAAGGAAATGGCAACCCATTCCAGTATGCTTGCCTGGAAAATCCCATGAAGGAGGAGCCTGGCAGCCTACAGTCCATTCATAGACCTATTTAATTGAATACTATAGAGCTTTATGCAAATCAAAACTCCAATTAAGTTTATGCATACTGTTTCTCAGATTTTTCTTTTAATATTTTCCATAATCAGACATGAAAAAATGTTACTACAAGAATGATTTTCCTATGCAAAATATTATGAGGTTTCTTTTTCATTTAGCTATTGTTTCACTACTTATGTTGACATATGTTCATATGATGATATGCAATAAGGCAGTGGTAGTAATACATTACATCCATATCAAGGTAAAAATTCCAGAAATATTTGATACATATAAAAGGGTAACTTTGCTGGGAAGATTTATTGTATGATAGAATTATGTCTGGAAAATTTGAAGATTCATGTCTCCTGATATTATAACTATAACCAATTTTCACTTTTGTACAGAATTTTCTCTTTTGTTAACTACCTCTATATTAATGTATTAACATGAAGTTATAACATGCTATGCAGTTATACAGTATTAGTGTATTAAAAATCCTGTTATGTTAATAATGAGATAAATGTACCAATAATATAAATTTAAATGTTAATTGATTATGGTTATCTATGTCAGAATATATTATCTTGACTACTTTATAATGAGTACAGATAAATTAGTGTGAGAAATTAAAAATTATGCACAAATAATTTCACAGAAATATTTTATATTCAGAGACATATTAGGACAGTACTTCCACTATCAAAAGCTAGCTCATTAAACTGTAATATTGCCACAACTACCTGAAATAAATCTTGAGATTTGAACAGTTAGTAGTGATTTTCTCCTTTCTACATAAAAATATCTAGGGTATCATATAATTTGAATATATCAATGTTAATCTACTTGTTTGAGGTCGTAACTATTAAGTTTCAAAATTCTACTTAGAAATTCATTAATCAATTATATTCACAAAGCAACAACAATATTCTGAAATTTTCATTGTTTAGCATCTTTGACAAAATAAAAACTTTGTAAATAATTCCCATGTAATATAAACACTTTATTGAATGAATAAAAGACTTTAAAAATTCAGCAAAAACACTTTTATATAAGTGATCTCATCTATTAAATAAAAGATGAACAAAATGATAATTTTATATAAGAAGAAAATTTTATAGCAAACATTTTAACATAATAAAAGATGACAATCCTTTAAGATTAAACTTAGCATTATTCCCAGAAAAAGAATATATATAGTCATATATAAAATTACATCTATATATTATCAAATAACAAATATTTCATTCAAACAAGATTTATTTAGCAAAAGATATATTTGTCATTAAAAGGTATCCTGCTAAGATACTGATTTTTTTTAAAGATAAGGCTTATTTGTAGTTGAAAAGATGTTGATAAACTTTCTCAGACTTTTCTAGATATCATTAGTTTTGAATCCCTTCACAATGAATTACATATAACTCTCATGTTTAGGCTATGTCTCTTTCTGCAGTGGACCCTAAGCATTAGAAACCTCTATCCCTTTGTTCTTGATTACATTCAGGAGGAAAGTTAAGAAAACTGAATCCATAAAAAGTAGGAATTGGAATAGTTGGAAAACAGGAAAAAAGTTATTTATTTTACCACTTCAAGCTCTAATTCTGTGAGCGTAGCATTTTTTTTTTTTTGGCTTGAAAATACCTTTTGCTGTTAAAATATAATGCTTTGAAAAAATTTACCTTTATTTAAGTCAATCAAAATTTTATGAAAAAGAGTATATGTGCAGTTATGTCAACAAGTACACATGAAAGGTATACAAACAAAACAATAATGAGACACATCTCTAGTTAAATGCAGCAGTCATCAGCCCTCTCCTACCTCAAATAGATAAATCAGTTCTACCTTCACTCCAAATCAGCTCCTTTTGTGGCTGAAAGAGAGAATATAAAGTTTTAGAATCCACTGGGAAATCCTCCCTGGACCATGAGAATGTGTCTGCTTCAAAACCCTCAGTAAGAGCCTGATTTTCTCTCCTAACAAAGGTAGGAAAATTAGAAGGTAGGAGAAGAAAACGGTGGTCCTATGCATTGGAGAAGGAAATGGCAACCCACTCCAGTATTCTCTCCTGGAGAATCCCAGGGACAGAGGAGCCTGGTGGGCTGCCGTCTATGGGGTTGCACAGAGTCAGACACGACTGAAGTGACTTAGCAGCAGCATGTAGAGGATATACCCAGGCTGCAATCCCCTGCCAAATCTTCTCTACAATTTCATTGATCTTAGAAATTATCTATCACTCTTTTTCATATTCACTTTGCTCTGAGTGTATATATTGCTGTTTCCTGGTCACGTAAGAGCATTACCAACTCCATGCTCATCTATCTTTCTGCGTTCTTTCTCCAGCCATTACAAGACTGGAGTTCCCTCTCGTCACGAAGATCTCAGAAGTGGGCATGCCTCACAGAAACCTCCCTGACCATACTACACAGGATAGTCACTACTCAGTCACATCTGACACCTTCAGTTCAGTTTAGTTCAGTCGCTCAGTTGTGTCCGACTCTTTGCGACTCCATGAATCGCAGCACACCAGGCCTCCCTGTCCATCACCAACTCCTGGAGATCACTCAGACTTATGTCCATCGAGTCAGTGATGCCATCCAGCCATCTCATCCTCTGTTGTCCCCTTCTCCTCCTGCCCGCAGTCCCTCCCAGCATCAGGGTCTTTTCCAATGAGTCAACTTTTCGCATGAGGTGGCCAAAGTATTGGAGTTTAAGCTTTAGCATCAGTCCTTCCAAAGAACACCCAGGACTGATCTCCTTTAGGATGGACTGGCTGGATCTCCTTGCAGTCCAAAGGACTCTCAAGAGTCTTCTCCAACACCACAGTTCAAAAGCATCAATTCTTCCAGGCTCAGCTTTCATCACAGTCCAACCCTCACATCCATACATGATCACTGGAAAAACCATTCTTGACTGGACGGACCTTTGTTGGCAAAGTAATATCTCTGCTTTTTAATATGCTATCTAGGTTGGTCATAACTTGCCTTCTAAGGAGTAAGGATCTTTTAATTTCATGGCTGCAGTCACCATCTGCAGTGATTTTGGAGCCCAGAAAAATAAAGCCTGACACTGTTTCCCCATCTATTTACCATGAAGTGATGGGACCAGATGTCTTAGCTTGCTTGGTATTTAATACAGAGTATATTTTTTTTATTGTTAACATCACTTCTAAATTCTATTATTTTTTATTTGCTTTCATGCTTATTGCATATCATCCTCACTAAAATGTAAGCTCCATTAAGTGAAGGACTTTTATTAATGCTAGGTCGTAAATCACTAGGTGTTATGAAAGTGACCAGTACATATTTAAAATTCTATTAATATATGTGAATTGCATCATTTTTTTTACCTGAATCTTATTTCATATCAGTTTTTTCTAGTTTTGAGCTATTCTAGCATGTCATATTACTTTAAGTTTTCATGAGAGATCAGGGGGGTTCAGGACAGGGAACACATGTACACCCAGGGCAGATGCATGTTGATGTATGGCAAAACCAATACAATATTGTTTAAAAAAATAATAATAATAAAAATTTAAAAAATAATTTAAAAATTCCTTTTCTCTAAATCAATGCAAAGATACTCCAACATAGAAAAAAATAAGGTTAACAGATTAAAAACAGAAAACGTCAAAGAAATATTCAGTTTATATCAACTATTTTAAATATGCTGATCTGAAAGGACCTATGAAGTATTCACTTAAGAAAATATATTTCACTCTAACATTTCCTATTTAAGAAATAATAAGAAAAATTTGTCATCTCTGTCTAAAAAATGATTCTGATAAATATTTCTAATTGAATCATGTGAAAACACATACAAACATCTAAAAAAATTAATGTTTTTATAAGCAAAGTGAATGCAAGAAAAATGAAATGGAATGTCAGCATTAACAGTTAAATAAAATGTCACCTTTATGATTATTTTCCTAACTCCATTCAATTTTTTATAAATTAATTGATTAATTATAATTAATTATATAGATGATTCTTCTAATCACCAATATACATGTGTATATCTTCAGTACAAATTCAATTTAATGATGAGAAGTATATTCAACTAAGCATATGTTTAAAAATAATCAGGTCTATAAAATAAATAGTGTATGAAATCAGATCAGATCAGATCAGTCGTTCAGTCATGTCCGACTCTTTGTGACCCCATGAATCGCAGCACGCCAGGCCTCCCTGTCCATCACCAACTCCCGGAGTTCACTCAGACTCACGTCTATTGAGTCAGTGATGCCATCCAGCCATCTCATCCTCTGTCGTACTAAATATATCCATGGCTCAAAATGATTGTAATCACTCAGTGATAAACCCATGCACCTATGGACACCTTATCTTTGACAAAGGAGGCAAGAATATACAAAGAAGAAAAGACAATCTCTTTAACAAGTGATGCTGGGAAAACTGGTCAACCACTTGTAAAAGAATGAAACTAGAACACTTTCTAACACCATACACAAAAATAAACTCAAAATGGATTAAAGATCTAAACATAAGACCAGAAACTATAAAACTCTTAGAGGAGAACATAGGCAAAACACTCTCTGACATACATCACAGCAGGATCCTCTATGACCCACCTCCCAGAATATTGGAAATAAAAGCAAAAATAAACAAATGGGATCTAATTAAAAGTAAAAGCTTCTGCATGACAAAAAAAAAAAAAAAACTATAAGCAAGGTGAAAAGACAGCCTTCAGAATGGGAGAAAATAATAGCAAATGAAGCAACTGACAAACAACTAATCTCAAAAATATACAAGCAATCCCTGTAGCTCAATTCCAGAAAAATAAGCAACCCAATCAAAAAATGGGCCAAAGAACTAGACATTTCTCCAAAGAAGACATACAGATGGTTAACAAACACATGAAAAGATGCTCAACATCACTCATTATCAGAGAAATGCAAATCAAAACCACAATCAGGTACCATTCCACACCAGTCAGAATGGCTGGAATCCAAAAGTCTACAAGCAATAAATGCTGGAGAGGATGTGGAGAAAAGGGAACCCTCTTACACTGTTGGTGGGGATGCAAACTAGTACAGCCACTATGGAGAACAGTGTGGAGATTCCTTAAAAAACTGGAACTAGAACTGCCATATGACCCAGCAATCCCACTGCTGGGCATACACACTGAGGAAACCAGAATTGAAAGAGACACGTGTACCCCAATGTTCATCACATCACTGTTTATAATAACCAGGACATGGAAGCCACCTAGTTGTCCATCAGCAGATGAATGGATAAGAAAGTGGTGGTACATATACACAATGGAGTATTACTCAGCCATTAAAAAGAATACATTTGAATCAGTTCTAATGAGGTGGATGAAGCTGGAGCTGATTATAGAGAGCCAAGTAAGCCAGAAAGAAAAAGACCAATACAGTATACTAAGGCATATATATGGAATTTAGAAAGATGGTAATGATAACCCTATATGGGAGACAGCAAAAGAGACACAGATGTATAGAACAGTCTTTTGGACTCTGTGGGAGAGGGACGGGGGGATGATTTGGGAGAATGGCATTGAAACATGTGTAATATCATATAAGAAACAAATCACCAATCCAGGTTTGATGCAGGATACAGGAAGCTTGGGGCTGGTGCACTGGGATAACCCAGAGGGATGGTATGGGGAGGGAGGTGGGAGGGGGTTCAGGATGGGGAACACGTGTACACCCGTGGCGGATTCATGTTGATGTATGGCAAAACCAATACAATATTGTAAAGTAATTAGCCTCTAATTAAAATAAATAAATTTAATTAAACATAAAATTTAAAAAATGATTGTAATTAATGAAAAATTTCTATATACAAAATAGAAATATAAAAAAAAATTTGTATGCAATTTGAATTTCTTTCAGATAGCAATTTATTGCTTGCCTGACACAATATTCTCACACACATACTAATGTAATGATTTCAATATTTTCTCAGGGAATTGTCAGTTTCACTCTTGAACTTCCCTTGATTAATCTATGCATAAATAACATACTTTCCTCTTTTTATATATTATCTCTTCATATGACTTCTTTAGAGCTAAATCTAGTATTGTGAAATAACCAGTGAATTGCTCAAATGATAATTCATCTTTCCATGTTCTCTTGGCCCTTTCAGTAGATGTCACATGGATGCTGCCCAACATTTTTTGCACATCTCTTTCATTGAATCTCTTTTCTGTTTAAAATTCTGCTTCAATATGAATATTCTATGTAATATCCTATATAAGAAATATTTACTACCTTCTCTGTATACATAAGGACGTTTTTGGCAACTACCAGTTTTTTTTTTTTGTTTGTTTGTTTGTTTTCTATGATGTGTGTGTGTGTTGTGCAGAAGGGCATATAGCATTATAGCTTCTAAATTTAAGCCCAGTTAGATTACTAAATTACTGTTTTACTGAGGTATAATTGATTTATAATAAATTTCACATATTTAAGATATACAAATTGATTAAGTTTTCAGATTATATCTGTGCAAACACCACCATGATCAAGATAATGAATATATCTATGGAACACTAAATTTCCTCACACTTCTTTTTAATTTTTTCCAGGCATTCTACTCATTCCCACACAACTAACTTGTTATAACTATAAATTAATGCATATTTTCTAAACTTTTATGTAAATGTAATTATGTATTTAGTTCTTAAATTTAGGGTCTTTGAACCATTTTGAGTTAATTTTTGTACACAGTATGAGGTATGGGGCCAAATTCATTCTGTTGCATGTGGCTATCCAGTTTTTCTGGTACTGTTTCTTGAAAAGACTGTCTTGGCACCTTAGAAAATCGGTTAACCATATATACAAGAGTTTATTTCTGGGATCCCTTTTCTGCCCCATTGGCTTCTATGTCTATCTTTTATGCCAGTACTACAATTGTTTTTGATTATTGTGGCTTTGTAGTATGTTCTGAAACCAAAAAGTTTGAGACTTCCAGCTTTGTTCTTCTTTTACATGATTGTTTTTTGGCTATTTGGGATCCTTTGAAGTTACATATGAATTTGAGGTAGGCTTTCCATATCAAAAAAGGAAAAACAAGCTGAAGATGAAGCTCCAGTACTTTGGCCACCTGATGAGAAGAACTGACTTGGAAAAGACCATGATGCTAGGAAAGATTGAAGGCACAGAAGGGGATGACAGAGGATGAGGTGGTTGTATGGTATCACTGACTCAATGGACATGAATTTGAGCAAGCTCCAGGAGTTGGTGATAGACAGGGAAACCTGGCATGCTACAGTCCTGGGGTTTGTGAAGAGTCGGACATGACTGAGTGACTAAACTGAACTGCATCATAAATTTTGTCTAATTTCCTTTACACAGCACAGTTGAGGCGTTCATGTCATTCTGTGAATCAATTGTTTCTTTCTATTTCTGAATTTTATTCCATTTTATGTTTATACCATTATTTCTTTAATCTTTTCTTTTTTTATTTTTTAAATTTTATTTTATTTTTAAACTTTACATAATTGTATTAGTTTTGCCAAACATCAAAATGAATCCATCACAGGTATACATGTGCTCCCCTTCCTGAACCCTCCTCCCTCCTCCCTCCCCATACCATCCCTCCAGGTCGTCCCAGTGCACCAGCTCCAAGCATCCAGTATCGTGCACATAACGTACATTTGGGCATTTTAAGGACATTTTCATTTCACGAATGAAACTATTATGAATATTTTTACAAGTTTTGTATACAGAGATGCTTTAATTTCTCTTGGGCAAATACCTGAAAGTAAAATGACTGTTTAACTTTTTAAAGAATCCAGAAAACTGTTTCCAAAAGGGTCATAATATTTTATATTCTCCACAACTTTGTGTAGGAGTTTCACTTAACCCACATCCACACTAAAATTAGGTACGATCATTCATTTTCATTTTTAGTCATTCTATTGGGTTTGTAATGGTATCTAAGTGTGATTTTAATTTATATTTTTCTAATGAATAAGATGTCAAAATTTTTTCCATGTGATTATTTATTATGGTTACATAATAAATAATTTTATTATGTTTTTCTGTGAGGTGTCTGTTTAAATCTTCTGCCTATTTATATTGTTTGTCTTATTATTAAAGTTGTAAAAGTTATTCATATATTTTAGAAAAAAGTCCTGGATCTATTTAACAACCATTTTCTTCAGTTTTGGCCTAACATTTCACTTTCATTATAATGTATTTTGAACAGTAAATTTTTGTTTTTAAAGTCCAATTTATATGGGTTTTCTTTCCTACATTTTTGTGCTTTAAGAGCTTTCCTCATTTTGTGCTTTGCCAAATGAGTATCACAAAGATTTCTCCAAAACAGAAATATCCTTTGTTTTCTTTCAAAGTTCTATAGTTTGAACACTTACATTTAAACCTATGATCCATTACAAGTTAATTTTTATAAAAAGGTGTGATACAAGGAACAAGGTATTTGACATGTATATTATTATTATTTTGTATATGACTAAAAATAGTTCTAACACATTTATAGAAATAATAATCTGGTAATCCTTTCCTATTTAATTGTTTGACACTTCTACTTTGAAATATCAATAGACCTATCTCTGTGGGTCTATTTCTGGACTCTTTTTTTAAATTGAGGTATAATTGATTTGGGGCTGATGAGGTGGCTCTAATGGTAAAGAACCTGCCTGCCAATCAGGAAATATAAGAGACATGGGTTTGATCCCTCAGTTGGGAAGATCCCCTGGAGGAGGGCATGGCAACCCACTCCAGTATTCTTGCCTGCAGAATCTGACGGACAGAGGAGCCTGGAGGGCTACAGTATATGGGTTTGCAGAGTTGACTGAAGCAACTTAACACGTGTATTTTGGGCTTCCCAGGTGGCTTTCATGGCAAAGAACCCGCCAGCCAGTGCAGGAGTTGTAAGAGATGTGGGTTCGATCCCTGGGTCAGGAAGATCCCTTGGAAGAGGACAAGGCAACTGACACCAGTATTCTTGCCTGGAGAAACCCATGGACTGGCTATAGTGGGCGCTAGTCCATAGGGTTGCAAAGAATTGGACATGACTGAAACGACTTAGCATGCATGCATAGTTGATTTAGAAAATTGTAATAGTTTCAGTTGTACAACATTGTAATTCAACATTTTTATAGATTATAAATTTAAATTTATTGCATAAGAATGGCTATGTTTCCCTTTGTCCTGCAATATATCCTTGTTGCTTACTTATTCTATACATAGTAGTTTGTATGTCTTATGCCTATAACCCTATATTGTGCCTCTTCCCTTCCTTTTCCCAATGGATAACCACTAGTTTGTTCTCTACATCTATAAGCCTATTTCTGTTTTGCTAAACACATTCATTTTACTTTTAGATTCCTTATATAAGAGGTGATGTACAGTGTTTGTCTGACTAATTTCAGTAAGTATAGTAAGTTCTAGGCCCATCTGCATTGTTGCAAATGGCAGAATTCTAGGAAATTCCATAGAAGTTTCTAGGCCCACCTTCATTGTTGCAAATGACCATTCTTTTTTTACAGCGGAGTAATATTCTATTGTGTGAGTATATATATGGAAAAGGTCAGTTTTTATTCCAGACCCAAAGAAATGCAATGCCAAAGAATGCTCAAACTACCCACAATTGCACTTATCTCACACACTAGCAAAGTAATGCTCAAAATTCTCCAAACTAGGCTTCAGCAATACATGAACCGTGAACTTCCAGATGTTCAAGCTGGTTTTAGAAAAGTCTGAGGAACCAGAGATCAAAGTGCCAACATCCGCTGGATCATCAAAAAAGCAAGAGAGTTCCAGAAAAACATCTATTTCTTCTTTATTGACTATGCCAAAGCCTTTAACTATGTGGATCACAATCAACTATGGAAAATTCTGAAAGAGATGGGAGTAACAGACCACCTCACCTGCCTCTTGAGAAATCTATATGCAGGTCAGGAAGCAACAATTAGAACTGGACATGGAAAAACAGACTGGTTCCAAATAGGAAAAGGAGTACGTCAAGGCTGTATATTGTCACTCTGCTTATTTAACTTATATGCAGAGTACATCATGAGAAACGCTGGGCTGGAAGAAGCACAAACTGGAATCAAGATTGCTGGGAGAAACATAAATAACCTCAGATATGCAGATGATAGCACCCTTATGGCAGAAAGTGAAGAGGAACTAAAAAGCCTCTTGACGAAAGTGAAAGAGGAGAGTGAAAAAGTTGGCTTAAAGCTCAACATTCAGAAAATGAAAATCATGGCATCCTGTCCCATCACTTCATGGGAAATAAATGGGGAAACAGTGGAAACAGTGTCACTTTATTTTCGGGGCTCCAAAATCACTGCAGATGGTGAGTGCAGCCATGAAATTAAAAGTTGCTTACTCCTTGGAAGGAAAGTTATGACCAACCTAGATAGCATATTCAAAAGCAGAGACATTACTTTGCCAACAAACGTCCATCTAGTCAAGGCTATGTTTTTTCCGGTAGTCATGTATGGATGTGAGAGTTGGACTGTGAAGAAAGCTGAGCGCCGAAGAATTGATGCTTTTGAACTGTGGTGTTGGAGAAGACTCTTGAGAGTCCCTTGGACTGCAAGGAGATCCAACCAGTCCATTCTAAAAGAGATCAGTCCTGGGTGTTCTTTGGAAGGAATGATGCTAAAGCTGAAACTCCAGTACTTTGGCCACCTCATGGGAAGAGTTGACTCACTGGAAAAGACTCTGATGCTGGGAGCGATTGGGGGCAGGAGGAGAAGGGGACAACAGAGGATGAGATGGCTGGATGGCATCACCGACTCAATGGATGTGAGTTTGAGTGAACTCTGGGAGGTGGTGATTGACAGGGAGGCCTGGCGTGCTGCAATTCATGGGGTCCCAGAGACTCAGACCCGACTGAGTGACCGAACTGAACTGAACTGATGAATATTGCACTGTATGTATCTCAGGAGACAGATCAAAAAAACTATTGCTACAACTTACATCAAAGTATTTTGCCTATGTTCTCTTCTAGGAGTTTTATGATTTCAGGACTTACATTTAGGTCTTTAATCCATCATTTTCAGTTTATTTTTGTATATGGTGTGAGGAAATGTTCTAATCTCATTCTTTTACATGTAGCTGCCCACTGTATATTCTTGCCTCCTTTATCACAGATTAATTGACCATAAATGTATGGATTTATTTCTGGACTCTGTATTCTGTGCCATTAATCTCTGTGTCCTTTTTGTTTGTTTGTTTTGTTCCAGTACAATACTTTCTCTCTCTCTCTCTCTCTCTCTCTCTCTCTCTCTCTCTCTCTCTCTCTCTCTGTGCCAAGCAGCTTACAGATCTTTGTTCCCCAACCAGAAACCAAACCCAGGCCCCTGCAGTGAAAGTGCTGAGTCCCAACCACTGGACTACCAGGAAACTCCCACCATACTGCTTTAATTAATGTAGTCTAAAGTCTAGGACAGTTATGCTTCCAGTTTCTTTTTTTTTTCTCTAAAGATTAATATAGCAATTTGAGATCTTCTGTGGTTCCATATAAATTTTAGGAGTATCAGTTCTAGTTTTGGGGAAAATGTCAGGGGTATTTTGATACAGTTGCATTAAATCTTTAGACTGGGTAGTCTCTTAAAACTATTCATGCTTCCAATCCAAGAACACAAGATATCGTTCCTTCTTTTATCACTTTCAAATAACTTCATCATTTTTTTACAGTTCTCAAAGTACAGTATAGTAACCACTTCCTTGGTTAAGTTTATTCCTAGGTATTTTTATTGGAATTTCATTGAAACAATTTTTGGTTGAACTGACATAACAGTATTGAGTCTTCCAATTCATGAACAACAATAATAAATATGAGAATAGAACATGGAAAAAATCCTGCAGTACAGAGTTTATATTATGCATTTAAAGAAAAAGTCATGAGTATGTATATATATATATGTATATATATGAGTATGCATGCATATATTGGCACTAATAATAAAGAACACCACTGTCAATGAAGGAGACATAAGAAATGTGGGTTCAATCCCTGGGTCAGAAGGATCCCCTGGAGGAGGGCATGGCAACCCACCTCAGTATTCTCTCCTCGAGAATCCCATAGACAGAGGATCCTGGCAGGCTGCAGTCCATAAGGTCACAAACAGTTGGACACAGCTGAAGTAACTTAGCACAGCACATATATGTATCCAAAGAAGTAGGTTAGCTTTATCTAAAGATATTAATGGATACAAAATTCCATGATTAGAAGCCTCATCATATATGTTGTCCTTCCAACTGCTGCCTATCTTCTGTTCTCCAAATCCCTGTACAGAAGCCTATAATATGTTACTAACTCCACTACTTTCCTAGCCTGAAAATACACTTGTTATTCTTTTTCTCTTGCCTTGTAAAGTCAAGGAATTATCAAATAACTTCTTTGTGATTTCTTTTTAACTCTTCTTTTTATTCTCAGTCTTCCCCTATTACTATAACCTGGAGTGGAAATCACACACTTGCTGTGCTACGTGTGTGCTAAGTCACTTCAGCCGTGTATGGCTTTGTGACCCTATGCACTGTAGCACACCAGGCTCCTCTGTCTGTGGGATTGTCCAGGCAAGATTACTGAAGTGTGTTGCCATTTCCTTTTCCAGGGGATCTTCCCAACCCAGGAATCAAACCTGCATCTCCTGTGTCTCCTGCATTGGCGAGCCGGTTCTTTACCACTAGTGCCACCTGCTACAGTAATATCCTAATTGGTCTGTCTGAATCGAGCCTGTGTTTTGCACCACATTTCTCCCATTTTAAAGTTCACATTTGTACCACATTTAATGTTCACATATTCACATTTCTCTCCTTTTAATGTTGTAATTATCTTTTTTTGAAAACCACCCCATTAACCACACACTATTTCTAATATAATATGAGTTGACTCATTGGAAAAGACTCTGGATGCTTGGGGCTGGTGCACTGGGACAACCCAGAGGGATGGTAAGGGGAGGGAGGAGGGAGTAGTGTTCAGGATGGGGAACACATGTATACCTGTGGTGGATTGATTTTGATATATGGCAAAACCAATACAATATTGTAAAGTTAAAAAAAAAACACTCTGATGCTGGGAGGGATTTGGGGGCAGGAGGAGAAGGGGATGACAGAGGATGAGACGGCTGGATGGCATCACCTACTCGATGGATGTTAGTTTGAGTGAATTCCGGGAGTTGGTGACGGACAGGGAGGCCTAGTGTGCTGCAGATCATGGGGTTGCAGAGTCGGACACGACTAAGCGACTGAACTGAACTGAACATTGTTGCTTTTTACAGAACAAACTAAATTTATTTAATAAGAGAGCTTGATATCACTCATGAAAGAAGATAAGGTCATAGGGTTTGGGCTGAAAGGTGGGTCAAGGAAATGATTGATAGGTGAATTTGCCATAAAAAAATGAGTAAGAAAATAACAATTACATTTCTAGCATCTATGCTGCAGTTTCCTCATCTGTAAAATGGAGATTATATTAGCATTTACTTTAGTTTACTGGGATATATAAGCACATACTCAGTGCTATATAAGTGTTAAGCTCTAATATTATTCTATTCTGAGCCAGCTTTCACATATTAGATAGGTTCACTAGGAAAAATGAAAGTTGCTCAGTCATGTCCGACTCTTTGTGACTCCACGGTTGTCCATGGAATTCTCCATGCCAGAACACTGGAATGGGAAGTCTTTACCTTCTCCAGGGGATCTTCCCAACACAGGGATTGAACCCAAGTCTCCCACATTGCAGGCAGATTCTTTACCAGCTGAGGTACAAGGGAAGCCCAAGAACAGTGGAGTGAGTAGCCTATCGCTTCTCCAGTGGATCTTCCCAACCCAGGAATCCAGCCAGGGTCTCTTATATTGCAGGTGGATTCTTTATCAACTGTGCTATCAGGGAACTATCAACTTTGCAACTGTGCAGTTAAGTGTTATTCAGAAGGAAATGGATAGAGGACCTATTTTTATCAACTTCCAACTCTAATTTCTCCAAATATATATAATAAGCTTAAAGGAAGATGTTTTGATATTCTGTTTCTTTGCATATTTTCCATGAATACCCAATATCAGAGTGCAACCCTTATTTTATTTTTTTTAATTTAATTTTATTTAACTTTACAATATTGTATTGGTTTTGCCATATATCAAAATGAATCTGCCACAGGTATACATGTGTTCCCTTTATTTTCTTATCTACAGTTTTTAAATATATAGTATATAGTGACTAACACTAATACTATCTATGATTATTATCAATCAATTTTTATTATAAACCTCAGTAAATGCATGTTTTATTTGCTAAAAAGTAATTTACAATATAGACTATACTAAGAATCAGAGCAGAAGGGGACAACAGGGGATGAGATGGTTGGATGGCATCACTGACTCAATGGACATGGGTTTAGGTGGACTCTGGGAGTTGGTGATGGACAAGGAGGCCTGGCATGCTGCGCTTCATGGGGTCAAAAAAGAGTCGGACATGAATGAGCAATTGAACTGAACTGAAGAACAGTAGTATTTGTGGGTTAATGAGATTGTTGTATTTCCTAACTAAAGCTATGTTTCATGCCATGATCAATGTAAAGTCAGACTCAGATTGTAAAAGAGTCCAAGTAGAAGACAGAAAAAATATTTGAAGCTTGAAGATGGAGTTAATATTCAGAGAGACAGACAGATGAAGGGAGGTAGATTTCAATAAATCAGGTGCGTAGTATTAAGGTAAGTATAGGAAATAGGCTCTGCTACAGTGGCTCTGAGGGCTTCCCTGGTGGCTCAGCAGTAAAGAATCCACCTGCAGTGCAGGAGACGTGGGTTCAATCCCTGGTGGGAGAAGATCCCCTGGAGGAGGTCATGGCAACTCACTTCAGTATTCTTGACTGGAGAATCCCATGGACAGAGGAGCCTGGTGGGCCATAGTCCATAGAGTCACAAAAAGTTGGACATGATTGAAGCCACTGAGTGTGCATGCACACACAGTGGCTATAAATGGCTAATATTTATAGCTTCTCTGTACCATGCTGCACAGCACAAACAATTTCAGTGATAGTTATGGGTGGCTCTGACAGATGTTTTCTTAATTTCATTATCTGAAATTAGTTATGCATCTTTTATCACTTTGTCATTTCTATATAACAAATCTTTCCTAAACTTAGTGTCTGAAAACAACAAACTTCTGTTATTTCTCACGAGTCTATGTTCCAGCTAGGAGGTTCTGTTAATATGGTCTGGATTTTCCCACATTTAGGGAAATCAATTGGCTATAAGCTGATCTAGAATGCTTCAGGTGGGATGAAGGAGCTCTGCTTAAGTATATCTTTCTTTTTGCAGCAGGTTACTCCAGTGTTCTTGCCTGGAGAATCCCATGGACGGAGAAGCCTGGTAGGCTGCAGTCCATGGGGTTGCACAGAGTCGGACACGACTGAAGTGACTTAGCAGCAGCAGCAGCCTTGTCTTGTGTCTCGTGAGAATCACATGGTCCAAGAGATAGAGGATGTGTGCTTGGTTTCTTGACTCCTACACTTTAGCACATTTCTTTAGTCACATTCTTTTCACAAGAGCAAGTCACAAGTCTAGATTAGATTCGAAGGATGGAAAAAACAGGCATTTCTCCAATGGAGATGAAAAATCACATTCTAAAGAATATGACCACCTGTCTATTCATCACTACACAGTTAATGAGGAATTACCTAATTACTTTCAAAACTGTGATGTGTATTAGTACATCCTAGGGCTTTTGCAATCAAATTACCACAAAGGAAGTGGCTTAAAATAATTGAAATTTACTCTCTCATAGATCAGGAGGCAAGAAGTCTGAAACCAAGCTGTGAGCAGGATGGGAACTTGCCAACAATCCCGGTGTTCCTGGCATATAGCTACATGTCTTCAGCTTCTGCCTCCATCTTCACATGGCTGTGTTTCCTACAGGTCTGTATATCTCTGTGTCTCTAAATCTTTCCTTATATAATGACACTATTTATTGGATTTATCACCCACTCTAATCCATTAGAGCTTCCCTTGTGGCTCAGCTGGTAAAGAATCTGCCTGAAAAGCAGGAGACTTAGGCTCAATCCCTGTGTTGGGAAGAATCCCTGGAGAAGGGAAAGACTACCCACTCCAGTATTCTGGTCTAGAGAATTCCATGGACTGTATAGTCCATGGGGTTGCAAAGAGTCAGACATGACTGAGTGACTTTCACTTTCAATCCATTATAGCCTCATCTTCATCTGATTATAAATACTCTATTTCCAAATAAGGTAGGACTTCAGCATATCTTTTGGGGGACACAAGTCAGTCCACAAGAGTGATCATATATATTCTATCAAAAGTGCTTAAGAGAAATCAAATTCTCTTATATATGATTGTTACATATATATGCAAAAAATTTTGCCTCTCATTACAAAATGTTCATTCCATAGGCTTCTGTCTAAGATATTTTGATGGAACTTATAAATAAATTCAATCAAATGACATTTGCTTCCTGAATTGTTTGATTTTTTATTCATTAGAATTTTTCATTTTTAAAAAATAAACTGACTTTTGATGATTTACGTAGGAGAAATATTCAAAACATATTTAGAAGCCTACTGCATAGAAATGGAAAGGAAAATGTAAGAAAAAGCAAGATTGTTGTGAAATTTAAATTTATACTCCAGAATCAGTTGTGTAACTACCCTGCTGTGGCACAACTATCATCTGAATGCATGGCTTAAGCTTGCACCCCGAGTACTGGACACGGGGACCTGCCACAGACACTGTGGTCTCCTTTGTTCCTGGACGCTGGGAGCCACTGGCTTCATGTGAATCCCCACTGTCCTATCTCTTTACCTGGTTAAATTGCAATTCAATACATGATTAACTGAGCTTAAGTTACCTATGTTCAAACTAGCCATAAGGGAATCTGGTAAAACATGGTCTATCCGACCGTCATCTCTTCTCCATGGTAGACAGTTTCTTCCTTGCCTTTAGAATCATAAAATGAGGAGTCCAGAGGCTAAGTGATCCATAAATAACTCCTTCCCCCTCCTTTCTGAATATATTAAATTGTAATAGCACAATAAAAGCTCAAATGACTTTGCCAAAAACATGGACAGAAATGAAAATTCATGGAAGATAAATACTTACTCAGTATTGGGTTCAGAATTCAAATTAGTGATTATCTATCAAGTCTGTAGGTTTTATTTCACAGTGAATCACCATGTTACATACATTTAATTCTCTATAACTACCTGAACTTTCACAGAACTATCAGTATTTATAATAAGTTTATAAATGTGCATGTATTTGTTATTGTAATATTGACTATGGAGGTTAAGAATTTTGCTTTATGTCATCATTATATAGTTGTATTTTTACTAGCTAATTGTTCTTAAGTCATACCTCTTAACCAAATCTAAAATTCCTTTAGGACAGTTTTATTTATTTCATGTTAAAATATAAACTATGATATACATTGGATTGGATTCATTAATTTCACTAGAGTACCACTGAAATAAACCACACAAACTTTTTAAGCTATACTGAAATATGAAATATGTTTGATCACTTTTTCTTCTTACCTAGCTCCCATATATGTAACAGGATTGGATACTATGCAAACTAACCAATCTAGCTAATTCTTTTCTTATGTGTACCAGATTTGGCATTGGAGGACACCCTCTAATACACAAAGTTAAGGACAGTTAAAGGAAATATTTCCAGAATTGCTTGTAAATAACAATGTGGGGACATATATTTGAAAGCCATCTATGAAACTGAAAACAAAGGAAGGACTCTATGCAAAATGTTTTCTGCAAAAATCTCAATGATATCATCATAGTAACAATGATAAAAATATATGGCCCAAAGTAAACCCTGGGGTTTCCTTTGTAGCTCAGTCAGTAAAGAATCCACCTTCAATTCAGGAGACCAGGTTCAATTCCTGGGTTGGGAAGATTCCACTGGAGAAGGAAATGGCAACCCCTTTCTTGCCTGGGAAATCTCATGGACAGAGGAGCCTGGTGGGTTACAATCCAAGGGGTTGCAAGAGTCAGACACAACTGAGAGAATGAACCACTACCACAAATCCTGAATCACTGTTAGTAAAGAAAACATTAGACACCACTGGTTTGAGAGGAAAAACTCATCAAATCAATCTTTTCAATCATAACTCTAGAATCTTTTCAATCATAACTCTAGGTATAATAATGACTTCGTTGATTAGCTTTTCGAACTTTAAAGAATGCCCCTGGTGGCTCAGTGGATAAGAATTTGCCTGCCAATGCAGGGAACATGCGGTTCCATCCCTGGTCCAGGAAGATTCAACATCCTGTAGAGCAACTGAGCCCATGCTCCATGGCTCCTCTAGAGCCCACAGAGGGCAACAAGTGAAACTACCACAATGAGAAGCCCATGCACCACGAGGAAGAACAATCCCCACTTCATGCAACTAGAGAAAGCCCAAGAGTAGCAGCAAAGACCCAGTGCAGCCAAAATAAATAAATACAAATTTATAAAAACAGAAAAAAATCAACTTGTAAATTGAGGCTGAAAGGTTTTTTTAAAACATCTCCATGAAGATCTTGCAGTTAAGAAACTTTTATCAATTTCAATAAAACTATTTGAAACATAATAATTATAAATTCTCTGTAAAAACCTGTAGACTATCAACCACACAGAATATGCAATAGGTATATTATTTATGAACATTTTTGCTTTCATCTTATAGAAAAAATTATTTTGCATTTCAATCAGAAGGGAATATATGCATATGTGGGGTCCACCCCATATTTTCTGTTAGTCGCTAAGAGTTGCTGAGCGACTTCACTTTCACTTTTCACTTTCATGCCCTGGAGAAGGAAATGGCAGCCCACTTCAGTGTTCTTGCCTGGAGAATCCCAGAGACAGCGGAGCCTGGTGGACTGCAGTCTATGGAGTCGCTCAGAGTTGGACACAACTGAAGCAACTTAGCATCAGCAGCAGCAACAATAACAGTATCAAACAAACAGATAGTGTTTACCATGTATCAGGTGCTCTCATAAGTTCTTTTACTATATTGCTTATTTTATTCTTCTCTATATTTGATTACACTGGTTTATTAAATGCATACACATGCACTACTCAATAGATTTAACAATCTCACAATTTACTTCTGAGTCACACAAAGCTAGTAGGAAACCACTGCAATAGAGTCTTGCCAGAGGGTCACTGAACTTAGTAATATTAATTTTAAAATATTTGAGTTAGGCTTAAAAAAATTAAAAGGCCACTGAAAGACAAATATTTAAAGGAACTGATATTTCCTGCCCCAAATTCCCATTACATTCAAAGGATACAAACTTCAGTGAATCACAATTAAACTAAAATAGTCAACACAAGTTGGAAATTTGAGATGACCTTTAAATTTTCTTGAAAATTGACAAAGAATGATCGAGAGTCATTATTACTTAAAGAAAAAATTGTAAAATTAAAAAAAAAACTGGCTAACAAAGACTTAGAGCAACTGATATCATTATATATAAATTGCATATTCAAAGTCAATATATGCTTATGCTAGTGGAAATATGAGATTTTTCAAAAATTTAATTATTCATTTTGTTCTTCTATGCTGTCTTAAGGTGCTTTGATGCCTGAAAGGCCAAATTACCATTAAGTGGGGACTTTATCATGATGAAAATGTGACTAGAGACTTTTAAGAGGTTAAGATATTGGACTTCAAATTCAAAAGAGTATGAATTCAAATTCTCAGGACCAGCTCTGCATAACTCTTTGCCTTTTCAAATTAATTTTCTGACCCTAATTTTTCTTTTACAAAAAATAAAAGCAAAAGAAAATCTATCTCTTGGCTTGTTGCAGGTGCATTTGTTAAAGGCAGTGACTTGAAAAATCATGTTATCTCTTACTAACTTTACTCTTTTTCACTTACAATATTGTCAAGCAAATTGTTGTTTAAATTCTAATAGCTGATTGTGGTGCTGGAGAACTCTTGAGAGTCCCTTAGACTTCAAGGAGATCAAACCAGTCAATCCTAAAGGAAATCAATCCTGAATATTCATTGGAAGGACTGATGCTGAAGCTGAAGCTCTAATACTTTGGGTACGATATGAAGAGCTGACTCATTGGAAAAGATCCTTATGCTGGAAAAGATTGAAGGCAAAAGGAGAAGGGAACAGCAGAGGATGAGATGATTAGACAGTGTCACCAATTCAATGGACATGAATTTGAGCAACTTCTGGAATACAGTGAAGGACAGGGAGGCCTGGATTCATGGGGTCAACAAGGAGTCAGACACAACAACTGAACAACAACAACAACAAATAGCTGATTAATCCAAATTAATAGCAGATTTAGCCAATGATCAAAGAAGTCCAGAAGCATGTTAACAAATATTAAAACTAAGGTAATTTTTTTTTAAGTAACCTCATTTAAACCCACCACACTTATAAAGGATTTGCACCATGAATTTTTGGCAACTACAAATCTCTACCTTTCATTATCTTTTAAAAATTCACTTAAAACACATTACATGATAGTCTTTGCATCACATTAAATGCAGAATATACAGTGGTTTGTGGCAGATATTTTCGTTTACCCTCCATAACTTTTCCCATCCTGATCTGTGCTCCAGAAGGTTGTCCATTATATTGCACCAGTGGACACTCTTGCCCTCTGTCTCAAATTGGTTTGATCAAGAAAAGGTACCAGCAGTAGATGTAAGAGAGTCAGAGCAGAATTAGGCTGAGATGGTTCCCTTTCTCTACTAAAGAAAAAAGCTTCCAATGAGCAGCTTTTTCTTAGAGTTTTAACATTCTCTAAAGCAAATGGCAACCCACTCCAGTACTCTTGCCTGGAAAATCCCATGGACAGAGAAGCCTGCTGGACTGCAGTCCATGGGATCGCAAACAGTCGGACACGACTGAGCAACTTCACTTTCTTTTCAAAGCTCCAGTTAATACCTCTTCTCTTTGCCTTTCAGGTCAAGAGACATAGAATTTCCATCATATGAGCTGCCCCACAATTTGTTAATCAGTTCAGTTCAGTTTAGTTCAGTCGCTCAGTCATGTCCTACTCTTTGCAACCCCATGAACTGCAGCATGCCAGGCCTCCCTGTCTATCACCAACTCCTGGAGTCTACCTAAGCCCTTGTCCATCGAGTCAGTGATGCCATCCATCTAAATCATACAGAAATATCTGGATATATCTTAACAAATAAAACTTCATATTTCTTAATTAGAAGTTTAATAATTTTTTAAGATAAGTAATATCTTGTGAGAATTGTAAACTGATTTTGAAATCTGTCACATCTCAAATGTTCAGAATTAAGCAAATAACTTTGACAGGTTAACCTACTTTAAATTGGCACCAAATGGTTGATATACTCCCATAATAGTATTTAAGTGTGATTGGCCTTGGGGAAAATGATCCTTCGGATATTAGAAGGGTCTGCTGCTAATTAAACAACCAGAGGGGAGAATATCAAATTTTCAAGAAATTGTTTATATTTTAAGTCATGATGGCTGCCATTCAATACGTATTTCTTAATTTTGTGGTGGGTCTGTAGGGCACACTGGTCAATCCCTCGGGATTACAATTATTAGTGTACTAAGACTATGAAAGGAACATAGATATTAGCTTTCCCTGTAGAATTTTTTGTGGGATAGATTTTGGCCACAAAATGATAGAATATATTTGTACCACATCCTTGAAATTTAAATGATTTAAAATTTTATTTTTTAATTCATTTTAAAACTTTATTTTTAAATATATATTTTTACTAATAATCTTTTTAAGTGATTAAACTGTGCAAGTTAAAATGATTATTGGTATGCATTTATTGTTGTTTAATACATCAAATAGTTTGCCTACTGCTTTGTTTAACCATGAGAAAACTGTAAATAGTTCCAAGATTCATATACTGTTTCATGAAAGCAATATCTTATAATAACTAACACAGTTATTGTCATAAAGTGATAGACATTTCTTTCTTTTTTTAATCCTTAGAATGTATTCTCCTTGCAATTTCAAAAGCTATTTCAATTTAGTGGGCAGAGACATAACATTATTATTTGAAGTGTTTTTCAATGAGCTAACAAAGCTGTATTTTCTTATATTTGTTGTAGAACCAACTCATAATAAATATAAAGTTAAAATAGTCACAAAAGAGCCCAGCAAAAATGATTCCCCAAAATTTTACCAAACTGTATGGGAGTAAAAAAGCCTTGAAAAAGCCCCCGGAGTTTAGGAATTTTAGCATGTTTATTCCTGATATTTCTAGTTACTTTTTTTTTTTTTTTAATTTTTGTTTTATTTTATTTTATTTTTAAACTTTACATAATTGTATTAGTTTTGCCAAATATCAAAATGAATCCACCACAGGTATACATGTGTTCCCCATCCTGAACCCTCCTCCCTTCTCCCTCCCCATACCATCCCTCTGGGTCGTCCCAGTGCACTAGCCCCAAGCATCCAGTATCGTGCATTGAACCTGGACTGGCATCTCATTTCATACATGATATTTTACATGTTTCAATGCCATTCTCCCAAATCTTCCCACCCTCTCCCTCTCCCACAGAGTCCATAAGACTGTTCTATACATCAGTGTCTCTTTTGCTGTCTCGTATACAGGGTTATTGTTACCATCTTTCTAAATTCCATATATATGCGTTAGTATACTGTATTGGTGGTTTTCTTTCTGGCTTACTTCACTCTGTATAATAGGCTCCAGTTTCATCCACCTCATTAGAACTGATTCAAATGTATTCTTTTTAATGGCTGAGTAATACTCCATTGTGTATATGTACCACAACTTTCTTATCCATTCATCTGCTGATGGTCATCTAGGTTGCCCCCGGAGTTTAAATTTTATGCATTACCAGGAGACATAACAAACAGCTAGACAGGAAAATTTACCACTTCCAATTTTACTTCCTTCTTGAAAAGTAAAATGGAAGCTTTATGTATTTGGATTTAATCCTACATAAGGATTAAAATTTTTAAGCAATCATTATTTTCCAAATAAACTAAATAACAATGCTATAATAGCTTAAAATTCTTTTTCTGAAAATTCAATTGGAAACACCTACCGTTAAAATAAGTAAAATAAAGTTAAAACAACATCAAAGGAAAAGTTATAAAATATATTTAATATATTTTAATTCATAGCTGTACCAAATAACTGACTTTAGACCATGTGAAAGATACATTTGTAACACTGGCAAGAAAAATCAAACAAAAATGGTGCATTATTGACTAATGTTTGTTTTGTAACAGCTTTTGTTTTGTTTTCAAAATTTTTAAACAGAAGTTTTATTAGATATCAAGAGGATGACTATGAAAACCCCCTCATACAAAGATGATAGAAACTTCAATGATGTTACTTTTTACTTCTCTGTTCCTAACTAATATTACCTCTTCAAGAAACAGAAATTCAGATAAAATACAGCTCCTTGTGTAGGTGTTCTAACTGCCACTCTGGAGTAATTCAGTTTAGTTCAGTTCAGTCCAGTCGCTCAGTCGTGTCTGACTCTTTGCGACCCCATGAATCACAGCATGCCAGGCCTTCCTGTCCATCACCAGCTCCCGGAGTTCACTCAGATTCATGTCCATCGAGTCAGTGATGCCATCCAGCCATCCCATCCTCTGTCATCCCCTTCTCCTCCTGCCCCAATCCCTCCCAGCAACAGAGTACTCAGTTCCTTGTTAATAATTCCTAAAATCATTATACAATGCATTCACTGGTTACATATCACTGTCATCTTGTGGGTGATTCATTTTAATTATTTTAGCTGAGAATTCTTCATGCAGTTATAATTTGGGATTTGCCTGGACACAAATCAGTGATTATTTTCCTATAGATTTCTTGGTTTGCCTACTAAGTGGCAGGCACAGTAGGTTTGAAAGGTAAGACAAACAAAGATTTCCATCTCAGAAAGAGTATACTGTTTATAATTCTCCTTTGATGAAATGTGATGAAATTCATGTCACCACTTTTCATACTGTTAACGGGGTTCTCAAGGCAAGAAAGCTAAATTGTTTTGGCATATCTTTCTTCAGAAGACCTATCCAAAAAGATCTTGATGACTCATATAACTATGATGATGTGATCAATCACCTAGCGCCAGACCTTCAGGAATGTGAAATCAAGTGGGCCTTAGGAAGCACCACTGTGAACAAATCTAGTGAAGGTGATGGAATTCCAGCTAAGCTATTTCAAATCCTAAAAGATGATGCTGTTAAAGTGCTGCACTCAGTATCTGGAAAACTCAGCAGTGGCCACAGGACTGGAAAGGTCAGTTTTCATTCCAAACCCAAAGAAAGGCAATGCCAAAGAATGTTCAACTATCATACAGTTGCACTCATTTGCTAGCAAAGCAATGCTCAAAATTCTCCAAGCTAGGCTTCAACAGTATGTGAACCAAGAACTTCTAGATGTTCAAGCTGGATTTGGAAAAGCAAGAGGAACCAGAGGTCAAATTGCCAACATCCACTGAATCATAGAAAAAGAAAGAGAATTCCAGAAAAACATCTACTTCTGCTTTGACTATGCCAAAGCCTTTGACTGTGTGGATCACAACAAACTGTGGAAAATTCTTAAAGAGATGGGAATACCTGACCACCTTACCTGCCTTCTGAGAAATCTGTATGCAGGTCAAGAAGCAACAGTTAAAATCAGACATGGGATGGGCCGGTTCCAAATTGAGAAAGGAGTACCTCAAGTCTGTATAATGTCATGCCACCTAGCTTATTTAACTTATGTGCAGAGTACATCATGAGTACATCATGCCAGGCTAGATGAAGCACAAGCTGGAATCAAGATTGCAGGGAGAAATATCAATAATCTCAGATGTACAGATGACACCACCCTTACGGCAGAAAGTGAAGAGGAACTAAAGAGTCTCTTGATGAAGGTGAATGAGCAAAGTGGAAAAGAGGGCTTAAAACTCAACATTCAAAAACCTAAGATCATGGCATCCAGTCCATGGCAAAGAAATGGGAAACAGTGGAAACAGTGACAGATTTTATTTTCTTGGGATCCAAAAATCAGTGCAGATGGTGACTGCAGACATGAAATTCAGAGGCTTGTTCCTTAGAAGAAAAGCTATGACCAAACTAGACACATATTAAAAAGTAGAGACATTACTTTGACAAAAAAAAAAAAAAAATGTCTGTATAGTCATAGCTATGGTTTTTCCAGTAGTCAGGTATGGATGTGAGAGTTGGACCGTAAAGAAGGCTGAGTACCAAAGAATTGATTCTTTTGAACTGTGGTGTTGGAGAAGACTCTTGAGAGTCCCTTGAACTACAAAGAGATCAACCTACTCACCTAAAGGAAATCAGTCCTGAATATTTATTCATTGGAAGGACTGATGCTGAAGCTGAAGCTCCAAAACTTTGGCCACCTGATGGAAAGAGCAGACTCATTAGAAAAGTCCCTGATGCTGGGAAAGATTGAAGGCAGGAGGAAAAGGGGATGACAGAGGATGAAATGTTTAGATGGCATCACAAACTCAATGGACATGAGTTTGAGCAATCTCCAGGAGACGGTGAAGGACAGGGAAGCCTGGTGTGCTGCAGTTCTTGGGGTTGCAAAGAGTTGAACATGAGTGAGCAACTGAACAACGACAACAACATGCAACCACATACCTCAATACTTAAAACAGTAATAAATATTCATTATCTTACAATTTCTGTGGTTGGTTTTGGAATTCAGGAAGTTTATCTGCAAAGTTTGGCTCAGAGCCATACAATCAAGATATGATATCACTTATATGTGGAATCGAAAAAAGCCAAATTTATAGAAACAATTTCCAGAGGCCAGATGTGGGTGGGAGGAATGGAGACATGCTAGTCAAAGGTTATAAACTTTCAGTTAAAAGATAAGTAAATTCTGAGGATCTAGTATACCATATACTAGATCCAATGGCTATACAAGCACATCTAATTTTACTGTGCTATGCAGGTACTGGATCTTTTAGAAATTAAAGATTTGGGGCAACTGTGCTTTGCACAAGTCTATCAGCATCATTTTTTCCAGCATCATTTGCCTAAGTTGTGTCTCTGTCATATTTTGGTTATTTTCACAATATCTCAGACTTTTTCATTGTAGTTAAGTTTCTTATGGTGACCTGTTTGGTGATCTCTGAAGTTACAATTTTAATTGTTTGGGGATGACAAAACCACAACCGTTCAGTCAATTCAGTTCAGTTCAGTCGCGTCCGACTCTTTGCAACCTGATGAATCACAGCACACCGGCCTCCCTGTCCATCACCAGCTCCCAGAGTTCACTCAAACTCACATCCATCGAGTTGGTGATGCCATCCAGCCATCTCATCCTCTGTCGTCCCCTTCTCCTCCTGCCGCCAATCCCTCCCAGCATCAGAGTCTTTTCCAATGAGTCAACTCTTCCCATGAGGTGGCCAAAGTACTGGAGTTTCAGCTTTCGCATCATTCCTTTCAAAGAAATCCCAGGGCTGATCTCCTTTAGGATATGGTTTGATCTCCTTGCAGTCCAAGGGACTCTCAAGAGTCTTCTCCAATATCATAGTTCAAAAGCATCAATTCTTATAGTCCAACTCTCCCATCCATACATGACCACTGGAAAAACCATAGCCTTGACTAGACGGACCTTTGTTGGCAAAGTAACGTCTCTGCTTTTGAATATGCTATCTAAGTTGGTCACAACTTTCCTTCCAAGGAGTAAGCCTCTTTTGACTTCATGGCTGCAATCACCATCTGCAGTGATACTGGAGCCCAAAAAATAAAGTCTGACACTGTTTCCACTGTTTCCCCATCTATTTGCCATGAAGTGATGGGACCAGATGCCATGATCTTCATTTTCTGAATACTGAGCTTTAAGCCAACTTTTTCACTCTCCACTTTCATTTTCATCAAGAGGCTTTTTCATTCCTCTTCACTTTCTGCCATAAGGGTGGTGTCATCTGCATATCTGAGGTTATTGATATTTCTCCCGGCTATCTTGTTTCCAGCTTGTGCTTCTTCTAGCCCAACATATTTCATGATGTACTCTGCATATAAGTTAAATAAGCAGGTTGACAATATACAGCCTTGACATACTCCTTTTCCTATATGGAACCAGTCTGTTGTTCCATTAGGGGTACGCTTGCTTCCTGACCTGCATATAGGTTTCTCAAGAGGCAGGTCAGGTGGTCTGGTATTCCCATCTCTTTCAGAATTTCCCACAGCTTATTGTGATCCACACAGTCAAAGGCTTTTGTATAGTTAGTATAGCAGAAATAGATGTTTTTCTGGAACTCTCTTGCTTTTTCCATGATCCAGTGGATCTTGGCAATTTGATCTCTGGTTCCTCTGCCTTTTCTAAAACCAGCTTGAACATCTGGAAGTTCATGGTTCATGTATTGCTGAAG
Source organism: Bos taurus (assembly GCF_002263795.3). Taxonomy (NCBI): domain Eukaryota; kingdom Metazoa; phylum Chordata; class Mammalia; order Artiodactyla; family Bovidae; genus Bos; species Bos taurus. Next base: position 59,104,825 of record NC_037332.1, read on the forward strand.
CCTGGCTTGGAGAATTTTGAGCATTGCTTTACTAGCATGTGAGATGAGGGCAATTGTGTGGTAGTTTGAGCATTTTTGGCATTGCCTTTCTTTGGGTTTGGAATGAAAACTGACCTTTTCCAATCCTGTATTAGATGGCAAGCTTAAAAATTGTGGCAGTTAAACAGATCAACTGTCCCTTCCCTCTACTCCACAGGCCTCCCTGTTTTCTAACAACAACAATATTGAAACTAGGTAAATTAATAACCCTAAAATTAAGGTTGTTGGGGGCCAGAGTGAGGTACTCCGCCCGTGGCAAAGGTCATGAGGAAGGAGGCTCGACATATGCAAAGGCGGGATCGAGCCTCAGGAGTCCCCCTGGAAATCCTCGAGCATCTACTCCCATAACCAGAGCCTGCCTACTTTACTACTTTGTGCTCTCACCTACACCTCTGACTTTATGGGGGGCTGTCCCCCACCACCTCTTTCAGAGAAGGAGTTAACTTAAAGCTCCAGTTAATAAAAACTCCTGGGCGTGACAAGAGTGTTTTAACCTACAAACTCCTCTGAAGGTTCTCTAGCCTGCCTGACAGGCTTGTCCGGCCACATGTGATCGCTCACAGCCTCCCAACCATGAGAGGCACGAGATGCTTTAAACCTGCTAAAAACAGGTTCCTTAGAAAAGTTAGAAAACTATTAGTATAAGTATAATGGGCTGATTAGAAATTGTATTGGTGAAGGGTTTTTCATTTGTTGAGCCAATGTTTGTTGCTAAGTCTCCACATCCCCTGCCCTTACACACATTAATGAATATATAGAAGAAATAAGTATTAACCTTTGATATTAATCACATTAGACCTTAGGCTAAGTAAATTCTTTCCTTAACTAAAACCCACTACACCCTCACCCTATAGGAATGTAACTTTATTTGGGTGGTGTCTGTTTTAAGAATAATTACCCCTGGAGAAATAAGTGTCCTGGTTGACTGACTGCTGTCACAAGGAGAAGGTCATAAATTGTCAGCAGGCCCCCTGGCCAGAAGATGATGTAACACCCCTAAGACCTCTGTATACATTTGTATGAAGCACCTGACTTTGATAAAAGTCAGGACTGCTGACCCCGCATGACTTTTGCATAACATCTCAGTGTATAAAAGTAGACCATGGAAAATAAAGAATTGGGATCAGTTTCTCGAAATATTGGTCTCCCCATGTCGCTCTGTCTCTCACTCTGGTTGAGTCTCCATCTGGAGCGCGGAACCCGCCATGCTTACTAATTATGCCTGGGCTTCTAAGATCCAACTGGGGAGGACTCAGTGTCTCCTCTCCTTCGGGAGAACGGAAGGACGCCTGCGGCCTACGTAAGTGGGGCAAACTTCTTGTCTTGAAGTTTTATTGGTCTCCCGTGTAAACCAAGCTACTCAGCCTCTTTTCTTCACTGAATTTTCCTACTGAGCTATCCTCATCCTATTACTCTTTATATCTTTGATAAAATATTTAAATAAATAGGTCGCCGATGCCATCCCCACTTCGAATACCCTGGATCAGCCGGGGCTGGACCCCGGCATAAGGTTACATTATTCTATTTTCAAAATGTGTTTGCATGGGAGGTGGGGAGCTACTTTGTTTAGTACAACTCCTTCACAACAGCTATTAAGTAGACTTCTAATTCTCCATCTTGAAGACATATCAAATAACAATTATAAATAATCTTATCTTTTATTTTCTCTAGATATCAATCACCCTGTCTTTTTCCTCCCTTTCATGGCCAAATGTTTCCAAACTATCACTTCTTTTTTTTTTTTTTCATATCTCAACTTCTATCTATCCATACATAACTTGAATCTGGTTTTCCCTCTTATCTCTCTCTCAAAAACTTTTTTTCTGCAGTTTCCAATGTCCACTGTGTAGCTGAAAATTAATAGATAACTCAAAGCTATTTTTTCTCAACTTCTCATAAATATCTGGTGCACTTAGTCACTTCTTCCTTAAATAATCTTTTTTTGCATTAGGAAATATTATTTTCCATGATTTACTCTTTCATCCCAAGTCTTTTGTTTTCAAGACCACTCACAAGCTCATTTTCTAAGGGGTTAAAGAAGGATACAAGAAATCATCGTGAGAGCTAAAGTCTATATTTTGTTTGTATTGCTGGTAGGGCTCATGCTCATATGGTCACTATATCGCCAAATGTTGTGAACTTTTACCAAATTATTCAGGTCAAAATCAGATGTAAAGAAGCATTAAGAAAGAATTTTGAATGGACCTAGAGGATTGTCATACTGAGTGAAGTAAGTCAGACCAAGAAGCAGAAACATCATATGACATTCCTTATATGCAGAATCTAAGAAGATGTGTTACAAACAAACTTATTTATAAAGCAGAAACAGACTCAGACTTAGAGAATGAACTCATAGTTGTGGATGAGAAGGACAGGCGAAGGATAGTTAGGGAGCTGGGATGGACAGGTACACACTGCTATATTTAAAATGGATAACCAATAAGGACCTATAGCACAGCGAATTGTGCTCAATGTATGTGACAGCCGAGATGGGAGGGGATATAGAAAGAGAATGGATACATGTATACATATGATTTGAGTCCCTTTGCTTTCTACCTGAAACTGTCACAACATTGCTAACTGGCTATACTACAATACAAAATAAAAAGGTTAATTTAAAAAAGAGGACTTTTTATTTCTTCTTTTCCAGTTTGGATTCCTTTTATTTCTTTTTCTGCTCTGATTGCTGTGCCCAAAACTTCCAAAACTATGTTGAATAGTAATGGTGAAAGTGGGCACCCTTGTCTTGTTCCTGACTTTAGGGGAAATGATTTCAATTTTTCACCACTGAGGACAATGTTTGCTGTGGGTTTGTCATATATAGCTTTTATTATGTTGAGGTATGTTCCTTCTATTCCTGCTTTCTGGAAGGTTTCTATCATAAACAGATGTTGAATTTTGTCAAAGGCTTTCTCTGCATCTGTTGAGATAATCATATGGCTTTTAGTTTTCAATTTGTTAATGTAGTGTATTACATTGATTGATTTGTGGATATTGAAGAATCCTTGCATCCCTGGGATAAAGCCCACTTGATCATGGTGTATGATCTCTTTAATGTGTTGTTGGATTCTATTTGCTAGAATTTTGTTAAGGATTTTTGCATCTATGTTCATCAGTGATATTGGCCTGTAGTTTTCTTTTTTTGTGGGATCTTTGTCAGGTTTTGGTATTAGGGTGATGGTGGCCTCATGGAATGAGTTTGGAAGTTGACCTTCCTCTGCAATTTTCTGGAAGAATTTGAGTAGGATAGGTGTTAGCTCTTCTCTAAATTTTTGGTAGAATTCAGCTGTGAAGACGTCTGGACCTGGGCTTTTGTTTGCTGGAAGATTTTTTATTACAGTTTCAATTTCCGTGCTTGTGATGGGTCTGTTACGATTTTCTATTTCTTCCTGGTCGAGTTTTGGAAAGTTGTACTTTTCTAAGAATTTGTCCATTTCTTCCACGTTGTCCATTTTATTGGCATATAATTGCTGATAGTAGTCTCTTATGATCCTTTGTATTTCTGTGTTGTCTGTTGTGATCTCTCCAGTTTCACTTCTAATTTTATTGATTTGATTTTTCTCGCTTTGTTTCTTGATGAGTCTGGCTAATAGTTTGTCACTTTTATTTATACTTTCATAGAACCAGCTTTTGGCTTTGTTTATTTTGGCTATGGTCTCTTTTGTTTCTTTTGCATTTATTTCTGCCCTAATTTTTAAGATTTCTTTCCTTCTACTAACCCTGGGGTTCTTCATTCTTCCTTTTCTAGTTGCTTTAGGTGTAGAATTAGGTTATTTATTTGACTTTTTTCTTGTTTCTTGAGGTCTGCCTGTATTGCTATGAACTTTCCCCTTAGCACTGCTTTTACAGTGTCCCACAGGTTTGGGTTGTTGTGTTTTCATTTTCATTCGTTTCTATGCAAATTTTGATTCCTTTTTTGATTTCTTCTGTGATTTGTTGGTTATTCAGCAGCGTGTTGTTCAGCCTCCATATGTTGGCATTTTTAATAGTTTTTCTCCTGTAATTGAGATCTAATCTTACTGCATTGTGGTCAGAAAAGATGCTTGGAATGATTTTAACTTTTTTTGAATTTATCAAGGCTAGATTTATGGCCCAGGATGTAATCTATCCTGGAGAAGGTTGCATGTGCACTTCAGAAAAAGGTGAAATGTTGCCCAGACTCAACTTACATTTGCTAACCTTTTTTCTATTACGACTATAATCCTAATTTATTGAGCCAAATTATTCCTGATATGCATACATTGTACTTAGTTGAAAGTTTAGATCCGTAATTGCTGAAAAACAAAGAAAACAACTTTAAAGATTGCTAAAGAGCTTTCCAATTTGGAAAGAGTCATGGAGCTACTATCTCCTACCTTCTTGTTGAATCAGTAATTTCTACAGTTAATTGGAAATATTTGAAAATACTGAAGTTTAGAATTGATTGATGATGTGGGTTCTTGATACCTGAATAAAAATATACCATAAACTAGAGAGTTACAGTTCCAAGAATTAAAAGAACTGTAAATTTTATTACAAAATATATGAAGGAGTTTATGTTGAAATCAAATAATGTGGCTTTTTAACCCTACACAAACTCTTTAGTGGTTATTATAAAGGTTTCAATCAGTGTAAACATTTTAATTATCAGTATCAGAAGTCAACACAATTTGTGCCTAAAGGGCAATATATTAATTTAGAATTTGTAGACCATAGCATCCCTGAAGGAATTACTCAATTCTCCCCCTCTGTCATAAAAATGCAGCTATAAACTATATGTGAATGAAAGGGCTCAGTTCAGTTCAGTTGCTCAGTCATTTCCGACTCTTTGCAACCCCATGAATCGCAGCACACCAGGCCTCACTGTCCATCACCAACTCCCAGAGTTCACTCAGACTCACGTCCATCGAGTCATTGATGCCATCCATCCATCTCATCCTCTGTCATCCCCTTCTCCTTCTGCCCCCCATCCCTCCCAGCAACAGAGTCTTTTCCAATGAGTCAACTCTTCGCATGAGGTGGCCAAAGGACTGGAGTTTCAGCTTTAGCGTCATTCCTTCCAAAGAAATCCCAGGGCTGATCTCCTTCAGAATGGACTTGTTGGATTTCCTTGCAGTCCAAGGGACTCTCAAGAGTCTTCTCCAACACCACAGTTGAAAAGCATCAATTCTTTGGCGCTCAGCCTTTTTCACAGTCCAACTCTCACATCCATACATAACCACAGGAAAAACCATAGCCTTGACTAGACGGACCTTTGTTGGCAAAGTAATGTCTCTGCTTTTGTGCCCAATTAAACTTTTAACACAAATTTGTGGTGGGCCAACTATGACGCATGGACAACAGTTTTTCCATAAACATTGGCTAGTATATTATTTCTTATTTAATATAAGTTAATTTGACTAAAATTTGAAAATTCAATAAAAGATGTAAGATTTTCAAATTTAACAGCAAATGTCATTTATTTATTTATTGTTAAGAAGGTGAATGAGGGCAACTTAAAAAATATTCATAGAAGAAAAGATGAGGCAAACATTTCTAACTCATTTTTGGACATTTATATTGGTTTTTATATCAAAAGATTAAGTGAGAAAGTCACCAGCAATTTGACTCATAAATAAGGAGATAGTGTACTAAGAGAAATGATCAAAACTAGTATTTTATGTTACATGTGGCCTTATCCCAAAGATAATTATCTTTAGAGAATTTACTTGTGGAATTTGCCTCATCAAAAGACTAAAAATGCAAAGCAAAAGTTGAAATGAAAATCATATATGTGATGATAAAATGCAGTGACCATTCATGACTTTTTAAAGTCTCTTAGTAAAACAGAATAGAACATTATTTCAGTAGCATAACTAACCTGACTTGATCATCACAACTAGATATGCTACCTGTTCCTTGTCTGGCTCCAATTTGAACAAGTCAACAAAAAATGATGTTTTGAGACAATTGGGTATTAGGAGTATGTTCCCAGTGGCTCAGTGGCAAAGAATCCTCCTGCCAAGGTAGAAGACTCAGGAGATATGGGTTCAGTCGCTGGGTGTGGAAGATCTCCTAGAGGAGGAAATAGCAACCTCCTCCTGTGTTCTTGCCTGGGAAATCCCATAAGCAGAGAAGCCTGGTGGGCTAGAGTCCGTGGGGTCACAAAGAATCAGACACAACTGAGCAAGTGAGCATGAATATGTGCAACTGTGTGCAAGGTGATAAATGATACCAAAGACATTTTGCTAATTTAGCTAGCTTGGAAACTGCATCAGGATTAAGCAAAATATATATATATATATATTTTTTTAGGAATTCATAATATGCAGGTAAGAAAAAATTTGCTATGTAAGTTCTAGTTTAAAATACAACAAAATGTTTCAAATCTTTTCAAAAAACAGGTAAAGCAATATAAAATAGCCTTCATATCTATTGAATCTGCTTGATCTATACCTGAAACTATTTCTCCAGTTCTCTATCCTAGTGTATACTTGAAAATATTCATAATTTAAAATTTACAACACATAGAAAGAAAGAAAGAAAGTGAAAGCTTAGTCGTGTCTGACTCTTTGCGACCCCATGGACTGTAACCTACCAGGCTCCTCCATCCATGGGATTTTCCGGGCAAGAATACTGGAGTGGGTTGCCATTTCCTTCTCCAGGAGATCTTCCCCACCCAGGGATGGAACCCAGGTCTCCCGCATTGTAGACAGACGCTTTACTGTCTGAGCCACCAGGGAAGGCTAAAGTTTACAACACATATCATTTTTAATGTTTTACATAGTAGCTGTAGTCTTGGTAAAATCAGTTTTAAGATGTGAAGGACCACTATAACTGCTTTATTCAATACTCTCCTGGAGATTCTATCCAGGAAACTAGTTCAACAAAAATTGAAAAATATCAGAAATGAGAAAACAAAATAAACAACCAAAAATCATTCTTTGCAATCAGCATGATTTTCCTTCTAGAACCTTACTGTATTTACACTAAATGTTTCTTAAACTGGAAAGTCTCCCTCTCCCAGATAATCACATGGTTAGCACCCATCCCTCCTTCAGATCTCTATCCAAATATCACCTCAATAAAATCTACCCCACTGATACTATTTAAAATTATACTAGCACCCCACTTCCAAGGCATTTCAGTTTTCCCTTCCTTTTCAAAACACTTATTACATTCATGCTTATTATCCACATTCTCTCCCATCCCTCACCCCCATGAAAACAGGGATCTTTGTTCACTTTGTAGATGAACTAACTGGTTCACTCCCAGCAGTGGTGTGCTGGAGCCTGTCTGGACCACATCATGGGACCCAATTGTGCACAGGTTCTTGAAATCTGCCCCGGTAAGAGACTTTGTCTTTATATTTGAAGGGAATGGAAACCCACTCCAGGATTCTTGCCTGGAGAATTCCATGGACAGAGGAACCTGGTGGGCTATAGTCCATGGGGTTGCAAAGAGTTGGATATGACTGAGCAACTAACATTTTTTTTATCCAAATAGTGAATCTTTTCACATTTTGTTTCTCAAATTCTTTTTTTTTAATTTCTTTATTTTTTAACTGAAGGATAATTGCTTTACAGAATTTCGTTTTGTTTTTTTTTTTTTTAATCAATGATTACTTTATCTCAAATTCTTTAAAAATCAGTAGTTAAGATTTTATTGAGTACTGGAGATTGATTATACACCAAAATTATTTCAAATATTTATTTATTCAGAAATATTTATTGAATATCCACCACATGACTGACAGATGTTCTAATTGACAGAATAGTAAACGTTTAACAACTGCCTCTCAGAGGTGAAATTGAGGGGCTGATTTGTTGAGTTTGTCAATTTCTAAATCTAAATCAAATTTTTGCACACTCAATATGACATGTTGTTTATGATGTTACCTCATTTAGCTTAGTCATTTTGGTTTTTGACACTTTCTTTTTTAAAATAATTTTACTTATTGATTTATTTTTGGCTGCACCGGCTTTCTCTAGTTGAGACAGTTGGGGGCTACTCTCTACTTACGGTGTATGAGCTTCTCATTGCGGTGGCTTCTCTTCATGTGGAGCATGGGCTGTAGGTGGTAAGGGCTTCAATAGTTGCAGCATGTTGACTCGGTAATTGCGGTTCCTGAGCTCTAGAGCATAGGCTTAGATTTTGTGGCAAACTGTCTTAGTTGTTCCATGGCTTGAGGAATCTTCCCACTTCAGGGATCACAGTCACATCTCTAGCATTAGTAAGTGGATGCTTTACCACTGAGCTACTAGGAAGCATAAGCACTTTCTTATTAATCCTCACAAAACTGATTTACCTGTGTCTTTTAATAATGCCTCATCAGCCCTCTGTTTACTTAACAAATTACCCTGAGAAAACAGGAAAGACAAGGTAAATCCAATTCCTTGTGTATGACATACATGGAGAAGAAATTTCTAAATCTCTTTTTCTCAAAGCAGCATTTGCAGAAAAATATAACAGTCTCTGAAGCCTAAGGAAAATATTACTTAAATTGCATGGATAAATAATCATAGAATTACAAAATCTTCATTTAAAGTCTGTGCATTAATATGAAGAAAATGTTTTAATAAATAGTGCTTTTATTATGTGAAAAGGTGTAAGAAATATTTGACTAGTCCCCCCAAGTTCAACTGAGTTTGTACACAGAGCTTGGATAAGAGACAAAAATAAATTATGAGTCACAGTATAGTGAAATGTGCCCCAATTTTGCAATATCAGGAATGAAGGATATTGTGGGTCAAATATTACCAGTTGAACCACAGTGAGAATATAATCCTTGAGAGCAATGACACGGTTAAGTCACCATATTTGTTTTGAGAGTAAAATTGAAACCAAATAAATTGCTAACTCAACTCACCAACTCTGAAATTATATAATTATTAAAGTGATCAGACCGTAAAATTTGAGACTAAATCATCAAGAAAAACCAGGAAGCAAGTACAATTTGTTATTATTCAGGTTAATGCATATTATTACATTTCATTCATGTGTTTTAAACTAGTATGTGTATATGGGTTTGGGAATTTAGGAAATTTTTGTTATTAAAGAGTAAATGGTGGTTTACGAACAAGAATGCTATTCATGGAGTCCTAAAGAAGCAGCATAGCCATAAGTATTGTGTTGTTCATTATTTTTTCCTAAGTTAAATGGTTTTTGTTTGTAGAACTAAAAAGATAAAAATGACATTCCTTATTTAAAGGAATATCTGCTTCCCAGTAAAGATTTTGCCCATCTACTTATTCATTTGCTAAGGCAAAATTGTAAAACAAAAGAAAATAAGTGTGTATTGTATGAACTAAACTGAATGTAGCAATTATTTAATTTGGTAGCGGACGTTACACTTTCTTGTGCTTTCGGTCTTTTATCAGAAAAGGAAGAAATTAAGGCATTGCATCAACCAAACATTTATGAAAGTAAATTAGGATAGAGTGCCACAAAAATATTCCCATGGGTATCTACCTATATTCTAAATTGAGATATTACTATGCTGTGTTGTTGTTGCTCAGGTGGTTAGTTGTGTCTGACTCTTTCCAACCCCATGAACTGCAGCATGCCAGTCTTCTCACTATTTCCTGGAGTTTGCTCAAACTCACGTCCACTGAATCTATGATGCCATGAAGGCGTCTCATCTTCTTTCATCCCCTTCACCTCAGCCCTCAATCTTTCCCAGCATCAGGGTCTTTTCCAGTGAAGCAGCTCTTCCAATGAATATTCAGAACTGATTTCATTTAGGATTGACTGGCCTGATCTTCTTGCAGTCCAAGGGGCTCTCAGGAGTCTTCTCAAACACCACAGTTCAAAAGCATCAATTTTTCCACGCTCAGCTTTCTTTATAGTCCAACTCTCACATCCACAAATGACTACTAGAAAAACCAAAGCTTTGACTAGATGGACTTTTGTTGGCAAAATAATGTCTCTGCTTTTTAAAATGCTGTCGAGGTTGGTCATAGCTTTTCTTCCAAGAAGCAATCATCTTTTAATTTCATGGCTACAGTCACCATCTGCATTGATTTTAGAGCCCCCCAAAATAAAGTCTGTCATTGTTTCCACTGTTTCCCCATCTATTTGCCATGAAGTGATGGGACTGGTTGCCATGATCTTAGTTTTCTGAATGTTGCATTTTCAGCTAACTTTTTCACTCTCCGCCTCTTTCACTTTTGTCAAAAGGCTCTTTAGTTCTTCTTTGCTTTCTGCCATAAGGGTGGTGTCATCTGCATATCTGAGGTTATTGATATTTCTGCCCGCAATCTTGATTCCAACTTGTGCTTCATCCAGCCTGGCATTTTGCACGATGTACTCTGCATATAAGTTAAATAAGCAGGGTGACAATATGCAGCCTTGAGGTACTTCTTCCCCGATTTAGAACCATTCTTTTGTTCCATGAACAGTTCTAACTGTTGCTTCCTGACCTGCATACAGATTTCTCAGGAAGCAGGTCAGGTGGTCTGGTATTCCCATCTCTATAAGAATTTTCCACAGTTTGTTGTGATCCACATGGACTGTGGCAACAGTCCATGGGGTTATAAAAAGTCGGACACAACTGAGTAACTAACACACACACACACAAACACGCAGTGTGGTAATATACAGCCTTGAAGTACTCCATTCCCATATTTGAAACAGTCCATTGTTCCATGTCCAGTCCTAACTGCTGCTTCTTGTCCTGCATATAGGTTTCTCAGGAGAGAGGTTAGATTGTCTGGTATTCCCATCTCTTTAAGAATTTCCCACAGATTTACTATGTTCACTAATCATTTAAACTAGTGAAAGTCACCTAAACAAAGTGGGCCTCAGTTATGCAAAATATAAAATGTGGAAGTAGGCATACATAAAGTCTGTATGCTTTCAAACTCTATTTAGATTATCTGCGAAGTATACTGGTTTTTATAATACTGAGGAAAGGAGGAGAATCAATTAAAATATATCTGTACCTTTTACAAAGGAAGCTAAATGTTTTAAAGAAACCTTGAACCAATTAAAAATTATTAGAAAAGATAACCCTATTTAAGTGTTATCATAAGAGTTTTATTTTATCCATAGTCTATGATAATGTATTTTTGAAGAAGAAATAATGATTTTGAACTTCAGATAATATTCCTTACTAGAATGAAAAGTTGAATGGAAATTGGAGAGAGCTCTGTAGGTGAATTTTAAATTTCATTTATTATCATCATGATGGATATTTTAAAAGATTTGTATTCTATCCTCAAATGTATTTTAATCATTTATTTCCTATAGGAGACACATCCATTTTTCTCTTTGAATGGGGGAAAGGATCAGCAATGAAAAACCACACAAGACCCACAGAATTCATTCTTCTGGGGCTATCAGATGACCCAGAGCTTCAGATTGTGACTTTTCTCTTTTTAATCATCACATATATATTAAGTGTCACTGGAAATTTGACCATCATTATTCTCACCTTGGTGGACTTCCATTTACAGACACCTATGTATTTTTTCCTCAGGAACTTCTCTATATTAGAAATCTCCTTTACAACTGTTGGTATTCCTAGATTTCTGGGCACAATTATCACCAGGGACAAAACGATTTCATACAATGATTGTACAGCTCAGCTGTTTTTCTTCATTTTCTTGGGTATCACTGAGTTTTATCTTCTAACAGCCATGTCTTATGATCGCTATGTAGCCATCTGCAAACCCCTGCATTACACAACCATCATGAACGACAGAGTCTGTGTATTACTTGTCTTTTGTGCTTGGCTTGCAGGGTTCTTAAACATCTTCCCACCTGTTATTCTTTTTCTCCAGTTAGATTACTGTGGTTCTAATATCATTGATCACTTTGCTTGTGACTATTTCCCCCTCTTGAAACTATCTTGCTCAGACACATGGCTCCTTGAAGTGATTGGTTTTTACTCTGCATTAGAGATTCTGCTTTTTACTTTGGCATTAATAATTCTATCCTACATGTTCATCATCAAGACAATTCTGAGGCTGCCTTCTGCCAGTCAGAGAAAAAAGGCATTTTCTACATGCTCCTCTCACATGATTGTCATTTTCATCTCTTATGGAAGCTGTATATTCATGTATGCCAACCCATCAGCAAAGGAAAAGGCATCCTTGAACAAAGGAGCATCTATTCTGAATGCTTCTGTTCCTCCTATGATGAATCCATTTATATATTCACTGAGAAACCAGCAAGTGAAACAAGCCTTCAAGGATACCATCCAAAAGGTTCTCTTTTTCTCCAGGAAATGCAAGTGATTATATCATTAAAAGAGTAAAGTTCTTAAAAATGCTTTCTATTACTCATAATCTTCCAAAACTCTTTCAGTACAGTTGTATGAGTCCTTTTCATCTGTTCCCATGTTAAAAAAAAAATTCCCCACACTGAACCTAATTAACTGGATAAGGTTGAATATTGCTTCAGAATTTTCTATAAATTTTTTATTCAAATATTCTGAATGAAGTAAAGAAAACAGATTGGTGTTGCAATTTTATAGGCCATTTAGCTTGACGAAAAGAATGTGAGAATTGATGCGGATTTCTGAAATTTTCATTTTACCACGTAATAGAAATGACATTATTAGGAAGTTTTTATTCTATTTGGAACTTTCACGAAATGCAACAATAACAATCACTAGAGGGTTGTAAATAAAATATAAATATCTACTTAAATATTTTTAAAGTTTACAAAATAAAGTATATTTGAACTCTTTATATTATTATAATACTTTTATAATAATGAGGAGAGAGAAGAAAGAGAAGGGTAGAGTTAATTTTTTTCAGCAATTACTATATTCCAGGCCTATTCTAATTATTTTCTTCATATTGGCTCATTGAATCTTGTGAACAGCTTTATTTCATTTTCAGTCACTCATTCGTATCCAACTCTTTGTGCTCACATGGACTGCAGCACACGAGGCTCCCCTGTCCTTCACTAGTTCCCTGAGTTTCCTCAAACTCATGTCCATGATCTAGTGATGCTTTCCAAGCATCTTTCCAGATGCTTGGAAAATTTCACAATTTTTCCCAGCATCAGGGTCTTTTCCAGTGAATGTGTTCTTCACATCAGGTGGCCAAACTATTGGACCTTCAGCTTCAGCATCAGTCCTTCCAATTAATATTTAGAGTTGATTCTCTGCAGGATTTACTGGTTTGATCTCACAGTCCAAAGGACTCTCCAGAGTATTCTCTAGCAGTACAATCTAAAAGCATCAGTTCTTGTGTGCTCAGCCTTCTTTATTGTCCAACTCTCACATCCCTACATGACTACTGAAAAACCCATAGCTTTGACTATACAGATCATTGTTGGCAGTGATGTTTCTGGTTTTTAATACACTGTCAGGTTCATCATAGCTTTTCTTAAACAACTTTCTGAGGTAGCTGTTATTGATTTTCTCTTGAAGAAAATTTTACCTTATCTTTTCCTCAGGAAATGTTTTATATGAATGTTCTTATTTCACAGCCATAATGAAAAGGTAAAATTGGAGTTAATTTTAAATGGCAACAGAGAAGAACAAGAAAGAAAAGGGATCCAGATTGGAAAAGAAGTAAAACTTTCATTGGCAACAGCATGATACATAATACAAAGACAACCCTAAAAATACTATCAGAAAATTACTAGATTAATCAGTTAATTTAGTAAGGTTGCAGCATACAAAATCAATACACAGAAATCCACTGAATTCCAATACACTAGTAACAAAAATCTGAAGGAGAAAATAATCAACTCCATTCACCAAGGCAACAATAACAATAAAATATCTAGGAATAAATGCACAAAAGAGCTGTATAAAGAAAACTATAAGACATTGATGAAAGAAGTCAAAGATGACATAAACAGATGGAAAGACATACCAATTCTTGAATTGGAAGACTCAATGTAACAAAATAGAAAGCCCAGAGATAAACTCAAGCACTTTGGGCACCTTATCTTTGAAAAAGGAGGCAAGAATATGCCACAGAGGAAATACAGCCTCTTCGATAAGTGGCGCAGGGAAAACTGGACAGTTATGTGTAAAAGAATAAAATTAGAACACTTCCTAACACCATTCACAAATATAAACTCAAAACGGATTAAAGACCTCCACCACCTTATGTTGGAAATAAAAACAAGTGGGACCTAATTAAACTTAAAAGCCTTTGCACAGCAAAGGAAATCATAAGCAAGATGAAAAGACAACCCTCAGAATGGGAGAAAATATTTGCAAATGAAGCAAATGACAAAGGATTAATCTCCAAAATATACAAGCAACTCATGTAGTTCAATAACAAAAGAATAAGTCATTGACACAATAGGCAGAAGACCTAAATAGATGGCTATTTCTCCAAAGAAGAGATAAAGATGGCTAATAAACACATGAAAAAAATACTCAACTTCACTTGTCAAAACTATAATGAGGTTAAACCTCACATGGGTCAAGATGGCCATCATCAAATAAATGCTGGAGAAGATGTGAAGAAATGGGAATCCTCTTACACAGTTGGTGGGAATGTGAATTTATAGAGCCACTATGCAGAATAGTATGGTGGTTTCTTTAAAAAATAGGAATAAGACTTCCATATGACCCAGCAATCTCACTACTGGGCATATATTCAGAAAATCACAATTCTAAAAGACACAGGTACCCCAGTGTTCATTGCAGCACTATTCACAATAGCCAGGACATGGGAGCAACCTTGATGTCCATCAACAGATGAATGGATAAAGAAGCTGTGGTAAGCACATGGACAGAGAAGGCTGTCAGGCTATAGTCCATAGCATCACAAAGAGTTGGCCGTGACTGAGCACAAATGCAAACCATATGCTGGGTTATAAACTGGTTCATAACAAGCCAAGCATCCACATAAGGGAACAAACTGGAATCAAATATAGTGAGGTAGATAAACCTAGAGCCTGTTATAGAGTGAAGTAAATCAGAAAGAGAAAAACAAATATTGTATATTAACACATATATATGGAATCTAGAAAAATGGTACCGATGAACCTACTTTCAGGGCAGCAATTAGAGACACAGACATAGAGAAAAGACCTGGAACAGAGTGGGGTTGGGGTTGGGAGAAGGTGGGGCAAATTGAGAGACTATCATTGAAACTCATACGTTAAAATATGTAAAACAGATAGCCAATGAGAAGTTGTTGTACAGCACAGTGAGCTTAACTCAGGCCTCTATGACAACCTAGAGATGTGGGCTGGGGTAGGAGGTGGGAGTGAAGTTCAAAAAGAAGGGGACATATGTATACTTATGATAGACTCATGTTAACGTATGGCAGAAACCAACACAACATTGTAAAGCAATTATCCAACAATTAAAAAAACATTGAAAAATAGTATTCAGCATGATTTAATATTTCCTGAACTTCTAGAAAGAGTGTTTCCTGTCAAAATCAAAACACAGGTCTCTCTCAGGTGTTGCTGCTCTGCCTTTTTCTGTCTGTCCTTAATTTTCTAAGAAATATTTTGAAAACATGGAATTAAAAAAACATTTCAAAGAGGGAAATGAGGTCAGTTCCAAGGTTGAGTAGAATGATGAGCCCAAAGGAAGGGCAGTACATGAAAGAATGATGAGAATTTGAATGGCAAAAAAATGTATATACTATATTTGGTAGTTCAGTTCAGTCATTTACTCATGTTCAACTCTTTGCGACCCCATGGACTGCAACATTCCAGGCTTCCCGGTCTATCACCATCTCCTGGAGCTTGCTCAAACTCATGTACATTGAGTCAGTGATGCCATCCAACCATCTCATCCTCTGCTGTCCCCTTCTCCTCCTGCCTTCACTCTTTCTCAGCATCAGGGTCTTTTCCAATTAATCAGTTCCTTGCATCAAGTGGCCAAAGAATTGGAGCTTCAGGTTCAGCATTAGCCCTTCCAATGAATATTCAGGATTGATTTTCTTTGGGATTGACTGGTGGATCTCCTTGCAGCCCAAAAAACTCTCAAGAGTCTTGTCCAATACCACAGTTCAAGAGCATCAATTCTTTGGCACTCAGTATTCTTTGTGGTCCAACTCTCACATCCATACATGACTAATGAAAAAAACCATAGCTTTAACTAGATGCATCTGTGTTGACAAAGTAATGCCTGATTTTTAATATGCTGTCTAGTTTGGTCATAGCTTTTCTTCCAAGATGCAAGTGTCTTTTAATATCATGCCTGCACTCATCATCTGCAATGATTTTGGAGCCCAAGAAATTAAAGTTTGTCACTGTTTCCACTGTTTCCCCATGTATATGCCATGAAGTGATGGAACTAGATGCCATGATCTTAGTTTTTTTTTAATGCTGAGGTTCAAGCCAGCTTTTTCACTCTCTTCTTTCACTTTCATCAAGTGGCTCTTTAGTTCCTCTTCACTTTCTGCCCAAAGGATTGTGACATCTGCTTATCTAGGTTATTGATATTTCAGCAATCTTGATTCCAGCTTGTGCTTCATCCTGCCTGGTATTTTGCATGATGTACGCTGCATATAAGTTAAATGAGCAGGGTGACAATATACAGCCTTAGCATACTCCTTTCTCAATTTGGTACCAGTCCGTTGTTCTATGTCCAGTTCTAACTGCTGCTTCTGGAATGGCATACAGATTTCTCAGGATGTAGGTAAGGTGATCTGGTATTCTCATCTCTTTAAGAATTTTCCACAGTTTGTTGTGAACCACACAGTCAAAGGCTTTGGCATAGTCAATAAAGGAGAAGTAGATGTTTTTCTGGAACTTTGTTGAATTTTCTATGGCCCAACAGATGTTGGCAATTTGATCCCTCATTCCTTCACCTTTTCTAAATCCAGTTGTAACATCTGGAAGTTCTCGGTTAATGTACCGTTGAAGCCTCACTTGGAGAATTTGACCATTACTTTGCTAGAGTGTGAGATAAGTGCAATTGTGTGGTAGTTTGGACATTCTTCATGGTGGAGAGTTCTGACAAAACGTGGTCCACTGGAGAAGGGAATGGAAACCACTTCAGTACTCTTGCCTTGAGAATCCCAGGAACAATATGAAAATGCAAAAAAATATGACACCAAAAGATGAACTCCCCTGGTTGGTAGGTGCCCAATAGGCTACTGCACAAGAGTGGAGAAATAACTCCAAAAAGAATGAAGAGATGGAACAAAAGTGAAAACAATGCCCAGTTTGGATGTGACTGGTGATGTAAGTAAAGTCTGATGCTGTAAAGAATAATATTGCATAGGAACCTGGAATGTTAGGTCCATGAATTAAGGTAAATCAGTTTAGTTCAGTCTCTCAGTCGTGTCTGACTCTTTGCAACCCCATTAAAAGGTAAATCAGAAGTGGTCAAATAGGAGATGGCAAGAGTGAAAGTCAACATTTTAGAATCAGGGGACTAAAATGGACTGGAATGGGAGAATTTAACTCAGAGGACTTTTATATCTACTACTGTGGGTAAGAAGTAGAAGAAATGGATCAGCCCTCATAGTCAACAAAGGAGTCTGAAAGGCAGTACTTGGGTGCAATCTCAAAAATGACAGAATGAACTCTGTTTGTTTGCAAGGCAAACCATTCAATATCACAGTAATCCAAGTCTATGCCCCAACCAGTAATGCTGAAGAAGCTGAAGTTGAACGGCTCTATGAAGACCTACAAGACCTTCTAGAACTGACACCCCAAAAAGATGTCCTTTTCATCATAGGGGACTGGAATGCAAAAGTAGAAAGTCAAGAAATACCTGGAATAATAGGCAGATTTGGAATACAGAATGAAGCAGGGCAAAGACTAATCGAGTTTTGCCAAGACAACACACTGCTCATAGCAAACACCCTCTTCCAACAACACAAGAGAAGACTCTACACATGGACATATCCAGATGGTCAATACTGAAATCAAATTAATTATATTCTTTGCAGCTGAAGATGGGGAAGCTCTATGCAGTCAGCAAAAACAAGCCTGGGAGCTGACTATGGCTTGGATCATGAGTTCCTTACTGCCAAATTCAGACTTAAACTGAAGAAAGTAGGGAAAATCACTAGACCATTCAGGTATGCTGCTGCTACTGCAAAGTCACTTCAGTCGTGTCCGACTCTGTGTGACCTCATAGAAATCAAATCCTTTATGATTATTCAGTGGAAGTGACAAATAGATTCAAGGTAATAGATCTGATAAAGTGCCTGAAGAACTATGGATGGAGGTTCGTGACATTCTACGGGAAGCAGTGACCAAGACCATCCTCAAGGAAAAGAAATGCAAAAAGGCAAAATGGTTGTCTGAGGAGGTCTTACGAATAGCTGAGAAAAGTAGAGAAGCAAAAGGCAAAGGAGAAAAGGAAACATATGTCCATTTGAATGCAAAGTTCCCAAGAATAGCAAGCAGAGGTAAGAAAGCCTTCCTCAGTGAACAATGCAAGGAAATTGAGGAAAACCATAGAATGGGAAAGACTAGACATCTCATCAATAAAATTAGAGATGCCAAAGGAACATATCATGCAAAGATGGTAACAATAAAGTACATAAATGGTATGGACCTAATAGAAGCAGAAGATATTAAGAAGAGCTGGCTAGAATACACAGAAGAACTATACAAAAAAGATCTTAATCACCCAGATAACCATGATGATGTGATCACTCAGCTAGAGCCAGACATGCTGGAGTCTGAAGTCAGGTTAGCCTTAGGAAGCATCACTATGAACAAAACTAGTGGAGGTGATGGAAATCCAGTGGAATTCTTTCAATTCCTAAAAGATGATGCTGTTAAAATGTTGCACTAGATATGTCAGTTTTCATTCCAATCCCAAAGAAAGGCAATGCCAAAGAATGTTCAAACTACTGCACAACTGTACTCATATTTGGTAAGATGCTGTCAATAGAAGTATGAGCACTGGAAAATACTTCCAGGAAGACTATGTGAAAATCAATAGACTTTGAAAGCCCTGGTTTTTATTTGATTGCTCATTGTTATGCCTCTAATTTATAAAACAAGGCTTTTAATTTTTCATTTCCTTGAGAAGAGTACAGTCTTCCTGGCCACGTCCATGAAGGCTCACTTGACTTTCAGATTCCTTAGGGTGTAAATAAAGGGGTTCAGCCTGGGGATTACTGAGGTGGTTAGCACAGCCACTCTCTTGCTCAAAGACACCCTGTCCTTTACTGATGGTTTCATGTACATGAAAATGTAGCTGCCATAAGAGATGGAGATGACAATTTGTGGGAAGAACACGTGGAAAAGCCCCTTGTCCTCTGAGTGGTGGAAGAGATCCTCAAAATTGTTCTGATGATATATGGATAAGACAGAATTATTAATACCAAGGTGAACATTAGGGTAAACACAGCAGTGGGAAAGCCCATCATCTCTAGCAGTTTGGTGTCTAAACAAGAAATGTGTGAAATAATCACAATTAAAATGATCAATGGCATAATCAAGTTGTCTGAACAGCATGAGTGATGAAAAAATGATTAAGGATGAAGCCAGCCAAGAAGCCAAGACAAGTAGTGTGCAGTCTCTGTGATTCATGATGTTCATGTAATGCAGCTATTTGCAGATGGAAATGTAATGGTCAGAAGACTTAGTAGCCAGTAGGCAAAACTCAATGACTCCCAAGAGAATGAAAAAGAAAAAAGAAAAATGAGTCATACAATCAGTAAAAGAAAAGTTTTATCTCCTCTAATAATGGTGATAAGGAACTTGGGTATAGTGACAGTTGTGGATGACACCTCTAATATGGAGAAATTTCTGAGGAAGAAATACATGAGGGTCTGTAGGTGGGCATCCAGCAGGGTTAGGGTGATTAATGGTCAGGTTTCCAGTGATGCTGAGCATGTAGATGGTGAGTAGAAAGACACAGCTCACAACGTGAAGTTGTGGATCTGACAGTCCCAGAAGGATAAACTCTTTTATTTCTATGTAGATTCTCCTTTTCTTCTTCTTTTGAGTATCCTTCAGTGGTAAAACGCAAAGAGACTTAAAGAAAAGGAAACTATTCACAGATAGCACTGGAATTTATTTCTGGAAGGACTATGCCATACTAATTTAACTTGGGAAATCTTTGAAAAAACTTATCTTTAATTTTTTTTTTTTTTACTATATGCCAGGGCATATTTTTCATAGAACATTTCTTTTAAAATAACTATTTCACTGATTGAAATGGGGTTAAAAATATACTTAAAATTTTTATCGAAATCACATACTCTAAATGCGAAGATCAGGTTTATTAACCTAGGCTTTTCTATGTATTTGAAATACTGGAATGGAAATGCTATCTGTTGATCTTTTAAATAATTTCCTAAAATATTTCTTTCCCAATGGGAAATTCCTCATCTTTTCTTCAAATTCAGTTAGATTGCATTATTTCCTAATCTTTTATCAGATTTCTTATGTTATTATTTTTCTAGTTAATTTAGAAAAACCAAATATGTCAGGGAAAAGGTCACTCAAATGGGTCTGTCTCCAAAATGAGTCATTGGACTTAAATCTTTCACAATATGAAAGATTTCTAAGTTCTCACTCTGACTCACATCCACCTTCCTAACTTCTGACTCCTTATCTGAATCACACCTAATGGATTCACTATTGTGACCATCTAGAGTATTGGAGCCAGGGTCTGAACTCTGAAATCTAATGTCTGATGATTTGATGTGACAAAGATATAATAATAATAATAGAAATAAAGTGCACAATACACAAAATGAGCTTGAAACATCCTATAACCACCTCCACCCAGGTCCTTGGAAAAGTTGTCATCTACTAAACTGATCCCTGGTACCAAAAGCTGGGAAACTTGTGTAGAGACTCCAGAGTACAGAAGAGGCAGAGTGGATTTTTCATAGACTGGATCTGTGTCATTGGCTAAGGAAACTAAATTGTATGAATATTTAACATCAAACATAAAACATTATCTTTCAGAGAACATTTTTTTCTTCAAAATCTCTGCCATCTAAATATTATTCTCTCTATATGTGTGTGTATATTCTGCTTTCTGTCCTATGTTGCATTTTTATATTTTCCTTTTTTCTACATTGATATTTACTTAGTAAAATCTCTCTTTGGTCAGTATAATAGTATAATTCTTTTTTTGTTCTTTGATAGATTTTTTATTTTTTTTAAGATGTCCAAAATCTGTTTTTGTTTATTGTTTTTTTTTTCTTTTTTTTTTTTAACTTTACAATATTGGATTGGTTTTGCCATATATCAACATGAATCTGGCACAGGTATACACGTGTTCCACATCCTGAACCCTCCTCCCTCCCCGTACCATCCCTCTGGGTCATCCCAGTACACCAGCCTCAAGCATCCAGTATCGTGCATCGAACCTGGACTGGCGACTTGTTTCATATATGATATTATACATGTTTCAATGCCATTCTCCCAATCATCCCACCCTCTCCCTCTCCTACAGAGTTCACAAGACTATTCTATACATTTTTGCTGTCTCATATACAGGGTTATTGTTACCATCTTTCTAAATTCCATATATATGCATTAGTACACTGTATTGGTGTTTTTCTTTCTGGCTTACTTGGCTCTCTATAATCGGCTCCAGTTTCATCTGCTTCATTAGAACCGATTCAAATGTATTATTTTTAATGGCTGAGTAATACTCCACTGTGTATATGTACCACAGCTTTCTTATCCATTCATCTGCTGATGGACATCTAGGTTGTTTCCATGTCCTGGCTATTATAAACAGTGCTGCAATGAACATTGGGGTACACGTGTCTCTTTCAATTCTGGTTTCCTCAGTGTATATGCCCAGCAGTGGGATTGGTGGGTCATAAGGCAGTTTTATTTCCAGTTTTTTAAGGAATCTCCACACTGTTCTCCATAGTGGCTGTACTAGTTTGCATTCCCACCAACAGTGTAAGAGGGTTCCCTTTTCTCCACACCCTCTCCAACATTTATTGCTTGTAGACTTTTGGATCGCAGCCATTCTGACTGGTGTGAAATGGTACCTCATAGTGGTTTTGATTTGCATTTCTCTCCATTGTATATTCTTGCCTTTGTCAAAGATAAGGTGTCCATAGGTGCATGGGTTTATCTCTAGGATTTCTATTTTGTTCCATTGATCTATATTTCTGTCTTTGTGCCAGTACCATACTCTCTTGATGACTATGGCTTTGTAGTAGAGCCTGAAGTCAGGCAGGTTGATTCCTCCAGTTCCATTCTTCTTTCTCAAGATTGCTTTGGCTATTCGAGGTTTTTTGTATTTCCATACAAATTGTGACATTATTTGTTCTAGCTCTGTGAAGAATACCGTTGGTAGCTTGATAGGGATTGCAATGAATCTATAGATTACTTTTAGTAGTATGCTCTTTTTCAGTACATTGATTCTTCCTATCCATGAACATGGTATATTTCTGCATCTATTAGTGTCCCCTTTGATTTCTTTCACCAGTGTTTTATACTTTTCTATATATAGGTCTTTAGTTTCTTTAGGTAGATATATTCCTAAGTATTTTATTCTTTCCATTGCAATGGTGAATGGAATTGTTTCCTTAATTTCTCTTTATGCTTTCTCATTGTTAGTGTATAGGAATGCAGGGGATTTCTGTGTGTTAATTTTATATCCTGCAACTTTGCTATATTCATTGATTAGCTCTAGTAATATTCTGGTGGAGTCTTTAGGGTTTTCTACGTAGAGGATCATGTCATCTACAAACAGTGAGAGTTTTACTTCTTTTCCAATTTGGATTCCTTTTATTTCTTTTTCTGCTCTGATTGCTATGGCCAAAACTTCAAAAACTATGTTTAATAGTAGTGGTGAGAGTGGGCACCCTTGTCTTGTTCTTGACTTTAGGGGAAATGCTTTCAATTTTTTTTAAATTTTATTTTATTTTTAAACTTTACAATATTGTATTTGTTTTGCCAAATATCAAAATGAATCCACCACTGGTATACATGTGTTCCCCATCCTGAATCCTCCTCCCTTTTTGAGAAGCTAACCTCTACTCAAGATTTTTCATCTTTGGTTTTTGGTACTTGTTATTAACTTTGTACCTTTAAGAACCCAATCTTCAGTATCAATTTTTACTTGGGAGCAAGATCACTGGCCTGATTGCTGTATCCCCCTTTTGAATCTCCTTTTTCTCCACCAGGTTGCCTCTATCTCCCCCCTCCCCATTTTCTTCTCTACCCAACTTGGTGAATCTCTTTGTGTGTTCTGGGCTGTGGATAACACAGGGAACTGATTACTGGCTGGATCTGCCTCTCTCCTTTTGATTCCCCCCTTTTATCTTCCTGGCCACCTCTGTCTCCTTCCTCCCTCATCACTTCTCTGTGTAACGCCGTGAACATCTCTGAGGGATCCAGACTGTGGAGAGCATATAGGGAAGTGATTACTGGCTAGCATGCTCTCTCACCTTTTGATTCCCCCTCTCCTCCTCCTGATCATCTCTATCTCCCTCTTCCCTCTTCTCTTCTCCATGTAACTCTGTGTACCTCTCTGGGTGTCCCTCACTGTGGAGAAACTTTTCATCATTAACCTAGAATTTTTATCATTGATGCTGTATAGATGGAGAAGTCTTGAGGCTACTGTAAGAATAAGACTGAAAACTAGAGGCAGGAGGCTTAAGTCCAAATCCTGAGAACACCAGAGAACTCCTGACTCCAGGGAACATTCATCGATAGAAGCTCGTCAAATGCCTCCATACTACACTGAAACCAAGCACCACCCAAGGGCCAACTAGCTCCAGAGCAAAACATACCATGCAAATTCTCCAGCAACACAGGAACATAACCCTGAGCCTCAATATACAGGCTAACCAAAGTCACTTCAAACCCATTGACATCTCAAAACTTATTACTGGACATATCATTGCCCTCCAGAAAGAAGAAATAGAGATTCACCCACCAGAACACTGACACAAGCTTCCCTAATGAGAAAACCTTGACAAGCTACCCATCCACCCCATCCACAGCAAGGAACCTCCACAAAAAAGAAGAACCACAAACTGCTAGAATACAGAAAGGCCATCCTAAACACAGCAATATAAACAAGGTGAAAAGGCAGAGAAATACCCAGCAGATAAAGGAACAGGATAAATGCCCACCAAACCAAAACAAAGAGGAAGAGATAGGGAATCTACCTGATAAAGAATTCCAAATAATGATAGTGAAAATGATTCAAAATCTTGAAAACAAATTGGATTTACAAATATGTAGCCTGGAGACAAGGGTCGAGAAGATGCTAGAAAGGTTTAAGAAGGACCAAGAAGAAATTTTAAAAAGAGTCAATATATAATGAATAATGCAATAAATGATACCTATTTTTATTTTCTTCTGAAAGCATCTTTGTTATATATTTCAACTATCGAGTAATAAGATATAACCCAAAATTGAATCATTTTATTCACTAATAAAGACCACTGTATTCAATTTGTTGAAATATGTATATATACATGTACATGTATATGTGTGTGTGTTTGTGTGTGTGTGTGTATATATATACATATTAGGTCAGATCAGTCGCTCTTTCATGTCTGACTCTTTGCGACCCTGTGAATCACAGGACCCCAGGCCTCCCTGTCCATCACCAACTCCCGGAGTTCACTCAGACTCACATCCTTCGAGTCAGTGATGCCATCCAGCCATCTCATCCTCTGTCGTCCCCTTCTCCTCCTGCCCCCAATCCCTCCCAGCATAAGACTCTTTTCCAATGAGTCAACTCTTCACATGAGGTGGCCAAAGTACTGGAGTTTCAGCTTTAGCATCATTCCTTCCAAAGAAATCCCAGGGCTGATCTCCTTCAGAATGGACTGGTTGGATCTCCTTGCAGTCCAAGGGACTCTCAAGAGTCTTCTCCAACACCACAGTTCGAAAGCATCAATTCTTTGGCGCTCAGCCTTCTTCACAGTCCAACTCTCACATCCATACATGACCATAGGAAAAACCATAGCCTTGACTAGACGGACCTTTGTTGGCAAAGTAATGTCTCTGCTTTTGAATATGCTATCTAGGTTGGACATAACTTTCCTTCCAAGGAGTAAGCATCTTTTAATTTCATGGCTACAGTCACCATCTGTAGTGATTTTGGAGCCCAGAAAAATAAAGTCAACACTGTTTCCACTGTTTCCCCATCTATTTCCCATGAAGTGGTGGGACCGGATGCCATGATCTTCATTTTCTGAATGTTGAGCTTTAAGCCAACTTTTTCACTCTCCACTTTCACTTTCATCAAGAGCCTTTTGAATTCCTCTTCACTTTCTGCCATAAGGGTGGTGTCATCTGCATATCTGAGGTTATTGATATTTCTCTCGGCAATCTTGATTCCAGCTTGTGTTTCTTCCAGTCCAGTGTTTCTCATGATCTACTCTGCATATAAGTTAAATAAGCAGGGTGACAATATACAGCCTTGACATACTCCTTTTCCTATTTGGAACCAGTCTGTAGTTCCATGTCCAGTTCTAACTGTTGCTTCCTGACCTGCACACAAATTTCTCAAGAGGCAGATCAGGTGGTCTGGTATTCCCATCTCTTTCAGAATTTTCCAGTTTATTGTGATGCACACAGTCAAAGGATTTGGCATAGTCAATAAAGCAGAAATAGATGTTTTTCTGGAACTCTCTTGCTTTTTCCATGATCCAGAGGATGTTGGCAATTTGATCTCTGGTTCCTCTGCCTTTTCTAAAACCAGCTTGAACATCAGGAAGTTCACGGTTCACATATTGCTGAAACCTGGCTTGGAGAATTTTGAGCATTACTTTACTAGTGTGTGAGATGATTGCAATTGTGTGGTAGTTTGAGCATTCTTTGGCATTGCCTTTATTTGGGATTGGAATGAAAACTGATCTTTTCCAGTCCTGTGGCCACTGCTGAGTTTTCCAAATTTGCTGGCATATTGAGGGCAGCACTTTCACAGCATCATCTTTCAGGATTTGGAAGAGCTCAACTGGAATTCCATCACCTCCACTAGCTTTATTCGTAGTGATGCTTTCTAAGACCCACTTGACTTCACATTCCAGGATGTCTGGCTCTAGTTGAGTGATCACACCATCGTGATTATCTGGGTCGTGAAGATCTTTTTCGTACAGTTCTTCTGTGTATTCTTGCCATCTCTTCTTACATATATGTAAGAATACATATATATTTGCAACATATACAAATAATGTTAAGGAAAGTCTCTAGAGTTTGGAGAGACAAACATTTGCTTGGTATTTCAAGTCTACATGGTGCTAACAATGCCCTACTAGACTAGCAAGATTCTTTAAGCTTTTAATATTTGCAAATCAAATTTATTATGGTTAATGTATTTTGTCAGTTTTACTTCTATAAGAGGTAATGACTATGCAGAAGAACATTTATTAATGGAAATACTTTCAACACAAAGAACACTTAAAACCTTCTATCTGTGGTTTAAGACACAAATGAAATTCTTATATTAAGACACTTTTATTCAGTTAACCTCATTCTGTGTAATCAAATTATAAACATTCAGTGTCAAGAACTATGTCTTGCATGTACTCTTCTACAACTTGAAGTTTTTAGATTTGTTGCAATAGTGAGTGAAAAACAAGCACCATTCTCTTTTCAGCGATTTGCTGAATATACAGAATTTATCCTACGGGACTTCCCATATTTCCCTTCCAGTGGTTAAGATTTCGCCTTCCAATGCAGGGCGTGTGGGTTCAATCTCTGATTGAGGAGCTAAAATCCCACATGCCTCCTGGCAAAAATCCAAAACATAAAACAGAAACAATATTGCAACAAATTCAATAAATATTTTAAAAATGATTCTCATGAATAATAATCTTTAATTTTTTTAACAAATAATTTATCCTAGATCTTGTAGGTCTTGCTCTCCTTTGGACATTCTTCTATCTAGACTTGTATGAGCCACATGGGAAACTTAAATTACTTTAAAAGCAATATATATTTTTTTAACTTTTATCACTCTTTTCTTGATTCTTCCCTTCATCAGAAACCCCATCTACCATATCCTGTAGAAACATGACTTTAAATCAGGGTGTCAAAGGTGTTTGAAATAATTTGAAAGATTACCTCAATACCAGACCACCTGATCTGCCTCTTGAGAAATCTGTATGCAGGTCAGGAAGCAACAGTTAGAACTGGACATGGAACTACAGACTGGTTCCAAATAGGAAAAGGATTACATCAAGGCTGTATATTGTCACCCTGCTTATTTAACTTATATGCAGAGTAGATCATGAGAAACACTGGACTGGAAGAAACACAAGCTGGAATCAAGATTGCCGAGAGAAATATCAATAACCTCAGATATGCAGATGACACCACCCTTATGGCAGAAAGTGAAGAGGAACTAAAAAGCCTCTTGATGAAAGTGAAAGTGGAGAGTGAAAAAGTTGGCTTAAAGCCCAACATTCAGAAAATGAAGATCATTGCATCCAGTCCCACCACTTCATGGGAAATAGATGGAGAAACAGTGAAAACAGTGTCAGACTTTATTTTTGGGGCTCCAAAATCACTACAGATGGTGACTGCAGCCATGAAATTAAAAGACGCTTCCTCCTTGGAAGGAAAGTTATGACCAACCTAGATAGCATATTCAAAAGCAGAGACATTACTTTGCCAACAAAGGTCCGTCTAGTCAAGGCTATGATTTTTCCAGTAGTCATGTATGGATGTGAGAGTTGGACTGTGAAGAAAGTTGAGCACCAAAGATTTGATGCTTTTGAACTGTGGTGTTGGAGAAGACTCTTGAGAGTCCCTTGGACTGCAAGGAGATCAACCAGTCCATTCTGAAGGAGATCAGCCCTGGGATTTCTTTGGAATGAATGATGCTAAAGCTGAAACTCCAGTACTTTGGCCACCTCATGCGAAGAGCTGACTCATTGGAAAAGAGTCTTATGCTGGGAGGGATTGGGGGCAGGAGGAGAAGGGGACGACAGAGGATGAGATGGCTGGATGGCATTAACGACTTGATGGACGTGAGTTTGTGTAAACTCTGGGAGTTGGTGATGGACAGGGAGGCCTGGAGTGCTGCAATTCATGGGGTTGCAAAGAGTCGGACATGACTGAGTGACTGAACTGAACTGAAAAACCAAAATCTTTAAGTACTCTTCTATATAATGAGGGTGAGTTGAGCAAAAACGTGCAAAAAAATTCTCAGATGTTCTAATTTTTTCTAATAATGACATCATTTTTCAGGCAGAGCTAGTGATAAAAGCAAAACCTGCAATTCTAAGCCCATATTTCTGGTTGTTTTCAAATTATCTGCATTGAATTTTCTGTGGCCAAATCATCATGTATGACTTTCTGCGAGCTTTCTAAGTGTGATGGAGAAACCAGGATGCCTTTTTCCAGAGATTTTTCCCCTTATGTTGCTTACTTCAGTTTGTCTGTGAGAGGTACTGGTACAAAAGTCGGAAATTGGAAGAGAAGCAGTGGCTATTATTCTCCAGAAGTATCTGTGGCCAGACAGGTGAGCAGAGGCAAGATCCATGTCAATTCTTAGTAAGGGAGAACTACAAACTTTACTGCTAAGGCTGTTAATAAGTAATTTCTCAGAATTTACTGAGAGCTACTGCCTTTTCCCACAAGATTTCCTGAACCACTCTACACGGCTGCAATCCGAGATCTTTCATATTAGTTTTCTCAATATGACTCTAGCCAACATAAGCACACTGGTTTTCCTAACTTTTAAAAACTCAGGTTGAGTCTTGGAACCTGTTGCATTAAAATAAACTAGTAAACTAATTTGGAATTGAGATGGACTTGTAAATGAACAACCAGATGATCAATGGTGTTGTATCATTCTCTTTCTCTTTAGCGACACTTTCTGTTGCTTCCACTGCTTTGGAGAATAGGAAGTGATCAGTAGAGTCACCAAGATACAGAGGAGCAACCCCTTTCAATCAAATTCCTTCTGGTAGACAATTATTTCAAAGGACATTATGAGACAATAGATTTTTTTCAGTGAATGGCATTTTAAAATGTGGTATGTGCTGATTTTTCAACTGGTTGTTATAAGTGATTCAGTACTGATGAAGGTTCCTCAGAGTAACAATACCAAGGCCTAAGAATAGGAGACAGTATACAAGCTGTGGGGCGGGGGGGGGGGGGGAACACCCTAGAGATTCTGCTAAATTATATCAGAAAAAGGAATGAACTAAGGATGCAAGCATCAGCTTGCGTCAACCTCAAAACCTTTATGATGAGTAAGTGAAGCTTACAGTACATACTTTTTAAAAAAAAAAAAATAAGAAGTTACAAAAAGCTATAACTCATTTATAGTGATTTAAATGATGTTAATGGTGGAATGGGGTGGGGTGATGGCTGTGAAGCAGCAAAGGGAATTCCTAGCAAGATGTAAATGATCTCTATTTTTATTGTTGCATGGGTCTCAATATTTGTTCAAATCCACTGATTTTATATATACACTATCATGTATAAAATAGCTAGCAGGAAGCTGCTGTATAACACAGGGAGCTCATTCAGTGCTCTGTGATGACCAAGAGGAGTAGGATGGGGTGGCTCAGGAGGGAGGGCTTATAGGTATATGTAAGCTCTTTTGTGTAACAGAAACTCACACAATACTGTAAAGCAATTAGATGCCAATTAAAAAATCTAAAATGAAAGTGTGTGCTTGTATGTATGGTGTACTTAATAAATTTGATTAAATTGATATAGTAGCATGGCTTAGGATATTTATAATTTACAAATGTTTTTAAAATATGTAGAAAGATCCCAAAATCCAGATATAAATCAGTTACCTTGAATTTGTTTCACAGCTTACTATCATTGTAGGAGTAAGACTATATTGTTATATTGAATATAAGCAATTTTAACCAAAGCATGGAGTTTAATTACTTTTATACAAAATAATGATAATTTATACAAATATTGATACCATATTTTAAAATATTTTAGCTCTCTAGGTGAAACTTATTTAGTAGAATCTCAGTTCTGCTGGGGTCCAGCCCTGGTGGATCCAGGGAAACTCGAAAGAGAGATGGCATCAGCTTCGATCAGGAAACAACTGATAGATTAAATATTAACTAGAGGCTTATAGAGTGGTTAAGTGAGGATAGCTCAGCAGGGAAATTCAGTGGAGAAAAGAGGCTGAATAACTTGGTTTATGTGGAAAACCAATAAAACTTCAAGACAAGAAGTTTGCACCACCCACGTAGGCCACAGGCGTCTTCCCGTTCTCCCGAGGGAAAGGAGACACTAAGGCCTCCCCGGTCAGATCTTAGAAGCCCAGGCAAAATTAGTAGGCTTGGCGGGCCTCCGCTCTCCAGATGGGAATTCAGCCAGAAGGTGAAATACAGAATTACATAAGGAGACCAGTCTTTCGAGGAACTTATCCCATTTTTTATTTTCCAGGGTCTGTTTTTATACACTGAGATGTTATACAAAAGTCACGTAGGGTCAGCAGTCCTGACTTTTATTAAAGTCAGGTGCTTCATACAAATGTATACAGAGGTCTTAGGGGTGTTACATCATCTTCTGGCCAAGGGGCCTGCTGACAATTTATGACCCTCTCCTTGTGACAGCAGTCAGTCAACCAGAACACTTATTTTTCCAGGGGTGATTATCTTTAAAACAGACGCCACCTTCCAAAGGTACCAGATAAAGTTACATTCCTATAGGGTGAGGGTGCAGTGGGTTTTAATTAAGGAAAGAATTTGCTTAGCCTAAGGTCTAATGTGATTAATATCAAAGATTAATACTTATTTCTTCTATGTATTCATTAATGTGTATAAGGGCAGGGGATGTGGAGACTTAGCAACAAACATTGGCTCAACAAATGAAAAACCCTTCACCAATACAATTTCTAATCAGCCCACTGGACTACAGTAATAATTTCCTAACTTCTCAAAATAATCTGTTTTTAGAAAGTTTAGAGCATCTCGTGCCTCTCACAGTTGGGAAGCTGTGAATAATCACATGTGGCCGGACAAGCCTGTCAGGCAGGCTAGAGAACCTTCAGAGGAGTTTGTAGGTTGAAAGACTCTTGTCACGCCCAGGAATTTTTATTAAATGGAGCCCTAAGTTAACTCTTTTTCAGAGAGAGGTGGTGGGGGACAGCCCCCCGTAAAGTCAGAGGTGTAGGTGAGAGCACAAAGCAGTAAAGTATGCAGACTCTGGTTTTGGGGGTAGATGCTCGAGAATTTCCAGGGGGACTCCTGAGGCTCGATCCCAGCTTTGCGTATGCTGAGCCTCCTTCCTCATGACATTTGCCATGGGCGGAGTTCTTCACGCTGGCTCCCGGCACAGTTCCTTTATGCCTCTGGTTACAGTTCTTTTGAAATATTTATTCCTTATTCATCTTTCAAGGTTGAAATCAATAAACATTTTTCATAGAAGGGCATTTTGATCTTTAAAATTAATCTGATTTCTACCTGATTTCCATCACAATGTCAATTATGTAAGGTAATAATGATCAGCGGAGAAGGCAATGGCACCCCACTCCAGTACTCTTGCCTGGAAAATCCCATGGATGGAGAAGCCTGGTAGGCTGCAGTCCAAGGGGTCGCTAGGAGTTGGACAGGACTGAGTGACTTCACTTTCACTTTTCACTTTCATGCATTGGAGAAGGAAATGGCAACCCACTCCAGTGTTCTTGCCTGGAGAATCCCAGGGACGGGGGAGCCTGGTGGGCTGCCGTCTATGGGGTCGCACAGAGTCGGACACGACTGAAGCAACTTAGCAGCAGCAGCAGCAGCAGCAATAATGATCAGGGTTTGAGTTTGTCTCACATTTTTAGCAGAACAAAATATTAAGAGCAGATGCAGTTTGATGCATGATACTGGTTGCTTGGGGCTGGTGCACTGGGACAACCCAGAGGGATGGTATAGGGAAGGAGGAGGGAGGGGAGTTCGGGATGGGGAATACATGTATACCTGTGGTGGATTCATGCTGATGTATGGCAAAACCAATACAATATTTTAAAGTAATTAACCTCCAATTAAAATAAATTTATATTTAAGAAAATAAAAGAAAAATACACCATAAAAAAAAGAGCAGATGCAATGCTTATCAATTAGCACAGATGTTGAAGTAGTTAAGACAAAATCAATACAATATTGTAAAGTAAAAATAAAAAATAAAACACTTGTTCAAACAAAAAATAAGAATATACAGTAAAGTTCATTTTTAGAAAGCAGTCAGCACATGATAACATCATTGATGAGAAGAGATATTTCTAGTCAGAGGTAGAATTTAATCTTCTGCATGGAAGAAAGCAGTTTACTATTAAAGAATAAAATTATCTACTCAGAAAGA
This sequence comes from Bos taurus, assembly GCF_002263795.3. NCBI lineage: Eukaryota > Metazoa > Chordata > Mammalia > Artiodactyla > Bovidae > Bos > Bos taurus. The sequence continues at coordinate 59,136,946 of NC_037332.1, forward strand.
AAAAAAAATGCAGAGATTCATAAGGTTGAGTAAACCCAATGTGAAACGAATCAATGAGCAGAGAAATGTCATAGCTATGAACTGCTGAATTGAAAACTGTTTTCAATTCCTTCATTCATACTTCAACAACATCTTACTGATATCTACATTTTTGCTCATTGTTTTGAAAATAACAAAACCTGTGAAGCACATCTTTGAGAGCTTCTTTCACCTGCTGGTTCCTTAAGGTGTAAATGAAGGGGTTTAGTAAAGGACCAACAGAGGTGCTGAGCACAGCTACAACTTTAGTTAAAGTCACACTTTTCTTAGCTGATGATTTCATATATGTAAAAATACAACTCCCATAAGTGATAGACCCAACAACCATGTGTGAGTAACAGGTGGAAAAGGCTTTTGTTGGTACTTGAACAGAAGGGAATTTTAGAATGAGTTTTTAAGATGTATGTGTAGGAGAGGACCACCAACAACAGAGTGACTATAAGTGTCACCACAACTAAGACAAAAGCCATCAATTCTGGGATATGTGTGTCTGTGTCAGAGAGCTGAAGGATAGGGGAAGTGTCACAGAGGAACTGGTCAATTATTTTGGAAGCATAGAAACCCAGCTTAAGTTCTAAGACCAAAGGAGGAAATATAATTAGGAAGCCAGTTATCCAAGAGCTGAGTATAAACTGATGGCACACTTTTCTATTCATAATGATTGGGTAATACAATGGCTTACAGATGGCAGCATAGCAGTCATAGGATATGGCAGCCAAAAGATAAAATTCTGTAGCTCCTAATAGAAGAAAAAATAACAATTGTGTTACACAGCCACTGTAAGAAATAGTTTTGTCTCCAGTCAAAAGGCTGATCAAGAATTTTGGAATGCAGGCAGTTGTGAATGAAATCTCCAAGAAAGAGAAATTTCGAAGGAAGAAATACATTGGAGTCCTGAGACAGAGATCCAGAAAGGTGAGGAGGATAATGATTAAATTCCCCCTTACACTCAGGATGTAGTTGAAAAATAGAAACAGGAAAATCACAATTTGCAATTGTGGGTCATCTGTCAGTCCTAGGAGTAGGAAGTCTATTTCCACTGAATGGTTCTTCATTTCCCCCCTCTTATCAAAGCTAAAGGAAACAAAAACTAAGTTACAAGTTAGAAAAGAGTTTTCTTCATTCTCAGCCATAGAATGTTCCATATTCAGAAACATACCTCTGTGCAAATATTTTCTCAAGTCTACTTTGATTCCATCAAAATGAATATGTTGGTCAATGTCAATCACTTATATAAATATGAGATTTTCTCCTTGACAGAAGTCCTACTTACCATTAATAGAAGACTAAATTATTTGAAATTTTTCTCTGCAATTCAGTGTCAATCATTGAGCCACCTTTGAAAGACCTTATCCTAACATATTATTTATATGTTCATATTTTCTGTTTTCTGAATCTAGAAAATATCTCATCATTTTTATATCTTTTATCCATTTCTATTTCTTTCTTATGTATTTTGTTATTAACTTCTTTCAGTTATTTTCTAAACAGTCTTCCCTATTGGGTCACAAGTAAAGAATCCACCTACCAATGCAGGAGACTCAAGAGACACTGGTTTGATCCCTGGGTGGGGACGATCCCCTGGAGGATGAAATGGCAACTCACTCCAGTATTCTTGCTAGGAAAATCTCATGGACAGAGGACCCTTGCGGGTTACAGCCCATGGGGTCGCAGAGACTCAGACATGACTGAGCACAGAGAGTGCATTTTCTTTACCTCCATTTGCTTGTCTCTCCATATACTTTATTAACAGGGCTTCCTTGGTGACTCAGCCCATAAAGAATCTGCCTGCAACAGAGGAGACCTGGGTTCCATCCCTGGGTCAGGAAGATCCCCAGGAGAAGGGAATGGAGACTCACTCCAGTATTCTTGCCTGGGAAATTCCATAGACAGAGGAACATGGCCGACTACACTCCAGGGGATACCAAACAGTCGGACACGAGTGAGTGACTAACACTCTAAATTCCGCATGAGAAAATTCTCAGTCATTAACAATCTCTTAAATCTATATGACTAAGGAAAAAATACAGAAAAACTAAAATTAGTATTTCTATATTTTAATCTTGCTTTTATTTTATTCAGTTTATAATAAACTTATATTACTTTCCTTAATAGTCTGCAGGTACATTAAGAAGCCTTATATATTCATTTGTATATAAAATGCTTTTTAAGTACAATTTTTCTCACTGACTGGTGCTACAGCAGTATTTCATGTGTGTGTGCGTATGTGTGTGTGTGTGTAAGTTGCTCAGTTGTGTCTGATTCTTTGCAACCCCATGGACTGTAGCCTGCCATGATCCACTGTCCATGGAATTCTCCAGGAGAGAATATTGGAGTGGGTTGTTATTTTCTTCTCCAGGCGATCTTCACAAGGCAGGGATGGAACCCGGGCTCCTGCATTGTAGGCAGATTCTTTACCATGTGAGCCCCAGTGAAGCACACAGCAATGTTTCATAGTCATTAATTAAAATGTCTTTTTTTAACTATATTATTTATACTAGAGACTTTTTCTTGACTAGTTTTTATAACTGGCAGGCATTATTCAAAAAACTTTCTTTTTCTTTTTTCCTATTTTAAAATAAAAGCTATTATTCAGTTCAGTTCAGTCACTCAGTCGTGTCAGACTCTTTGAGACCCCACGGACTGCAGCAGACCAGGCCTCCCTGTCCAGCACCAACTCCTGAAGTTTACTCAAACTTATGTGCATTGAGTCAGTGATGCCCTCCAATCACTTCATCCTCTGTCGTCCCCTTCTCCCGCCTGCAATCTTTCCCAGCATTAGGGTCTTTTCAAATGAGTCAGTTCTTCGCATCAGATGGCCAAAGTATTGGAGTTTCAGCTTCAGCATCAGTCTTTCCAATGATTATTCAGGACTGATTTCCTTTAGGATGGACTGGTTAGATCTCCTTGCAGTCCAAGGGATGCTCAAGAGTCTTCTCCAACACCACAGTTCAAAAGCATCAATCCTTCAGTGCTCAGCTTTCTTTATAGTTCAACTCTCACATCCTTATATGACTACTGGAAAAACCATAGCCTTGACTAGATGGACTTTTGCTGACAAAGTAATGTCTCTGCTTTTTAATATGCTGTCTAGATTGGTCATAACTTTTCTTTCAAGCTGCTGCTGCTGCTAAGTCGCTTCAGTCATGTCCAACTCCGTGCGACCCCATAGACGGCAGCCCACCAGGCTCCTCCATCCCTGGGATTCTCCAGGAAAGAATACTGGAGTGGGTTGCCATTTCTTTCTCCAGTGCATGGAAGTGAAAGTGAAGTCACTCAGTCGTGTCCGACTCTTAGCGACCCCATGGACTGCAGCCTACCAGGCTCCTCCGTCCATGGGATTTTCCAGGTAGGAGTACTGGAGTGGGGTGCCATTGCCTTCTCTGGAGGTAGGGCAGGGTGATATGAATTGGGAGAGGATTGACACATATACACTACCATATATCAAACAGAGAGCTAGTGGGAAGCTACTGTATAGCACAACTTGGTACCCTGTGATGACCTAGAGAGGTGGGATGGGGACAGTGGGAGGGTGGCTTAAGGAACAGAGGATATATGTATACATGTAGTTGATTCACTTCTTTGTACAGCAGAAATTAACACAAAATTGTAAAGGAATTATACTTTAATGCAAATAAAATAAGCCCCCAATAGAAGGCATTTTTCATCTGTAATTGAAATATTTGTAATGTTAAAAGTTCCTTTATAGGTACCGACAACTAGTTTCTATGGAAAATGCTTTAAACAATGATTTTTAAACTAAACATACTCTAATTTGAGCAATAACAATAATGGTTAATCTCTGCTACAATTAGTTTTAATTTCATTGGATAGTGTATGCACAAATAAACTGTTACCAAAAAATACTCTTACAAAAAAAAAAAAAAAGCACCTACTTATGAAGAATCTCAAGAAATTCCTGCTGTCTCTTCATTTCTGAAGCCAAAATTTAACATTTAAGCTTTGTCAAATTGGAAAATTCTGGGTCAGAACTTAGGTGTTTAGCTCAGAGCACTGAAATCTTATTCCCTAAGAAACACAATGAATCCACCATTTCTCAAAAAATAAGTGAAACAAGGTTTGAATAATCTCATCCCTTATTTTGGTTAAGATTTCCTGCCTTAACTGTGGACAATCATAGATTACATCTTATTTGTAGTGTTAATCATCATCCAGAGCCCTCAACATTTGCATACAGTTTTGAGTATGCGGTAAAAGAAAAGAAAGAAAATTCATAATCATACCAGAGGGAGATTCAGAGAACAGAAGCCATGAAAATAACAGAAATAAAAAGAAACTCAAGAATATCCATACATATTTACCTTACAGTTTGAAAATAATGAGAAATAATTTCAATAAAGAGCTAATTACCAATGTAAAATAATTGGTATGAAGAGTCCAAGGAATACTTAGCCAATAATTAGAAGTAGAGGAATAAAGGTTCATGAGAGAAGACAATATGAAACATTGAAGGGAACAGCTACCCACTCCAGTATTCTGGCCTGGAGAATGCCATGGACTGTATTCCAAGGGGTCACAGAGTTGGACAGGACTGACTGACTTTCACTTCACTTCACTTCACAGTGGTTATCAGGAATTTATAGACCAGTGGGGATGAGATTCTTTAGAAGGAGAAATTTCAGAGGAAAAAATATAGTAAAATGTTTAGGAAAAAATTCAGCAGGATCAAGAGGATAACCTCACAGTCATAGTCTACATTATTACTCTTGCAAAATAGAAACAGGAAAATAACAATTTACAGTATGGTGAATCTGTCAGTCTAAGCTGAATGAACTCTATCTCCAGTCATTGGTTCTCAATTTTCTTTTATGTATTTACTGAAACCACATGATAACTAGTGAAAGGTAATATTAAATTGACAAGCAAAGAAAGAAACTTTTTCAGAATCCTATTCATGAGCACCTATTTTTTCTGCATAAGTATCATATGATACAGTCATGTAGCAAACTGCTTTTGAGATCATGATATTATAAGACTTCTTTCCTGTTAAATAATTTGTTTAGTTCCTATTTGTCAAAACACATTTTTAAAAATATTTCCAGTGTGACTCCTACAATATGAATGTTTTAAAGAATCAAGGTGTATGACTTTTGAATTATACTTTCTCATGATATTAAAAGAATAGTTGTAATATATTCTAAAGAGCTTCCCTGGTAGCTTAGTTGATAAAGAATCTGCCTCCAATGCAGAAGACCTGAGTTCAATTCTTGGGTCAGGAAGATCCCCTGGAGAAGGAAATGGCAACCCACTCCATCATTCTTGCCCAGAGAATCCTATGGACAGAGGAGCCTGGCAGGCTACAGTCCATGGGGTCGCGATAGTCAGACACAACTTAGTGACTAAACCACCACCAATATATTCTAAATGTTTGTGGCTCAGCTGGTAAAGTATCTGCCTGCAATGCAGGAGACCTGGGTTCGATCCCTGGGTTGGGAAGATCCCCTGGCGAAGGGAAAGGCTAGCCACTCCAGAATTCTGGCCTGGAAAATTCCCATGGACTCTAGTCCATGGGGGCACAAAGAGTCCTACTTTCTCTTAAGAAGCTCTACCTAAATTTGACAAGCTGTGCTACATATTCAAGACAATTAAAAACAACAATAATACTATTAAACTACTGAGGAATCAGAATTCAGAGGTCAGTGCTAATGGGAAGTGATATATCATAGACTATTAGAAGCAGTAAAGATTGAGAGTATAACTTTAATCTTCCTGGAACTGGGAAGAGAAGAGTGGGAGTGAGGATGCCTGTTCAATAATGCTAGGTCCTTATTAGTAGTGTGAGTGTATCTTTTATGGCAAGTAACTATTGAAAATATTTAAATGAAGCATTTCAGAGTACTCTAATGAAAAATTAATGGCTTAACTGGAAGGCGATGTATTTTTAACCAAACTCTATCTTGGTTAACACATAACAGAATCATAACTTGAGAATATTGAGATTCTTAAGCTTTTCCTATGTTAGACAGTCTCAATATGGAACATGCATACATATATATACCATATATATATATATATATATATTATTTTCACTTACATGCTCTTAAAACTTACAGAAGTTATATAATGCTCCATGATCATTATATCTATTTTCTCAAAATGGAAGATGTAGATATACAAATAATCAAGAGAAAATGCAATTATTTTACTCTTTCAAAAACACTATTTATGAGTGAAATTTCTTTTAATGTTCACCTCATTACCAAGCTGAACAGAAATCTGTAAAATAATCCAATCAATTACATAATATATGTATATTTCTCCCTGACTACATTTTATTCTATTCTTTTAGATAGTATTCAAATCATGACCCATAGGTAAAGTAAAAAAGAAGTAAAAAATATATTATGGTTTAATGCTTATATGTTTCTGGCAAAAAATCATGAAACATACTGTGTACCTGTGAAAATTTTTTAATTAATTAATTTATTTTAATTGGCTAATTACTCTACAATATTGTGGTGGTTTTTGCCATAGACTGACATGAATCAGCCTCTGTGAAAATGTTTTAATCATATTTCATATTTTAAAATTTTGGTCAAACATAGAAATTCCTTTGATGAATAAAATCCAGATTATTACCAACAAAGGTATAATAGGAATATTAAGTATAGGAATTTCAAAATTACTTAAGGAAGGAAAAATTCAGCTTATTCTACTAATTTGGTTTCATTGTTAGGACATATCGGCATATATTTCTATGTCCATATGTATGACACTCTGAAGGAATGAATACATTTTGTTAGCATTGTTCTCTTTCATTTAACAGATATTTACAATCACTCTCCAATTAGCTTCAGAAGTGTTGCAAGTTATTGAAGGGGGTGCTTACTGGGTATGTAAACATTGTATTTCATTTTTAATTTTAATTTTTAAAATAAACCAGCAATTCTCCCAAATAATCCCCCACCTCTCTCTCCCACAGAGTCCAAAAGACTGTTCTATACGTCTGTGTCTCTTTTGCTGTCTTGCATACAAGGTTATCATTACCATCTTTCTAAATCCCATATCCTCTCTCTCCCACAGAGTCCAAAAGACTGTTCTATACGTCTGTGTCTCTTTTGCTGTCTTGCATACAAGGTTATCATTACCATCTTTCTAAATCCCATATATATGCATTAGTATACTGTATTGATGTTTTTCTTTCTGGCTTACTTCACGCTGTGTAACAAGCTCCAGTTTCATCCACCTCATTAGAACAGATTCAAATGTATTCTTTTTAATGACCGAGTAATATTCCATTGTGTATATGTACCACAGCTTTCTTATCCATTCATCTGCTGGTGGTCATCTAGGTTGTTTCCATGTCCTGGCTATTATGACCCAGAGGGATGGTATGGGGAGGGAGGTGGGAGGGGGTTTCAGGATTGGGAACACATGTATACCCATGGCAGATTCATGTTGATGTATGGCAAAATCAATATAATATTTTAAAGTAATTAGCCTCCAATTAAAATAAATAAATTTAAATTAAAAAAAATAAAACTAATACACAAGGAAAAAGAAAAACCAGCAAGATAATGCACTTTTCTTTCATAATTGAACCACTAATAAAACTTAACAATTCTCAAATAGAAACAACAACTAGTTCCTATAGAAAGTCACATAGCAATCATTTCTTAAAATATTTCCTAATTTGAACAATAGCATTAATGTTTCATCTCTGCTACACGTTTCTCTCAGCTCATTAAGTAGATTATGCATGAATAGATTGGTAGTATTACAAATGTAAATTAATATTACTATTTAACCTCAGATATGCAGATGACACCACACTTATGGTAGAAAGCAAAGAAGAACTAAAGAGCCTCACTCTTCTGAGTGAAAAAGTTGGCTTAAATCTCAACATTCAGAAAACTAAGACTGTGGCATCTGATCCCATCACTTCATGGCAAATAGACAAGGAAACAATGGAAACAGTAACAGACTTTATTTTGAGGGGCTCCAAAATCACTGCAGATGGTGACTGTAGCCATGAAATTAAGACACTTGCTCCTTGGAAGAAAAGTTATGACCAACCTAGACAGCATATTAAAAAGCAGAGACATTACTTTGCCAACAAAGGTCCATCTAGTCAAAACTATGGTTTTTCCAGTAGTCATGTATGGATGTGAGAGTTGGACTATAAAGAAAGCTGAGAGCCAAAGAATTGATGCTTTTGAACTGTAGTGTTGGAGAAGACTCTTGAGAGTCTCTTGGACTGCAAGGAAATCAAGCCAGTCAATCCCAAAGGAAATCAGTCCTGAATATTCATTGGAAGCACTGATGTAGAAGCTAAAACTTTGGCCACCTGATGCGAAGACCTGACTCAGTAGAAAAGACCCTGATGCTGGGAAAGATTGAAGGCAGGAGGAGAAGAGGACAACAAGAGGATGAGATGGTTGGATAGCATCACCAACTCTATGGACATGAGTTTGAGTAAATCAGGGAGTTGGTGATGGATAGGGAAGCCTGGCATGCTGCAGTTCATGGGGTTGCCAAGAGTCAGAGATGACTGAGTGACTGAACTGAACTGAACCTAAATCCAAATGTGATATAATATTTACATTGCTTGCTACATTAAATATAACTTACATAAAACTAGTTTATATTCCTGATAACTAAAACTCAAAGAGAAAAGAAACACTTTGAAAACTGGTATAACTACTTTCGTATAATCAGAGGAAAAGGAAGAGAGATGAGATAAAAGTTTCTATTGAAGAACATGAAGAAAATTAGCTTCATTGAAACAAGGCTTTTGTAAAAATAACTGTGAAAAGAGAGAAAGATGATTATCAAATATAATAAAAGGGAGGAAACTACAATTATATACACTATTATTATTATTATTATTGACACCTTCATTTATTTACTTAATACATCATGCAATAACATATTCACTTGTTTGAAAAAGAAACAACTGTGTGTATTATATTCACTAAGGCTTTTTTCACTTGTTGGTTCTGTAAGCTATAGATGAAAGGATTCAAAAGTGGGGCAATGGAGGTATTGAGTAGTGCTATTCCCTTTTAAAAAGATTCTCTTTGACTGATGGTTTAACATACATGAGGATGCAGCTGCAATTAGAAAAGAATATCACAATCATGTGAGAAGAACATGTTGAAAACGCTTTTTTCCTCTCATTAGTTGAAGGGATTTTCAGAATTGTTAATGCATTATAGGTACGTGATGTGAATACCATTGACAATGGGACCACAAGAGTCATCAAAGCAGAAATGAATCCCATTGTTTCAGCGAGCTGTGTGTCTGAGCAGGAGATCTGCAGGAAGGTAGCTGGGTCACACATGAAATGATCAACAATGTTAGAAGCACAAAAGCCAAGGCTTAGGGTTAAAAAGAGAGGTACAAAGATGATCAAAAAGCCAGCAATCCAACAACAGAAGACAAGAAGTGTGCAGATTTTACTGTTCATGATGGCTGTATAATGCAGGGGCTTATGGATGGCAACATAGCAGTCATGGGACATAGCTGCCAGAAAGTAAAATTCAAATGCTCCAAGTAATAAGCTAAAAAACAACTGTGCAATACAACCATTATAGGAAATAGTTTTGTCCTCCATTTCCATAATACCTAGGAATTTAGAGATGCATGTAGTAGTAGTAGTCGGAGAAGGCAATGGCACCCCACTCCAGTACTCTTGCCTGGAAAATCCTATGGATGGAGGAGCCTGGTGGGCTGCAGTCCATGAGGTCGCTACGAGTTGGACACAACTAAGCGACGTCACTTTCACTTTCACTTTCCACTTTCATGCTTTGGAGAAGGAAATGGCAACTCACTCCAGGGTTTTTGCCTGGAGAATCCCAGGGACAGAGTAGCCTGGTGGGAGGCCGTCTATGGGGTCGCACAGATTCGGACACGACTGAAGCGACTTAGCAGCAGCAGCAGTAGTAAAGAATATTTCTAAAAAGGAAAAATTCTGAAGAAAAAAAAGTATATGGGGGTCTTGAGGTGAGAATCCACCATGGAGAGAGTGATGATGGTGAGGTTACCAGTGATGCTTAACAAGTAGGTGAGAAGTAGGAAGATAAATAATACAATTTTCATTTGTGGGTCATTGGTCAAACCTGCCAGATAAACACTGTCACTCTTGTGTGATTTCCCATTAATGCCCTCTACTTTACGAGGTCTACATAGAAAAAAAAAAAAAAATGGAAAGGAAGAAAACAATGTTCCCAATGGGAAAATGACAAGGGAGATAACTAGTGTCTAAGGTAGAGTTAGCAAATTGAAATTTCAGATGGGTAACACACTGATCCTTCATGTTATAAAAATGGTTAATGCCATGAAAAACAATCCTTTGCATTTCCAGGATATCTGGACAGTTGATTCAAAGTTTCCCTTCTAATTTCACCACTGAATAATATATGTGATCATATTAATTTTTGGTTGATTTTAAGTGAATAAATTCAAGGAAAATTAAGCAGACTGTTAAAGCATAGAGACATGCTTGCTTTTCCACTCTTAATTTTGGGGAAGAATTATGATAGATGTCATTTTCTGTTTTTCATAAGAGCACCTGAATACACATCATCACTTCATGTTTTGTATTTAACACAAACACACACACACACACACACACACACACGCACATGCACATGCACACGCACACCCCTAGCTATCATCAGTAAATAGGACTAATACACTTTTGCCATTTTACTCAATCAAATTCAAATTTCTGACTAATGTTTCATTTACTTTCATGGCAAATGAGATCCAGTTTTACGTGTATGAATATGAGACATCAGGAATATACTTATTTGGTGTCCTTACTGGTATTTACATTCCCTTGATATCTATCACCATCCTCATCCTTTCCAGTTTGTGTTCTGAAAAAAATATAAGCAAGAATATTCTGATGACCTGAATATATAACAAGAAAACTTTTCCTCTACATGGTTTGACTCTAAGTGTAGGTCAGCTAAAGTGAAAATGAAAAAAAAAAAAAAGCAGGATTTAGGAGTGGATAGAAATGCATAACTATGTACTCACGAAATTATATGAGGTGTCAGAATTAAAAGCAAGAGAAAGATAAAGACGAAGTTTATGGAAACCTAGAAAGGTAAGTTGGGTTTTTAGTGATAAGACAGTGAATTTGAGAAAAGCTATTAAAATGTGTAAATAATAAGTAAAATTTAAGAAAATTAAAACTGTACATATTATTAAAAATGTGCAACTTAGTATATAAAATTAATAAATAAAATTTACAAGAAGATAGTAGGTACCAATGAAATTTCTCTCCATCTACTTGTTATTTACACTTGCCATTTTATTCTTTGTCTAAAGCACAGACTAAAAACGGTGACCAGTTTTGAGATCAACACGCCTAAGAGATGAGGAGTAAGTATTTGGTAAAATTCAAACACATAATAAATCTCAGAATTATTGACAAAAGTTTATGAAGCATACATTTCTATATCATAAAAATATTAAAATGGATGGCTAACATGTAAGTTATGAAACATTACCTAGATATAACTATTTTCAATGACAGGCATATTTCAAGTGAGGGTGAATCGTTCAGGGTTGTATAGCTAACAACTGGGAAATGGGATGAAGAGCTGAAAGAGTGTATTTTCTAAAATTGTCTTCTTAGACAAGTCAAAGTTTGTATAAATAGTTTTAGACCAAATATAGCATATTTCTTAAACAAAAAATGATTAATGATATCTCTAGGGAAATGTTACTTCCTTGGTATCTTCCTCATCAAACACATAAAATGATCAAGCTTTTGTTATGGGAGATAGAGAAGATAATGTTTTCTCTATTTAGAATATCCAGGTTTATTTCTAATCTCTGAAACATATGCTATTATTTAAAATAGAGCAATAAAAATAAAAATAATCATATATGGACAAATGAAAGTTGTTTTCAGTAATATCCAGAGGGATTTATAGGAGAATTCTAAGATAAAGAAGTTGGTGATGGACATGGAGGCCTGGCGTGCTGCGATTCATGGGGTCGCATAGAGTCGGACACGACCGAGCAACTGATCTGATCTGATCTGAAGATGAGGAAATAAGATCTGCTGTCGAAATCATGAAGTTAATAATGTAGATAAATATGGGTAAAGGAAGAGACTATTATTTTTCCTGGACATTCACTTTATATGCAAATAATTATGGAGCAATCAATAATAAATGTTTATTTACACAAATGACTCAATGACAAAAATTGTAGGAATGCATATACTAAACACCTAAATCAAACTTTGCCATGTCAAATTATCTTTCTTCAACTTAAACAATTTAACACAGAAACTTTCCCCAACACACACTGTAAAAAAAAAAAAATAATAAAGTCCAATTACAAAACCATTAGAAGTCAGCCTATGAATGCAATAGTGTTTAGTTGTATTAGCTATTATGAAAGTGAAATATATTTGAAAAGGAAAAGCTTCTCAATAATAAATCACCTGTGTATTCTATATGCCTTTCCTAAAACAATGTTTAAACGATTGGAAAAGTGAGGTTAAAGTTTAATGATAAAAATAGAACAAAAGTGAATTAAAACATATCTAAAAGGAAATCCAGTTTTTAAATTTAAAATTTTTCACATACCAATTCTTATCATGTTTTTCAGTGCTAAATCAGTCTCCCCAAAATACTTAAAATTTCAAACAATTTTTAAGAAGATATATACACAGATTTATTCAGACAAAATCATCTCTGCCCAGTAGTTAATACTTTTGTCATCATGCTGAACAGAGCACACTGATATTCCATTCTTCTCTGAACAGATCTCACTCAACTCCTCAACATACGATTCTTCTCTCAGATCATTTTATGGCAACTTTGTGCATGTTTTGATTAGCACTTTGTTTTTCTTCAGGTTTTTTGATTACTGTATTAAATTTTTCCATTACTAAATGAACAGCCTAATTAGATCCCATTTGTTTAATTTTGCTTTTATTTCCAATATTAAACTTAAAAGCTTCTGCTACAACAAAGGAACCTATAAGCAAGGTGAAAAGACAGCCTTCAGAATGGGAGAAAAAAATAGCAAATGAAGCAACTGACAAACAACTAATCTCAAAAACATACAAGCAACTCCTGCAGCTCTATTCCAGAAAAATAAACGACCCAATCAAAAAATGGGCCAAAGAACTAAATAGACATTTCTTCAAAGAAGACATACAGATGGCTAACAAACATATGAAAAGATGCTCAACATAACTCATTATCAGAGAAATGCAAATCAAAACCATGATGAGGTACCATTTCACGCCAGTCAGAATGGCTGCGATCCAAAAGTCTACAAGCAATAAATGCAGGAGAGGGTGTGGAGACAAGGGAAACCTCTTACACTGTTAGTGGGAATGCAAACTAGTACAGCCACTATGGAAAACAGTGTGGAGATTCCTTAAAAAACTAGAAATAGAACTCCCTTCTGACCCAGCAATCCCACTGCTGGGCATACACACTGAGGAAACCAGAATTGAAAGAGACACATGTACCCCAGTGTTCATCGCAGCACTGTTTATAATAGCCAGGACATGGAAGCAACCTAGATGTCCATCAGCAAATGAATGGATAAGAAAGCACTGGTACATATAAATAATGGAGTATTATTCAGCCATTGTAAAGAATACATTTGAATCGGTTCTAATGAGGTGGATGAAACTGGAGCTTGTTACACAGCATGAAGTAAGCCAGAAAGAAAAACACCAATACAGTATACTAATGCATATATATGGAATTTAGAAAGATGGTAATGATAACCTTGTATGCAAGACAGCAAAAGAGACACAGATGTAGAGAACAGTCTTTTGGACTCTGTGGGAGAGGAAGAGGGTTGGATGATTTGGGAGAATGGCATTGAATCATGTATAATATCATATATGAAATGAATCGCCAGTCCAAGTTCGATGCATGATACTGGTTGCTTGGGGCTGGTGCACTGGGACGACCCAGAGGGATGGTACGTGGAGGGAGGAGGGTGGGGGGTTCAGGATGTGGAACACGTGTATACCTGTGGGTGATTCATGTTGATGTCTGGCAAAACCAATACAATATTGTAAAGTAATTCACCTCCAATTAAAATAAATACATTTTTCATATTTAAAAAAAATAAAATAAATTAACAATCTAGAAGAAATGGACAAATTCTTAGAAAGGTACACAAATAAATACATATTTATGTATTGAATATTTTTTTAAGTATCACCCAAAATGCCATAAAATAAACCAACACTTGACCCATGGAGTATTTATGCTTTCTGTGCTCTGTAGGAAGATATCTAAAATTTGTGAATTATTCTCAGGAGGATAGGAAATCTAAGAATACCAATTGCAAAGATCAAACATTTATTATTCAAATGTTCTCCCCAGGCACTAAATATTTTTAACAGTGAAATTATATGTTATATATATGTATATATATAATACATATATATGTATTATATATATATATATATATATATATATACACCTTTAACTATGTCCCCAGAGATCTCAGTATAAATGTCTCCAACAAGAATGTTTATTCCACACACTCATGTTTTGAAATCCCAGACACATAGGTAGGATCTGGAAGCAGGAAAAGAAAACATTGCTTATGTTGATAACAAGAAGTAACAATATAAGATGATTAGCCTGTCCAGGAAACATTATATCTCAGTATAAATGCATTATCATTAATTCTTCAGACACACCTAGCATTTCATGTCCCATATGCCCTCAGTTTCTTTTTCAAAAACCATTTTTTATCCAAATAGTCTTTGTGATATTTTTTTATTTGATCTTCAGCTAAAGATTCATAATAAGTAAGAATTCTCCACTTCTATAGTTTTAAACCCTTTATGTATGTCTATACCTTGCCAATCATGCAACATGTTGCAGCCATGTGCCAAAATTCTGTCCAAAGGATGTAAATGGAGATATCTGTGCAACTTCCAGGGATCATACTCTGAAAAATGGAATTTTCACTCCTCTTCCTCTTGATCCCCCTTACTGCTGAAATGCAGATGTGATGGCAAGCCATTTGGAGCCGTGGCTATGATCAATTACAGTAGAAATGATGAATAAACAAGATAGAACACACATAGGTTCCTGACAGGACTGTAGACCATACCAACATAAAGACAGAATCACATTATGGAGGAGTTTTAGCATACCAGCTGAGAGGGTAACAGGCAAAGAAGGCTAGAGGCCGGAGAAAATAGGCTGCAAGTGTCAAGGCATTTTTTATATCTTTCTTAAGCAAAAGGAGGAAACAAATTACAAGTTCAGATTTTTTTCCCCTTCTCACTCCAGTACTTTGGCAAGCTCATGCAAAGACTTGACTCATTGGAAAAGACTCTGATGCTGGGAGGGTTTTGGGGGCAGGAGGAGGAGGGGACGACAGAGGATGAGATGGCTGGATGGCATCACTGACTCGATGGACGTGAGTCTGAGTGAACTCTGGGAGTTGGTGATGGACAGGGAGGCCTGGCATGCTGCGATTCATGGGGTCATAAAGAGTCAGACACGATTGAGCAACTGAAATGAACGGAACTGAACTGATAGAAAATTAAAAAGATTTTTAAAAAATTCTGTGTTGCAATGATGACACCCGGTTCCACCTGAACTTAACTTTTCTCAAACCTTGAGCTAACCAATGCATTTTCCTTATGGAAATGTTTTCCTTAAGCTATGTTAATGAACTAGGTATTTACCCTAGACACCAGACCACCAAACTCAACTATTGAGAAATCGGTATGCAGGTCAGGAAGCATCAGTTAGAACTGGACATGGAAAACAGACTGGTTCCAAATCAGGAAAGGAGTACATCAAGGCTGTATATTGTCACCCTGCTTATTTAACTTATATGCAGAGTACTCATGAGAAACGCTGGGCTTGAGGAAGCACAAGCTGGAATCAAGATTGCTGGGAGAAATATCAATAACCTCAGATATGCAGATGACACCACCCTTATGGCAGAAAGTGAGAAGGAACTAAAGAGTCTCTTGATGAAAGTAAAAGAGGAGAGTGAAAAAGTTGGCTTAAAGCTCAACATTCAGAAAACAAAGATCATGGCATCTGGTCCCATCACTTCATGACAAATAGATGGAGAAACAGTGTAAACAGTGGCAGACTTTATTTTTAGGGGGACCCCAAAATCACTGCAGATGATGACTGCAGCCATGAAATTAAAAGACGCTTACTCCTTGGAAGAAAAGTTATGACCAACCTAGATGGCATATTAAATAGCAGAGACATTACTTTGCCAACAAAGGTCCATCTAGTCAAGGCTATGGTTTTTCCAGTAGCCATGTATGGATGTGAGAATTGGACTGTAAAGAAAGCTGAGCACCGAAGAATTGATTCTTTTGAACTGTGGTGTTGGAGAAGACTCTTGAGAGTCCCTTGGACTACAAAGGAGATCCAACCAGTCCATCCTAAAGGAAATCGTCCTGAATATTTATTGGAAGGACTGATGCTGAAGCTGAAACTCCAATACTTTAGCCACCTGATGCGAAGAGCTGACTCATTTGAAAAGACCCTGATGCTGGAAAAGATTGAAGGTGAGAGGAGAAGGGGATGACAGGCGGTGAAATGATTGGATGGCATCACCAATTCAATGGATATGAGTTTGAGTAATCTCCAGGAGTTGGTGATGGACAGGGAGGCTGGTGTGCTGCAGTCCATGGAGTCGCAAAGAGTCAGACACGATTGAGCGACTGAACTGAACTGAACTGAACTGTCTCTCTTCAAGTCTGTCCCAACTAAGACTAGAACCGATAATGGCTCAACAAACCAGTATGCTTTACTCATACAATTATTCTCCTAATCTGTGTTATTAAGATTATGTATTTCCTTGGAAACCTGCCTTTCTTCAAGATTCATGTGAATCGTTTTATGGCCCAGGATGACTCACCTTTAGCCAATGTTGTCTCAAAATGCATGTTGTAGGTGAGAGGGCTTTTGCCTCTCTCTGAGTTTTGAGATATTTGCTTTCTCTAATTAGCAGCCTGCTAGTAGGTATATGGTTCAGTTCAGTTCAGTCACTCAGTCGTGTCCAACTTTTGCAACCCCATGAATTGCAGCACACCAGGCCTCCCGTCCAACACCATAACTTTCTGCTAAAGACAAGCAGGGGGGCACTCTTTCTGCCTGCTTCTGATGTCTATGTCAGAAGCTTTCTCAATCTCTTTTATACTTTAATAAAACTTGATTACACAAAAGCTCTGAGCAATCAAGGGCTATCATTGGCCCTGGATTGAATTCCTCTCTTCCAGCGGCCAAGAATTCTGGTATCTTTCATGGCTCAGCAATAACCTTTCACAGCATGACTATTAAAGATAGAAATAAATTATTTTTTGCTTTACATGCTATGCTATTTTTCTCATACTATATAAAATATATATTTTCAAAACCTGTTTACTTGGACTGATATTTCATATTTGTTTAACTTGTTTACTCTGTCTGTGTGTCTTCTCTCATGATCCTTTATTTTATGATTATAATTAATGGATATGTATGACTTTAATCCTTACAGGTAAGTTTGGCCTTGGAGTAGAAAATGAAACAGGGCAAAGCCTAACAGAGCTTTGCCAAGGGAACACACTGGTTATATCAAACACCCTCTTCCAACAACACAAAAGACAACTCTACACATGAACATCACCAGATGTTTAATACCGAAATCCAATTGATTATATTCTTTGCAGCCAAAGATGGAGAGGCTCTATACAGTCAGCAAAAACAAGACCTGGAGCTGACTATGGCTCAGATCATCAATTATTGCAATATTCAGATTTAAATTGAACATGGTAGGGAAAACCACTAGGTAATTCAGGTATGACCTAAATCAAATCTCTTATGATTACACGATGGAAGTGATGAATAGATTCAAGGGATTAGACCTGTTAGGGTGCTTTACAATCTATAGATAGAGGTTCATGACATTGTAAAGTAGGCGGTGAACAAAACCATCCCCAAGAAAAAGAAATGGAAGAAGTCAAAATAGTTGTCTGAGGAGGCCTTACAAATAACTGAGTAAAGAAGTGAAAGGCAAGGGAAAGATATACCCAACTGAATGCAGGGCTCAAAGAACAGCAAGGGGATATAAGAAAGCCTTCTTAAGCGAACAATGAAAAGAAATAGAGGAAAACTATAGAATGTGAAAGACTAGAGATCTCTTTAAGAAAGTTGGAGATATCGAGGGAACATTTCATGCAAAGATGGGCACAATAAAGGACAAAAAATGGAAAGACCTAACAGAAGCAGAAGATATTAACAAGAGGTAGCAAGAATATAAAGAAGAACTGTACAAAAAAGCTCTTAATGACTCAGATAACCATGATCGTGTGGTAACTCACCTAGAGCCAGACATCCTGTGCGTGGCTCAAGTGGGCCTTAGGAAGCATTACTACAAACAAAACTAGTACAGGTGATGGAATTCCAGCTGAGCTATTTCAAGCCCTAAAAGATGATACTGTTGAAGTGCTGCACTCATTATACCAGCAAATTTGGAAAATCCAGCAATGGTCACAGGACTGGAAAAGGGCATTTTTGATTCCAATCCCAAAGAAAAGCAATACCAGTATTTAAAGTACCTTTAAATTTCTCTTATTTCACATGCTAGCAAGATTATGCTCAAAATCCTTCAAAAAAGGTTTCAACAGTACTTGAGTTGAGAATTCCAGATGTGCAAGCTAGATTTAGAAAAGGCAGAGGAACCAGGGATTAAATTGCCAGCATAGACTGGATCATAGAAAAAAATAAGACAATTCCAGAGAAACATCGATTTTTGCTTCATTGACTATGCTAAAGCCTTTGACTGTGTGGATCACAAAAAAAAACTGTGGAAAATTCTTATAGATGGAATACCAGACCCCCTGGAATGGAATACCTGCCTCCTGAGAGACCTGTATGCAGTCAAGAAGCAATATTTAGAACTGGACATGAACAATGTACTGGTTCAAAATTCAAAAAGGAGTATGCCAAGGCTGTATATTGTCACTCTGCCTTTTAACTTATATGCAGAGTACATCATATGAAATGCTGCACTGTATGACTCACAAGCTGGAATCAAGATTTCCAGGAGAAATATCAGCAACCTCAGATATGCAGATGATACCACTTTAATGGCAGAAAGCAAAGAGGAACTAAAGAGCTTCATCATGAAAGTGAAAGAAGAGAGTGAAAAAGCTGGCTTAAAACTCAACATTCAAAAAACTAAGATTATGGCATTGGGTCACATCACTTCATGGCAAACAGATAGGGAAAAAGTGGAAGCAGTAGCAGACTTTATTTTCTTGGGCTCCAAAATCACTGTGGAAGGTGAGTGCAGCCATTAAATTAAAAGACATTTGCTCCTTGGAAGAAAAGCTAAGAAAAACATAGACAGAGACATCACTTTGCTAACAAGAATCCATATAGTCAAAGCTATAATTTTTCCAGTAGTCATGTATGGATGTGAGTGCTGAATCATAAAGAAGGCAGAATGCCAAAGAACTGATGCTTTCAAACTATGTTTTTGGAGAACATTCTTGAGAGTCCCTTGGTCAGCAAGGAGATCAAACCTGTCAACCCTTAAGGAAATCAGTCCTGAATATTCATTGGAAGGACTGATGCTGAAATTGAAGCTCCAATACTTTGGGCACCTGATGTGAAGAGCTGACTGATTGGCAAAAAGCCTGATGCTGGGAAAGACTGAAGGCAGGAGAAGGGGATGACAGAGGATAAGATGATTTGATATTATCACACACTTAATGGGCATGAGTCTGAGCAAACTCCAGGAGATAATGAAGAACAGGAAAACTTGGCATGCTGCAGTCCAAAGAGTCAGACACAACTGAGCAACTGAACAAGAGCCAACTCTGATAGTTTTCTTTTTTCATATTTTCTAGTTCCTTGTTAAAATTATCACTCTGTTCATCTATTGTTTCCCCTAGTTCAGTTAACATTTTCATTACTAATATTTTGAACTGTTTATCTGTTAAATTATTTTTTTCATTTCACTAGTTGTTTGTTCAAATTTCTTTTGTTTGATTTGAAACAAATTACTCCATCTTCTTGTGGCTTAAATTTCTGTCTTTATGAAATCCGGTGAAACAGTCATATCTATCCCTGTCTTGAAGGCTGTCTTGTGTGGGTGCATCACTAGACAGTCTGTGTGTGCCTAGTGACTTTGGTCAGAGATCTGGATCAGAAGTGAGTACAAATCCTATTTCCCCTGGACTGTGCTGGTGGCTATCAACTTGGTGGGATGGCAGTTGGAGATGAAGGGGCTAGAATCAGAGCCAGATGTAAGCTGGGGCTTTTTCTATGGTCAGAGGCCAACACAGCCCCATCAATATATGGACTGTCCCTTGGTGCTGAAGAAGAAGCACTGAGGGTCAGGTTATATCTGATTTCCTGTTCCGTTTAAGTGTGTGCTCTCCCTGCCTCTCATCATCAACACCTTTATCCAGAAGGGGCTAGAGCTGGAGTAAGAGGGGCCAGAATGGGCACCTGTTGCAAGCCAGGGTGTGTTCTTGGGGGGCTCTGGCACACTAGTATTCAAGACTGGACCTGATATGCTACCTCTATGAGTACCACCAGCAAAGGCCACCCCTACCTTGTTCAGATATAGTGCCAGATCTAAATTGACTTTATCCCCTTGCCCTAGTTGGGAGTTGCACCATGGAGCAAGAGGGGCTGAAGTGAACACTTGACATTGGCCAGGGCACACATGTGGCCAGTATGGGAAAATGACCAGAGTCCCAGGCAGTCTCAATCTGCTTCTTCCACCTTGTTTCAGGAGCAAGCAAGTATATATGCTCTTCACAGAGTATAAGTTTCCCGAAGCCCTGCTGCAAGCCCCATGGGTTTTCAAGTCAGCCAAGGAAACTTGTTTTCCCAGTGTTAGACTCTAGGACTGTGGTGGATATGTGGTTCAAACTGCTCACTCCCCTGAGAGGACTTCTGAGTCCATGTAACCTCTCCCCTCTTCAGTGTCCCCTCCTAAGGGTGCAGTTCCCTACCGGATTGCTTCTTTTTCCTTTCTACCTGACTCTGAGGGGATCTTTCTTTACACCTTTAGTTGTATAGCAATCTTTCTGGCAGTCTCCAATTTGTTTTCAGTGAGAATTGTTCCATAGGTATATGTGTTTTCAATGTATTCACTGGGGGAGGTGAGCTCAGCATCTTCCTACTCTGACATTTTCATCTCCCTAAGTAATTTGTTTTAAAAATATTGCTTCATATCTTTTAATCCCCTTCACCTATTTTAACCCTCCACCAACTCCTCTTCCCTTTGGTAATCCCTAGTTTCTTCTCTGTATCTGTTAGTCTCTTTCTGTTCTGTTAAATTTATTTTATTTTTGATTCCACATATAAGTGAAACATTTGGCATTTGTCTTTCTCTGTCTGACTTACTTCCTTAAGCATAATACCCTTCAGCTTCATCATGTTTCCACAAATGACAAAATTTCATTTCATTTCGTGGTTGAGTAATACTCAATTGCCTATATACAGGCACCCCTTCTTCCTTATCTATTCATCTCTTGATGGACTTTAGGTTACTTCCATATCTTGGCTACTATAAATAATGCTACTATGGACATTGGGGTGCACCTATTTTTTTTTTCAAATTACTGTTTTTGCTTTCTTTAGACAAATATTCAGGAGTGGAATGGCTGGATTGTATGGTAGTTCTATTTTTAATTTTTGAGTAATCACCATGATATTCTCCACAATGGCTACATCAGTTTAAATTCACATCAACAGTGCACCAGGGCTGCCTTTCTCCCACATTCTCACCAACACGTATTATTTACTGTCTTTTTGATGATAGGCATGCTGATAGGTTTGA
Organism: Bos taurus; assembly: GCF_002263795.3. Classification (NCBI taxonomy): domain Eukaryota; kingdom Metazoa; phylum Chordata; class Mammalia; order Artiodactyla; family Bovidae; genus Bos; species Bos taurus. The sequence goes on from NC_037332.1 coordinate 59,158,780, forward strand.
CATGGTATCTCATTGTGGTTTTGCTTGGCTTTTTCCTGATGATCAGGGATGTAGAGCACCTTTTCATGGGCCTGTGGGCCATCTGTATGTCTTCTTTGGGGACAAAAAATGTCTATTCAGGCCCTCTGTCCAATTTTTAATTGAGTTGTTTGCTAAGGAATGGCAACTCAGTCCAGTATTCTTACCTGGAGAATCTCATGGACAGAGGAGCCTGGTGGGCTACAGTCCATAGGGTCACAAAGAGTTGGACATGACTGAAGTGACTTAGCCATCATGCACTGTTTCTGGGCTTTCTATTCTGTTCCATTGACCTCTCTGTCTTTTTTTTTTTTTTGCAAGACTATACTGATTTAATGACTGTAACTTTATAGTGTGGTCTGAAGTAAGGGAGTGTGAGATCTCCAGCACTGTTGTTTTTTCTTAAAATTTCATTGACTATTTGGGATCTATTGTGATTCCATAAAATTTTAGGATTATTTGTTCTAGTTTTGTGAAAAATGTCATAGGGATCTTAACAGGGATTTCATTAAATCTATAGATAACTTTGGGTAGTGTGGATATATTAACAACATAATTAATTCTTTTAATCCATAAACACCAGATATCTTTCCATATATCTGCATCATAATCAATGCCTTTCATCAATGTTTTATACTTTCAGAATAGAAATATTTCACAACCCTGGTTAAATTTCTTCTAGAGCAATTTATTCTTTTTGATGCAATTATTAATAGGATTGTCTTCTTGATATTTCTTTCTAGTAGCTTCACTGAGCTATCTTTTGCTCTTATGCATAATGACAATAATTTTTATATCACACGGTTGTTTCTAAAATTATATGATTTGCATAAAACACCTACCAGTTTCTGTCATTTATGGAGTAGTCAATAAACTGAGTTCTTATCTCTAATTCTATATTTGTTGTTCAGTCTACTTCAGTAGAGCTGAAAAGGTGAAAGCATTTAAGGATAAAGTATTTTAGCATTTCACACGGAAGATTTCTTAAGAAGTAAGTTGTACTTCTATTTAAAAGTTGTGTTAGAGATCAATTTTAATCAAAAACAAACAAAAAGTAGTAGAAAATTCTCTGAGGATTCAGGATTCCTAGGTGATGGTACCAGCATGATTAGAAATAATCAAATTGATATTTCATATACAAACTGAAATAATGAAGATGACAGATGATATAACTTTAATCTACCTTGGTACAGGAAGAAATAGTAATTGGGACATTTTAGTTTAAAACTGCTGGATCCTTATCAAGAGTTTCAGTACATGCTCTATGTTAAGTACAGTGTAGATGATAGATCTTTAAAATATATATATTTCAGAATAGCTCAATGATAAAGTAGTGGTTTAACTCAAACTTATGTTTTTAAAGGACATTCCTCCCAATTAGCACATAGCAGAATCAAAATTAGTCAGGAATTTAGAGAGCCTTGTCTTATTTTAATTAGATTGTCTCAAAATGTATATATGTATCTTCTTCAACTTTTGTGTTCTTAAAATTTCTAAAAGTTTAATAATGCTTCAGAGTCATTAGCTCTACTTTCACAAAATGGATAAAAATGATACTTAAATTATCACCAAAAATGTAATAATTTGTTTAAATACACATTTTCCCAACAATTATGTTTAAGACCCAAATAGCCTTTAAAGTATAGTTCATTTTATGGTTTTTAAATAAACATATAAAATTCTCTGGTCAGTTACATATTATATGTAGTTTTCTTCCTGCCTATCATTTATTCTGCTCATAAGATAGTATTCAAATATACTTTCTTATAAAGAACTAATTTCTAAAGAATGTATTAAAACAACTATATTTTAATAAACATTTAAAATATGAATATGAACATTGTATTAATTTATGTTTTAATTTTCTATTATTTTAAATAGAATATACATTAATAAATTAGTAGTATGAAAAATATAAATGGATATTAGATTTAAGTAGGTATTAAGTGATAACAACTAAAAGATAGTAATAACATGACATCACAAGCTGCTTTAAATATAGTTTAAATGTAAGGATACTTTTAGGCTTGACTAACTAGAACTGAGAGATAAAGAAACAAATTTAAAATGTGTCTCAATTTCTTTCACATGTACAAAGAAGGTGAGATTCAAAATAAATCTCTATAGAAGACTATAAATAAAATTAAATTCTAGCACAAAATTTGTGTAAAAATAAAGCTTTAAATAAAGATTAATGTTGTAGAAATGAAAGGAAAAGCAGAGGAAATGTGTATTAGAACTACATTGGATATGCTGTTGTTGATTGATGCCCTTTTGCTTATCTTCTTTATGTATAGTGCAAATCATATTCATTCCTTTGAGAAAGAAACAACTCTATGTATCGTATTCATGAAGGCTTTCTTCACTTGTTGGTTCCTTAAGGTATAAATGAAAGGGTTCAAAAATGGAACAACAGAGGTGTTGAGCACTGAAATTCCTTTGGAAAAAGATATTCTTTGTTTGACTGAAGGTTTAACATATATAAAGATGCCGCTGCCGAAAGTAAGGGATATCACAATCATGTGAGAAGAACACGTTGAAAAAGCCTTTCTCCTATGACTAGCTGAGGGAATTCTTAGAATGGTCAAGGCAATACAGGTATATGATATAATCACCATTACCAGTGTGATCACCAGTGTCACCACAGCTGAGATGAATCCCATCATCTCGATTAACTTTGTATCTGAGCAGGAGATTTGTAGGAGGGGAGTGGAGTCGCAATAGAAATGATCAACAACGTTGGAGGCACAGAAGTCAAGGTTTAGGCCATAGAGGAGTGGTGGAAAGATGACAAAGAATCCAGCAACCCAACAACTGAGGACAAGCTGCATGCAGATTTTACTGTTCATGATGGTTGTGTAATGCAAGGGCTTACAGATGGCAACATAGTGGTCATAGGACATTGCTGCCAGTAAATAACATTCAGATGCTCCAAAAAGAAAGGCAAAAAACAGTTGAGTCATACAACTGTTATAGGAAATGGTTTTGTCTCCTATTGCCATCATAACCAGCAATTTAGGGATGCATGTAGTAGTATACGAAATTTCTAAAAAGGAAAAATTTCGAAGGAAAAAGTACATGGGGGTCTTCAGGTGTGTATCTACCAGGGTGAGCGTGATGATAATAAGATTGCAAGTGATGCTTAGCATGTAGGTGAGTAGTAGGAAGATAAATAAAACAATTTTTGTTTGTGGGTCACTTGTTAAACCTGCTAGAATAAACATTACCACCCTTGTATGATTTCCCATTCCAGTTTTCTGACAATTGCTCTGTCTGAATAGAAGAAAAAGAAAAAAAAAAAATGAAACCAAGGGAGACATAACAGGAATAATCACTATTTAAGGTAAAGTTAGGTAATGACAACCCACTCCAGTACTCCTGCTGGAGAATCCCATGGATGGAGGAGCCTGGTAGGCTCCATGGTGTTGCTAAGAATGAGACACGATTGAGTGACTTCACTTTCACTTTTCACTTTCATGCATTGGAGAAGGAAATGGCAACCCACTCCGGTGTTCTTGCCTGGAGAATCCCAGGGATGGGGAAGCCTGGTGTGCTGCCGTCTATGGGGTCACACAGAGTCGGACACGACTGAAGCAACTTAGCAGCAGCAGCAGCAAAGCAATTTTTCATGTACAGCAAAACAATGCTCATTCATGTTTTAAAAGTGTGTTTTTTTGGTTTTTTTTTAGAGGTAGTAATAGATGCATGTGCAAAATGTCTGGATAGATTAATTAAAAGTTCAGCTTGTAGTTCTTTTAGAGAATCATCTATATAACAGTAGTAATTGTTGATAGTTTTTATGTAAGGCAATCAGAGATATAAAGAACTTTTAAAGTATAATAAATGCTTTTACTCTCTTTATATCATCCATGAGTTTGGATATATGCCATTTCCTGTTCAATTAAGTTCTCAGACTAGAACCAAAATTATATCTATAATTGAAGCCCCGGTTTCATACACACACACACTATTCATCCTCAATAAACAGAGCTAGGAGAAAGCAATGGCACCCCACTGTAGTACTCTTGCCTGGTAAATCCCATGGATGGAGGTGCCTGGTGGGCTACAGTCCATGAGATCTCGAAGAGTCGGACACGACTGAGTGACTTCACTTTCACTTTGAACTTTCATGCACTGGAGAAGGAAATGGCAACCCACTCCAGTGTTGTTGCCTGGAGAATCCCAGGGACAGAGAAGCCTGGTAGGTTGCCGTCTGTGGGGTCGCCCAGAGTCGGACACGACTGAAGCCACTTAGCGGCAGCAGCAGCAGTACATCTTTTCCATTTTACTCAATTAACCAAACTCAAATGCCTGATTTTAGACTCATTTATCTTCATAGCTAACCTCATCCGATTTCATATAAATTAATATGGGGCACTGGAAATAGTCTTATTTTCTGTTCTTGGGTTTCCCTGGTGGCCCAGTGGTTGAGAGTTCGCCATGCAATGAAGGGGACACCAGTTGGACTTCGGGTTCAAGAGAATCTCATATGCTGCACAGTGAGTAGGCTCTTGCATCACAACTACTGAGCCTGCACTCTAGAGCCTGTGCTCTTCAACAAGAGAAGCCACTCCAATGAAAAGCCCGTACACTACAACTATACAGAGTAGACCACACTTCCAGGAACTAGAGAAAGCCCGCACAGCAACGAAGACCCAGAGTAGCCAAAAATGTGCACGTGTTAGTCGCTCAGTTGTGTCCGACTCTTTGCTACCCCATGGACTGGCTGCCAGGTTCCTCTGACCATGGGATTCTCCAGGCAAGAATACTGGAGTAAGTTGCCATTCCTTTTTCCAGGGTATCTTCCCAACCCAGCGATCCAACCCAGGTCTCCTGCATTACCATGTAAGCCACTGGGGAAGCCCAGCCAAAAATAACTAGCTAAATAAATAGAATGTTTTTATAGTCTTATTTTTTGTTCTTTATAGTATTTCCATCTCCTTAGTCTCTGATGTAACCTATCCTTCCCATTTTGTATGCTAAAACAAAATCTGCAAGTACAGTCTGTAAAGTCAATGTGTGTATTGAGAAATTGCAGTTTTCCTCTGCAGGTTATGATTCTGAGAATGGATAGGTAGAATAAAGTGAAAAATAAGGATAAGGGATACAGAGGCAAAGAGAGAAATATAAATATGGCACCATGAGATTGTATGAAGTGGAGGAAGTTAAGATAAGAGAAATATAAACATAATGGTAAAGCTCTATGTAAATCAAGAGAGGTAAGAAAAGGTTTTCGGGGATAGGGTAGTGAGTTTGAAGGAAAAATTAAAGTAAGGTTAAAATATGTATATATTAAAGGAGGAAATTTTTATGACTGAAATTTCTCTCCATCTGCTTATATTTTTATACTTACCTTTTTGTTCTCTAAAATACAGACTGAAAATATGAACAATTTTGAGAGTAGCATAGTCTAAAAAAGACGATTAACTGGTAAATTTCAGTACATAATGAATCACATAATAGGGTGACACAAATATTAAGAGACACATATGTCCCTATTGTAAGGATATTAAGTGTCTGGGTAATGTGCAATTAAAGAAATATTGTCTATTTACAACTACTCCCCTCACTGGCATATAATGAGTGAGACAGATTATTCAGGTTTGCACAGCCAGTAAAAGTGGACATGAAGATTAATTGAAAGTGTGTTCTCTCTAAAGCTGTCCCCTTAGTACTAAAACATTTTTATGAATAATTAAAAGCCAGAATATAGTGTATTTGCTCAAATTCATGTATCAAAACCATACATATAAATATATAGAAATTTAAGAACGAAAAGAGATGCCATTTTTCTTGGACATTCAGAAAATTGTGCAGCAATCTGTTATAATTTTTTTCTCATTTACACAATTTATCATAAAGGCAATGATTGTAGAATGCATATATCTAAATAATCTTATAAGAATTTTATCATGTCGCATCATTCCTTTGTCCAGCTTCACCAATCATATCACAGTAACAGTTCCCCAACAGAGACTATAAAAAATTTACATTACAAACCGTTAGAAAGAAGGTCTATGAACACAGTTAGGGTTAGCTGTGTTAGATGCTGTGAATACCAGCTAAATTACAAAAAGAAAAAAGAATTTCAAGACTAAATTTTTGTTATGTTGCATTACACTTCTTTCACTGTTTTCCCCTAAATCAAAATTTAAAAGGTTAACAAAAATAAAGTAAAATAGAACTAATGTGTATATACATATACACACACATATATACACAAAAGAAAATATTATCTTTACATTTTAAAACATACCAATTCTTTTCATATGTTGAGTCCTAAATCATTCTGCCAAAAACATTTAAAAATACAACATCTTCTTTACAGAAGACATAATGCATATTGATTTATGTGACATATCTTTGCTTCAATATTTAGTTTTTGTCATCATGAGGAACAGGGTACTGATATTTCATTCCTCTCCAAATACATTTCACTCCACTTCATAATCTTTGATTATAGTTTTTTACATATATTGCAAAGTTTGAAACAATTTGATTAGAACTTTTAACACAGTTTTTAGGCTACTACTTTAAAGTCCCAATTATATACTGAATACTTTTCTATGTACTACCCAGAGTGCCATACAAATTAATAAACTCTTGACCACATGTGGTGTTTATACCTTCTGTGCCCCGAAGGAAAATATCTAAAGATGATGGAGAATTCTCAGGAGGATGAGATTCATGAACACTATTTCCCAATGGACGACAAATTTGTATATTATAAAGTGTTCTCTCTAGGCACTAAATAATTTAATATATATATAGATATAACTGCTTTTAATGTATTTTCAAAGAATTAAGTATAATTTGTCTAATATATTATTGCCCTTCCACACATTCATGTTTTGAAATCCCAGATACAAAGATAAAGCTTTGAAAGGAGAAAGAAAAAAAATTATTTTAATTAGTAATAAATAGTAAGAACATTAGATGGAGAACATAGCTTGTTATAGAAAACATTGTATCTTAGGCTAAATACGTAATTATTAACAATTCAGGCATGCCCAAAGAAAAGTTGTTCTTTTTTGTTTTCCAAATAGTGTCTGTGATATTGTCTAGTAGAATGCAAATTAATAGTTCACAATAACTGAGCATTCTCCATTTCTTCACTATAAATAGAATATTCATCTATGTGTACATGTAGCTAGGCTTTCTTGCAACTTGTTGTGGTTATTTGACTAAATTCTATTCAAAAGATGTAAATGGAGATACTTTGTGCAACTTTCAGGCATATCCTTTGATAGAAGGGGTTTGTTCTCCTCTTTCTCTCCCCTCGCCCCCACTGTTTGAATGCAGTTGGGATGGAAGTATTCTGAGCCATGAGTATTCAAAATCTCAGTAGGAATGGTGAATTAACAAGACAGAACACACCCAGGTTCCTGAGCCGATCATAGGCTACATCAGCATAGAAACACGATGACTTAATGAAGAGTTTTCATCATACCAGCCTGAATATTTAAATGAGATAAAAATAAGCAATTTTTTTGAAACTTTCCATTTATTTTTGTTTTTTAATCTTTTAAATATTTTATTTATTATTATTTTTTTTATTTTATTTTTTTTACTTTACAATATTGTATTGATTTTGCCATACATCAACATGCATCTGCCACGGGTGTACACACGTTCCCAATCCTGAACCCTTGCTCCCACCTCCCTCCCCATACCATCCATCTGGGTCATCCCAGTGCACCAGCCCCAAGCTTCCTGTATCATGCATCAAAGCTGGACTGGAAATTCGTTTCTTATATTATATTATACATGTTTCAATGCCATTCTCCCAAATCACACCCCCCCGCCCCACAGAGTCCAAAAGATTGTTCTATACATCTCTGTCTCTTTTGCTGTCTCACATACAGGGTATGTCATTACCATCTTTATAAATTCCATATATATGAATTAGTATACAGTATTGGTGTTTTTCTTTCTGGCTTACTTCACTCTGTATAATGGGCTCCACACAATGGAGTATTACTCAGCCATTAAAATGAATACACTTGAATCAGTTTTAATGAGGTGAATGAAACTGGAGCCTATTATACAGAGTGAAGCAAGCCAAAAATAAGCAATTTTTAAATCACTGTGATATTTATCTTTCTCATACTCTACCAAATACAGGATATTATACAAATCTAAGAACGGTATGAAGTTTTATTCCACTTAAGAGTCAAACAGGTTAGCCCATCACCACTTCACAAGTATTGACAAAAGAACACAGCCTACTGCCACAGAGGTGGAAATTTTATTATCTACTACATAGGTGAAAGCATGAGCTTCATGTTCTCACGTTTCCCCTTTTCCTCTACATTCCATGAGAACCCCTAGTGGGTGTTGTTTACAATATGCTCCTCTATCAACAATAACCTTAGAGGAACCCCAAGGTTAGTTAATTCTCAACTTTTTAAAGGGAAAAACTGCCTAAATTTGTCCAATTAGAAGACAATGTCTTTAATTTTCTGAAGGAAATGAAAAATCTGCCAAAGCTGTAAAACATTCTTGAGAAGGCAGTCCAGGACAAGACTGACCACAAGAGGTACAGACATATATACAAATAAAGCCACCCCTCATTTCTAAAGCATTTTGACTTCTGTTGAAATTTCTCCTAAGTACATCATTCTTGTGAGCTCTCAAATTAAACTGGAGGACTTTTCTCTTGCTCCTAAGGTGCAAGTCACAAATATTTCAGAAGAGTCAGCCCAATGCTTAGTCTTCACACAAGAAATACAAACCCAGGTGTGCATGAGGTTTCTTAAAAAGAAAGTGTTTACAATTTTTGCTGCAAGAGGCACCCAGACTAAAATCTTATTTTACCAGCATAGCCTTCCACTTGGCTGGTAGGCCTCAGGGATCCCATCCTGTAACTTGGTTGTGGATGGAATGTTTTAATTCAGTCTTTCCTATTTAATTTAATCCAATTTAATCCTAAATCAATCCAATCTGTCCTATTTGTTCATACCATCAGACATGTGGTATTTTTCACCCTTACTCACTGGCTGAGAGTAGAGGTAGGAAAAGCATCAAGAAATATTTTGCCTTAGGATGGGGGTGGGGGGTGCTGCTAGTGATCTCCCCTATTGTGTCTTTTATCTTGATAATCTTTCTGAGTGAGAATTGCAAGACCAACCGTCATGTAAGCTTACGTTGTTTGCAACTGTTCAAGAGATCTGCAGTGGAGTGTTTTTCTTCTGGAGAGAGGCTCCAGGGATAGTTCTGACTGAAAAAGATCAAAAATGTTTGTTCCAACTCATGGTTGCTAAGGCCTAAGGTATTCAAAAGCAGAGACATTATTTTGCCAACAAAGGTCTATCTAGTCAAGGCTATGGTTTTTCCAGTAGTCATGTATGGATGTGAGAGTTGGACTGTGAAGAAAGCTGAGTGCTGAAGAATTGATGTTTTTGAACTGTGGTGTTGGAGAAGACTCTTGAGAGTCCCATGGACTGCAAGGAGATCCAACCAGTCCATTCTAAAGAAGATCAGCCCTGGGATTTCTTTGGAAGGAATGATGCTAAAGCTGAAACTCCAATACTTTAGCCACCTCATGAGAAGAGCTGACTCACTGGAAAAGACCCTGATGTTGGGAGGGACTGGGGACAGGGGGAGAAAGGGACTGCAGAGGATGAGATGGCTGGATGGCATCACCAACTTGATGGATGTGAGTCTGAGTAAACTCCGGGAGTTGATAATGGACAGGGAGGCCTGACGTGCTGCAATTCATGGGGTTGCAAAGAGTTGGACATGACTGAGTGACTGAACTGAACTGAACTGAAGGTATTTTCTCACTAAATGCTAGGATATTCTGTCCCTGCAATTCCAGGAAAATTGGTGTTCCTTTTCAGTTAGTATAATTTCATCAGTGTTTCCAACATCACCTACTTACACTCAGACTTTTTTTTTAGAAGAGTCAAGTGACTCAATGACAAGCCCCTTTTAATGAAACTTAACCAGAATTGGAAAAGGTCAGTTTTCATTCCAATCCCAAAGAAAGGCAATGCCAAAGAATGCTCAAACTACCACATAATTGCACTGATCTCACATATTAGTAAATTAATGCTCAAAATTCTCCAAGCCAGGTTCAGCAATACGTGAACTGTGAACTTCCAGATGTTCAAGCTGGATTTAGAAAAGGCAGAGGAACTAGAGATCAAATTGCAAACATCCACTGGATCATCGAAAAAGAAAGAGAGTTCCAGAAAAGCATCTAGTTCTGCTTTATTGACTATGCTAAAGCTTTTGATTGTGTGGATCACAACAAACTGTGGAAAATTCTGAAAGAGATGGGAATACCAGACCACCTGACCTGCTTCTTGAGAAATCTGATGGAGGTCAGAAAGCAACAGGTAGAACTGAACATGCAACAACAGACTGGTTACAAATAGGGAAAGAAGCAGGTCAAGGCTGTATATCGTCACCCTGCTTATTCAACTTATATGCAGAGTACATCACAAGAAACACTGGGTTGGATGAAGCACAAGCTGGAATCAAGTTTGCAGGAGAAATATCAATAACCTCAGATATGCAGATGACACAACCTTTATGGCAGAAAGTGAAGAACTAAAGAGCCTCTTGAAAGTGAAATGCTGCTAAGTCGGTTCAGTCATTTCTGATTCTGTGTGACCCCATAGATGGCAGCCCACGAGGCTCCCCCATCCCTGGGATTCTCCAGGCAAGAACACTGGAGTGGGTTGCCATTTCCTTCTCCAGTGCATGAAAGTGAAAAGTGAAAGTGAAGTTGCTCAGTCGTGTCAGACTCATAGCAACTCCATGGACTACAGCCCACCAGGCTCCTCCATCCATGGGATTCTCCAGGCAAGAGTACTGGAGTGGGGTGCCATTGCCTTCTCCATGAAAGTGAAATAGGAGAGTGAAAAAACTGGCTTAAAACTCAACATTCAGAAAACTAAGATCATGGCATCTGGTCCCATCACTTCATGGCAAATAGATGCGGAAACAGGGGAAACAGTGACAGACTTTATTTTGGGGACTCCAAAATCACTGCAGATGGTGACTGCAGTCATGAAATTAAAAGACACTTGCTCCTTGGAAAAGTTATGACCAACGTAGACAGCATATTAAAAAGCAGAGACATTACTTTCCAACAAAGTCTGTCCAGTCAAAGTTATGGTTTTTCCAGTACTCATGTATGGATGTGAGAGTTGGACTATAAAGAAAGCCAAGCACGGAAGAATTGATACTTTTGTACTGTAGTGTTGGAGAAGACTCTTGAGAGTCCCTTGGACTGCAAGGAGATCCAACCAGTTCATCGTAAAGGAAATCAGTACTGAATATTCATTGGAAGGACTGATGCTGAAACTGAAACTCCAATACTTTGGCCATCTGATCTGAAGAACTGACTCATTTGAAAAGACCCTGGTGCTGGGAAAGACTGAAGGCAGGAGAAGAAGGGGATGACAAAGGATGAGATGGTTGGGGCATTACTGACTCAATGCACATGAGTTTGAGTAAACTCTGGGAGTTGGTGATGGACAGGGAGGTCTGGCGTGCTGTAGTCCATGGGGTTGCAAACAGTCAGACATGACTGAGTGACTGAACTGAACTGAACTGGACCAGAATTAAGTGCAAATCCATAAGGTCCTCCTCTGTGAAGTTGTTGCCACCTGGAAGTCGTGCCAATCAGACTGACTAGGGGATGTAATTAGGGTAAAGTAAAATATCATTCCCAAGAATAATCTAGATGGAATCTTGGGTTTTCCAAGTAGATGTGTGTATCTCTTTATCCCCAATACCCCTTATTCAGATCACTACCAAGAAGAAATGAAAGGAGATAACTCCTTTCTGGAAACAGTTGGATTCAGTGACTACATCCTTTAACTAGGTCCCAGGGATCAGGAAGAGATGAGAGAGATGAAATCTGACTTTTGCTCATCAGTTTGCCCAATAAATGTGGTCAAATTTCAGTTTCTCTGAAGAGCTGAACACTTGACAGAGATTAGTATATAGAACCAAAATAGTGTAGATGCAACCAACTGATCCCTAACTTGAAATATTGGCAAAATATGTGGAAATGCTGAATAGACATTTTTCAAAAAAGGCATGCAGATGGACAACTGACACATGAAAAGATAACTCAAAATTTTGATCATTGGAGAAATGCAAACTAATACTGCAATGAGATATCAATTCACACATTTTAATTTATTTTTTTTTGTTTTAATTTATTTATTTATTTATTTATTTAACAATCTTCTTAAACTTCGTTTTTATTTATTTATTTTTTTTAAATTAATTTTATTCTATTCTCAAACTTTACATAATTGTATTTTAAAGTGACTATTATAAAAAAGGACAACGAATAACAAGTGATGTGGAGAAAGAACAATTGTGAATTATTGGTGGGAATGTAAATGATGTAGCCACTACAGGAAATACTATAAAGTTCACAAAGAAATTAAAAATGGAACTACTATATGATCTAGAAATTCCACTTCTTGGCATTTATCTGAAGAAAATTAACTTTTATTCAAAAAGATATAAGGGCCCCCATGTAAACTACAGCATAATTTGCCACCACAAAGGTATGACCATCACGGATGAATGGATATTCAAAACTTAACGAAGAGATGGTCATTTCTTCATTGTACCTTCTTCCTTCCTTTGTGCATGTGTGCCTGCAGTCTAAGTCACTTCAGTCACACCCAACTCTTTATGACTCCAAAGACTGTAGTCCACCAGGCTCCTCTGTCCATGGAATTCTCTAGGCAAGAATACTGGAGTGGGTTGTCATGCCCTCCTCCAAGGGAACTTCCCAACACCAGGAGAACCCACATCTCTTATGTCTTCTGCACTGGCAAGCAAATCTTTTACCACCAGTGTTATCTGAGAAGCCTTCTTCCTTCCTTTGTTGTCAACTAACTGCCCATAGATGAGTTAGTGTATTTCTGGGCTCTTTATTCTGTTCCATTGATCTATGTGTCTGTTTTTGTGTCCATAGCACATTGTTTTCATCACTGTGGCTTTGAAGTATTGTCTGAAATATGGAAGAGTTATACTTCCAGCTTTGATCTTTTTCTCAGGATCATTTTGCAATTATGGGTCTGTTTTGGATCCATATAAATGTTAAGATTATTTGTCCTAGTTCTGTGAAAAATACGGATATTTTGATTCTGTCTTTCAATTGCTCAGTCATGTTCAACTCTTCATGACCCCATGGATTGCAGCAAGCCAGGTTTCTGTCCTTCATTATCTCCCGGACTTTGCTCATACTCATGTCCATTGAGTTGATGATGCCATCCAACCAACTCATCCTCTGCGTCACTTTCTCCTGTGCCCTCAGTCTTTCCCAGCATCAGGGTCTTTTCCAACGCTTGGCATCAAGTGGCCAAAGTATTGAAACTTCAACTTCAGCATCAGTCCTTCCAAAGAATATTCAGGGTTGACTTTCTTTAAGATTGACTGGTTTGATCTTGCTGTTCAAGGGACTCTCAAGAGGCTTCTCCACTACACAGTTTGAAAACATCAGTTCTTTAGTACTCAGCATTCATTATGGTCCAACTCTCATATCCGTACATGCTACTGAAAAAACCATAGTTTGACTAGATGGACCTTTGTCAGCAAAGTGATGTCTCTGCTTTTTAATACACTGTCTGGGTTTTCATAGCTTTTCTTCCAAGGAAGAAATGTCTTTTAATTTGATGGCTGCAGTCACCATCCTCAATGATTTTGGAGCCCAAGAAAATAAAATCTCTCACCGTTTCCATTGTTTCCCCCCATCTATTTGCCATGAAGTGATGGGACCCAATGACATGATATTAGTGTTTTGAATGTTGAGTTTTAAGCCAGCTTTTTCACTCTCTTCTTTCACCTTCATCAAGATGCTCTTTAGTTCTTCTTCACTTTCTGCCATAAGGGTGATGTTATCTGCATATCTGAGGTTATTGATATTTCTCCTGGCAATCTTGATTCCAGCTTGTGATTCATTCAGCCCATCATTCGCATGATGAACTCTGCATAATAGTTAAATAAGCAGGGTGACAATATACAGCCTTGATGTACTCCTTTCCCAATTTTGAACCAGTTGGTTACTCCATGCCCAGTCCTAACTATTGCTTCTTCACCTGCGTACAGGTTTCTCAGGAGGCAGGTAAGGTCGTCTGCTATTCCCATCTCTTTTCAGAATGTTCCACAGTTTGTTGTGATCCACACAGTCAAAGGCTTTAGCATATTCAATGAAGCAGATGTCTTTCTGAAATTCCATTGCTTTTTCTATGATCCAACAGCTGTTGGCAATTTGATCCCTGGTTCCACTGCCTTTTCTAAATCCAGCCTGTACATATGGAACTTCTCAGTTCACCTACTGTTGAAACCTAGCTTGAAGGGTTTTGAGCATTACATGCTAGGATGTGAAATGAGTGCGATTGTGTAGTAGTTTAAACACTCTTTGGCATTGTCCTTGTTTGGGACTGGAATGAAAACTGATCTATTTTAATAGGGAATCATTGAATCTGGGTACTATGGTTACTTTCACAACATTAATTATTCTAATCCAGAGAGTTAGTTAAGCTTTAAATAGGCTACAGATTGTTATTCATAAGTGAGTATGATAATACATGTCTTATGCTGTTTTCAAGATGCAGGCTAGTACATTTCACAAACCTGGCCATTGTAAAAAATTAGTTAATGTTAGCAATAATTTATCTGGTTATTGCATGGCAGTAATTCCTTAACATCTCTAGATTTTCTTCAATCTGTTTCTAAACATATACCAGAAGTCCAAGCCTGGTTGAAAATTTGAAACTATCAATGTGTGTAGTTTAAGAAATGCATTAAATTGGTTTGTTCCAAATTTCTATTCAGAATTCAAACTTGGAATCCACTGCAGAAAAGCTGATTAGGTGATCAAATCTAGGTGGGGTACTAAACTCTGCATAGAATATACACCAAACTGAATCTCTAAATTTCTGAACGGTGGAAAGGAACATGGATAATTGAAGTCCCACTTTGTCTTCCTATGAGGGAATTTTTAAAGGAAATCAACAGAGTCACCAAATCAAAAGGCAAATGAATATGATCATATATAAGAAATGTATATGTGATCTGAGCATGAGGAGAAAATAGAAGTGAAAGTTAGACTGGGATTTTTAGGCAAGTCACAATGAACCATGTAAGTCATGTAAAATAGTGATATTTTGTAGAACACAAGCATAGAAGAGATGTACAACACACTTCACACTTCTTGATTTATTTTACTTATAAACTCAAGAATGTCACTAATGTTGTTCACTTCATTAAGAAAGCCTCAATATTTTGATCATGAGCTTAAAAGCATATTTCACTTGTCTGTTTCTCAGTGTATAAATAAAAGGATTCAACATGGGTGCAACAGAAGTACTGAGCAGAGCTATCCCTTTATTTAAAGACACTCTTTGCTTGGCAGAGGGTTTCACATACATGAAGATGCAACTTCCATAAGAAATGGACACAGCCACCATATGAGAAGAACATGTAGAAAAGGCTTTCCTCCTCTTTTGAAAAGACGATATCTTCAGAATAGTCCTAATGATGTTTGTGTAGGAGAAAATCACTAACACCAGAGTAACCAGGAGAGTTAAAATGGCTGAGAGAAGCATCATTATTTCTACTTTTTCTGTGTCTGTGCAAGAAAGTTGTAATATAGGAGATACATCACAGACAAAATGATCTACAGTGTTGGCTGCACAGAAATCAAGCTGGAGACCCATGAGGAGTGGTGGAAAAAGTATTATGAAACCAGCCAACCATGACGCAAAGACCAGTAAGTTGCACACTCTGTCACTCATGATGGTCGTGTAATGCAGGGGTTTGCAGATGGCCTCATAGCGGTCATAGGACATGGCAGCCAGAAGAAAAAAAATCGGTTGCACCCAAGAGAATAGTAAAAAACAGCGTGCTGCACAATTGTTGTAAGAAATGGTCTTATCACCTGTTGCCATACTGACAAGAAATTTGGGGATGCAGACAGTTGTGAATGAGATTTCTAAAAATGAGAAATTTCGAAGAAAGAAATACATGGTTGTCTTGAGGTGTGAATCTAGCAGGGTAAGGGTGATGATGATTAGATTTCCAGTGATGCTCAATAAGTAAGTGAAAAAAAGGAGAAGAAAAATAACCACCTGTAATTGTGGGTCATTGCTTAGTCCAAGAAGAATAAAGGTTGTTACTGTTGTGTGGTTTCTCATCGCTGACTTCTATTTAAAAAAAGAAAGAAAGAAGAATCAAAAAGGAATAACAGCCTATAAAAATATACTCATATAATCTTTATTCAAAATTTCACTGAGTGCAATTCATGAGGTTTTTTTGTTTGTTTCCTTAAGTGTCATAAATTCATGTGTTCCCAAAGGAAAACATAGTACATTGATAATCTTATAAAAATAGAAACAAAGAGAAAAAAAATAGTATCTTAACTTGTATTTTCTGTATTTTCAAAGTTTCCAATCTATTTAGTATACATTAAATTATTTACATAACTTTCTTCTTCTTTCTTTGTTAAAAGAATCAATTATGTTTATACGGATGAAAATACAAAGTGATGGAACTATCTTCTTGGGTCACAGATTCTAAAGCTACACAGAGCCTCCAAAGATCTTCAGAAAGCCATTTACTTAAGAAAGGTTAAATGTCATTATCTTCAATTTACAGGAAGATGATTAATTCTACTCTGCCAAACATCTCTTTTTGTGTTTATTACAGTTTAAGGTAAACTTTATACTTCTGGAAGTCAGATTTCACCTGAGGTGAAATTTTCACCTTTAAAAATTAACATAACTTGACCTAAATATCCCTAGCCTATATAAAGTGGGAATTACTTTTACCAAACTTCTGTACACTTCAATATTTAAATCCTCATGGCAACTTTTAGTTCTGCTTTTTCCACTCTACCTGAAGATTAGAATTTACTTTCATCTTACTCACTCTGGCTGTGCTCTTTTTTCTGATATTCACTCAAGCAGATACAAAGTATATCATCCTGAATGGAGTGTGTTATATAGCACACCTTACTAAATATCTGCGGTAATGAGCAAGGTTCTCGAATAAGGTATTTAAAACAATAAAAGATTATCTAGACATGCCTGGTGCATCACTGCTCCATGTGTCTCCCCCTGTCGCCATGGGCTCCACTTCTTATTTATTCACCTCTAACGTCATTTCTTTCTGGTTCAATACATGACAATTTGAAATTCTGTTCTCCATCTTTTCTTATTTTTTTATCTTCTTCAAAATCATCCTTACACCTTACATTCATCACCACTAAAGTGTGTCATAAATTCTTTCTAGAGAATGAAAATATTTTCCTCAAGAATAATATGATGTCATATCTGAAACTATTTTATCCCTATTATATTTCTATATTCCAATTGTAGACTTAATATGCAAACATCTCAAATGATTATAAATGAATACAATGCAACTAAAATTTTTGTCTTTCTTCTTTTACCTCCTTTGTTTTCTATCCTCTTCAATGGATCCTTTTTTCTAAATGTGTTTATATTGTAAGTAAAATTTATACTCAGTGAGATTTTAGAAATATAAAGTTAGTTGATTTTAAAGGTGAAATGTATAGGCAAATATCAATAAATTGTGATGAGCTATATAAACTGCCAGAGTATTTTGTCAGAGGTAGATTCATAAATGGTTACTCTATTTTGTAGGGGCTTCCCTGGTGGCTCAAATGGTATAGAATCTTCCTGCAATGCAGGAGACCCAGCTTCTGTGTCTGGGTCAGGAAGATCTTCTGGAGAAGGAAATGGCAACCCACTCCAGTATCCTTCCTGGGGAATCCCAGGTACAGAGGAGCCTGGCAGGCTGCAGTCCATGGAGTCACAAAGAGTCGACACAGCTAAGCAACTAGGCACACACACTAGCCTAACCTTAAATTACAACATTCTAAACAAGTATTCTAAACTCCATGACAACATTATTTTCTTCCTAATTCCTCAAATAAATTCTTGCTGGGTAAAAGTAAAATAGTCATTGTTTAACTACTGTTACAGTCCCAGGGAGACTTCCCTGGTAGCTCAGCTGGTAAAGAATCGGCCTGCAATGCAGGAGACCTGGGTTCAGTCCCTGGGTTGGGAAGATGCCCTGGAGGAGGGCATGGCAACCCACTCTGGTATTCTTGCCTGGAGAATCCCCACGGACAGAGAAGCCTGGTGGGCTACCAACCAAGGGGTTGCAAAGAGTCGGACACTACTGAGCGACTAAGCATAAGCACACATTCCCAAGGGCTTCCGTAACTGCTTTGACAATTTACAGGTACAAGATAAGAGATTCTCTTATAATATTAAAATTAGACAGCTCTTGAAAGGCTTAAATTCTATTAAATTCAATACGACTGCTTGATAAATACAAAAATAATTTCCCAAGTTCAGTCCAGTGTCATAATCCACATTATTTACACTGACTCTGTGCACTAAAGGAACACTCATTTACAATTATCTGAGGTAAACAGCATTCATTTAATAAAGAGATTTCTGAGATTCTGTTTAATGCTGAGAAGAATATCTACTGAAAGCCAGATTCTAGGAAATGAAAAGTTCAGATTTCTTATTACAATACAACAATTGATGCCTTCAGTGTAAGTTTTAAAAGTCAATTTAATGTTTATTTGTAAAAGAAAAATATTTCTAATTGCATGCCATCCTATTTCAACTGATAAGCAGGGGTTGAATATTTCTTCCAGTTTCATGCAGTAAAGTTATTCTAATTAAAATAAAAATGGACTTTTCCCCCCAACCTTAATGTCTTTAGTAGCAATTAATTCTTAACTTGCTTCTTTTGACATGAGTTCCAGGAAAGAGGCAATTTCTAATGTTGCCTATCCACCATGTTTTTATATTTTGCTTTAACCCATACTTTTATTTTGCATTCTTATTCAAACAACGTTAGCTTCAGTAATACACACTCAAATGTGTAAATTCAAGGATTCTGTCACAGTAAGAAACTCAGTTTCATTTCTTCTCATTTTTTTAAGATAGGAAATATTCTCCAATTTATGTTTTATTTAACTTGGAGCATATTTTTCAAGATTAGAGCAAAACAAATAGTTTTTTTCTTTTTTTAAGAAGTTAAGAAAAACATGAATAAAAGGAGAAGATTTCAGGCTCCTTTTATTTTGAAATGGTTCTGTCTTACATGGAAAGCTCAGCTGTTTATTTTGTAGCTTTAAGATTATAGGTATCATCTATTATTAAGCAGTATGTCACATGTCTCAAGAGGATTAACTGATTTTAAAAAAATTTTTAAAGGAAAGTTTTCCCTGAGAACATTGCACAAGATGTTAAGACTATATGAAAAATGACTGAATGGAGAAATTATAATCCATAAGCTCCATATAGAACAAGAAAAAAACACTTTTTTTTTTTTTTAAGGCAGCTCTAAGTTGTAAGAGGGCTTCCCTGGTGGCTCAGATGGTAAAGAACCTACTTGCAATGCAGAAGACAAGGGTTCAGTCCCTGGGTTGGGAAGATCTCCTGGAGAAGGGAATGGCAACCCACTCCAGTATTCTTGCCTGGAGAAACCCATGGACAGAGGAGCCTGGTGGGCTACAGCCCATGGGGTCACAAAGAGTTGGACACAACTGAGGGACTACACTTTCACTTCTCATTTTCATAAGTTGCAAACCATAGGAATTAAAAAAAAATACTAAGTTACCCTACATGTCCATGACAAATATACATTAAAAACAAAAGAAGAAGAAAAGAAAAGTGAAATGCACCTATCTATTTTTCAGTCCAGCAGGAAACATTTTGTAATTAGAAGACAGTGTCTGCTACAACTGCCACCATTCTAATCCAATAAACCATTACCTTCCACCTAGTCTTTATAATAGCCTGTAGGAGATGTCTAAATAATCTTTGCTTCCTTCCCTCATCCAATCCATTTTCTATAGAGAAGATAAAAATATGTTCTCTAAAATTTAATTCATATCATCCCACATCTTTGCTAAAATTATGTCCTGAAACATAATTGAATGGCAAGGTACCAGAGATCAGCAAAGAATCCTTGGTATAACTCCTCACTTCCTTCCTGTCCTATCTTCACGTTCTTCCACTCTTTTCTTTTTATATTTCATTCTCGAGCTCTTTGTCACCTCTCTCCCCACCTCTGCTCTCACTCCCTCACCAAACTCGAGACCTCAGATTATCTTGGGTTGGCCAAAAAGTTCATTCAGATTTTTCCTTAACATTTTCATGGAAAAGCCTGAATCCACTTTTTGAGCAACCCAATATATCTCCATCAAAAAATCAATTTGCAAAGTGACCATTTGTGAGGAGACATTTCTCTTCTCATGGATTTTATGTATAGACATTTATTGCTTATAATTCTATCAATATTTATTTCTACATGTCATTTCTTCACTTTTTAAATCTGGTTCTCCTACAAAATTCCAGTTGCATCATAGTCTTGTCTATTATATTTTTCATCCATATAATTTTAGCATCTGGAATAACCTTGGTACTAAGTAGTAACTGAATTAATATATGTGATGAATTAAAAAATGAAATTATCTTGATAGGAGAGTTGATGAAGTTTATTCAAAAATTTTGATGAAGATAGAACAGAACAAAAAATAAGGCAAATTCACTACATATGACCAAACATAGCAACAGGAAGTCTGGGCAGTAAGAACGGGGAGAATTTAGAGGAGATGGCACACCGAATTCTACTCAATACTCTGTAATGACCTATGCTTCAAAAAAAAAAAAAAAAAATTCACATGGTACAACCAAGTGTTTGCATGTCACAACAAAAACCAAAGATCCCACGTGCCATCACTAAGACTTGGTACAGCCAAATAAATAAATAAAATTTTAAAAATATTTGAAAAGTGGTTTAAATATTGTGTTATTTTTTCAACCTGAAATACCACTGTAATAAAATTGCTTTTTAAAAAAAAATTAAAGATATATATATGCAAAGTTCAAAAAGTGAAAAATTCTGGAACTCTGCCAATGAAAATTAGTAGCCTCCTGCTTCATCCCTCACCTATGATTAACACTTATTCTCTGGAGACTTCCAGTATTAGCTTTTGTCCCCCTTGATATTTATTACTGTTTCTTAAATGACATTTTCAGTTTAGGCTATTGGATTTCTAGTATGAAAAATTAGTTATTTATTTTCTTATATCCTTACTCCTCCCCTAGGTTGGGAACATGCCCTGGAGAAGGAAATGGAAACTCGCTCCAGTATTCTTGTTGGCTTCCCCAGTGGCTCAGTGGGTAAATAATCTACTTGCAATGCAGGAGACAGAGGAGACTTCCCAGTATTCTTGCCTGGGTAATCCCATAGACAGAGGAGCCTGGCAGGCTACAGCCCATGGGGTTGCAAAGAGTCTGAGACAATGTAGAGACTAAATCACCACCACAAAAATAATTTCTATTAATATTTCTCATTTTTATTATATTTTTCATACTTTTATAATGATCATCAGTTTTATCTTAATTTACACTATTTTGACAATGAAATTATTTTTCAAGCTGAGCAACATCTTTGTCTACATGCTTTTTCTCTATTTAACAATATTTTGTACCCACAGGGATCAATTTACATTAAAATAATTGCATAAGTATTTACGTATTTTTCAGTATTCCCAACTCAGTCTAGAATCCAGAAGTGCGACTATATGCTCAAAAATAATAAATACATTAGGCAATCTTCCATCTTCATTTTCCCTTTCCTCAGCATCATCTGTTCTGGAACACTTTTTGCTTCCAGCCATGTCAGCATGGATTGTTTCTAGGTTCGATGTACAACTCTTGTATTGAAATGCCTGTTCCCCATATACATGAAGAGTACTTTTACCTTTCTCCTCTTTCCAAGTGTAGTTACATGTTTGGGGGATATTTGAACTTCCTAATAT
This sequence comes from Bos taurus, assembly GCF_002263795.3. Classification (NCBI taxonomy): domain Eukaryota; kingdom Metazoa; phylum Chordata; class Mammalia; order Artiodactyla; family Bovidae; genus Bos; species Bos taurus. The sequence continues at coordinate 59,180,657 of NC_037332.1, forward strand.
TAGAGTGCCATTCTTTAAGGCAGCAATAACAAAATTCTGAGAGCAAAATTCATAAATATGGAATTAGAAACATACATGGATGTTATTTAGAATAAGGAAAATCACAGCAAGCCACACATTAATTAAGCTATTAAAATCATAAAATGCAGAAGTGAGAATAAGGTCTGTTCTACTTTACTTCAACTTAGTAAACAAGGTCCCACACAGTGAACATGGGGTTGACACCATCAGGACCAATGCAAACCCAGAGATGGGGCTGAACAAGGGAAAATAAAAATGCTGCAAATCTCTCCTATGGTTTTCAGTTGAATTTTCTTTATTCAACACTCACTTGGTTGTTGGAAACATTTGCTTGTGTCCAGAGTTCCAGAATAATTGATTCTGAAATTTTGGCTCGATATGTCTGTATTTCTGTGATGTTACATCCAGTAGAAAAATCTGAATGAAATGTTTGGCCAACCCAATACTACAGGAAAAACTGGATACCCAAATACCATCAAAATAATTATGATCTGTGCTCAAATTATCAAAAGATTAATTTAGTAATCCAGTTCCCAGGAGCCAAGTACAAGCTGATAGCACATTTTGCTGTACATATTGATCAGGCAATGAAAGAGTCTGAATCACAACAAAGTAGCCATAGAACATAGGAATATAAAATGTGGAAGATCCCCCAAAGTGGGGAAATTAATTAGCTACACTCTGTTTCCACTGTTTCCCCATCTATTTCCCATGAAGTGATGGGACCGGATGCCATGATCTTCATTTTCTGAATGTTGAACTTTAAGCCAGCTTTTTCACTCCGCACTTTCACTTTCATCAACAGGCTTTCAGTTCCTCTTCACTTTCTGCCATAAGGGTGGTGTCATCCACATATCTGAGGTTATTGATATTTCTCCCAGCAGTCTTGATTGCAGCTTGTGTTTCTTCCAGTCCAGATTTTCTCATGATGTACTCTGCACATAAGTTAAATAAGCAGGGTGACAATATACAGCCTTGACGTACTCCTTTTCCTATTTGGAACCAGTCTGTTGTTCCATGTCCAGTTCTAACTGTTGCTTCCTGACCTGCATACAGATTTCTCAAGAGGCAGGTCAGGTCGTCTGGTATTCCCATCTCTTTCAGAATTTCTCACAGTTTATTGTGATCCACACAGTCAAAGGCTTTGGCATAGTCAATAAAGCAGAAATAGATGTTTTTCTGGAACTCTCTTGCTTTTTCCATGATCTAGCAGATGTTGCCACTTTGATCTCTGGTTCCTCTGCCTTTTCTAAAACCAGCTTAAACATCAGGAAGTTCACGGTTCACATATTGCTGAAGCCTGGCTTGGAGAATTTTGAGCATTACTTTACTAGCATGTGAAATGAGTGCAATTGTGCGGTAGTTTGAGCATTCTTTGGCATTGCCTTTCTTTGAAACTGGAATGAAAACTGCCCTTTTCCAGTCCTGTGGCCACTGGTGAGTTTTCCAAATTTGCTGGCATATTGAGTGCAGCACTTTCACAGCATCATCTTTCAGGATTTGAAATAGCTCAATTGGAATTCCATCACCTCCACTAACTTTGTTCATCAGATTTTTTATTTTGGGGGGTTCCAAAATCACTGCAGATGGTGATTGCAGCCATGAAATTAAAAGATGCTTACTCTTTGGAAGGAAAGTTATGACCAACCTAGATAGCATATTCAAAAACAGAGGCATTACTTTGCCAACAAAGGTCCATCTAGTCAAGGCTATGGTATTTCCTGTGGTCATGTATGGATGTGAGAGTTGGACTGTGAAGAATGCTGAGGGCTGAAGAATCGATGCTTTTGAACTGTGGTGTTGGAGAAGACTCTTGAGAGTCCCTTGGACTGCAAGCAGATCCAACCAGTCCATTCTGAAGGAGATCAACCCTGGGACTTCTTTGGAAGGAATGATGCTAAAGCTGAAGCTCCAGTACTTTGGCCACCTCATGTGAAGAGTTGACTCATTGGAAAAGACTCTGATGCTGGGAGGGATTGGGGGCAGGAGGAGAAAGGGATGACAGAGGATGAGATGGCTGGATGGCATCACTGACTTGATGGATGTGAGTCTGAGTGAACTCCAGGAGTTGGTGATGGACAGGGAGGCCTTGCATGCTGTGATTCATGGTGTTACAAAGAGTCGGACATGACTGAGTGACTGAACTGAACTGAACTGAACTGAACTGAGGAATTGTTCAGTCTTTCATCACAGTAGTTAACTCTAGTAGTAGTTAACTGTGTTGAAAGACTAAACAATTTCCTAGAGTGTAGCTAATTAATTTTTCCCACTTTGGGGGATCTTCCAAATTGTATGGCAAAACCAATACTATATTGTAAAGTAAAAAAAAAATAATAATAATAAAAGGAAAAAAATAAATAAATACTAAAAAAACTTTAGGAATATATATTTCAAAAAGAGGAATTTTGGACGAAAAATTACATCAAAAATTTTAGGTAGGGATTCAACATTGTAAAGAGGATAAATTCTTGATTTATCTCAAGAATTATTCTCAGTCACTTATTTGTGAAACAGAAACAGGAAAATAACAATTTTCAGTGAAGTTTAAGCTATCAGTCCAAGTCAAATGAACTCTATTTCCATGATTGATTCTTATTTCCCTTTTATGAATCTTAACAAAACTACACACTAAAGATAATTAAAGTGGCAATAGAAGTGTGTTTTTTGTTTTTTTTTTGAGGTTGACAACCAAAGAAAGGCATATTTGCAGAATCTTAGCCACGAGGCAGTATTTTTCCCTGCATAAAATGTCACATAAGAGCTGAAGTCATATAACAGACAGACCTAGAGATCGCTATATTCTAACAGATATTCACCTCTTTAAGAACTTGTATAGCTCTAGTTGCCAATACATAAATTACCTTATTGTTTGCAATTTGATTCCTTACTCTATGAATATTTTAAAGAGTTATTTTAAAGAACATGTTAGTCACTTATAGTGATATCTAGGAAAAAATTACGGAAGCACATTTGAAATAGTAAAGTCAAATATAATCTATGGTCCAAAGGGCTCCTCTCAATAATAGACTTTTAAGTCCATGTTATTTCTACACATGGAATACATGTGATTTCTACACATATTTCTACACAAAGTTATTTATATTTTTCATGGGCTTCCCTGGTGGCTCAGTTAGTAAAGAATCTGCCTGCAATGCGGGAAACCTGGGTTTGATCCCTGGGTTGGGAAGATCCCCTGGAGAAGGGAATGGCTACTCACTCCAGTATTCTGGCCTGGAGAATTCCATGGACTGCATAGTCCATGCGGTCGCAAAGAGTCGGAAACGACTAAACGACTTTCACTTCACTTCATACTTTTCACATTTTATTTTTCCATCAGTATCTGAATTTAACTTATAACCGCCAAACAGTGTTCATTTATTTAACACAGAAAATCTCATTTATTATTTTTTAATAAGTATCTTATTTTTTGCTAAATGTATTAACCTGCAGATATATTTATTATATTGTTTTATCTTTAGTCCGATTGATGAGTTTATGCTTTCAAAATCTGTATCATATAAAAGGACAGAACTTTAAGAAAACTGAGTGAAACAGAAACCAAAAATGCTTTCCTTTATCATCTTCCTTATGATACATGGGAAAATATGTGTACTATTTATAATTTGTAATTCCTTCAACTCATTTATTGTTGTACAAACCATAGGAAGTAGGCCTGTATATCCAAGTGATTTTCGAAACCTGAGTTAGGTATTTTTTGTCATTAATATGTTGGTCATTTCTCCAAGAGGCAGCAGTCTTCTATAACTTCTTATGGCCCTTATTGTATTATTTTTGGAAATATCTACATTTCCTTTAACTCTTTAGTTCTACTGTTTTGTACACTTGAGTATTTTGCCATTTATAAACTGGTTAGATTTATTCACACAGACATTTACTAAATGTTTTAACTGAGAAATCCTGGAAGTTAAAATGGTTGAAAACTGTTGAGTTATCAATTTTACTAGACATAATACTTTCCAGTCCATTCTACAGGAGATCAGCCCTCGGTGTTCTTTGGAAGGAATGATGCTAAAGCAGAAACTCCAGTACTCTGGCCACCTCATGCGAAGAGTTGATTCACTGGAAAAGACTCTGATGCTGGGAGGGATTGGGGGCAGGAGGAAAAGGGGACAACAGAGGATGAGATGGCTGGATGGCATCACAGACTCGATGGACCTGAGTTTGAGTGAACTCCGGGAGTTGGTGATGGACAGGGAAGCCTGGCATGCTGCGATTCATGGGGTCGCAAATAGTCGGACTCGACTGAGCGACTTAACTGAACTGAACTGAATATTTTCATGTTATTTTTAACAGCTTGATTTTCTATTACAGATACTCTATATCCAGTATTTTTATGATGTACTTGTTTAGTCTCTAAGTCGTGTCCAACTCTTTGTGATCCCATGTAGTGGTAGCCCTCCAAGCTCCTCAGTCCATGGGATTTACCAGGCAAGAATACTGGAGTGGATTGCCATTTCCTTCTCCTGGGGATCTTCCCAACCCCGGGTTCAAATCCACATCTCCTGCTTAGCAAGTGGATTCTTTTACCACTGGGCCACCTGGGAAGCTGGTACTTATTTAACTGTTTTCTCTAAGGTCTTAATTTAAGCATCTGTGGAAAGTAATTTCAGTAATATTTTCCCACTTTTCTTGGTCCGCCTCCATGTATTATATTTCTCCTCTTACTAATCACTGGACTTGCCTGGTGGCTCAGTCAGTCCAGTATTCTGGCCTGGAGAATTCCATGGAGTATGGTCGATGGGGTCGCAAAGAGTCAGATATTACTGAGCAACTTTCACTAATCACTACTTCTAATCATTACTACTAGTAATCACTTACTAATCATTACATAATTTAGTACTCCTTTAAAGGAGTACTGAAAACTAAAATCTTTCTAAATTTGTTTTCATGATTCTATTTTTTTCCATCATCAACACCTTTTATTTTATTTTTTAAACTAATTTATTTATTGAAATTGGAGGCTAATTACTTTACAATATTGTGGTGGGTTTTCCCATACATTGACATGTATGGTTCTATTTTTTAGCTCTGTCCCCTTCAAAATGAACTTATCTTATACTTACTGAACTATCTTTTTGCTCTTATGTGAAATTCTAACTATTATACCATATTGTTATTTCTAGAATTATATATAAAATCCCTACCAGTGCCTTTACTGAGTTCTCAACAAAACAGAGGTCTTATTTTAATATCATATTTGCTGTCCAGCAGAAAAGCTGAATGCATTTCAAAGTAAAGCATTTCAGTACTTCAGGTAGAAGCTCAGCTGACCCTGTATTGAAGAAACTGTGTTACTTGTTCAAGAACAGATTTTTTTTTTAAAGCACTATTAAACTATCTGGAGATTCAAATTCAGATGCCATCAGTTGTGGGTCTATTAGATATAAAGAAATGCGATATGATACAGACTAAGCAAAATGGCAGAGAAGACAGATAACATAACCAATCTTCCTGGGAGTGGGCAGAATAGGAATGAGGAAGTTGTATTTTAGAAGTGCTAGACCCTGAATTGTAGAACATCTGTGCAATATAAGTAGTAAATGACAGACATTTAAAAATATATAAGTGAAACATTTCAGAATAGCTCCATGATAAGTTACTGGTTTAACTTGGATAGTGTTTTTTAAGCAAATTCTTCCTGACTCACACATAACAGAATCAAAACTAAAAAGAACAGTGAGAGAGCCTTAGGTTTTACTTGTATAAGATTGTCCCAATATGTTACATGTTTTTTTCATATTCTGTGCTCTTAAAATTTCTAAATGTTAAATAGTGTTTCAAGATCATTAGATATATATTCTCAAAATGAAATGATGAAGTAAAATGATAACCAATTTTTAAAATGTTATCCCTGAAATCATATTCCTGACACATATCTTTTAAGATATAGTTCATTAACTGGTTGTACCAAAACCTGTAAAATTGTCCTGTCACTTATATACTATATGTATTTTTCTCCCTGGCTATATATTTTTCTGGTCTGTCATAAGACAGCATTTTTCAAACATATTTTATTCAAATCAAAAAAATTTATTCAAAATCAAAATACTAAAAGGAAATGAAAAAGATATTATAGTCAAATGCACAAACATTTCTAGAAAAAATCATGAAAATGATGTGTACTTGGGAAAACCCTTTTTACTCTATTTAATATCTCCAAACTTTGGTCATGACACACAAATTGATTTGAGTTCCCCAAATTCCACTCACTTTATGACTAAGAATTCAAAAATCCTTAAAAAAAAAACCATTATTCTGTCATCTTGGTTTCCCTGAGAGAAGATATAGCTATGTAACTATATATTGACACTTATGATAATCTGAAAATACATTGACTAGCGTTGTTTTCTTTATTTAACAGTTATTTACATGCACCTTTCAATAAGTTTCAGAAGTATCCCAAGTTACTGAAAGGTGTCTTTTTATATATGGAAACACCAAATATGTTTTATTATTATGTTTTATTAATATGTTGTTATTTAATATTATTATTTATATTTATTTTATATATTGTTATAGTATTAATGTGTTATATTCATTATGTTTTATTATTAACTTTTAAAATAGGCTAGTAAAATAATACATTTTCATCTACAATTTAAATACTTGTAAATGCTACCAATTCTCAAACACAAACTAAGCAACTAGTTTCTATGAAAATTATTTTAAAATAACAATCATTTAAAAAAAATCTCTAGCCTGACCATCAACACTACAGGTTAATCTCTGCAACAATTTTCTTTCATTAAATTAAATGGACTATGTACAAATATATTGTTAGTATTACAAAGGAATATAAAGAAATATTAGCTTAAGTAGGCTATAACTAAGTACAAATAAAGGATAGCAATAACATTTACATTGCATGCTACATTAAATATAATCTAAATAAAAATTATTGTATTCTTGACTAAATAGAATTCATAGACAAGTAGATGGTTTGAAAACTTAGGTATACGTCTTTCAGCTTATAAAAGAAAAGAAAGTGATTTTTTTTTAATCTATTGAAGAACATAGGAAAAAGCTGTGTTGTAACAAAGATTTTTGAAAAAATAAAGCTTGAAAGGTACAAAGATGAATGGAAATAAAAGAGAAAACATGTATCAGAAGCTATAATTGGATACAATGTTATTACTATAGACCCCACTCTTTATTTCATTTATATAAAGTGAAATATAATATTCATTTCTATGAGAAAGAAATAACCCTGCGTATCATATTCATGAAGGCCATTTTCACTTGGTTCTGTAAGCTGTAGATGAAAGGATTCAAAAGTGGGGCAACAAAGGTATTGAGCACTGCAATTCCCTTGGGAAAAAATAGTCTTTCTTGGACTGAAGGTTTTACATATATGAAAATGTAGCTGCCATAGGAAAGAGATATCACAATCATGTGAGCAGAACATGTTGTAAAAGCTTTTTTCCTCTGATTCGATGAAGGAATTTTTAGACTTGCTCTTGCAATATAGGTATATGATATTATCACCATTACTAATGTGACCACAAGAGTCATTGCATCAGAAATGAATCCCACTGTCTCAATTATATGTGTGTCTGAGCAGGAGATCTGCATGAGGGCAGTTGTGTCACAGTAGAAATGCTCAACAACATCGGAGGCCCAAAAATAGTTTTAGATCTAAGAGGAAAGCACAAAGGTGGTAAAGCAGCCAGCAATCCAACAACAGAAGACAAGCTGAATGCAGATTTTACTGTTTATGATGGTTGTGTAATGCAGGGGCTTACAGATGGCAACATAGTGGTCATAGAATATAGCTGCTAGCAAGTAAAACTCAGAAACTTCAGGAAGGAAGACAAAGAATACTTGAGAAACACATCTACTATAGGAAATGTTTTTGTCCCCAGTTGCCATCATAACTCGCAAATTAGGGATGCATGCAGTAGTATAGGAAATTTCTAAGAAGGAAAAATTCTGAAGGAAAAAATGCATGGGTATCTTGAGGTGAAGATTCACTAGGATGAGTATGATGATGATGGTATTGCCAGTGATGCTCAGCAAGTAGGAGATAAGTAGAAAGATAAATAATATGACTTTCAATCATGGGTCATCAGTCAAACCTGCTAGAATAAACAGTCACTCTTGTATAATTTTCCATTAATATCCTCTACTTTTCCAGTTCTATGTAGGAAAAAAAGAAAATGGTTTAAGTGAAAAAAATAATATTGGTAACTAATGTTCAAAGAAAATTTAGCACAATTATGTTTCAGATAGAGTAACACAATTCACATTTGTGTTTTAAAAATGGTTATGCCAGAAGGAGCGGTAGTTTGCATTTCCAGCGTCTATAACAGATGATTCAATCTTAATTCACAATTCTAAAATAGCCTGGATGATGGAAATACATGTTGATTGATAATACATGAATAAGTTGAAGGGAACTTAAATGCACATTTTAAAGCATACAAAAATGCTTTTTCCTCTGTTGTTTTTATTGCAAGGGTTGGTATGAATGCCAATACCTGTTTAATTGAACACTTTGCATTATTAAAGCAAAATGATACCTGTCATTACATGTATATCAGCCCTTCTTATGCATTTAACATACACACACACATGCACACATTCACACACACGGTCCTAGCCACCATCAATGAACAGGGCTAACATATCTATACCATTTTAATCAATTAATCAAGTCAAATGCCTGATACTCATTTCCTTTACTTGCATGGCTAATGAAATCCAACTTCTGATAAGTCAATATGATAAATTGGGAATGTACTTATTTGCTGCACTTATTGTCATGTACTTTCTCTATTTCTGTTACCATTCTCAAAATTCCCCTTTTGGAATTCTGAAACAAAATTAGCAGAAATACAGTGAAATTTTCAATATATGTTATAAGAAACTAATGTTTTCTTCTGTGTTACAAATCTGAAAGTACATGTAAGAAAAAGTAAAAATAAGAATGCAGGATATAGGATCAGATAGAAATATGCAAATATGTGTTCAGGAAACTGTAGAAGGCTTAAGAAGTAGAAAAAAGAGAAAGGAAAAGCAAAACATTATGCAAAAGTAGAACATTAAGAAGAGTTTTTAGAAATAGAATTAAACTAAGGAAAAATTTGAAAAAAGACTGAAAATATGCAAGTTATTTTCAAATTAAAATACATAAATTAGTAAGTGAAAATTATTAACTTAGTAAAAATTAGGAAATAAAAATTATAAGGAGAAAATTTTGACCATTTGAAATTTTTCTCTATCTGCTCTTATTGTTTACACTTACCACTTTATTCTTTTGTCATAGAGATAAAAATATAGCAAATTTGAGTTCAGCATAGCCTGAGAGATGAGTCACCAGTTGGTACATTTCAAACGCATACTGAACCTTAGACTTACTGACAAAGTTTAGGAGGTATATATTTCCTTATTATAAGGATATTCAAACATATGAGTAACATGTAATTCCAGAAATATTAACTATAGAGATCTATTCTCATCACTGGACATACATGAAGTGGGACAGTCCTGTTGTTCAGGTTTGCACAGATAAAAATTTGAGGGTCAGGATCAAGTTAAAAGAGTTATATTTTTCAAAATTCTCCTCTTAAAAGTACATTTTGTACAAATAATTTTATAGCAGATATACTTCATTTTTTTTAATAAAAAAGATTAATGACATCTCTAAGGAACTGTTACTTCCTTGGTATCTTCAACGGGAAGCATATAAAGTAATTAAGGTTTTGTGAGAAGTACTAGATAAAACTGTCGGGAGCCAGCGTGAGGAACTCCGCCTGTGGGAAAGGTCATGAGGAAGGAGACTCAGCATACCCAAAGTCGGGATCCAGCCTCAGGAGTCCCCATGGATATTCTCGAGCATCTACCCCCAAAAACCAGAGTCTGCCTACTTTACTGCTTTCTGCTCTCACCTCTGACTTTACGGGGGCTGTCCCCCACCACCATCTCGCTCTCTCTGAAAAGGAGTTAACTTACAGTTCTAGTTAATAAAGTTTTTGAGCATAATAGGAGTGTTTAAATCTAAACCCCTCAGATAGCTCTCTAACTTGCCTGACAAGTTTACCTGGACTCCTAGAGCTATGCATACGATTGTTTACAGTCTCCCAGCTGCAAGAGGCACAGGAAGCCTAAGATATTCAAATAGCTTAGAGCCTCTCAGAGAGTTAGAAACTGTCAGAATAAAACTAGTAAAAGATTTCATTGATGAGCTAGTGTTTGTTGCCAAGTTTCCACATCCCCTGTATTGTATCCTTGAATGTGTATTAATTAATATAGTTGGTATATAGAAAAAATAAGTAGTGGCCTTTGTGTTAGCAACTTTAGACCCTTAAGGTAATAAATTCTTTCCTTTGTTGTAAACCCACTGCACCACTGCCCTATAGGAATGCAACTTTATCTAACACCTTCAGAGGATGGCGCCAAAACTTAAAATAATTACTCTTAGAGAAAATAAGTCTTACAGTTGACAAACCTTTGTCAGAGTCATAAAATGTTAATAGGCCTTCTGGCCAAAAGATGATGTAAATCACCTAAACTATTTGCATACGATAAATTTGCAAAAAAGAAAGCCTGGTTTCAATAAGGATCAAAGACTGCTGACTTTGCATGATTTCACGCCCCCTATTATCCTCTATGTGCAACTTATGGTATAAAAGCCCCTGTTGAAAATAAAGCTATGGGCCTTGCTCACCAAAGCTTGGTCTCCCCTTGTCATTCTCTCTTGTTTCCTTTTCCTCCTTTTCTATTCTGTTCTTCCTTCATGCCAAAATAATTTGGAGCACGGGGGTCTTCTGTGACCACTTATTTGCCTGGGCTTCTAAGACCCACTCGAGAAGGTGCCTAAGGTGGGGGCACCTTCCGCTATTCGAGAGGGTGCCTGTGGCCTCCGTGGTCAGAGCAAGTTTGGTGTCACGAACTTTATTGATTTCCCACGTAAACCAGTTATTATTGAGCATCTAATAATCACTCAGCCTTTGCTATCCCTTAATCGCCAACGCCGTCATCCTGAGGGAATCCCTGGATCCAACCGGGGCTGGACCCCAGGATAAAACGCTTACAGCATTGAAAATATCAAGATTATTATTCCCAACTTCTAAAATACACATTATTATTATTAAAGAAGTGTACATATATTTATATATATTATACACATATATGTGTGTGTGAAGTTGCTCAGTCGTATCCAACTCTTTGCGACCCCGTGGACTGTAGCCCTCCAGGCTCCTCTGTCCATGGGATTCTCCAGGGAAGAATACTGGAGTGGGTTGCCATTTCCTTCTCCAGGGAATCTTCCCAACCCAGGGATCAAGCCCGGGTCCCTGCATTGCAGGCAGACCCTTAATCCTCTGAGCCACCAGGGAACCAATCAGTCAGTTAGTTCAGTCGCTCAGTCGTGTCCGACTCTTTCCCTTCATATAGGGACGCCATATATGTATGTATATATACATATATGCACAAAAGGACAAATAAAAGTTACTCAATAAGATCTGAAGAAGTTACACCAGAATTCTAAGGAAAAAAAAAAAAACAAAAACGAGATCTGATGTCATAATCATCTTAACAATGTAGACATATTCAAAAAGAAGTGACTATTCATATTCCTGGACAATCTTTCAGTTCAGTTCATTTCAGTTGCTCAGTCGTGTCCAAATCTTTGCAACCCCATGAATTGCAGCACACCAGGCCTCCCTGTCCATCACCAACTCCCGGGGTTCACCCAAACTCATGTCCATCGAGTCGGTGATGCCATCCAGCCATCTCATCCTCTGTCATCCCCTTCTCGTCCTGCCCCCAATCCCTCCCAGCATCAGAGTCTTTTCCAATGAGTCAACTTCTCATATGAGGTGGCCAAAGTATTGGAGTTTTAGGCTCAGCATCAAGTCCTTCCAAAGAATACCCAGGGCTGATCTCCTTCAGAATGGACTGATTGGATCTTCTGGCAGACCAACAGACTCTCAAGAGTCTTCTCCAACACCACAGTTCAAAAGCATCAATTCTTCAGCACTCAGCTTTCTTCATAGTCCAACTCTCACATCCATACATGATCACTGGAAAAACCATAGCCTTGACTAGACGGACCTTTGTTGGCAAAGTAATATCTCTGCTTTTCAATATGCTGTCTAGGTTAGTCATAACTTTCCTTCCAAGGAGTAAGGATTTTTTTTAATTTCATGGCTGCCATCACCATCTGCAGTGATTTTGGAGCCCAAAAGTAAAGTCTGATACTGTTTCCACAGTTTCCCCACCTATTTGCCATCAAGTGATGCAACCGGATTCCATCCATGATCTTCGTTTTCTGAATGTTGAGCTTTCAGCCAACTTTTTCACTCTCTACTTTCACTTCCATCAAGAGGCTCTTTAGTTTTTCGCTTTCTGCCAAAAGGGTAGTGTCATCTGCATATCTGAGGTTATTGATATTTCTCCTGGCAATCTTGATTCCAGCTTGTCTTCTTCCAGCCCAGTGTTTCTCATGATGTACTCTGCATAGAAGTTACATAAGCAGGGTGACAATATACAGCCTTGATGTACTTTTTTTCCTATTTGGAACCAGTCTGTTGTTCCATGTCCAGTTCTAACTGTTGCTTCCTGACCTGCATATAGGTTTCTGTAGAGGCAGGTCAGGTGGTATGGTATTCCCATCTCTGTAAGAACTGTCCACAGTTTGTGGAAAATAAAGTGCAAATGTTAATTTTCCAGACACAGCTTCCACTTCATGTCATATATGACCTCAGTTTCTTTTCTCCAAATAGTTTTGTGATGTTTTTTTATTGGACCTGAGACTGATCTTTAATAACTAAGCAGTCTCTACCTTTCTTATGTGGAATGAATATTTTTCCATGTATATAGTTAGCCTTCCTTGCAACTTATTGTGGCCATGCAACTAAATTCTGTCCAAAGGATAGAGTAAAAGAAGATACCTTATTCAATTCCATGGATTATCTTCTGATAATAGTGGTTATTCCTCGTCTTCCTCTTTACCGCCTCTCACTACTGAAATACTGATGTGATGGCGAGTCATTTGCAGTCATTATCATGAGAAAGTACACAAGGAACGTTGAATACACAAGATAGAACACATCCAGGATCCTGATACATTTGTAGGTCATACCAGCATAAAAACACAATGATTTTAGGGAACGGTTTCACATACCAAGCCAGATTAAAATAATTTTTTGTTCAAAGAGCTCTGATATTTGTTGATTACTGTCCAAACATCAATTAACTTACAAATTTCTTAGTTATTTAAAGAAATATTAACTATTTACAGATTGTGTTTTAAATATGGTTAGATCATCTTGGGTCTCTCTATTGGTGTCATTTCCATTATTTTTGGTCATTTGATCTCCCTCTGGTATACCTGCAAATTTTTTAATCTATACTCAAAACTATCTGCAAATGTTAAAGGCTCTGGATGACAAATTATGTCTACAAATAGAATTTATTATATCACAGCACACAGGTAAATCCTGATGATCTTGATCAAAACAAATAGTAAGATTATTCAAATCTGTTTTTCATCTTTTTTGAGAAATAATGAATTCATTATATTTATTCTTAAGGTACAAAATTTCAGCACTCTGAACTAAAAGCCTACATTTTTACACATGCTTTTGAATCTTCATAAACTGTAACTGTCAAAATTTTGCCTTCAGTGACTAGTAGACAGAAAGAATTTCTTCTCAGAGGTTTAATCTGTTAGCTGTTGTTTTATTCGTGCAGGCTCAGGTTTCAATTGTGTTAGTCGCCCAGTCATGTCTGACTCTTTGTGACCCCATGGTCCGTATAGCCCGCCAGGCTCTTCTGTCCATAGGATTTTCCAGCCAAGGATTCTGGAGTGGGTTGCCATTTCCTTCTCCAGGGAATGCAGGGATCGAACTCGGGTCTCATACATTGCAGGAGGATGCTTTACCATCTGAGCTACTAGGGAAACCCCCAGATCTCCATTACTTAAGGATTAAGACTGATCAAATGTGTTCAGGGAAAAATACTGAAAAATTTCAGGCTTGTTAGTCATCAGTTGCTTTTTCACAAATTCATGATACTACTGTCAAAATTAAAATATATATCAAAGAAACAAGCACTGGCACACTGCTATTAATTAAAATCCTGAATGAGTTTGTATTTCATTATTTTTCCTAGGACAACAGATGTTTGAAAAGCCACCATGGGCTGAGAAGTACATAGTGATACAGAGATAACATTTATTAGGTAGAACAACTATATACACTCCTTTTGATCATGAGTGTAGAAAATCCAGCCTGAAATTTCAAGGGAATCTAGCTTTTGCTAAGGGTGGTTACAGGAAATCAAGACAAGTAATTGGTATTTATCTTTCCCAATTATTTTCTGATTTCTTTATACTATTTTCATAGTCATGTAAACATATTATATTTAGTAGCTTCCAAAGACCCAAGTTTATTTTTTCATAGCTCTAACTGTAACAGAAAAGAATATTTTCTCAAACATTTAGAAAACTTTATTAAATTGAGTTTTACTGAACTGATTTTGGCCTCATGCCAAACTATGCTTTATGGATGATTTTCTACCTGAATAAAGAAATAAATAAAATGATTGGGGTAGAGCTAAAGATGAATGTGTGTGTGAGAGAGAGAGAGAGAGAGATTGTGAGATTAGCCTGTCAGATAGATTATCTGACAAATTGTATATATCATTCAAGACAATTCATGTTGATAATACGCCATATGGTAAATGTATAAGAAGCATCCTCCAAGTATAAATATATACCTGCCCTGCAATGTTACAGAGCTTTCCAGCTATTTAAATGGCTTGGCACACGTATTAATGACAAGCTACTACTTGCAAAGTATAATAGCAGCATGATATAACCTGGTACTGCATCAGGTTACTGAAAGTGTCTTTTTGTTACTGAGTGACTGAGAGCCTGAAAGGCTCCTTTGTGCACATCCAAACCCAATCGCTAAAAAGTACTTATGACTATCTTGGCATGTCTGTAAACCACTCTTGGTCACAAACTTACTGGGAAATGTTGAAACTGAATAGAACAAGCCTATGGCATCAAACAAAAATGAATTTGAGTTCTGTCTCTCTCTTTTTTTATCTTCTTATTTTTTTAATTTATTTTTTAAATATAAATTTATTTATTTTAATTGGATGTTAATTACTCTATAATATTGTATTGGTTTCACCATACATCAACATGAATCTGCCACAGGTATACATGTATTCCCCATCCTGAACCCCCCTCCCTCCTCCCTCTCAGTACCATCCCTCTGGGTCGTCCCAATGCACCAGCCCCAAGCATCCAGTATCCTGCATCAAACCTGGACTGGCGATTCGTTTCATATATGATACTATACAGGTTTCAATGCCATTCTCCCAAATCATCCCACCCTCTCCCTCTCCCACAGAGTACAAAAGACTGTTCTATACATCTGTGTCTCTTTTGCTGTCTCACATACAGGGTTATCGTGACCATCCTTCTAAATTCCATATATATGCGTTAGTATCCTGTATTGGTGTTTTTCTTTCTAGCTTACTTCACTGTGTAAAATAGGCTCCAGTTTCATCCACCTCATTAGAAATGATTCAAATGTATTCTTTTTAATGGCTGAGTAATACTCCACTGTGTATATGTACCACGACTTTCTTATTCATTCACCTGCTGATGGGCATCTAGGTTGCTTCCATGTCCTGGCTATTATAAACAGTCCTGCGATGACCATTGAGGTACACGTGTCTCTTTCAATTCTGGTTTCCTCAGTCTGTATGCCCAGCAGTGGGATTGCTGGGTCATAAGGCAGTTCTATTTTCAGTTTTTTTAAGGAATCTCCACACTGTTCTCCATGGTAGCTGTACTAGTTTTCATTTCCGCTAACAGTGTAAGAGGGTTCCCTTTTCTCCACACCTTCTCCAGCATATACTGATTGTAGACCTTTGGATTGCAGCCATTCTGACTGGTGTGAAATGATACCTCATTGTGGTTTTGATTTGCATTTCCCTGATAATGAGTGATGTTGAGCATCTTTTCATGTGTTTGTTAGCCATCATTATGTCTTCTTTGGAGAAATGTCTATTTAGTTCTTTGGCCCATTTTTTGATTGGGTCATTTATTTTTCTGTAGTTGAGCTGCAGGAGTTGCTTGTGTATTTTTGAGATTAGTTGTTTGTCAGTTTCTTCATTTGCTATTATTTTCTCCCATTCCGAAGGCTGTCTTTTCACCTTGCTTAGAGTTTCCTTTGTTGTGCAGAAGCTTTTAAGTTTAATTAGGTCCCATTTGTTTCTTTTTGCTTTTATTTCCAATATTCTGGGAGGTGGGTCATAGAGGATCCTGCTATATGTATGTCGGAGGGTGTTTTGCATATGTTCTTCTCTAGGAGTTTTATAGTTTCTGGTCTTACGTTTAGATCTTTAATCCATTTTGAGTTTATTTTTGTGTATGGTGTTAGAAACTGTTCTAGTTTCATTCTTTTCCAGGTTGTTGGCCAGTTTTCCCATCACCACTTGTTAAAGAGATTGTCGTTAACCCATTGTAAATTATTGCCTCCCTTGTCAAAGGTGTACATATGTGCGTGGATTTATCTCTGGGCTTTCTATTTTGTTCCATTGATCTACATTTCTGTCTTTGTGCCAGTATCATACTGTCTTGATGACTGTGGCTTTGTATTAGAGCCTGAAGTCAGGTAGGTTGATTCCTCAAGT
Source organism: Bos taurus (assembly GCF_002263795.3). Classification (NCBI taxonomy): domain Eukaryota; kingdom Metazoa; phylum Chordata; class Mammalia; order Artiodactyla; family Bovidae; genus Bos; species Bos taurus. The sequence goes on from NC_037332.1 coordinate 59,197,355, forward strand.
TCCATTCTTCTTTCTCAAGATCGCTTTGGCTATTCGAAGTTTTTCGTGTTTTCATACAGATTGTGAAATTATTTGTTCTAGCTCTGTGAAAAATACTGTTGGTAGCTTGAGAGGAATTGCATTGAATCTATAAATTGCTTTGGGTAGTATACTCATTTTCACTATGTTGATTCTTCTGATCCATGAACATGGTATATTTCTCCATCTATTAGTGTCTTCTTTGATTTCTTTCACAAGTGTTTTGTACTTTTCTATATATAGCTCTTTAGTATCTTTAGGTAGACATATTCCTAAGTATTTTATTCTTTTCGTTGCAATGGTGAACGGAATTGTTTCCTTAATTTGCCTTTCTATTTTCTCATTATTAGTGTATAGGAATACAAGGGATTTCTCTATGTTTATTTTGTATCCTGCAACTTTACTATATTCATTGATTAGCTCCAGTAATTTTCTGGTGGAGTCTTTAGGGTTTTCTATGTAGAGGATCATGTCATCTACAAACAGTGAGAGTCTTTCTTCTTCTTTCCAATTTGGATTCCTTTTATTTCTTTTTCTGCTCTGATTGCTGTGGCCAAAACTTCCAAAACTATGTTGAATAGTAATGGTGAAAGTGGGCACCCTTGTCTTGTTCCTGACCTTAGGGGAAATGCTTTCAATTTTTCACCATTGAGGATGATGTTTGCTGTGGGTTTGTCATATATAGCTTTTATTATGTTGAGGTATGTTCCTTCTATTCCTGCTTTCTGGAGAGTTTTTATCATAAATGGATGTTGAATTTTGTCAAAGGCTTTCTCTGCATCTATTGAGATAATCATATGGTTTTTATTTTTCAATTTGTTAATGTGGTGTATTACATTGATTGATTTGCGGATATTGAAGAATCCTTGCATCCCTGGGATAAAGCCCACTTGGTCATGGTGTATGATCTTTTTAACGTGTTGTCAGATTCTAATTGCTAGAATTTTGTCAAGGATTTTTGCATCTATGTTCATCAGTAATATTGGAGTGTAGTTTTCTTTTTTTGTGGGATCTTTGTCAGGTTTTGGTATTAGGGTGATGGTGGCCTCATAGAATGAGTTTGGAAGTTTATCTTCCTCTGCAATTTTCTGGAAGAGTTTGAATAGGATAAGTGTCAGCTCTTCTCTAAACTTTTGGTAGAATTCATCTGTGCAGCCATCTGGACCGGGCTTTTGTTTGCTGAAAGATTTCTGATTACAGTTTCAATTTCCATGCTTGTGCAAGGTCTGTTAAGTTTTTCTATTTCTTCCTGGTGCACTTTTGGAAAGTTGTACTTTTCTAAGAATTTGTCCATTTCTTCCACGTTGTCCATTTTATTTGCATATAATTGCTGATAGTAGTCTCTTATGATCCTTTGTATTTCTGTGTTGTCTGTTGTGATCTCTCCATTTTCGTTTCTAATTTTGTTGATTTGAATTTTCTCCCTTTGTTTCCTGATGAGTCTGGCTAATGGTTTGTCAATTTTATTTATCCTTTCAAAGAACCAGCTTTTGGCTTTCTTGATTTTTGCTATGGTCTCTTTTGTTTCTGCCCTAATTTTTAAGATTTCTTTCTTTCTACTTACCCTGGGGTTCTTCATTTCTTCCTTTTCTAGTTGCTTTAGGTGTAGAGTTAGGTTATTTATTTGACTTGTTTCTTGAGGTATGCCTGTATTGCTATGAACTTTCCCCTTAGCACTGCTTTTACAGTGTCCCACAGGTTTTGGGTTATTGTGTTTTCATTTTCATTCGTTTCTATGCATATTTTGATTCCTTTTTTGATTTCTTCTGTGATTTGTTGGTTATTCAGCAGCGTGTTGTCTAGACTCCATATGTTGGTATTTTTAATAGTTTTTCTCCTGTAATTGAAATCTAATCATAGTGCATTGTGGTCAAAAAAGATGCTTGGTATGATTTCAATTTTTTTGAATTCACCAAGGCTAGATTTATGGCCCAGGATATGTTCTATCCTGGAGAAGGTTCCATGTGCACTTGAGAAAAGGTGAAATTCTTTTTTGGGGGGCTGAAATGTCCTATAGGTATCAATTAGGTCTAACTGGTCTATTGTATCGTTTAAAATTTGTGTTTCCTTGTTAATTTTCTGTTTAGTTGACCAATCCATAGTTGTGAGTTGGGGTATTAAAATCTCCCACTATTATTGTGTTCTTGTTAATTTCCCCTTTCATACTTGTTAGCATATGTCTTACATATTGCGGTGTTCCTATGTTGGGTGTATGTATATTTATAATTGTTATATCTTCTTCTTGGATTGATCCTTTGTTCATTTTGTTGTGTCCTTCTTTGTCTCTTTTCACAACCTTTGTTTTAAAGTCTATTTTATCTGATATGAGTATTGCTTTTCCTGCTTTCTTTTGGTCTCTATTTGCATGGAAAATTTTTTTCCAGCCCTTCACTTTCAGTCTGTTTGTGTCCCCTGTTTTGACGTGGGTCTCTTGTAGACACCATATATCGGGGTCTTGTTTTTGTATGCATTTAGCCAGTCTTTGTCTTTTGGTTGAGGCATTCAACCCATTTATGTTTAAGGTAATTATTGATAAGTATAATCCAGTTACCATTTGCTTTGCTGTTTTGGGTTCGAGTTTATACACCCTTTTTGTGTTTCCTGTCTAGAGAATATCCTTTAGCATTTGTTGGAGAGCTGGCTTGGTGGTGCTGAATTCTCTCAGCTTTTGCTTGTCTGTAAAGCTTTTGATTTCTCCTTCATGTTTGAATGAGATCTTTGCTGGGTACAGTAATCTGGGCTGTAGCTTATTTTCTTGGATCACTTTAAGTATGTCTTGCCATTCCCTCCTGGTTTGAAGAGTTTCTGTTGAAAGATCAGCTGTTATCCTTATGGGAATCCCCTTGTGTGTTATTTGTTATTTTTCCCTTGCTGCTTTTAATATTTGTTCTCTGTGTTTGATCTTTGTTAATTTGATCAATATGTGTCTTGGGGTGTTTTGTCTTGGGTTTATCCTGTTTGGGATTCTCTGGGTTTCTTGCACTTGGGTGATTATTTCTTTCCCCATTTTAGGGAAGTTTTCAACTATTATCTCCTCAAGTATTTTCTCATGGTCTTTCTTTTTGTCTTCTTCTTCTGGGACCCCTATGATTCGAATGCTGGGGTATTTAACACTGTCCTGGAGGTCTCTGAGATTGTCCTCATTTCTTTTAATTCATTTTTCTTTCTTCCTCTCTGATTCATTTATTTCTACCATTCTATCTTCTAATTCATTAATCCTATCTTCTGCCTCTGTTATTCTACTATTTGTTGCCTCCAGAGTGTTTTGATCTCATTTATTGCATTATTCATTATTTATTGACTCTTTTTTATTTCTTCTAGGTCCTTGTTAAACCTTTCTTGCATTTTCTCAATCCTTGTCTCCAGGCTATTTATCTGTGATTCCATTTTGATTTCAAGATTTTGGATCATTTTCACTATCATTACTTGGAATTCTTTATCAGGTAGATTCTCTATCTCTTCCTCTTTTGTTTGGTTTGGTGGGCATTTATCCTGTTCCTTTACCTGCTGGGTATTCCTCTGTCTCTTCATCCTTTTATATTGCTGAGTCTGGGGTGTCCTTTCTGTACTCTTGCAGTTTGTGGAGTTCTCTTTATTGTGGAGTTTCCTCACTGTTGGAGGGGTTGAATAGGTGGCTTGTCAAGGTTTTTTGGTTAGGGAAGCTTGTGTCGGTGTTCTGGTGGGTGGAGCTGGATTTCTTCTCTCTGGAGTGCAATGAAGTGTCCAGTAATGAGTTATGAGATGTCAATGGTTTTGGAGTAACTTTGGGCAGCCTGTGTATTGGAGCTCAGGGCTGTGTTCTTGTGTTGCTGGAGAATTTGCGTGGTATGTCTTCCTCTGGAACTTCTTGGCCCTTGTGTGGTGCTTGGTTTCAGTGTAGGTACGGAGGCGTTTGATGAGCTCCTGTCAAATAATGTTCCCTGGAGTCAGGAGTTCTCTGGTGTTCTCAGGGTTTGGACTTAAGCCTCCTGCTTCTGGTTTTCAGTCTTATTTTTATAATAGTCTCAAGACTTCTCCTTCTATACAGCACCATTGATAAAAAATCTCCTTTTGAAGACAATGGGCCGCTTTTCTGGATGTCTGATATCCTCTGCTGGCATTCAGAAGTTGTTTTGTGGAATTTACTCAGCGTTTAAATGTTCTTTTGATGAATTTTGGGGGGAAAAGTGGTCTACCCGTCCTATTCCTCTGCCACCTTAGGACCACCTCCTCTGTCTGTCTTAATAACAAATGGGATTCTGGAAATTTTACTGTAGCTCATTGAAGTTCACCTTTTTCACAAGATAAAATAATTAATGATATGGGATATTTTCTTCTGTTTTCTTTTGATTTTGAACATTCAAATAGTATATGTAGACCCTTAGGATGATGCCTGGAATAAAAATGGTGGTTCTTATTAATTATATAAATGATATTAAATGATATATATGTTTTTGCCTACCTTACTACAGCAGGCTGGTTTAGGTATCTGGAAGGAAAGTCTTACTCACAAATAAAAAGTGCCTGTGATAACTATCCCTGTGTAACTGTTCTTAATATCACCTGCAGTAGTTGTAGAAATTGGGGTGTTTTGTGTTTAGAATTTTATAGACTTTAAGGTACTGGTTACAGTAAACATTATGTAAAGGAATAAGTATTTTCATAGAATTAATGCATATTTAGTTTTCCCCTTTTCATTTATCCACTAAAATGTGTCTTCTTTATTGTTTTTATATTTGAAAATGTAAGAAAAGGGCATGTATAAGTTAATGAAATGTGTCAAATAAATTGGGAGGTAGTTGAAAAAAAATTATGTAAATTGGAACATTAACCATGTCATAGGCCATCTTTATCTAAGCTAATTTTATTATAAAATATGTATAATGAAAATTTATATATATGCACTATAGAGAGATAGTATAAATAATACCAATGAACCCATCTTTCAGCTTCAACTATTATAAACATAATAGTATTTTTGTTAGTTGATATCACTGTAATATTTTTTAGTGCACGATTTTGAAACAAACAACAGACAACTCTATGTCAACTCTATGTACTCCATTGTTTAACAGAGAAGGAATTTAAAGACATAATTCTAATGACATTATCACATTTTGCATATTTTAAAATTAACCAGGAACTTAAAAAATGCCACTTTGCAGTTTTCTTGGTTAGGTTACTATGACTCTGAGATCTACATGTTCAGTTGATGGATATGTATCTTACATTATTTTAATCTAGAATAATATTCTGAAGCATTACTTTTTTCTATGCTTTTGGTATTCTGAAATAATTAGATTATTTTAATACACAATATGTCATTTTCTAAATTGAACAGCTGGATCCTTATGATGTTATTTAATGGGATCCTCTGAGTCCTATATTTCCTATAAAACGGTAGTTTATGTATAGACATCTGACTCTTAAATAGTTTTAAAACATACAACTTGAATTTTACCAGAAATCTTTTTAAATTACATTTTACATGCTTATAATCACACTCTATTCCTCAGTTCAGTTCAGTTGCTCAGTCGTGTCCGACTCTTTGAGACCCCGTGGACTTTAGCACACCAGGTTTTCCTGTCCATCATCAACTCCCGGAGCTAACTCAAACTCTGTCCATTGAGTCGGTGATGCCATCCAACCATCTCATCCTCTGCTGCCCCCTTCTCCTCCTGCCTTCACTCTTCCCCAGCATCAGGGTCTTTTCAAATGAGTCAGTTCTTTGCATTAGGTGGTCAAATATTGGAGTTTCAGCTTCAGCATCAGTCCTTCCAATGAATATTCAGGACTGATTTCCTTTAGGATGGACTCGTTGGATCTCCTTGCTGTACAAAGCACTCTCAAGAGTCTTCTCCAACACCACAGTTCAAAAGCATCAGATCTTCAGCACACAGTTTTCTTTATAGTCCAACTCTCATATCCATATATGACTATTGGAAAAAGCTTTGATTGGACTACATAGCTTTGATTGGACAGACCTTTGGCAAAATAATGTCTTTTCTTTTTAATATGCTGTCTAAGTTGGTAATAACTTTTCTTCCAAGGAGCAAGCATCTTTTAATTTCATGGCTACAGTTACCATCTGCAATGATTTTGGAGCCACCAAAAAATAAAATCTGTCACTGTTTCCATTGCTTCCCCCATCTGTTTTCCATTAAGTACTGGGACCAGATGCATAATCTTAGTTTTCTGGATGTTGAGTTTTGAGCCAACTTTGTCACTCTGCTCTTTCACTTTCATCAAGAGGTGCTTTAGTTCTTCTTCACTTTCTGCCATATGTATGGTGTCATCTGAATATCTGAGGGTATTGATTTTCTCCTGGCAATCTTTTTTTTTTTAATTTCTTTATTTTAATTGGAGGTTAATTACTTTACAATATTTTATTGGTTTTGCCATACGTCAACATGAATCCACCACAGTTATACACGTGTTCCCCGTCCTGAACCCCCCTCCCACCTCCCTCCCCATACCATCCCTCTGGGTGGACCCAGCACACCAGTCCCAAGCATCCAGTATCATGCATAGAACCTGGACTGATAATTCATCTCTCACATGATATTATACATGTTTCAATGCCATTCTCCCAAATCATCTCACCCTTGCCTCTTCCCACAGAGTCAAAAAGATCTCCTGGCAATCTTGATTTCAGTTTGTGCTTCATACAGCCTGGCATTTCTCACATGCACTCTTCATATAAGTTAAATAAGCACAGTGGCAACATACAGCCTTGACGTACTCCTTTCCCAATTTGGAACCAGTCTGTTGTTCTATGTATAGTTCTAACCATTGCTTATTCCTTAGTACAATTAAATTAATTGATTTGATTTTCTTGTTTCTGTTATGATTATTCTTATTTACAACTGAATTACATGATTCTTTAAAAAAAAAAAAAAGAAAAGAAAAACTCCTGTGCTCTACTTTGTTTTTGTTTTCCTAACAGTGTATGTGAATATATGCAATAATATAAATGAACTAATAATTAACATTATTCCTTGCACTCAATAGTTATACTTTCAATTAGACACTATAATATCTCAAAATAAGCTGGTTATCATTACATTATTATTTTTAGTTATATACTTATGCTATTACATAGAATCTAAGGAACATAGTTCCAAAATGAATAGAGAATTGCTGATAAAGTACTAAATGTGATCTCACTGGGCTGCATTTTATTCTTAATCAAAGTTACCTAGATACAGTACACATATATGACTCAATATTTATTAACTACATGGAATAAAATGTAACAGAAATATGCCATATGATTTTTTTATTACACTAGCATAGTGTGAGTGATTTTTTTAAATTGAAGACAAAAATAACATTTTCTTTTGTCTCAAGACAAAAAAAAAAAAAAACAGTTTTATCTCAACGTCCCCCTTTTAATATTTTTTTTTAAACCAATAGAAAATGTGCAAAGGACATAAAGCCAGGACATAAATAAACAGCCTCAAGAAGCCGTATCATATCATTGTTTTGAACATATTAAACTTTTACAGAAACTCAAATATGAGAACAAAATTTTCTGAACATATATAGAAATACTTTACAGTCTCCATGAGAAATACATATATTTTACTGAAATAATCTTTCAAATATTTGTTACACTTAAGTGAAAGATGAGGAGTGGAGGGGATCAAATTTGAGTATGCTTATAATGGAACATAAAAAGAAGGTTTTGATATTTTTAAATGTAAAACATGATTTACATAAAACAGCTAAATGTAAACATCACGACACTTGAGAAAGAAGTGAAAGGACAAATAATAAATAGTACAATAGGGAAGCTGGGAACAAATCCAAGTTCCTCCTTTACTATTTTCCCTAATTATTAATTTCCCTCATATAACTCACTATGATTTTACTTGAATAAAGACAGAAGTCTTTGTAGCAAGTTTTTAAATGCTTGCTTCACCTGCTGGTTCCGTAGAGTATAAATAAAGGGGTTCAAAAGTGGGGCAACAGAGGTATTGAGAACCGCGACTCCCTTCATTAAGGAGATCCTCTGTTTGGCTGAGGGTTTCACGTACATAAAGATGCAGCTGTCATATGAGAGGGAGATGACAATCATGTGAGAAGAACAAGTGGAAAAAGCCTTTTTTCTCTGGTTGGCAGAAGGAATTTTTATTATTGTCAGGGCAATATATGTGTATGATAGAATCACTAATACCAAAGTGATCAGTAGAGTCATCAGGGCTAGGATGAAACTCAGCATTTCAAACAAATGTGTATCTGTGCAGGAGATTTGCAGGAGAGGAACAGTGTCACAGTAGAAATGATCGATGACATTGGAGTTACAGAAATCCAAGGTTAAGCCTAAAATGAGTCCTGGAAAAATGATGAGGAAACCAGCCATCCAAGAGCTAAGGACCAGCTGGATACAGATTTTGTTGCTCATGATGGTTGTATAATGCAAGGGTTTACAGATGGCAACGTAACGATCATAGGACATGGCAGCCAGGAGATAAAATTCAGATGCACCAAGAAGGAAAGCAAAAAATAACTGAGCTGCACAACAGTTATAGGTAATGGTTTTGTCACCAGTTGCCATGCTAGCAAGCAATTTGGGAATACAGACTGTTGTATAGGAAATTTCTAAGAAGGAAAAATTTCGAAGGAAGAAATACATAGGAGTCTTGAGATGAGAATCAAGCAAAGTGAGGGTAATGATAGTCAAGTTGCCAGAGATGCTTAACAAATAGGTGAGAAACAGGAAGATAAATAGCACAATCTTCAATTTGGGATCCTCTGTCAATCCTACTAAGATAAACACTGTCACTGATGTATGGTTTTCCATTATTGCCTCCTGATCTGCTTCTGGTCCGGTGAAAATATTGAGATAAAAATTATGCAAAGGGACCAGAAAACATGAAGATGACAATGTCAAAACATTAGTAATTGCTAAAGGAGTACTTTTTGGATATGATTACTTTGGATAAGATAAACTAGCAAAAGCTGTTACTTTTCTTTTGAGTAAAAGCAAATATGTTGTTCAAATTTGATGAAATAAAAAAGTACCTTATGTCACTTTTAGATTCTGGTTTAGTTATATTTATAATAATGAAGTGAAGAGATGAATATGTATGTGAAAAAATTTGACTTATTTTTTCTTAATATGTAGGTATGAAAACATCATATTACTTACACTCAGTCTTGCTGATGATTACATAAATAGCATTGCCTCAAGAAGCTGACAGTGAGGGCAACAGAGAAGCAAGAAGCAAATGGTATATAAATGTGTGTGATGGTTGAAAACAGAAGCCCAGCTTTGGGCTTAAGATACATAGTGGAAATATATAATGTATAATAATGTTCATACCTCTTCAGTTTGGCCTTTTACCAATCTACTCAACTAACTAAAACTATTCCCTACAGTTTTTTCTGTTGTTGTTGTTGTTTGTTTGTGTTTTTTTGTAAATTAGTGTAATGTATTTTTTCCCTGTTTTGACCACCTCTCTTTTTGTCCCTCTTCTCTTTTACCATGTCCTATTCCAAAATTAAACTTATCTGATTACATAGAGAACCTGACTTGAACAAAATTAATCAGATTTAATGTTTCTTCAGATTATTGCTCTGAAAATGGGAAGAGAATAATAAAGCAATATGCAAAATTAGTAAGGGTTCAGCATGAGGGAAAATGAAATATGGTAGAAGAATAAAAGGAAGAGAAAAGGGAGAATAGAGGCAAAGCAGAAAGGGAAGATAGTAAAGACAAAGACTTACCATTAAGTTTGAATTTCTCTTCAGATAAGAATTCTATTTACCTCTTGGCTTTTAAACTGATCTATAGATCAAGGCAGCAAATATGTAATTTATCTTTACCGAGGTGAATAAAAAAGAGAAGCTCTAGTAAATTTTACTCTAATGATCTGTGTCTGAGCAAGGTTTCAGACACCTACAGGTAATACTGACTGCCCTGAAAATATGGTAAATCAAAAGTCAAGCCACATCAAATGAAGTGGATTATGTGGCTGAGAATTTTATAAGCTCGTACTAAGTTAAATGTCATGGATCCTCCTAGGTGTAAACATGTCATCCCTTGAGAGGAAGCCTCTGCTTTGATGACTTCATTATCAGTTATGCTTCTTTGGTGACTTCACCATTTATAACAGACATTAATTAACCAAATTTTATAGGTCTATGGAGAATGCACTGTTGTACACTGTAAAGGTATATGACACTGTCTAAGAGAATTGCAGTTTACCAATGTTTTGAGGAATGCTGGGAGGGATTGGGGGCAGGAGGAGAAAAGGACGACAGTGAATGAGATGGCTGGATGGCATCACTGACTCGACGGACATGAGTTTGAGTGAACTCTGGGATTTGGTGATGGACAGGGAGGCCTGGCATGCTGCAATTCATGGGGTCACAAAGAGTCAGACACGAATGAGAGACTGAACTGAACTGAATGTTTTGAGGAGACAGGATGCATGTGTGCATGTAGCAGTGTACAATGCCCCATGAACTTAAGGGCAAATAAGACTCATGTTTACTATATGGCATTAGAGACTAGGAGAGAAGATTTCTCTGGGGCTTGGGACTGTTGGGGAGATGAACAAGAGAGAATGTTTAAAGAGAGGATGGATCCTCAGTTGGGCATTGGAGACAGAGTAGGAAGTAAAATAAAGCCTTTTATGTAGGATAAATAGTGTCAACAAAGCTACATAAGAATGAAAACTCATGAATTAATAAAAATTTACCAGAGACATTATGAAATAAAAGTTTTCTCCAGGGAATATTTAAGGCTCTGAAGATTCTGGCTTTTAGTGTCAAAATATAATAACATCTTCCTAGTATTCCCAAATCTAAGGGATAATTTCTGAGGAAACTAAATGTATTGTAATGGAAATAGTCACTTGAGTCAGAAACAGATCTATCATCCCAAGTCAGAATTAAATTGGACCTAGCTTTCCTATTGCTCCATAATACTCGATATACACTGGAACTGTGTTAATATATATTATATATATAATATGTATAGAAAGTTTATTAATCTTATTTGTATTTACATTAAAAACTGAAAGGAAATTCCCTCCTTTCAAAATCATGATAAAACTTATTTATTTATTTTTAATTAATTACTTTTTTAGCATTTTATTTTTATTTTTTTAATATTATTTTATTTTTTAACTTTACAATATTGTATTTGTTTTGCCATATATCAACATGAATCTGCCATTATTTAAAAATGGTGACATTTAGTAAATCAATTTCAGATGAGCTACAATTAAAATAAATTCAGAATAGTTAAATTTAAGTCTATTAACATTAGGCACACTTAGAATTTTTTATTTTCAATAATATATGGATTTATATATCAGTTTGCAAAATACACTGAAACTTACAAACTGTTACCTTCCAGTTCAGTTCAGTTCAGTCACTCAGTCATGTCCAACTCTTTGCTACCCCATGAATCACAGCACGCCAGCCTTCCTGTCCATCACCAACTCCCGGAGTCTACCCAAACTCATGTGCCTCAAGTCGATGATGCCATCCAGCCATCTCATCCTCTGGCTTTCCCTTCTCCTTCTGCCCCTCAAATCCCTCCCAGCATCAGGGTCTTTTCCAATGAGTCAGCTCTTCGCATGGAGGTGGCCAAAGTATTGGAGTTTCAGCCTCAGCATCAGTCCTTCCAATGAACATCCAGGATTGGTCTCCTTTAGGATGGACTGGTTGGATCTCCTTGCAGCCCAAAGGACTGTCAAAAGTTTTAACCAGCACCACAGTTCAAAAGCATCAATTCTTTGGTGCTCAGGTTTCTTCACAGTCCAACTCTCACATTCATACTTGACCACTGGAAAAACCATAGCCTTGACTAGATGGACTTTTGATGGAAAAGTAATATCTCTGCTTTTTCATATGCTATCTAGGTTGGTCATAACTTTCCTTCCAAGGAGTAAGCGTCTTTTAATTTCATGGCTGCAATCACCATCTGCAGAGATTTTGGAGCCCCAAAAAATAAAGTCTGACACTGTTTCCACTGTTTCCCCATCTATTTGCCATAAAGTGATGGGACCAGATGCCATGATCTTAGTTTTTGAATGTTGAGCTTTAAGCAAACTTTTTCACTCTCCTCTTTCACTTTCATCAAGAGGCTTTTTAGTTCCTCTTCACTTTCTGCCATAAGGGTGGTGTCATCTGCATATCTGAGGTTATTGATATTTCTCCCAGCAATCTTGATTCCAGCTTATGCTTCTTCCAGCCCAGCGTTTCTCATAAAGGTAAATAAATAGAATTACTTAGGCAAAAAAATGTGCTGTTAATGTTCACATTTCTTATATTTCTGTTGAATAATGAAGCACTCAGATTTTTTTTTTCCTTCCATGGAGTCACAGTGAAATAGATAATTTTTAAAATAAATTTAACACATGTAGACATTTTGTGATTAGCCATTTGTAGCTCAGATCAGCAATTTATAGACTATCCAAATATCTCCTTTTATTCTTTATATTCACAATATTTAAGTTTATAATAATACAGCATAGTACTAAAATTTAACAACTGTTTATCCTAGCAAGTGATTACGGTTGTTTATTTCCAGATTCAAAGGCATAGTTTCCCTATGGATCTTTGGTGTGTTAGTAAACAATAAACCAAAGAGATGTCAGTATGGATACACACTTTTTTCCTATCTCCTTTAACCACATTTTCAGGAGTTTCTCAACAAAATACACTATATTGAAGTCACCATGCACTCTTTTTACCTTCATTTATTTAGAAATTTATTCATTCCCTCCTTGAATACATACTTGTCATGTGCTTGAAATGTGTCAAGCATGCTTCTATGTAATGGGCATAAAACTGTAATCAAGATACATGAATATAAATGTGAGTATATGAAGGGTTAAGAATTAGGTTCAGAGCACACCTGGAGGATTTCCAGTTTTAATTCAACACATAAAGATCTGAGAAGTCATCGCTCATGTCTCTATTACCAGAAAAAGCAGAAAAAATTGAAGATCAATGGCTTTCTTGTACCTATTAGAGAACTGAGGTAGCAAGGCAAACCACCACAACAAAATCAGGAGAAATAGGCCCACCCAAAGAGAGGAAGCCAAGACCTGCTTATCTGGAGACAAAGCCATAAGCTGACAGAAATGCTTCAGTTCTTGAAATTGATACATTTATACATGCTGAATGTCTACAGGGGAATGCCCGTGGGGTAGTGTGAAAGTGAGAAACTCCTGAAGCTGTATTCTTAGGCAGCAGAGCAGGATTGCTGTGGGTTTTACCTCTAGGACTCCACCAAATTCTCAGAGTGAACAGCCAAGGAAGATCCCCTTTTGACTCTAGAGTGGAACAGAGATGAGTTACCATGAAATGTTACCAGAGCACTTTCATATATAAAGGCCTACTTTCCACAGCACAAGACATTACCAGAAGACTATCACACCTGATGAAAGGGCATTTCTCACACTCAAGCCCCCAACACACTTGTCCTGCCTAAAAGTGCAAAAAAGTTGGATCACCAGAGACACTGTGATGATGATAGCCCTATAAAATAGGCCTAATGCAATCAGATTTCATTATAAAATTATAGAATGCTTACTGTCTTCCACAGCTTGACACAACATCAACAGAGCTCTGGTACAACTGAATTATAGCGGAAACAGTGCAAGATGCAGACACTTTCTGAAGAGGAGTGCTTAAGAAAACCCCAAATCAACAAGAGATTCACAATAAAGAATGCTAAAGGAATTCGACCCTGCTAGCACCAATTGCTATAGCAACCACTAAATAAAACCTACTTCTAGCAAGATCAATAGAATACCTCACATTAAAGGCCTATTTACCTTAGTTCCTGTTACTAGACAGATCATTTCCTGCCTTCAACACAAAATTACAAATCATGCCAAAAGGAGAAAAAAACTACAGACGGAAGTGGGAAGGCAATCACCAAAAACAGAATCACAGAACTGATGTTAAAATTAATATGTTAAAGGCTATAATGGAAAATCTAGATAAACACGAAGAACTCCATGAAAATATAACCAGAGAGAAGAAAACTCTAATAAAGAATCAAAAAAAAAAAAATTTCACTATTGAAAAAAGAAGAGTGAAAAGAGGGCTTCCCAGGTGACACTAGTGGTAAAGACCCCACCTGCCAATGCAGGAGACATAAGAGACATGGGTTCAATCCCTGGGTCGAGATCACCTGGAGGAGGACATAGCAACCCACGCCAGTATTCTTGCCTGGATTAGAGGAACCTGGGAGACTATGGTCCAAAGTGTTGCAAAGAATCAGACACGAAGGAAGTAACTTAACAAACACATACACACATAGTGAAAATAAAGAATGCCTTTTATGAACTCATTAGTAGACTGAACATAGCTGTCGAGACTAGCTAGACAAGCAGGGTTTCCAAAAGTGCGATACGGCAAGAGAATGAGAAATGAGACACAAGAATCCAGAGAAAAGTAGGATCAGGGGACCAACACCGCTCCAAGGTGAAGGTCCCGAAACTGAATCCAAGCCAGCTTCATTATACTTTCAGCCGTGAAGGAAAGAATATGCGGGGAGTTAAACTATAACTCATGTGGCCTTCAGGGCCAAAGAACAAAATGATCATTAACCATTGAGTAATTAGGGAACAGTAATCAATAACACATCAGTAACTAAGACTAATATTCTTATCTATAGATTTTCCACCAGATATGTAAAACATGTGACTCCGAGACGTCAGTTGAGAAACAGTCTGGGGTCAGATTTCCGACCCCAGGATCATATCTGTTTTCAAGATTATGAACTGTTCCCTCTGGACTTGTTCCAAGAGTCTCATGCCTTATAGCATCCAGTTTATCAATAATTATAAATTTATTTTGCCGCCCTTGTCGGGGCCTGCTTTTCTTTTATTCTTCCTGTCTCCTACACATAGCCAAAGAAAAATTTATCAAGCTTGAAGACAGGTCAATAGAAAATCCCCAAACTGAAATACAAAGAGAAAAAGGATAAAAACAATCAAGCAAAAAGGAAAAAAAAAGCCCAGCATCTAAGAAGTAATGGACAATTTCAAAACATGCAACACATGTTTGATTGGAAAACTAGGAGAACAAAGGAAAAACAGAGCCAGAGAAATATTTGAAGTGACAATGACTGAGAACTTTTCAACATTAATGTCAAACACAAAATCTCAGATCTAGAAATTTAAGACAAGACCAAACAGGATAAACACTTCTCACTTCCCCTTACAACACCTTCCACCAAAACTAACTAAATAAATAAAACTACACTTAGTCATAACATATTCAAACCACAAAAAAACTGGAGGCAAAGAAAGATCTTGAAAAAAAAGCCAGAAAAAAAAAAAATTTCTAAAGAGAAATTGGATACGAGTTATAGTTTCTCATCAGAAACTGAAAGCAAGAAGAGAGGAGTGAACTACTGAATTTTTTGAAAGAAATAAATACTCAGATAAAACATCCTTCAAAGGTGAAAAATAAATAATAGCTTGCTGCCACAGACTGGAATGTTTGTGTCACCTGGTCACAGAGTCAGACAGAACCTAGTGACTGAACAACAACAACAAAATTGATATGTTGAAACTGAATACCAAGTGGAATGATATTTGAAGTGGGGCTTAAACGTGATGCTTATAAGGAGAGACCCTCAGAAATGGGACTAGTGCCCATTTAAAGAGGCCCCAGAGAGCATCCTTGATCTGTTCTGCCATGTGAGGACATGATGGAAAGACTATTAAATCTATTAATATGTAGCAGGGACTCCTTGCCCTGTGCTGTGCTCAGTCATGTCCAGGACTTTGCAACCTTGTGGGCCGTAGCCAACCAGGCTCCTCTGTCCGTGAAATTTTCCAAGCAAGAATACAGGAGTGAACTGCCATTTCCTACTCTAGGGGATCTTCCTGACCCAGTGATCGAATCTGAGTCTCCTGCATCTCCTGCATTAGCAGGCACATTCTTTACCTATTGAGCCACCTGGGAAACCCTTTAGACACTGAATCTGCAGCACCTAGATATTACACTTTTCAGCCTCTGGGATTTTGAGAAATACATGTTTGCTGTTCAAGCCACTCAATTTATAATATTTTGTTATAGCAGCTCAAGTGGGCTAAGAGAAATAAAAACAGAGAATCCATTTGCAACAGACTTGCCCTGTTAAACAAAGTTCTTTAGGAAAAAGGCAAATGATATACAGGTCAGAAACTCAGATATACATCAAGAAAAGGAGACTATTGAAAATAAGATAACGGTATAATTACCTTTGACTCTTCCAATATTCTTGCCTGGAGAATTCCATGGACAGAGGACCTGGATGGGCTACAACACATGGGGCAGCAAAGAGTTGAACACCCTGAGCAACTAATCCTTTCACTCCTCACTTTCATTTTTACTAATCTGATGAAACTTCTAAGTAGCACCAATTCTATTAGTTGAGTTTTAGTAAAATTAATTACAAATTCAACATCATTACTAAAAGTATGAATGGTAATATTCTGATATCCAACTTAGATTACCTTCAAATTCCTGTCTGTTTCATTGTTCTCCCTCCTTCACTCCCTATTTTTTTTTCCTAATTACTATCATTTTCCCTCTTCCTTTTCCTTCTTTTATTACTTCTTCCTTTTTTTTTTTTTTTTGCTTTATTCAACAGTTTTAAGGAGAAACTCTGACAAGATTGTCAGTGAAGTAATAGAAACTTACACAATGCCTTCCCTGAAGTTGGCTTAAAGCTCAACATTCAGAAAACAAAGATCACGGCATCAGGTCCCATCACTTTATGGCAAATAGATGGGGAAACAGTGGAAACAGTGGCTTACTTTATTTTTCTGGGTTCCAAAATCACTGCAGATGGTGACTACAGCCATGAAATTAAAAGACGCTTACTTCTTAGAAGTTAAGTTATGACCAACCTAGACAGCATATTCAAAAGCAGAGACATTACTTTGCCAACCAATGTCTCTCTAGTCAAGGCTATGGTTTTTCCAGTGGTCATATATGGATGTGAGAGTTGGACTATAAAGAAAGCTGAGCGCCAAAGAATCGATGCTTTTGAACTGTGGTGTTGGAGAAGACTCTTGAGAGTCCCTTGGACTGCAAGGAGATCCAAACAGTTCATCCTAAAGGAGATCGGTCTTGGGTGTTCATTGGAAGGACTGATGAAGCTGAAACTCCAATACTTTGGCCACCTCATGCGAAGAGCTGACTCACTGGAAAAGACCCTGATCCTGGGAAAGATTGAGGGCAGGAGGAGAAGGAGACTACAGAGGATGAGATGGTTGCATGGCATCATTGATTCAATGGATGTGAGTTTGAGTGAACTCCGGGAGTTGGTGGACAGGGAGGCCTGGCGTGCTGCAATTCATGGGGTCACAAAGAGTTGGACATGACTGAGCGACTGAACTGAACTGAACTGAACTGAATGGGTAACTTGAACATTTAATAATTTTGAAGAACCAACGGCTTCAAAGTTCCTGCATTTGAAGAACAGCATACATTTACATAATCAAAGTCAAACTAATCCCAAGTATATTAAAAGACCTAAGCATCTCATGATCCAACTACTAAACACCAAAAGATAATGAGACAATATTTAATGTGGCCAGAAAAGAAGACTAACTACATATTATGAACATGAGGGAACAATGGCATAAAAATTTTCTAACTTCTTCACAAACACTGGAGGCCAGAAAACAAAAGGGAATCTTTATAGTGTTCTGAAAGAAAAAAACAATTGTCAACCCAGAATTCTGTACAATGAAACTACCCTTCAAAAATGAAGGGGAAATAAATATATTTTCAGATAAAATAAAACTAAGAGTATTTTCCACTAACACATTTGCTCTCCAAGAAGCTGTCAACAGTATAAATTATGTATGGGACTTTTCAACAGATGCCAAATTGGTTTAGAACTGAAGTGTGTAACAGAGACTTGGTAGGGTATGAGAAAGACAAATATTACAGCAGTTTAAACAAACAAACAGAAATTTATTTTTGTCCCTTTTAAATGTTCAGACAGGTAGGATGAAAATATTCAATGAAGACTTAGAGTTTCTAAGCTAATATCCCTGCAATGCTGTCAGGAAGCTGGATGAGTTCTATTAATATCTTTTTTATTCACCATTCCTACTGTAATTACTTATCATCAATGTGCCAAACAGCTAGCCATCACATCTGCATAACAACAGTGAGATAGGCTAGAGAGGAAGAAAAGGGAGAATGCTGTTTATCAAAGAATAATTCCTGGAATTTGCACAAAGTATCTTGATTTACATTCTTCAGACAGAATTTATTCACTGGGCCACAAGTTGCAAGGAAGTCTGGTGAGACACAAAAATAAATATTCCATTAACACAGAAGAAGTGGAGAATGTTTACTTATTAGGAAATATCAATTTAAGACCCAATAAAAAATAACACAAACACTAATGAAAGGAAGCTTTTAGAACAGAAATGGAATTGCATACAGAACATGAAATGTCTAGAGAATTGATAATGGTGCATTCAGTATGAGGTACAACTCTTTTCTATGACAGGCTAAATTCTTACAGTGTCTTACATGGTCACTTTTTAGTAACAGTGAGAACGATTTTTTTTTTTTTTTTTTCTGTTTCTGTTCCCAAAACATTATGTATGTATTTAGGATTTCAAAACATGAATGTGTGGGAGGGCAAACATATTAGAGGAATCAAAACTGAATTCTCTGGACACATAGTTTAAAGTAGCATAAAAAAGAAATATATATATATATATAATTATATTTTTTCAAATATTTAGTGCTTGGAGAGAACTCTTGTATAACACATACATTTGTGATCCCTTGGGAATGGGTTTCTTAGATTTCATATCCTCATAAGATTTCTTCATAATTTTCCTTCGGGGCACAGAAGTATAAATACTTCATGGGATCAAGTGGTTTTTTTTTGTTGTTTTTTTGTTTTTATTTTTTTTTTAATTTTATTTTATTTTTAAACTTTAGAATATTGTATTGGTTTTGCCCAATATCGAAATGAATCCACCACAGGTATACATGTGTTCCCCATCCTGAACCCTCCTCCCTCCTCCCTCCCCATACCATCCCTCTGGGTCGTCCCATTGCACCAGCCCCAAGCATCCAGTATGGTGCATCGAACATGGACTGGCAACTCGTTTCATACATGATACTATACATGTTTCAATGCCATTCTCCCAAATCTTCCCACCCTCTCCCTCTCCCACAGAGTCCATAAGACTGTTCTATACATCAGTGTCTCTTTTGCTGTCTCATATACAGGGTTATTGTTACCATCTTTCTAAATTTCATATATATGCATTAGTATACTGTATTGGTGTTTTTCCTTCTGGCTTACTTCACTCTGTAAAATAGGCTCCAGTTTCATCCACCTCATTAAAACTGATTCAAATGTTTTCTTTTTAATGGCTGAGTAATACTCCATTGTGTATATGTACCACCACTTTCTTATCCATTCATCTGCTGATGGACATCTAGGTTGCTTCCATGTCCTGGCTATTATAAACAGTGCTGCGATGAACAATGGGGTACATGTGTTTTTTTCCCTTCTGGTTTCCTCAGTGTGTATGCCTAAAGGTGGGATTGCTGGATCATAAGGCAGTTCTATTTCCAGTTTTTTAAGGAATCTCCACACTGTTCTCCATAGTGGCTGTACTAGTTTGCATTCCCACCAACAGTGTAAGAGGGTTCCCTTTTCTCCACACGCTTTCCAGCATTTATTGCTTGTAGACTTTTGGATTGCAGCCACTCTGACTGGCGTGAAATGGTACCTCATTGTGGTTTTGATGTACATTTCTCTGATAATGAGTGATGTTGAGCATCTTTTCATGTGTTTGTTAGCCATCTTTATGTGTTCTTTGGAGAAATGTTCATTTAGTTCTTTGGCCCATTTTTTGATTGGGCCATTTATTTTTATGGAATTGAGCTGTAGGAGTTGCTTTTATATTTTTGAGATTAGTTGTTTGTCAGTTTCTTCATTTGCTATTATTTTCGCCCATTCTGAAGGCTGTCTTTTCACCTTGCTAATAGTTTCCTTTGTTGTGCAGAAGCTTTTAAGTTTAATTAGGTCCGATTTGTTTATTTTTGCTTTTATTTCCAACATTCTGGGAGGTGGGTCATAGACGATCCTGCTGTGATGTATGTCGGAGAGTGTTTTGCCTATGTTCTCCTCTAGGAGTTTTATAGTTTCTGGTCTTACGTTTAGATCTTTAATCCATTTTGAGTGTACTTTTGAGTATGGTGTTAGAAAGTGCTCTAGTTTCATTCTTTTACAAGTGGTTGACCAGTTTTCCCATCACCACTTGTTAAAGAGATTGTCTTTTCTCCATTCTATATTCTAGCCTCCACTGTCAAAGATGGTGTCCATATGTGCGTGGATTTATCTCTGGGCTTTCTATTTTGTTCCATTGATCAATATTTCTGTCTTTGTGCCAGTACCATACTGTCTTGATAACTGTGGCTTTGTAATAGAGCCTGAAGTCAGGTAGGTTGATTCATCCAGTTCCATTCTTCTTTCTCAAGATAGCTTTGATTATTTGAGGTTTTTTTAATTTCCATACAATTTGTGAAATTATTTGTTCTAGCTCTGTGAAGAATACTGTTGGTAGCTTGATAGGGATTGCATTGAATCTATAAATTGCTTTGGGTAATATACTCATTTTCACTATATTGATTCTTCCAATCCTTGAACATGGTATATTTCTCCATCTATTAGTGTCCTCTTTGATTTTTTCACAAGTGTTTTATACTTTTCTATATAGAGGTCTTTAGTTTCTTTAGGTAGATATATTCCTAAGGATTTTATTCTTTCCGTTGCAATGGTGAATGGAATTGTTTCCTTAATTTCTCTTTCTGTTTTCTCATTATTAGTGTATAGGAATGCAAGGGATTTCTGTGTGTTGATTTTATATCCTGCAACTTTACTATAATCATTGATTAGTTCTAGTAATTTTCTGGTGGAGTCTTTAGAGTTTTCTGTGTAGAAGATCAGGTCATCTGCAAATAGTGAGAGTTTTATTTCTTCTTTTCCAATTTGGATTCCTTTTATTTCTTTTTCTGCTCTGATTGCTGTGGCCAAAACTTCCAAAACTATGTTGAATAGTAATGGTGAAAGTGGGCACCCTTGTCTTGTTCCTGACTTTAGGGGAAATGCTTTCAATTTTTCACCATTGAGGATGATGTTTGCTGTGGGTTTGTCATATATAGCTTTTATTATGTTGAGGTATGTTCCTTCTATTCCTGCTTTCTGGAGAGTTTTTATCATAAATGGATGTTGAATTTTGTCAAAGGCTTTCTCTGCATCTATTGAGATAATCATATGGTTTTTATTTTTCAATTTGTTAATGTGGTGTATTACATTGATTGATTTGCAGATATTGAAGAATGCTTGCATCCCTGGGATACAGCCCACTTGGTCATGGTGTATGATCTTTTTAATGTGTTGTTGGATTCTGATTGCTAGGATTTTGTTAAGGATTTTTGCATCTGTGTTCATCAGTGATATTGGCCTGTAGTTTTCTTTTTTTGTGGGATCTTTGTCAGGTTTTGGTATTAGGGTGATGGTGGCCTCATAGAATGAGTTTGGAAGTTTACCTTCCTCTGCAATTTTCTGGAAGAGTTTGAGTAGGATAGGTGTCAGCTCTTCTCTAAATTTTTGGTAGAATTCAGCTGTGAAGCCATCTGGACCTGGGCTTTTGTTTGCTGGAAGATTTTTGATTACAGTTTCAATTTCCGTGCTTGTGATGGGTCTGTTAAGATTTTCTATTTCTTTCTACTCCAGTTTTGGAAAGTTGTACTTTTCTAAGAATTTTACCATTTCTTCCACATTGTCCATTTTATTGGCATATAATTGTTGATAGTAATCTCTTATGATCCTTTGTATTTCTGTGTTGTCTTTTGTGATCTCTCCATTTTCATTTCTAATTTTATTGATTTGAATTTTCTCCCTTTGTTTCCTGATGAGTCTGGCTAATGGTTTGTCAATTTTATTTATCCTTTCAAAGAACCAGCTTTTGGTTTTGTTGATTTTTGCTATGGTCTCTTTTGTTTCTTTTGCATTTATTTCTGCCCTAATTTTTAAGATTTCTTTCCTTCTACTAACCCTGGGGTTCTTCATTTCTTCCTTTTCTAGCTGCTTTAGGTGTAGAGTTAGGTTATTTATTTGACTTTTTTCTTGTTTCTTGAGGTATGCCTGTATTGCTATGAACTTTCCCCTTAGCGCCGCTTTTACAGTGTTCCACAGGTTTGGGGTTGTTCTGTTTTCATTTTCATTCATTTCTATGCAAATTCTGATTTCTTTTTTGATTTCTTCTGTGATTTGTTGGTTATTCAGCAGTGTGTTGTTCAGCCTCCATATGTTGGAATTTTTAATCGTTTTTCTCCTGTAATTGAGATCTAATCTTACTGCATTGTGGACAGAAAAGATGCTTGGAATGATTTCAATTTTTTTTTGAATTTACCAAGGCTAGCTTTATGGCCCAGGATGTGATCTATCCTGGAAAAGTTTCCATGTGCGCTTGAGAAAAAGGTGAAATTCATTGTTTTGGGATGAAATGTCCTATAGATATCCATTAGGTCTAACTGGTCTATTATATCATTTAAAATTTGTGTTTCCTTGTTAATTTTCTGTTTAGTTGATCTATCCATAGGTGTGAGTGGGGTATTAAAGTCTCCCACTATTACTGTGTTATTGTTAATTTCTCCTTTCATACTTGTTAGCATTTGTCTTACATATTGTGATGCTCCCATGTTGGGTGCATATATATTTATAATTGTTATATCTTCTTCTTGGATTGATCCTTTGATCATTATGTAGTGACCATCTTTGTCTCTTTTCACAGCCTTTGTTTTAAAGTCTATTTTATCTGATATGAATATTACTACTCCTGCTTTCCTTTGGTCTCTATTTGCATGGAAAATCTTTTTCCAGCCCTTCACTTTCAGTCTGTATGTGTCCCCTGTTTTGAGGTGGGTCTCTTGTAGACAACATATGTAGAGGTCTTGTTTTTGTATCCATTCAGCCAGTCTTTGTCTTTTGGTTGGGGCATTCAACCCATTACGTTTAAGGTAATTACTGATAAGTATGATCCCGTTGCCATTTACTTTATTGTTTTGGGTTCGAATTTATATACCGTTTCTGTGTTTCCTGTCTAGATAATATCCTTTAGTATTTGTTGAAGAGCTGGTTTGGTGGTGCTGAATTCTCTCAGCTTTTGCTTGTCTGTAAAGCTTTTGATTTCTCCTTCATATTTGAATGAGATCCTTGCTGGGTACAATAATCTGGGCTGTAGGTTATTTTCTTTCATCACTTTAAGTATGTCTTGCCATTCCCTCCTGGCTTGAAGAGTTTCTATTGAAAGATCACCTGTTATCCTTATGGGAATTCCCTTTTGTGTTATTTGTTGATTTTCCCTTGCTGCTTTTAATATTTGTTCTTTGTGTTTGATCTTTGTTAATTTGATTAATATGTGTCTTGGGGTGTTTTGCCTTGGGTTTATCCTGTTGAGGACTCTGGGTTTCTCGGACTTGAATGATTATTTCTTTCCCCATTTTAGGGAAGTTTTCAACTATTATCTCCTCAAGTATTTTCTCATGGTCTTTCTTTTTGTTTCTTCTTCTGGGACCCCTATGATTCGAATGTTGTAGCGTTTAATATTGTCCTGGAGGTCCTGGAGGTAGCTGAGATTGTCCTCATTTCTTTTAATTCGTTTTTCTTTTTTCCTCTCTGATTCATTTATTTCTACCATTGTATCTTCTAATTCACTAATCCTATCTTCTGCCTCTGTTACTCTACTATTTGTTGTTCCCAGAGTGTTTTTAATTTCATTTAATTTCATTTTTTGCATTATTCATTATATATTGACTCTTTTTTATTTCTTCTGGGTCCTTGTTAAACCTTTCTTGCATTTTCTCAATCCTTGCCTCCAGGCTATTTATCTGTGATTCCATTTTGATTTCAAGATTTTGGATCATTTTCACTATCATTATTCGGAATTCTTTATCAGGTAGATTCCCTATCTCTTCCTCTTTTGTTTGGTTTGGTGGGCATTTATCCTGTTCCTTTACCTGCTGGGTATTCCTCTGTCTGTTCATCTTGTTTAGATTGCTGAGTTTGGGGCGTCCTTTCTGTATTCTTGCAGTTTGTGGAGTTCTCTTTATTGTGGAGTTTCCTCACTGTGTGTGGGTTTGTACAGGTGGCTTGTCAAGGTTTCTTGGTTAGGGAAGCTTGTGTTGGTATTCTGGCGGGTGGAGCTGTATGTCTTCTCTCTGGAGTGCAATGAAGTTTCCAGTTATGAGTTATGAGATGTCTATGGTTTTGGGGTGACTTTGGGCAGCCTGTATCTTGGAGCTCAGGGCTGTGTCCTTTGTCGCTGGAGAATTTGTTTGGTATGTCTTGCCCTGGAACTTGTTGGCCCTTGTGTGGTGCTTGGTTTCAGTGTAGGTATGGAGGCGTTTGATGATCTCCTGTCAATTAATGTTCCCTGGAGTCAGGAGTTCCCTGGAGTCAGGGTTTGGACTTAAGCCTCCTGCTTCCAGTTATCGGTCTTATTTTTACTGTAGTTTCAAAACTTCTTCTTCTATACAGCACCATTGATAAAATATCTAGGTTAAAGATGAAAAGTTTCTCCATGGAAGTAAATAGAATTCTTTTATTTAGAAAGCATCAGGGGTAATTTAATTCCTGGGGCATTGAATATTTTTTAAAGAGTATGGAGGATGTAAGAAATATAGTGTGTCAAACTGCATAGACACATATAGGAAAATGATCTTCGCAGGCTGAGTGGTACAGAATCTGCCTGCCATTGCAAGGGGTGCAGGAGACAGGAGTTTGATTCCTGGAGTAGGAAATGGCAACCATCTCCAATATTACTGCCTTGGAAATCCCATGGATAGAGAAGCCTAGTGGGCTATAGTCTATGGAGTCACAAAGATTTGACACGACTGAGCATGCATGCATATAGGAAAACAACTCAAAAAAGATTAATTGAAATAATACGGACACGATACTTTTCATTAAAATGTTTGTTTTTACTATGTTTTGTATTGTTTACTTGTCATATATACTGGAAAACAACTATCCATTGAGTATAGCAAAACCAATAAAGAAAATTAATAGTAAAAATGGTATATACGTATTGCAAAAAAGATTTCAGATCTATTAGAAGTCAAATCTTTAATTACTAGAAATCAATGCTGTCTCAGTCACTGACCATCACAGGAATTGTAATATAACTCTAAACACTGATTTTTGAATAAACACCCAGATACTCTCTTTCTAATAAGACAAAGCATCTTAATGACTTTGCACAGGTTCAGTTCGGTTCAGTTCAGTTCAGTCGCTCACTTGTGTCCGACTCTTTGTGACCCCATGAATCTCAGCACACCAGGCCTCCTTGTCCATCACCAACTCCCGGAGTCCACCCAAACCCATGTCCATTGACTTGGTGATGCCATCCAACCATCTCATCCTCTGTCATCCCCTACTCCTCCTGCCCTCAATCTTTCCCAGCATCAGGGTCTTTTCCAATGAGTCAGCTCTTCGCATCAGGTGGCCAAAGTATGGGAGAGTCAGCCTCAACATCAATCCTTCCAATGAACACCCAGGACTGATCTCCCCCAGGATGGACTGGTTGGATTTCCTTGCAGTCCAAGGGATACTCAAGAGTCTTCTCCAATGCCACAGTTCAAAACCATCAGTTCTTCTGCACTCAGCTTTCTTTATAGTCCAACTCTCACATCCATACATGACCACTGGAAAAACCATAGCCTTGCACAGGTTAAATGCCGGAGTCCAGCTCCAGCAGCCAGGGAATCAACCTGAAGAGATGAGCGGTGTTGGCAAGAAACGATGCAGCCTCTCAATTTTCTTGGACTGCATATTTATTTTAAGCTTAAGGTTCTCTTTTATACTTTTACAAAAGCATTAGGTCAGAGGTTTGACATTTTCAGTTCCCCCTGACCCAGATTTGTTGTCTCCATAAATCACTGTTGCCCCTCAAAAGGAGTTCCTGCCTCAGCAATTCTCTTATCTACTTCTCATGTGTCCTTGTGAATACATTGTAACTCGTGCTAATGTCTGAGCTGCATACCACATTCCTCAGATTATTTCTTATCTTTCTAAATCCTGTTTGCCCCTAGTATCCTGAGCTCACTTTCTCTAAAAAGGCTTCTAACTACTAATATCTCCAAAATTCCTAATCTCTATAAGCTATAGTAAAATATGCTAGCATGACAACATTCCTTAAATCTTTAGCTTCTAACGATTTTAATTATTCCTAAGCCCTAAATTCAGCAAACCCCTTTGCCATAAACATTTCCCTCACAAATAGGTTTCAGATAGCAATCCCTCCCATGACCTCAAGCTGCAGCTTATGTGCTCATCCTGGAACACTCTTTTGTAAAGGTCCTTTAATGAATGTCAATGATTAACTTCATGAATTATTCTCTGAGCACAGCTGCAGAAGGCTTTGTGCCTTCCCATGCTCCTCTCAAGAACAATAAGCACCTCAGTATTCTTTTCAGCCAACTCAGCCAAGGAGAGGGAAAAACAAGTCAGAATCACAAGGCCTAACTCCTTCATCCTGGGTCCGTGCCTGCAGGATAAGGAGAGGGAGTTGGGGCTGTGCCTCCATTTTGTCAGTAATGCCTAACGTGGCTCCTGACAGTTAAATGGAAATAAAAGGAAATACATTTATAATAACTGATACTATTTTATTTTACTTATATGTGCAGAGTAGAATCCACTTTTAAGGGATAGGTCTGGAGACATATAAACCCATCCCATTTTCAGGGGAAAAATTATGAGAAATATTATTCTGAAGAGAACTAATATATGGAAAGAATTTATGTTGACTGCTTTTTGAGGGCTTCCCTTGTGGCTTAGCTGGTAAAGAAAGAATTTATGTTGACTGTAGCATGTAATTAAGAAGCACTGGAAGTTGCACATTTGAGAAACCATTTGCAAATAGATAAATTAGAAAAGATGTACCTTTCTCTTCTTTCTCAGAAGGCAGGTAAGGTGGTCTGGTATTTCCATCTCTTTAAAAATTTTCCACATTTTGTTGTGATCTGCACAGTTAAAGGCTTTAGCATAGTCAGTGAAGCAGAATTAGATGCTTTTCTGGAATTCTCTTGGTTTTTTTGTGTGTGATTCAAAGGAAGTTGGCAAGGTGAGTTCTTGGTTCCTCTGCCTTTTCTAAAGTCAGCTTGTATATCTGGAACTTCTCAGTTCATGAACTGTTGAAGCCTAGCTTTAAGGATTTTGAGCATTAGTTTGCTAACATATAGAATGAATGCAATTTTGCAGTAGTTTGAACATTTTTTGGCATTGCCTTTCTTTGGGACTGGAATAAAATCTGATCTTTTCCAGTCCTGTGGCCACTGCTGAGTTTTCCAAATGTGCTGGCATATTGAGTACAGCACTTTAGCAGCAGCACCTTTTAGGATTTGAAATAGCTCAACTGGAATTCCATCACCTCCTCTAGCTTTGTTTGTAGTAATGCTTCCAAAGGCCCACTTGACTTCACACTCCAGGATGTCTGGCTCTAGGTGAGTGATCACACTATCATGGGTATTTGGGTCAGTAAGACCTTTTTCTTTTTGGACAGTTCTTCCATGTATTCTTGCCACCTCTTCTTAATATCACATAATAAAATGTGCCTTTTCACTATGTGCTCCAGGTTCTCAGTCATGTCTGACTCTTAGTGACCCCATGGATCACCATTTTCTAAAACTGAGTTATGAGATAAATCCAACTTTGTTTCATAGCAACAGAGTGTCACTTAATATCAGTAGCTAACGTTAGGTTTAATTCTCAAAGTCAGTTTTCTCTCAATTCCAATTCCTTTTCTTTATAAATTAAGTAATTTTAATCCAGGAAATAAGGGATATACTCTTTTACTGTGGTGTCACTAGTGTGGGTCTGTATATTTACTATTTCAGCAAATTTCCAACCAAGAAAGATACATTTTCTTTGTGCAACTATTCCATCCACTAACTTGCTTTTAGAGGTGATAGTATCACACCTTTTCTATCTCATTCTCTTTGTTCTTGCTTATAAGACCTTATAATTCTTCCACCTGTTGGTCAGCCCAACATAAACTATTTGGTGGCTGTTTTTAAAATCTGATATACCATGCCCTGTGTTTGTACCATTATATCAGTATATGGGCAACAGTAAATTGTTATTTCATGTACAAATTTTCAAAGTACTTTTATTTTTACCCTGGTGGTGCCAGCCAAGAACCTGCCTGCAAATGCAGGAAACAAAATGAGATGTGGGTTCAGTCCCTCACTTGGGAAGATCCCCTAAAGGAGGGCATGGCAACCCATTTCAGTGTACTTGCCTGGAGAATCCCATGGACAGAGGAGCCTGGTGGGCTGTAGTCCATGGATTCACAAAGATCAGGTATGACTGAAGCAACTTAGCACTCATATGTTTAATTACTATTATTATCATTGAATGATTCTGAGAATCTAATGCTATAATTTTTTTCCGAATGATCTATTCTTATAATTCTATTTGTATTTTCTTTTTTTAATTAAGTAATTAATTAATTTTACTTTACAATATTGTTTTGGTTTTGCCATACATTTACTTGAATCTGCCAGGAGTGTACATGTGTTCCCCATCCTGAACCTCCCCCTGACCTCCCTCCCCATCCCATCCCTCTGGATCATCCCAGTGCACCAGCCCCGAGCACCCTGTATCATGCATCAAATCTGGACTGGCGATTCACTTCCAATATGATATTTTATATGTTTCAGTGCCATTCTCCCATATCATCCCACCCTAGCCCTTTCCCACAGAGTCCAAAAGCCTGTTCTATGCATCTGCATCTCTTTTGCTGTCTTGCATACAGGGTTATCGTTACTTTCTTTCTAAATTCCATATATATGTGTTAGTATAGCTGGAATCAAGATTGCTGGGAGAAATATCAATAACCTCAGATATGCAGATGACACCACCCTTATGACAGAAAGTGAAGAGGAACTCAAAAGCCTCTTATGAAAGTGAAAGTGGAGAGTGAAAAAGTTGGCTTAAAGCTCAACATTCAAAAACGAAGATCATGGCATCCCATCCCATCACTTCATGGGAAATAGATGGGGAAACAGGGGAAACAGTGTCAGACTTTATTTTTCTGGGCTCCAAAATCACTACAGATAGTGATTGCAGCCATGAAATTAAAAGATGCTTACTCCTTGGAAGGAAGGTTATGACCAACCTAGATAGCATATTCAAAAGCAGAGACATTATTTTGCCAACAAAGGTTCGTCTAGTCAAGTCTATGGTTTTTCCTGTGGTCATGTATGGTTGTGAGAGTTGGACTGTGAAGAAGGCTGAGTGCTGAAGAATCGATGCTGTTGAACTGTGGTGTTGAAGAAGACTCTTGAGAGTCCCTTGGACTGCAAGGAGATCCAACCAGTCCATTCTGAAGGAGATCAGCCCTGGGATTTCTTTGGAAGGAATGAGGCTAAAGCTGAAACTCCAGTACTTGGGCCACCTCATGCGAAGAGTTGACTCATTGGAAAAGACTCTGATGCTGGGAGGGATTGGGGGCAAGAGGAGAAGGGGACGACAGAGGATGATATGGCTGTATGGCATCACTGACTCGATGTATGTGAGTCTGAATTAACTCCGGGAGTTGGTGATGGACAGGGAGTCCTGGCATGCTGCGATTCATGCGGTCGCAAAGAGTCAGACACAACTGAGTGACTGATCTGATCTGATACCATATTGTTGATTTTCTTTCTGGCTTACTTCACTCTGTGTAATAGGCTCCGGTTTCATCCACCTCATTAGAACTGATTCAAATGTATTCTTTTTAATGGCTGAGTAATATTCCTTTGTGTATATATAACACAGCTTTATTGTCCATTCATCTGCTGATGCGCATCTAGGTTGTTTCCATGTCCTAGTTATTATAAACAGTCCTGCGACGAACATTGGGATACACATGTCTCTTTCAATTCTGGTTTCCTCTGTGTGTATGCCCAGCAGTGGGATTGCTGGGTCGTATGACAGTTCTATTTCCAGTTTTTTAAGGAATCTCCATACTGTTCTCCATAGTGGCTGTACTAGTTTGCATTCCCACCAACAGTGTAAGAGGGTTCCCCTTTCTACACACCCTCTCCAGCATTTACTGCTTGTAGACTTTTGGATAGCAGCCCTTCTGACTGGCGTGAAATGGTACCTCACTATGGTTTTGATTTGCATTTCTTTGATAATGAGTGATGTTGAACATCTTTTCATGTCTGTTAGCCATCTGTATGTCTTCTTTGGAGAAATGTCAGTTTAGTTCTTTGGCCCACTTTTTGATTGGGTCTTTTATTTTTCTGGAATTGAGCTGCAGGTGTTGCTTGTATATTTTTGAGATTAATTCTTTGTCCATTGGTTTGTTTACTATTATTTTCTCCCATTCTGAAGGCTGTCTTGTCACCTTACTTATAGTTTCCTTTGTTGTGCAGAAGCTTTTAATTTTAACTAGGTCCCATTTGTTTATTTTTGCTTTTATTTTCAATATTCTGGGAGATGGGTCATAGAGGATCCTGCTGTGGTTTATGTCGGAGTGTGTTTTGCCTATTTTCTTCTAGGAGTTTAAAAGTTTCTGGTCTTACATTTAGATCTTTAATCCATTTTGAGTTTATTTTTGTGTATGGTGTTAGAAAGTGTTCTAGTTTCATTCTTTTACAAGTGGTTGACCAGTTTTCCCAGCACCACTTGTTAAAGAGATTGTCTTTAATCCATTGTATATTCTTGCCTCCTTTGTCAAAGATAAGGTGTCCATAGGTGCGTGGATTTATCTCTGGGCTGTCTATTTTGTTCCATCATCTGTATTTCTGTCTTTGTGCCAGTACCATACTGTCTTGATGACTGTGGCTTTGTAGTAGAGTCTGCAGTCAGGCAGGTTGATTCCTCCAGTTCCTTTCTTCTTTCTCAAGATTGCTTTGGCTATTCGAGGTTTTTTTGTATTTCCATACAAATTGTGAAATTATTTGTTTTAGTTCTCTGAAAAATAACGTTGGTAGCTTGATAGGGATTGCATTGAATCTATAGATTGCTTTGGGTAGTATACTCATTTTCACTATATTGAGTCTTCCGATCCATGAACATGGTATATTTCTCCATCTATTTGTGTCCTTTTTGATTTCTTTCACCAGTGTTTTATAGTTTTCTATATATAGCTCTTTTGTTTCTTTAGGTAGATATATTCCTAAGTATTTTATACTTTTCTGTTTTCTCATTGTTAGTGTATAGGAATGCAAAGGATTTCTGTGTGTTGATTTTATATCCTGCATATTTACTATGTTCATTGATTATCTCTAGTAATTTTCTGTTGGAGCCTTTAGGGTTTTCTATGTAGAGGATCATGTCATCTACAAACAGTGAGAGTTTTACTTCTTTTCCAGTTTGGATTCCTTTTTTCTTTTCTTTTTCTGCTCTGATTGCTGTGGCCAAAACTTTCAAAACTATGTTGAATAGTAGTGGTGCGAGTGGGCACCCTTGTCTTGTTCCTGACTTTAGGGAAAATGCTTTCAATTTTTTTTTTAATATTTTATTTTTGAGAATCTAACCTCTATTCAAGATTTTTAATCTTTGCTTTTTGGTATTTGTTATCAACTTTGTACTTTTAAGAACCCCAATCTTCAGTACCCATTTTTACTTGGGAGTGAGATCACTAGCCTGATTGCTGTCTCCCCCTTTTGACTCTCCTTTTTCTCCACGAGGTTGCCTCTATCTCCCCCTCCCCGTTTTCTTCTCTATACAACTCAGTGAATCTCTTTGTGTGTTCCGGGCTATAGAGAACACAGGGAACTGATTATTGGCTGGATCTGTCTCTCTCCTTTTGATTCCCCCCTTGTATCTTCCTGGCCACCTCGATCTCCTTCCTCCCTCTTTGCTTCTCTGTGTAACGCCGTGAACATCTCTGAGGGATCCAGACTGAGGAGAGCATATAGGGAAGTGATTACTGGCTAGCATGCTCTCTCACCTTTTGATTCCCCCTCCTCTCCTCCTGGTCACCTCTATCTGCCTCCTCCCTCTTCTCTTCTCCATGTAACTCTGTGTACCTCTCTGGGTGTCCCTCACTGTGGAGAAACTTTTCATCATTAACCTAGACGTTTTATCATTGGTGCTGTATAGACGGAGAAGTCTTGAGGCTACTGTAAGAATAAGACTGAAAACCAAAGGCAGGAGGCTTAAGTCCAAATCCTGAGAACACCAGAGCACTCCTGACTCTAGGGAACATTCATCGATAGGAGCTCATCAAACGCCTCCATACCTACACTGAAACCAACCACCACCCAAGGGTCAACAAGCTCCAGAGCAAAACATACCATGCAAATTCTCCAGCAACACTGGAACATAACACTGGAACATATATTGAGCCTGAGTCTCAATATACATGCTGACCAAAGTCACTTCAAACCCATTGACATCTCAAAACTTACTACTGGGCATTTCATTGCCCTCCAGAAAGAAGAAATCGAGATCCACCCACCAGAACACCGACACAAGCTTCCCTAACCAGAAAACCTTGACAAGCCACCCATCCACCGCATCCACAGCAAGGAACCTCCACAATAAAGAAGAACCACCAACTGCTAGAATACAGAAAGGCCACCCCAAACACAGCAATATAAACAAGATGAAAAGGCAGATAAATACCCAGCAGATAAAGGAACAGAATAAATGCCCACCAAACCCAAAAAAGAGGAAGAGATAGGGAATCTACCTGATAAAGAATTTGAGAGAGTCATTTCCTAGGCAGGTTGATAGGGAGTCTAGGGGTCCCCAAGGAGAGAGGGGTCTGGAATTCTCAAGGAGGAAAAAAAGACAAACTTTTTTTCTTTCTCCACATTCCTTAGGATTATATACCAATAATGTATCCTGCCTAAGGACAGTCTTTGGATTCAACCTTCTGTTATTTTAAAAAGTTAATTATGGGAGTATACCTGGTCTTTACAAGGATGTATCTTGCCTGAGGACAGTGTTATCTTAAAATGTAAATTATGGGAGTAGGTCGGAGGAGGTCTTTACAACCTCCAGACATTCTTTGGATTATATAACCTCATTATTAACACTAGCGAGCGGGTACTCTTTCTGCCCCCTTCTGATGCCTATGTCAGAAGCTTTCTCTATCTCCTTTATACTTTAATAAAACTTTACTACACAAAAGCTCTGAGCGATCAAGCCTCGTCTCTGGCCCCGGATTGAATTCTTCTCCTCCGGGGGCCAAGAATCCCGGTGTATTCGCGTGATTCAACAACAACCTTTCAAATTCTGAATAATGATAGTGAAAATGATCCAAAATCTTGAAAACTAATTGGATTTACAGATAAGTAGCCTGGAGACAAGGATTGAGAAGATGCAAGAAAGGTTTAGCAAGGACCTAGAAGAAATTTAAAAAAAAAAAAAAAAAGGAGTCAATATATAATGAATAATGCAATAAATGATATTAATATATAATTTCTTCTGAAAGCATCTTTGTTATATATTTTGACTATCGAGTAATAAGATATAACCCAAAATTGAATCATTTTATTCACTAATAAAGACCACTGTTTTCAATTTGTTTAAATATGTATATATACATGTACATGTATGTGTGTGTGTATGTGTACATACATACATACTTATTTGCAAAGATTGTTAAGGAAAGTCTTTAGATTTGGAGAGACTAACATTTGCTTGGAATTTCAAGTCTACATGGTGCTAATAATGCCCTACTAGACTAGCAAGATTCTTTAAGCTTTTAATATTTGCAAATCAAATTTATTATGGTCCATGTATTTTGGCCCCTTTAATTATATAAGAGGTAATGACTATGCAGAAGAACATTTATTAAGTGAAATACTTTCAACACAAAGAACTCTTAAAACCTTCTATCATGTGATTTAAGACATAAATGCAATTCTTATATTAAGACACTTTTATTCAATGAATCGCTTTCAGTGTAATCAATTAAATTATAAACATTCAGTGTCAAGAACTATGTCTTGCATGCACTCTTCAACCACTTCAAGCTTTTAGATTTGTTGCAATAATGAACGAAAAGCAAACACCATTCTCTTTTCAGTGATTTGCTGAATATAAAGAATTTATACTATGGGATTTCCCTTACTTCCCTTCCAGTGGTTAAGATTTCACCTTCTAATGCAGGGGGTGTGGGTTCAATCCCTGATCAAGGAGCTAAGATCCCACATGCCTCCTGGCAAAAATCCAAAACATAAAACAGAAACAATATTGTAAAAATTCAATAAATATTTTAAAAATGGTTCTCATCAATAATAATCTTTAATTTTTTTTAACAAATAATTTATCCTAGATCTTGTAGGTCTTGCTCTCCTTTGGCCATACTTCTATCTAAACTTGTATGAGCCACATGGGAAACTTAAATTACTTTAAAAGCAATATACATTTTTTTTTTAACTTTTATCACTCTTTTCTCGATTCTTCCCTTCATCAGAAACCCCATCTACCATATCCTGTAGAAACATGACTTTCAATCAGGGTGTTAAAGGTGTTTTAAATAATATGAATAGATTGCCTCAATTTAAGCATTCATAATGCCAACATCTTTAAGTACTCTTCTATATAATGAGGGTGAGTTTAACAAGAACATGCAAAAAAAAAATCTCAGGTGTTCTAATTTGCTCCTAATAATGACTTCATTTGTCAGGCAGAACTAGTGATAAAAGCAAAACCCTGCAATTCTAAGCCCATATGTCTGGTTGTTTTCAAATTATTTGCATTGAATTCTCTGTGGCCAAATCATCATGCATGACTTTCTGAGAGGCTTTCTAAGTGTGATGGAGAAACCAGCATGCCTTTTTCCAGAGTTTTTTCCCCTTATGTTGCTTATTTCAGTTTGTCTGTGAGAGGTACTGGTACAAAAGTTGGAAATTGGAAGAGAAGCAGAGGCTATCTTCTCCAGAAGTATCTGTGGACAGACAGGTGAGCAGAGGCAAGATCCATGGTCAATTCTTAGTAAGGGAGAACGACAAACTTTACTGCTACGCTATTAATAAGTAATTTCTCAGAAATTACTGAGAGCTACTGCCTTTTCCCACAAGATTTCCTGAACCACTCTCTACACAGCTGCAATCTGAGATCTTTCATATTAGTTTTCTCAATATGATTCTAGCCAACATATGCACACTGTTTTTCCTCACTTTTTAAAACTCAAGTTGAGTCTTGGAACCTGTTGCATTAAAACAAACTAGTAAACTAATTTGGAATTGAGATGGACTCATAAATGAAAAACCAAATGATCAATGGTGTTGGATCCTTCTCTTTCTCTTTAGAGACACTTTATGTTGCTTCCACTGCTTTGGAGAATAGGAAGTGATCAGTAGAGTCACCAAGATACAGAGGAGCAACCCCTTTCAATCAAATTCCTTCAGGCAAACAAGTATTTCAAAGGACATTATGAGACAATAGATTTTTTTCAGTGAATGGCATTTTAAAATGTGGTATGTGCTGATTTTTCAACTGGTTGTTATAAGTGATTCAATATTGATGAAGGTTCCTCAGAGTAACAATACCAAGGCCCAAGAATAGGAGACAGTATACAAGCTGTGGAAAAAAAAACAAACAAACAAATTAAGATTCTGCTAAATTGTATTACAAAAAGGAACGAACTAAGGATGCAGGCAACAGCTTGGGTCAACCTCAAAACCTTTATGATGAGTAAGTGAAGCTTACAGCACATAATTTTTTTTTTTAAATAAGAAATTACAAAAAGGTATAACTCATTTTTAGTGATTGAAAGGATGTTAATGGTGCAATGGGGTGGGGTGATGGCTGTGAAGCAGCAAAGGGAATTACCTAGCAAGTTGTAAATGATCTCTATTTTTATTGTTGCATGGGTCTCAATATTTGTTCAAATCCACTGATTTTATATATACACTATCATGTATAAAATAGCTAGCAGGAAGCTGCTGTATAACACAGGGAGCTCATTCAGTGCTCTGTGATGACCAAGAGGAGTAAGATGGGGCGGCTCAGGAGGGAAGGCTTATAGGTATATGTAAGCTCTTTTGTGTAACAGAAACTCACACAATACTGTAAAGCAATTAGACGCCAATTAAAAAATCTAAAATGATAGTGTGTGCTTGTATGTATGGTGTACTTAATAAATTTGATTAAATTGATATAGTAGCATGGATTAGGATATTTATAATTTACAAATGTTTTTTAAATATATAGAAAGATCCCAAAAACCAGATATAAATCAGTTACCTTGAATTTGTTTCACAGCTTACTATCATTATAGGAGTAAGACTATATTGTTATACTGAATATGAGCAATTTTAACCAAAGCATGGAGTTTAATTACTTTTATACAAAATAATGATAATTTATACAAATATTGATACCATATTTTAAAATATTTTAGCTCTCTAGGTGAAACTTATTTAGAGGAGGAGGAGCCAAGATGGCGGAGGAGTAGGACGGGGAGAACACTTTCTCCCCCACAAATTCATTGAAAGAGCATTTAAACATCGAGTAAATTCCACAAAACAACTTCTGAATGCCGGCAGAGGACATCAGGCACCCAGAAAAGCAACCCAACTCTTCGAAAGGAGAGAGAAGAAATACAGCTCCACCCACCAGAACACCGACACAAGCTTCCCTAACCAGGAAACCTTGACAAGCCACCTGTACAAACCCACACACAGTGAGGAAACGCCACAATAAAGAGAACGCCACAAACTGCAAGAATACAGAAAGGACACCCCAAACTCAGCAATTTAAACAAGATGAAGAGACAGAGGAATACTCAGCAGATAAAGGAACAGGATAAATGCCCACCAAACCAAACAAAAGAGGAAGACATAGGGAATCTACCTGATAAAGAATTCCGAATAATGATAGTGAAATTGATCCAAAATCTTGAAACTAAAATGGAATCACAGATAAATAGCCTGGAGACAAGGAATGAGAAGATGCAAGAAAGGTTTAACAAGGACCTAGAAGAAATAAAAAAGAGTCAATATATAATGAATAATGCAATAAATGAAATTAAAAACACTCTGGAGGCAACAAATAGTAGAATAACAGAGGCAGAAGATAGGATTAGTGAATTAGAAGATAGAATGGTAGAAATAAATGAATCAGAGAGGATAAAAGAAAAACGAATTAAAAGAAATGAGGACAATCTCAGAGACCTCCAGGACAATATTAAACGCTACAACATTCGAATAATAGGGGTTCCAGAAGAAGAAACAAAAAGAAAGACCATGAGAAAATACTTGAGGAGATAATAGTGGAAAACTTCCCTAAAATGGGGAAGGAAATAATCACCCAAGTCCAAGAAACCCAGAGAGTCCCAAACAGGATAAACCCAAGGAGAAACACCCCAAGACACATATTAATCAAATTAACAAAGATCAAACACAAAGAACAAATATTAAAAGCAGCAAGGGAAAAACAACAAATAACACACAAGGGAATTCCCATAAGGATAACAGCTGATCTTTCAATAGAAACTCTTCAAGCCAGGAGGGAATGGCAAGACATACTTAAAATGATGAAAGAAAATAACCTACAGCCCAGATTATTGTACCCAGCAAGGATCTCATTCAAGTATGAAGGAGAAATCAAAAGCTTTTCAGACAAGCAAAAGCTGAGAGAATTCTGCACCACCAAACCAGCTCTCCAACAAATACTAAAGGATATTCGCTAGACAGGAAACACAAAGAGGGTGTATAAACTCGAACCCCAAACAATAAAGTAAATGGCAACGGGAACATACTTATCAGTAATTACCTTAAACGTAAATGGGTTGAATGCCCCAACCAAAAGACAAAGACTGGCTGAATGGATACAAAAACAAGACCCCTACATATGTTGTCTACAAGAGACCCACCTCAAAACAGGGGACACATACAGACTGAAAGTGAAGGGCTGGAAAAAGATTTTCCATGCAAATAGGGACCAAAAGAAAGCAGGAGTAGCAATTCTCATATCAGATAAAATAGACTTTAAAACAAAGGCTGTGAAAAGAGACAAAGATGGTCACTACATAATGATCAAAGGATCAATCCAAGAAGAAGATATAACAATTATAAATATATATGCACCCAACACGGGAGCACCACAGTACGTAAGACAAATGCTAACAAGTATGAAAGGAGAAATTAACAATAACACAATAATAGTGGGAGACTTTAATACCCCACTCACACCTATGGATAGATCAACTAAACAGAAAATTAACAAGGAAACACAAACTTTAAACGATACAATAGACCAGTTAGACCTAATTGATATCTATAGGACATTTCATCCCAAAACAATGAATTTCACCTTTTTCTCAAGCGCACATGGAACCTTCTCCAGGATAGATCACATCCTGGGCCATAAAGCTAGCCTTGGTAAATTCAAAAAAATAGAAATCATCCCAAGCATTTTTTCTGACCACAATGCAGTAAGATTAGATCTCAATTACAGGAGAAAAACTATTAAAAATTTCAACATATGGAGGCTGAACAACACGCTGCTGAATAACCAACAAATCACAGAAGAAATCAAAAAAGAAATCAAAATTTGCATAGAAACGAATGAAAATGAAAACACAACAATCCAAAACCTGTGGGACACGGTAAAAGCAGTCCTAAGGGGAAAGTTCATAGCAATACAGGCACACCTCAAGAAACAAGAAAAAAGTCAAATAAATAACCTAACTCTACACCTAAAGCAACTAGAAAAGGAAGAAATGAAGAACCCCAGGGTTAGTAGAAGGAATGAAATCTTAAAAATTAGAGCAGAAATAAATGCAAAAGAAACAAAAGAGACCATAGCCAAAAGCAACAAAACCAAAAGCTGGTTCTTTGAAAGGATAAATAAAATTGACAAACCGTTAGCCAGACTCATCAAGAAACAAAGGGAGAAAAATCAAACCAACAAAATTAGAAACGAAAATGGAGAGATCACAACAGACAACACAGAAATACAAAGGATCATAAGAGATTACTATCAACAATTATATGCCAATAAAATGGACAACGTGGAAGAAATGGACAAATTCTTAGAAAAGTACAACTTTCCAAAACTGGACCAGGAAGAAATAGAAAATCTTAACAGACACATCACAAGCATGGAAATTGAAACTGTAATCAAAAATCTTCCAGCAAACAAAAGCCCAGGTCCAGACGGCTTCACAGATGAATTCTACCAAAAATTTAGAGAAGAGCTGACACCTATCCTGCTCAAACTCTTCCAAAAAATTGCAGAGGAAGGTAAACTTCCAAACTCATTCTATGAGGCCACCATCACCCTAATAAAAAACCTGACAAAGATGCCACAAAAAAAGAAAACTACAGGCCAATACCACTGATGAACATAGATGCAAAAATCCTTAACAAAATTCTAGCAATCAGAATCCAACAACACATTAAAAAGATCATACACCATGATCAAGTGGGCTTTATCCCAGGAATGCAAGGATTCTTCAATATCCGCAAATCAATCAATGTAATACACCACATTAACAAATTGAAAAATAAAAACCATATGATTATCTCAATAGATGCAGAGAAAGCCTTTGACAAAATTCAACATCCATTTATGATAAAAACTCTCCAGAAAGCAGGAATAGAAGGAACATACCTCAACATAATAAAAGCTATATATGACAAACCCACAGCAAACATCATCCTCAATGGTGAAAAATTGAAAGCATTTCCTCTAAAGTCAGGAACAAGACAAGGGTGCCCACTTTCACCATTACTATTCAACATAGTTTTGGAAGTTTTGGCCACAGCAATCAGAGCAGAAAAAGAAATAAAAGGAATCCAAATTGGAAAAGAAGAAGTAAAACTCTCACTATTTGCAGATGACCTGATCCTCTACATAGAAAACCCTAAAGATTCCACCAGAAAATTACTAGAAATAATCAATGACTATAGTAAAGTTGCAGGATATAAAATCAACACACAGAAATCCCTTGCGTTCCTATACACTAATAATGAGAAAACAGAAAGAGAAATTAAGGAAACAATTCCATTCACCATTGCAACGGAAAGAATAAAATCCTTAGGAATATATCTACCTAAAGAAACTAAAGACCTATATATAAAAAACTATAAAACACTGGTGAAAGAAATCAAAGAGGACACTAATAGATGGAGAAATATACCATGTTCATGGATTGGAAGAATCAATATAGTGAAAATGAGTATACTACCCAAAGCAAATTATAGATTCAACGCAATCCCTATCAAGCTACCAACAGTATTCTTCACAGAGCTAGAACAAATAATTTCACAATTTGTATGGAAATACAAAAAACCTCGAATAGCCAAAGCGATCTTGAGAAAGAAGAATGGAACTGGAGGAATCAATCTGCCTGACTTCAGGCTCTACTACAAAGCCACAGTCATCAAGACAGTATGGTACTGGCACAAAGACAGAAATATAGATCAATGGAATAAAATAGAAAGCCCAGAGATAAATCCACGCACATATGGACACCTTATCTTTGACAAAGGAGGCAAGAATATACAATGGATTAAAGACAATCTTTTTAACAAGTGGTGCTGGGAAATCTGGTCAACCACTTGTAAAAGAATGACTAGACCACTTTCTAACACCATACACAAAAATAAAGTCAAAATGGATTAAAGATCTAAACGTAAGACCAGAAACTATAAAACTCCTAGAGGAGAACATAGGCAAAACACTCTCCGACATACATCACAGCAGGATCCTCTATGACCCACCTCCCAGAATATTGGAAACAAAAGCAAAAATAAACAAATGTGACCTAATTAACCTTAAAAGCTTCTGCACATCAAAGGAAACTATTAGCAAGGTGAAAAGACAGCCTTCAGAATGGGAGAAAATAATAGCAAATGAAGCAACTGACAAACAACTAATCTCAAAAATATACAAGCAACTCCTACAGCTCAACTCCAGAAAAATAAATGACCCAATCAAAAAATGGGCCAAAGAACTAAATAGACATTTCTCCAAAGAAGACATACAGATGGCTAACAAACACATGAAAAGATGCTCAACATCACTCATTATCAGAGAAATGCACATCAAAACCACTATGAGGTACCATTTCACACCAGTCAGAATGGCTGCGATCCAAAAGTCTACAAATAATAAATGCTGGAGAGGGTGTGGAGAAAAGGGAACCGTCTTACACTGTTGGTGGGAATGCAAACTAGTACAGCCACTATGGAGAACAGTGTGGAGATTCCTTAAAAAACTGGAAATAGAACTGGCCTATGATCCAGCAATCCCACTGCTGGGCATACACACTGAAGAAACCAGAAGGGAAAGAGACACGTGTACCCCATTGTTCATCGCAGCACTGTTTATAATAGCCAGGACATGGAAGCAACCTAGATGTCCATCAGCAGATGAATGTATAAGAAAGCAGTGGTACATATACACAATGGAGTATTACTCAGCCATTAAAAAGAATACATTTGAATCAGTTCTAATGAGATGGATGAAACTGGAGCCTATTATACAGAGTGAAGTAAGCCAGAAGGAAAAACATAAATACAGTATACTAACGCATATATATGGAATTTAGAAAGATGGTAACAATAACCTGGTGTACGAGACAGCAAAAGAGACACTGATGTATAGAACAGTCTTATGGACTCTGTGGGAGAGGGAGAGGGTGGGAAGATTTGGGAAAGTGACATTGAAACATGTAGAATATCATGTAAGAAATGAGTTGCCAGTCCAGGTTCGATGCGCGATACTGGATGCTTGGGGCTGGTGCACTGGGACGACCCAGAGGGATGGTTTGGGGAGGGAGGAGGGAGGAGGGTCAGGATGGGGAACACATGTATGCCTGTGGCAGATTCATTTTGATATTTAGCAAAACTAATACAATTATGTAAAGTTTAAAAATAAAATAAAATTAAAAAAAAAAAAAGAAACTTATTTAGTAGAATCTCAGTTCCTTTACACATTTTATGCCTCTGGTTACAGCTCTTTTGAAATATTTATTTCCTTATTCATCTTTCAAGGTTGAAATCAATAAACATTTTTCCTGGAAGGGCATTTTGATCTTTAAAATTAATCTGATTTCTACCTGATTTCCATCACAATGTCAATTATGATCAGGTAATAATGATCAGGGTTTGAATTTGTCGAACATTTTTAGCAGAACAAAATATTAAGAGCAGATGCAGTTCGATGCAAGATACTGGTTGCTTGGGGCTGGTGCACTGGGACAACCCAGAGGGATGGTATGGGGAGGGAAGAGGAAGGGGGATTCGTGATGGGGAACACGTGTATACCTGTGGTAGATTCATGTTGATGTATGGCAAAACCAATACAATATTTTAAAGTAATTAACCTCCAATTAAAATAAATAAATTTATATTTTAAAAAATAAAAATATACCATTAAAAAAAAAAAGAGCAGATGCAGTGCTTATCAATTAGCACAGATGTTGAAGTAGTTAAGACAAAACCAATACAATATTGTACAGTAAAAATGAAACACTTGTTCAAACAACAAAAAAGAATATACAGTAAAGTTCATATTTAGAAAGCAGTCAGCACATGATAAAATCTTTGATGAGAAGAGATATTTCTAGTCAGAGGTAGAATTTAATATTCTGCATGGAAGAAAGCAGTTTACTATTAAAGAATAAAATTATCTACTCAGAAAGAAAAAAAAATGCAGAGATTCATAAGGTTGAGTAAACCCAATGTGAAACGAATCAATGAGCAGAGAAATGTCATAGCTATGAACTGTTGAATTGAAAACTGTTTTCAATT
The DNA here is from genome assembly GCF_002263795.3 of Bos taurus. Classification (NCBI taxonomy): domain Eukaryota; kingdom Metazoa; phylum Chordata; class Mammalia; order Artiodactyla; family Bovidae; genus Bos; species Bos taurus. Next base: position 59,240,087 of record NC_037332.1, read on the forward strand.
CCTTCACTCATATTTCAGCAACATCTTACTGATATCTACATTTTTGCTCATTGTTTTGAAAATAACAAAACCAGTGAAGCACATCTTTGAGAGCTTCTTTCACCTGCTGGTTCCTTAAGGTGTAAATGAAGGGGTTTAGTAAAGGACCAATAGAGGTGCTGAGCACAGCTACAACTTTAGTTAAAGTCACACTTTTCTTAGCTGATGATTTCATATATGTAAAAATACAACTCCCATAAGTGATAGACCCAACAACCATGTGTGAGTAACAGGTGGAAAAGGCTTTTGTTGGTAGTTGAACAGAAGGCAATTTTAGAATGATTTTTTACGATGTATGTGTAGGAGAGGACCACCAACAACAGAGTGACTACAAGTGTCACCACAACTAAGACAAAAGCCATCAATTCTGGGATATGTGTGTCTGTGTAAGAGAGCTGAAGGATAGGGGAAGTGTCACAGAAAAAACTGGTCAATTATTTTGGAAGCATAGAAACCCAGCTTAAGTTCTAAGACCAAAGGAGGAAATATAATTAGGAAGCCAGTTATCCAAGAGCTGAGCACAAACTGATGGCACACTTTTCTATTCATAATGATTGGGTAATGCAATGGCTTATAGATGGCAGCATAGCAGTCATAGGATATGGCAGCCAAAAGATAAAATTCTGTAGCTCCTAATAGAAGAAAAAATAACAATTGTGTTACACTGCCACTGTAAGAAATTGTTTTGTCTCCAGTCAAAAGGCTGATCAAGAATTTTGGAATGCAGGCAGTTGTGAATGAAATCTCCAAGAAAGAGAAATTTTGAAGGAAGAGATACATTGGAGTCCTGAGACAGAGATCCAGAAAGGTGAGGAGGATAATGATTAAATTCCCCCTTACACTCAGGATGTAGTTGAAAAATAGAAACAGGAAAATCACAATTTGCAATTGTGGGTCATCTGTCAGTCCTAGGAGTAGGAAGTCTATTTCCACTGAATGGTTCTTCATTTCCCCCCTCTTATCAAAGCTAAAGGAAACAAAAACTAAGTTACAAGTTAGAAAAGAGTTTTCTTCATTCTCAGCCATAGAATGTTCCATATTCAGAAACATACCTCTGTGCAAATATTTTCTCAAGTCTACTTTGATTCCATCAAAATGAATATGTTGGTCAATGTCAATCATTTATATAAATATGAGATTTTCTCCTTGACAGAAGTCCTACTTACCATTAATAGAAGACTAAATTATTTGAAATTTTGCTCTGCAATTCAGTGTCAATCATTGAGCCACCTTTGAAAGACCTTATCCTAACATTATTTATATGTTCATATTTTCTGTTTTCTGAATCTAGCAAATATCTCATTTTTATAAATTGATAAAATTTATAAATTTTTTATAAATTTTAAGTTTTATAAAATTTATAAGTTCCATTTCTATTTCTTTCTTATGTACTTTGTTATTATCTTCTTTCAGTTATTTTCTTAACAGTCTTCCCTATTGGTCACAGGTAAAGAATCCACCTGCCAATGCAGGAGACTCAAGAGACACTGGTTTGATCCCTGGGTGGGGAAGATCCCCTGAAGGAGGAAATGGCAACTCACTCCAGTATTCATGCTAGGAAAATCTCATGGACAGAGGACCCTGGCGGGTTACAGCCCATGGGGTAGCAGAGACTCAGACATGACTGAGCACAGAGAGTGCATTTTCTTTAACTCCATTTGCTTGTCTCTCCATATACTTTATTAACAGGGCTTCCTTGGTGACTCAGCCCATAAAGAATCTGCCTGCAACAGAGGAGACCTGGGTTCCATCCCTGGGTCAGGAATATCCCCAGGAGAAGGGAATGGAGACTCACTCCAGTATTCTTGCCTGGGAAATTCCATAGACAGAGGAGCATGGCCGACTACACTCCAGGGGATAGCAAATAGTTGTACATGAGCGAATGACTAACACTCTAAATTTCACATGAGAAAATTCTCAGTCATTAACAATCTTTAAATATATATGACTAAGGTAAAAACACAGAAAAACTAAAATTAGTATTTCTATATTAATCTTGCTTTTATTTTATTCAGTTTATAATAAACTTATGTTACTTTCCTTAATAGTCCACAGGTACATTGCTGCTACTGCTACTGCTAAGTCACTTCAGTCGTGTCCTACTCTGTGCGACCCCATGGCCAGCAGCCCACCAGGCTCCCCCGTAGCTGGGATTTTCCAGGCAAGAGTACTGGAGTGGGGTGCCATTGCCTTCTCTGATGTATACACTACCATATATCAAACACAGAGCTAGTGGGAAGCTACTGTATAGCACAACGTGGTACCCTGTGATGACCTAGAGGGGTGGGATGGGGACAGTGGGATGGTGGCTTAAGGAACAGAAGATATATGTATACATGTAGTTGATTCACTTCCTTGTACAGCAGGAATTAACACAAAATTGTAAAGCAATTATACTTCAATAAAAATAAAATAAGCACCCAATAGAAGGCATTTTTCACCTGTAATTGAAATATTTGTAATGTTAAAAGTTCCTTTATAGGTACCGACAACTAGTTTCTATGGAAAATGCTTTAAGACAATGATTTTTAAACTAAACATACTCTAATTTGAGCAATAACAATAATGGTTAATCTCTGCTACAATTAGTTTTAATTTCATTAGATAGTGTATGCACAAATAAACTGGTAGCATTACCAAAAAATGTACTTACAAAAAATAAAAAGCACCTATGTATGAAGAATCTCAAGAAATTCCTGTTGTCTCTTCATTTCTGAAGCCAAAATTCAGCATTTAAGCTTTGTCAAAGTGGAAAATTCTGGGTCAGAACTTAGGTGTTTAGCTCTGAGCACTGAAATCTTATTCCCTAAGAAGCACAATGAATCCACCATTTCTTAAAAAATATGTGAACACAGATTTGAATAATCTCATACCTTATTTTGGTTAAGATTTCCTGCCTTAACTGTGGACAATCATAGATTACATCTTATGTGTAGTGTTAATCATCATCCAGAGCCCTCAACACTTGCATACAGTTTTGAGTATGCGGTAAAAGAAAAGAAAGAAAATTCATAATCATACCAGAGAGAGATTCAGAGAACAGAAGCCATGAAAATAACAGAAATAAAAAGAGACTCAAGAATATCCACACATATTTACCTTACAGTTTGAAAATAATGAGAAATAATTTCAATAAAGAGCTAATTACCAATGTAAAATAATTGGTATGAAGAGTCCAAGGAATACTTAGCCAATACTTAGAAGTAGAGGAATAAAGGTTCATGAAAGAAGACAACATGAAACATCGAAGGGAACAGCTACCCACTCCAGTTTTCTGGCCTGGAGAATTCCATGGACTGTATTCCATGGGGTCACAGAGTTGGACATGACTGACTGACTTTCACTTCACTTCACTTCACAGTGGTTATCAGGAATTTATAGACCAGTGGGGATGAGATTCTTTAGAAGGAGAAATTTCAGAGGAAAAAATATAGTAAAATGTTTAGGAAAAAATTCAGCAGGATCAAGAGGATAAGCTCTCAATCATAGTCTACATTATTACTCTTGCAAAATAGAAACAGGAAAATAACAATTTACAGTATGGTTAATCTGTCAGTCTAAGCTGAATGAACTCTATCTCCAGTCATTGGTTCTCAATTTTCTTTTATGTATTTATCAAAACCACATGATAACTAGTGAAAGGTAATATTAAACTGACAAGCAAAGAAAGAAACTTTTTCAGAATCCTATTCATGAGCACCTATTTTTTCTGCATAAGTATCATATGATACAGTTATGTAGCAAACTACTTTTGAGATCATGATATTCTAAGACTTCTTTCCTGTTAATTTGTATAGTCCCTATTTGTCAAAACATATTTTTTTTTAATATTTCCAGTGTGACTCCTACAATAGGAATGTTTTAAAGAGTCAAGGCATATGTCCTTTGAATTATACTTTCTAATGATATTAAAAGAATAGTTGTAATATATTCTAAACAGCTTCCCTAGTAGCTTAGTTGATAAAGAATCTGCCTGCAATGCAGAAGAACTGGGTTCAATTCTTGGGTCAGGAAGATCCCCTGGAGAAGGAAATGGCAACCCACTCCATCATTCTTGCCCAGAGAATCCTATGGACAGAAGAACCTGGCAGGCTACAGTCCATGGGGTTGCAATAGTCAGACATGACTTAGCGACAACCACCACCAATATATTCTAAATGTTTGTGGCTCAGCTGTTAAAGTATCCGCCTGCAATGCAGGAGACCTGGGTTCGGTCCCTGGGTTGGGAAGATCCCCTGGAGAAGGGAAAAGCTAGCCAGTCCAGAATTCTGGCCTGGAAAATTCCCATGGACTCTAGTCCATGGGGGCACAAAGAGTCCTACTTTCTCTTAAGAAGTTCTACCTAAATTTGACAAGCTGTACTACATATTCAAGACAATTAAAAACAACAATAACACTAGTAAACTACTGGGGAATCAGAATTCAGAGGTCAGTGCTAATGGGAGGTGATATATCATAGACTATTAGAAGTAGTAGAGAAGATTGAGAATATAACTTTAATCTTCCTGGAATTGGGAAGAGAAGACCTCAATAATGCTAGGTCCTTATTAGGAGTGTCAGTGTATCTTTTATGGTAAGTAACTATTGAAAATATTGAAGCATTTCAGAGTACTCTAATGAAAAATTAATGGCTCAACTGGAAGGCAATGTATTTTTAATCAAACTCTATCTTAGTTAACACATAACAGAATCATAACTTGAGAATATTGAGAGATTCTTAATCTTTTCCTATGTTAGACTGTCTCAATATGGAACATGCATACATATATATAACATATATATATTATTTTCACTTATGTGCTCTTAAAACTTACAGAAGTTATATAATGCTCCATGAGCATTATATCTATTTTCTCAAAATGGAAAATGTAGATATACAAATAATCAAGAGAAAATTTAATTATTTTACTCTTTCAAAAATACTATTCATGGATAAAATATGTTTTAATGTTCACCTCATTACCAAGCTGAACAGAAATCTGTAAAATAATCCAATCAATTACATAATTTATGTATATTTCTCCCTGACTACACTGTATTCTATTCTTTTATATAGTATTCAAATCAAGACACATAGTTAAAGTAAAAAAGAAGTAAAAAATATATTATGGTTTAATGCTCGTATATTTCTGGCAAAAAATCATCAAACATACTGTGTACCTGTGAAAAATTTTTAATTTATTTTAATTGGCTAATTACTTTACAATATTGTGGTGGGTTTTGCCATACATTGACATGAATCAGCCTCTGTGAAAATGTTTTAATCATATTTCATATTTTAAATTTTAGTCAAACATAGAAATTGCTTTGATGAAAAAAATCCTGATCATTACCAACAAAGGTATAATAGGAATATATTTTTTAATAGGAATATTAAGTATAGGAATTTCAAAATTACTTAAGGAAGGAAAAATTCAGTTATTCCACTAATTTGGTTTAATTGTTAAGAGATATAGGCATATATTTTTATGTCCATGTGTATGACACTCTGAAAGGAATGAATACATTTGGTGAGCATTGTTCTCCTTCATTTAGCAGATTTTTACAATCACTCTCCAATTAGCTTCAGAAGTGTACCAAGTTATTGAAGGGGGTGCTTATTGGGTATGTAAACATTGTATTTCATTTTTAATTTTAATTTTTAAAATAAACCAGCAAGATAATGCACTTTTCTTTCATAATTCAACTACTTATAAAACTTAACAATTCTCAAATAGAAACCAAACAACTAGTTCCTAGGGAAAGTCACATAGCAATCATTTTTTAAAATATCTCCTAATTTGAATAATAGCTCTAATGTTTAATCTCTGCTACACGTTTCTTTCAGCTCATTAAATAGATTATGCATGAATAAATTGGTTGTATTACAAAATATAAATTAATGTTAATATTTAACCTCAGACATGCAGATGACACCACACTTATGGTAGAAAGCAAAGACGAACTAAAGAGCCTCTTGAAAGTGAAAGAGAAGAGTGAAAACGTTGACTTAAAACTCAACATTAAGAAGACTAAGACCATGGCATCTGATCCTATCACTTCATGGCAAATAGATGGGGAAACAATGGAAACAGTAACAGACAATGGCACCCCACTCCAGTACTCTTGCCTGGAAAATCCCATGGATGGAGGAGACTGGTAGGCTGCAGTTCATGGGGTCGCTAGGAGTCGGACACGACTGAGCGACTTCACTTTCACTTTTCACTTTCATGCATTGAAGAAGGAAATGGCAACCCACTCTAGTGTTCTTGCCTGGAAAATCCCAGGGACAGGGGAGCCTGGTGGGCTGCCGTCTCTGGGGTTGCACAGAGTCAGACATGACTGAAGCGACTTAGCAGCAGCAGCAACAAAATCGCTGCAGATGGTGACTGTAGCCATGAAATTAAAAGACACTTGCTCCTTCCTTGGAAGAAAAGTTATGACCAACCTAGACAGCATATTAAAAAGCAGAGACATTACTTTGCCAACAAAGGTCCATCTAATCAAAGCTGTAGTTTTTCCAGTAGTCATGTATGGATGTGAGAGTTGGACTATAAAGAAAGCTGAGAGCCAAAGAACTGATGCTTTTGAACTGTGGTTTGGAAAAGACCCTTGAGAGTCTCTCGGACTGCAAGGAAATCAAGCCAGTCAATCCTAAAGGAAATCAGTCCTGAATATTCATTGGAAGGACTGATGTTGAAGCTGAAACTTCAATACTTTGGCCACCTGATGCGAAGAGCTGACTCAGTAGAAAAGACCCTGATGCTGGGAAAAATTGAAGGCAGGAGGAGAAGGGGACAACAGAGGATGAGATGGTTGGATGGCATTACCGACTCTATGGACATGAGTTTGAGTAAACTCGGGGAGCTGGTAATGGATAGGGAAGCCTGGCATGCTGCAGTCATGGGGTCGCCAAGAGTTGGACACAACTGAGTGACTGAACTGAACTGAACTGAACCTAAATATAAATGTAGTATAATATTTACATTGCTTGCTACATTAAATATAACTTACATAAAACTAGTTTATATTCCTAATAACTAAAACTCAAAGAGAAAAGAAACACTTTGAAAATTGGAATAACTACTTTCATATAGTCAGAGGAAAAGGAAGAGAGATGAGAAAAAAGTTTCTATTGAAGAACAGGAAGAAAATTAGCTTCATTGAAACAAGGCTTTTGTAAAAATCACTGTGAAAAGAGAGAAGGATGATTATCAAATGTAATAAAAGGGAGGAAACTACAATTATATACACTATTATTATTATAGACACCTTCATTTATTTCCTTAATACATCATGCAATAACATATTCACTTGTTTGAAAAAGAAACAACTGTGTGTATTATATTCACTAAAGCTTTTTTCACTTGTTGGTTCTGTAAGCTATAGATGAAAAGATTCAAAAGCGTGGCAATGGAGGTATTGAGTAGTGCTATTCCCTTTTAAAAACATTCTCTTTGACTGATGGTTTAACATACATGAAGATGCAGCTGCGATTAGAAAAGAATATCACAATCATGTGAGAACATGTTGAAAATGCTTTTTTCCTCTGCTTAGTTGAAGGGATTTTCAGAATTGCTAAGGCAATATAGGTACATGATGTGAATACCATTGACAATGGGACCACAAGAGTCATCAAAGCAGAAAGGAATCCCATTGTCTCAGTGAGCTGTGTGTCTGAGCAGGAGATCTGCAGGAAGGTAGTTGGGTCACACATGAAATGATCAACAATGTTGGAAGCACAAAAGCCAAGGTTTAGGGTTAAAAGGAGAGGTACAAAGATGATCAAAAAGCCAGCAATCCAACAACAGAAGATAAGAAGTGTGCAGATTTTACTGTTCATGATGTCTGTATAATGCAGGGGCTTATGGATGGCAACATAGCAGTCATGGGACACAGCTGCCAACAAGTAAAATTCAAATGCTTCAAGTAATAAGCTAAAAACAACTGTGCAATACAACCATTATAGGAAATAGTTTTGTCCTCCATTTCCATAATAATTAGAAATTTAGGGATGCATGTAGTAGTAGTAGTAGTCGGAGAAGGCAATGGCACCCCAGTCCAGTACTCTTGTCTGGAAAACCCCATTGATGGAGGAGCCTGGTAGGCTGCAGTTCATGAGGTCGCTAAGAGTCGGACACGACTAAGCGACTTCACTTTCACTTTTCACTTTCATGCTTTGGAGGAGGAAATGGCAACCCACTCCAGTGTTCTTGCCTGGAGAATCCCAGGGACAGAGAAGCCTGGTGGGCTGCTGTCTCTGGGGTTGCACAGAGTCAAACACGACTGAAGCGACTTAGCAGCAGCAGCAGCAGCAGTAGTAAAGAATATTTCTAAAAAGGAAATATTCTGAAGAAAAAAATATATGGGGGTCTTGAGGTGAGGATCCACCATGGTGAGAGTGATGATGGTGAGGTTACCAGTGATGCTTAAAAAGTAGGTGAGAAGTAGGAAGATAAATAATACAATTTTCATTTGTGGATCATCAGTCAAACCTGCCAGGATAAACACTGTCATTCTTGTGTGATTTCCCATTAATGCCCTCTACTTTACGAGGTCTACACAGAGGGAAAAAAAACAAAATGGAAAGGAAGAAAACAATGTTCCCATTTGGAAAATGACAAGGGAGATAACTAGTGTCTAAGGTAGAGTTAGAAAATTGAAATTTCAGATGGGAAACACACTGCTCCTTCATGTTATAAAAATGGTTAATGCCAGGAAGAACAATCCTTTGCATTTCCAGGGTATATGGACAGTTGATTCAAAGTTTCCCTTCTAATTTGACCACTGAAAAATACATGTGATCATATTAATTGTTGGTTGATTTTAAGTGAATAAATTCAAGGAAATTTAAGCAGACTATTAAAATATAGAAACACGTTTTTCCACCCTTAATTTTGGACAAGAATTATGATGGATGTGATTTTCTGTTTTGCATAAGAGCGCCTGAGTACACGTCATCACTCCATGTTTTGTATTTAACGCAAACACACACACACACACACACCCCTAGCTATCATCAATAAATAAGACTAGTACACTTTTGCTATTGTACTCAATCAAACTCAAATTTCTGATTAATGTTTCATTTACTTTCATGGCAAATGAGATCCAGTTTTATGTATATGAATATGAGACATCAGGAATATACTTATTTGGTGTCCTTACTGGTATTTCCATTTCCTTGATATCTATCACCATCCTCATCCTCTCCAGTTTGTGTTCTTAAAAAAATATAAGCAAGACTATTCTGATGACCTGAATATATAACAAGAAAACAGCAGTTTTCCTCTACATGGTTTGACTCTAAGAGTAGGTCAGCTAAAGTGAAAATGAAAAAAAAAAAAAAAAAAAAAAAGGCAGGATTTAGGAGTGGATAGAAATGCATAACTATGTACTCAGGAAATTACGTGAGGTGTCAGAATTAAAAGCAAGAGAAAGATAAAGACAAAGTTTATGGAAATCTAGAAAGGTAAGTTGGGTTTTTAGTGATAAGACAGTGAATTTGAGGAAAGCTATTAAAATTGTGTAAATCATAAGTAAAATTTAATAAAAATTAAAACTGTACATATTATTAAAATGTGCAACTTAGTATATAAAATTAATAAATAAAATTTACAAGAAGAAAGTAGGTACCATTGAAAATTTCTCTCCATCTACTTGTTATTTACATTTGCCATTTTATACGATGACCAGTTTTGAGATCAACACGCCTAAGAGATGAGGAGTAAGTATTTGGTAAATTTCAAACACACAATAAATCTCAGAATTGTTGACAAAGTTTATGAGGCATACATTTCCATATCATAAGAATATTAAAATGTATGGCTAACATGTAAGTTATGAAATATTACCTAGATATAACTATTTTCAATGACAGGCATATTTCAAGTGAGAGTGAATCGTTTAGGGTTGCATAGCTAGCAACTGGGGAATGGGATGAAGAGCTCAAAGAGTGTATTTTCTAAATTTGTCTTCATAGATGTGTCAAAGTTTGTATAAATAGTTTTAGACCAAATATAGCATATTTCTGAAACAAAAAAAAATGATTAATGATATCTCTATGGAAATGTAACTTCCTTGGTATCTTCCTCATCAAACACATAAAATGATCAAGCTTTTGTGATGGGAGACAGAGAAGACAATGTTTTCTCTGTTTAGAATATCCAGGTTTATTTCTAATCTCTGAAACATATGTTATTATTGAAAATACAACTATACAAATAAAAATAATCATGTATGGACAAATGAAAGTTGTTTTCAGTAATATCCAGAGGAATTTATAGGCGAATTCTAAGATAAAGAAATAAGATCTGCTGTCGAAATCATGCAATTAATAATGTAGATAAATATAGGTAAAGGAAGAGACTATTATTTTTCCTGGACATTCACTTTATATGCAAATAATTATGGAGCAATCAATAATAAATGTTTATTTACACACATGACTCAATGACAAAAATTGTCACAATGCATATACTAAACACCTAAATATAACTTTACCATATCAAATTATCTTTCTTCAACTTCAACAATTTAACACAGAAACTCTCCCCAACACACACTGTAAAAAATAAACAAATAAAGTTAAATTACAAAACCATTAGAAGTCAGCCTATGAATGCAATAATGTTTAGTTGTATTAGCTATTATGAAAGGGAAATATATTTGAAAAGGAAAAGTTTCTCAATAATAAATCACCTGTGTATTCTATATGCCTTTCCTAAAACAATTTTTAAAAGATTGGAAAAGTGAGGTTAATGTTTAATGATAAAAATAGAACAAAAGTGAATTAAAACATATCTAAAAGGAAATCCAGTTTTTAAATTTAAAATTTTTCACATACCAATTCTTTTCATGTTTTTCAGTGCTAAATCAATCTCCCCAAAATACTTAAAATTTCAAACAATTTTTAAGAAGATATATACACAGATTTATTCAGACAAAATCATCTGTGCCCAGTAGTTAATACTTCTATCATCATGCTGAACAGAGCACACTGATATTCCATTCTTCTCTGAACGGATCTCACTCAACTCCTCAACATACGATTCTTCTCTCAGATCATTTTAAGGCTACTTTGTGCATGTTTTGATTAGCACTTTGTTTTCCTTCAGGTTTTGGATTATTGTATTAAATTTTTCCATTACTAAATGAACAATCTAGAAGAAATGGACAAATTCTTAGAAAAGTACATAAATAAATACATATTTATGTATTGAATTTTTTTTTTAAGTACCACCCAAAATGCCATAAAATAAAGCAACACTTGACCCATGGAGTATTTATGCTTTCTGTGCTCTGTAGGAAGATACCTAAAATTTGTGTATTATTCTTAGGAGGATAGGAAATCTAAGAATACCAATTGCAAAGATCAAACATTTATTATTCAAATGTTCTCCCCAGGCACTAAATATTTTTAATATATATATTAAATATATATATTTAATATATAATTTTACTGTTAAAAATATTTATATATTAAAAAAATATATATATTTAACTATGTCCCCAGAGATCTCAGTATGCTGCTGCTGCTGCTAGGTCGCTTCAGTATAGGTATCTCCAATAAGAATTTTTCTTCCACAAACTCATGTTTTGAAGTCCCAAACACATAGGTAGGATTTGGAAGCAGGAACAGAAAAGATTGCTTATGTCGATAACAAGAAGTAACAATATAAGATGATTAGCCTGTCCAGGAAACATTATACCTCAGTATAAATGCAGTATCATTAATTCTCCAGACACACCTAGCATTTCATGTCCCATATTACCTCAGTTTCTTTTTTGAAAACTGTTTTCTCCAAATAGTCTTTGTGATATTTTTTATTTGATCTTCAACAGAAGGTTCACAGTAACTAAGCATTCTCCACTTCTACAGTTTTAAACCCTTTATGTATGTCTATACCTGGCCAATCATGCAACATGTTGCAGCCATGTGCCAAAATTCTGTCCAAAGGACATAAATGGAGATACCTGTGCAAATTTCAGGGGTCATACTCTGAAAAATGGAATTTTCACTCCTCTTCCTCTTGATCCCCCTTACTGCTGAAATGCAGATGTGATGGCAAGCTGTTTGGAGACATGGCTATGATCAATTACAGTAGAAATGATGAATAAACAAGACAGAACACACATAGGTTCCTGACAGGACTGTAGACCATACCAACATAAAGACAGAATCACATTATGGGGGAGTTTTAGCATACCAGCTGAGAGGATAATAGGCAGGAAGGCTAGGGGCAGGAGAAAATAGGCTGCAAGTGTCAAGGCATTTTTTATATCCTTCTTAAGCAAAAGGACGAAACAAAGCTACAAGTGCCAGATTTTTTCCCCCTTCTCACTCTAGTACTTTGGCCAGCTCATGCAAAGAGTTGACTACTTGGAAAAGACTCTGATGCTAGGAGGGATTGGGGCAGGAGGAGAAGGGGACGACAGAGGATGAGATGGCTGGTTGGCATCACCAACTCAATGGCCATGCGTTTGAGTGAACTCTGGGAGTTGGTGATGGACAGGGAGGCCTGGCGTGCTGCGATTCATGAGGTCACAAAGAGTCGGACACGACTGAGTGACTGAACTGAACTGAATTGATACAAAATTAAAAAGAGGTTTTTAAAAAATTCTCTGTTGCAATGATGACACCTGGTTCCACCTGAACTTGACTTTTCTCAAACCTTGAGCTAACCAATGAGTTTTCCTTATGGAAATGTTTTTCTTAAGCTATGTTAATGAACTAGGTATTTACTCTAGACACCAGACCACCTGACTCGCCTCTTGAGAAATCTGTATGCAGGTCAGGAAGCAACAATTAGAACTGGACACGGAACAACAGACTGGTTCCAAATCAGGAAAGGAGTACATCAAGGCTGTATATTGTCACCCTGCTTATTTAACTTATATGCAGAGTACTCATGAGAAATGCTGAGCTGGAGGAAGCACAAGCTGGAATCAAGATTGCCAGGAGATATATCAATAACCTCAGGTAGGCAGATGACACCACCCTTATGGCAGAAAGTGAAAAGGAAATAAAGAGCCTCTTGATGAAAGTGAAAGAGCAGAGTGAAAAAGTTGGCTTAAAGCTCAACATTCAGAAAACAAAGATCATGGCATCTAGTCCCATCAGTTCATGACAAATAGATGGAAAAACAGTGGAAACAGTGGCAGAATTTATTTATTTTTTTTGGGGGGGGGGGCTCCAAAATCACTGCAGATGATGACTTCAGCTGTGAAATTAAGACACTTACTCCTTGGAAGAAAAGTTATGACCAACCTAGATGGCATATTAAAAAAGACATTACTTTGCCAACAAAGGTCCATCTAGTCAAGGCTATGGTTTTTCCAGTAGTCATGTAGGGATGTGAGAATTGGACTGTAAAGAAAGCTGAGTGCCAAAGAATTGATGCTTTTGAACTGTGGTGTTGGAGAAGACTCTTGAGAGACCCTTGGACTGCAAGGAGATCCAACCAGTCCATCCTAAAGGAAATCAGTCCTGAATATTCCTTGGAAGGACTGATGCTGAAGCTGAAACTCTAATACTTTGGCCAACTGATGCAAAGAGCTGACACATTTGAAAAGACCCTGATGCTGGGAAAGATTGAAGGTAAGAGGAGAAGGGGACAACAGAGGATGAAATGATTGGAGGGCATCACCAACTCAATGGACATGAGTTTGAGTAATCTCCGGGAATTGGTGATGGACAAGGACAACTGGTGTGCTACAGTCCATGGGGTTACAAAGAGTCGGACACAATTGAGCAACTGAACTGAACTTAACTGAACTATCTTTCTTCAAGTCTGTTCCAACTAAGACTAGAACTGATAATGGCTCAACAAACCAGTATGCTTTACTCATACAATTATTCTCCTAATCTATGTTAATAAGACTATGTATTTGCTTGGAAACCTGCCTTTCATGTCAATCGTTTTATGGCCCAGGATGACTCACCTTGAGCCAATGTTGTCTCAAAATGCATGTTGTGGGTGAGAGGCCTATTGCCTCTATCTGAGTTTTGAGGTATTTCCTTTCTCTATTAGCAGCCTGCTAGTAGGTATATAGTTCAGTTCGGTTCAGTCACTCAGTCGTGTCCAGCTCTTTGCGACCCCTTTAATTGCAGCACACCAGGCCTCCCTGTCCATCACCATAACTTTCTGCTGAAGACAAGCAGGGGGGGGCACTCTTTCTGCCTGATTCTGATATCTATGTCAGAAGCTTTCTCTATCTCTTTTATACTTTGATAAAAATTGATTACACAAAAGCTCTGAGAAATCAAGCCTTATCACTGGCCCTGGATTGAATTACTCTACTCTGGCAGCCAAGAATCTTGTCATCTCTCATGGCTTAGCAATACCTTTCACAGCATAACTATTAAAGATATAAATAAATTATTTTTTTCTTTACATGCTATGCTATTTTTCTCATACTATATAAAATATATATTTTCAAAACCTGTTAACTGGACTGATATTTCATATTTGTTTAACTTGTTTACTATGCCCATGTGTCTTCTCTCACGATCCTTTATTTTATGATTATAATTAATGGATATGTATGTCTTTAATCCTTACAGGCAGGTTTGGCCTTGGAGTACAAAATGAAGCAGGGCAAAGGCTAACAGAGCTTTGCCAAGGGAACACACTGGTTATATCAAACACCCTCTTCCAACAACACAAAAGACGACTCTACACATGAACATCACCAGATGTTTAATACCGAAATCCAATTGATTATATTCTTTGCTGCCAAAGATGGAGAGGCTCTATACAGTCAGTAAAAACAAGACCTGGAGCTGACCGTGGCTCAGATAATCAATTATTACAATGTTCAAATTTAAATTGAATATGGTAAGGGAAACCACTAGGTCATTCAAGTAGGACCTAAATCAAATCTCTTATGATTACACAATGGAAGTGATGAACAGATTCAAGGGGTTGTACCTGTTAGGTTGCCTGACGATCTATGGATAGAGATTCATGACATTTTAAAGGAGGCGGTGAACAAAATCATCCCCAAGAAACAGAAATGGAAGAAGGCAAAATAGTTGTCTGAGGAGGCCTTACAAATAGCTGAGCAAAGAAGAGAAGTGAAAGGCAAAGGGAAAGATATACCCAACTGAATGTAGAGTTCCAAAGAATAGCAAGGGGATATAAGAAAGCCTTCTTAAGTGAACAATGAAAAGAAATAGAGGAAAACTATAGAATGTGAAAGACTAGAGATCTCTTTAAGAAAATTGGAGATATCAAGGGAGCATTTCATGCAAAGATAGGCACAATAAAGGACAAAAAATGCTCAAAGACCTAACAGAAGCAGAAGATATTAACAAGAGGTAGCAAGAATATACAGAAGAACTGTACAAAAAAAGTGCTTAATGACTCAGATAACCATGATCATGTGGTCATTCACTTAAAGCCAGACATCCTGTGCGTGGCTCAAGTGGGCCTTAGGAAGCATTACTACAAGCAAAACTAGTAGAGGTGATGGGATTCCAGCTGAGCTATTTCAAGTCCTAAAAGATGATGCTGTTAAAGTGCTGCATTTATTATACAAGCAAATTTGGAAAATTCAGCAGTGGTCACAGGACTGTAAAAGGTGATTTTTCATTCCAATCCCACAGAAAAGCAATACCGATGTTTAAACTACCTTAAAATTGCATTTATTTCACATGCTAGAAAGACTATGTTAAAAATCCTTCAAAAAAGGCTTCAACAGCACTTGAACTGAGAATTCCAAATGTGGAAGCTGGATTTAGAAAAGGCAGAGGAACCAGGGATTATATTGCCAGCATACACTGGGTCGTAGAAAAAATAAGACAATTCCAGAAAAACATCGATTTTTGCTTCATTGACTATGCTAAAGCCTTTGACTGTGTGGATCACAACAAACGGTAGAAAATTCTTAAAGATGGAATACCAGACCCCCTGGAATGGAATGCCTGCCTCCTGTATGCAGTTCAAGAAGAAATATTTAGAACTGGACATGGAACAATGGACTGGTACAAAATTCAAAAAGGAGTATGCCAAGGCTGTATATTGTCACTCTGCTTTTTAAACTTATATGCAGAGTACATCAAATGAAATGCCACAATGGATGTCTCACAAGCTGGAATCAAGATTTCCAGGAGAAATATCAGCAACTTCAGATATGGAGATAATACCACTTTAATGGCAGAAAGCAAAGAGGAACTAAAGAGCCTCTTGATGAAAGTGAAAGAAGAGAGTGAAAAAGCTGGCTTAAAACTCAACATTCAAAAAACTAAGATTATGGCTTGAGTCCCATCACTTCATGGCAAATAGATAGGGAAAAAGCGGAAGCAGTAACAGACTATTGTCTTGGGCTCCAAAATAACCGCGGAAGGTGAGTGCAGCCATTAAGTTAAAAGACACTCACTCCTTGGAAGAAAAGCTATGAGAAACCTAGACAGAGACATCACTTTGCTAACAAAAATCCATATAGTCAAGCTATAATTTTTCCAGTAGTCATGTATGCATGTGAGTGCTGAATCATAAAGAAGGCAGAATGCCAAAGAACTGATGCTTTCAAACTATGTTGCTGAAGAAGATTCTTGAGAATCCCTTAGTCAGCAAGGAGATCAAACCTGTGAACCCTAAAGGAAATCAGTCCTGAATATTCATTGGAAGGACTGATGCTGAAGTTGAAGCTCCAATACTTTGGGCACCTGATGTGAAGAGCTGATTGATTGGCAACAAGCCTGATGCTGGGAAAGACTGAAGGCAGGAGGAGAAGGGGATGACAGAGGATAAGATGATTAGATATTATCACACACTTAATGGGCATGAGTCTGAGCAAACTCCAGGAGATAATGAGGAACAGGGAAGCTTGGCATGCTGCAGTCCAAAGAGTCAGACACAACTGAGCAACAGAACAAGAGCTAACTCTGATAGTTTTCTTTTTTCATATGTTCTAGTTCCTTGTTAAAATTATCACTCTGTTCATCTATTGTTTCCCCTAGTTCAGTTAACATTTTCATTACTAATATTTTGAACTGTTTATCTGTTAAATTATTTTTTTCATTTCACTAGTTGTTTGTTCAAATTTCTTTTGTTTGATTTGAAACAAATTACTCCATCTTCTTGTGGCTTAAATTTCTGTCTTTATGAAATCCGGTGAAACAGTCATATCTATCCCTGTCTTGAAGGCTGTCTTGTGTGGGTGCATCACTAGACAGTCTGTGTGTGCCTAGTGACTTTGGTCAGAGATCTGGATCAGAAGTGAGTACAAATCCTATTTCCCCTGGACTGTGCTGGCGGCTATCAACTTGGTGGGATGGCAGTTGGAGATGAAGGGGCTAGAATCAGAGCCAGATGTAAGCTGGGGCTTTTTCTATGGTCAGAGGCCAACACAGCCCCATCAATATATGGACTGTCCCTTGGTGCTGAAGAAGAAGCACTGAGGGTCAGGTTATATCTGATTTCCTGTTCCGTTTAAGTGTGTGCTCTCCCTGCCTCTCATCATCAACACCTTTATCCAGAAGGGGCTAGAGCTGGAGTAAGAGGGGCCAGAATGGGCACCTGTTGCAAGCCAGGGTGTGTTCTTGGGGGGCTCTGGCACACTAGTATTCAAGACTGGACCTGATATGCTACCTCTAGAGTACCACCAGCAAAGGCCACCCCTACCATGTTCAGATGTAGTGCCAGATTTTAACTGACTTTATCCCCTTGCCCTAGTTGGGAGTTGCACCATGGAGCTAGAGGGGCTGAAGTGAACACTTGACATTGGCCAGGGCACACATGTGGCCAGTATGGGAAAATGACCAGAGTCCCAGGGAGTCTCAATCTGCTTCTTCCACCTTGTTTCAGGAGCAAGCAAGTATATATGCTCTTCACAGAGTATAAGTTTCCCAAAGCCCTGCTGCCAGCTCCATAGGTTTTTAAGTCAGCCAAGGAAACTTGTTTTCCCAGTCTTAGACTCTAGGACTGTGGTGGATATGTGGTTCAAACTGCTCACTCCCCAGAGAGGACTTCTGAATCCATGTAACCTCTCCCCTCTTCAGTGTCCCCTCCTAAGGCTGAAGTTCCCTACCAGATTGCTTCTTTTTCCTTCCTACCTGACTCTGAGGGGATCTTTCTTTACACCTTTAGTTGTATAGCAATCTTTCTGGCAGTCTCCAATTTGTTTTCAGTGAGAATTGTTCCATAGGTATATGTGTTTTCAATGTATTCACTGGGGGAGGTGAGCTCAGCATCTTCCTACTCTGACATTTTCATCTCCCTAAGTAATTTGTTTTAAAAATATTGCTTCATATCTTTTAATCCCCTTCACCTATTTTAACCCTCCACCAACTCCTCTTCCCTTTGGTAACCCCTAGTTTCTTCTCTGTATCTGTCAGTCTCTTTCTGTTCTGTTAAATTTGTTTTATCTTTGATTCCACATATAAGTGAAACATTTGGCATTTGTCTTTCTCTGTCTGACTTACTTCCTTAAGTATAATACCGTTCAGCTTCATCATGTTTCCACAAATGACAAAATTTCATTTCATTTCGTGGTTGAGTAATACTCAATTGCCTACATACAGGCACCCCTTCTTCCTTATCCATTCATCTCTTGATGGACTTTAGGTTACTTCCATATATTGGCTACTATAAATAATGCTACTATGGACATTGGGGTGCATCTATTTTTTTTTTCAAATTAGTGTTTTTGCTTTCTTTAGATAAATATTCACGAGTGGAATGGCTGGATTGTGTGGATAGTTCTATTTTTAATTTTTGAGTAATCACCATGATGTTCTCCACAATGGCTACATCGGTTTAAATTCACATCAACAGTGCACCAGGGCTGCCTTTCCCCCACATTCTCACCAACATGTATTATTTACTGTCTTTTTGATGATAGGCATGCTGATAGGTTTGACATGGTATCTCATTGTGGTTTTGCTTGGCTTTTTCCTGATGATCAGGGATGTAGAGCACCTTTTCATGGGTCTGTGGGCCATCTGTATGTCTTCTTTGGGGGGGGGGTGGAAATGTCTATTCAGGCCCTCTGTCCAATTTTTAATTGAGTTGTTTGCTAAGGAATGGCAACCCAGTCCAGTATTCTTACCTGGAGAATCTCATGGACAGAGGAGCCTGGTGGCCTATAGTCCATAGGGTCACAAAGAGCTGGACATGACTGAAGTTACTTAGGCATCATGCACTGTTTCTGGGCTTTCTATTCTGTTCCATTGATCTCAGTGTCTTTTTTTTTTTGCAGACCATACTGATTTGATGACTGTAACTTTATAATATGGTCTGAAGTAAATGAATGTGAGATCTCCAGCACTGTTCTTTTTTTCTGAAAATTTCATTGACTATTTGGGATCTATTGTGATTCCATAAAATTTTAGGATTATTTGTTCTAATTTTGTGAAAAATGTCATAATCTTAACAGGGATTTCATTAAATTTATAGATAACTTTGGGTAGTATGGATATATTAAAAACATAGTTCTTCTAATCCGTAAACCCAGGATATCTTTCCATATATCTGCATCATACTCAATGCCTTTCATCAATGTTTTATACTTCAGAATAGAAATATTTCACAACACTGGTTAAAATTCTTCTTGAGCAATTTATTCTTTTTGATGCAATTATTAATAGGATTGTCTTCTTGATTTTTCTTTCTAGTAGCTTCACTGAGCTATCATTTGCTCTTATGCATAATGATGATAAATTTTATATCACATTATTGTTTCTAAAATTATATGATTTGCATAAAACACCTACCAGTTTCTGTCATTTATGGAGTAGTCAATAAACAGAGTTCTTATCTCTAATACCATATTTGTTGTTCAGCCTACTTCAGTAGAGATGAAAAGGTGAAAGCATTTAAGAATAAATGCTTTTAGGATAAGGATAGGATAGGATAAATTAAGGATAAAGTAGTTTAGCATTTCACATGGAAGCCTTCTTAAGAAGTAAGTTGTACTTCTATTTAAAAGTTATGTTAGAGATCGATTTTAATCAAAAACAAACAAAAAGTAGTAGAAAATTCTCTGAGGATTCAGGATTCCAAGGTGATGGTACCAGCATGATTAGAAATAATCAAATTGATATTTCATATACAAACTGAAATAATGAAGATGACAGATGATGTAACTTTAATCTACCTTGGTACAGAAAGAAATAGGAATTGGGACATTTTAGTTTAAAACTGCTGGATCCTTATCAAGAGTTTCAGTACATGCTCTATGTTAAATACAGTGTAGATGATAGAACTTTAAAAAATATATAATATTTCAGAATAGCTCAATGATAAAGTAGTGGTTTAATTTGAACTTATGTTTTCAAAGGACATCCCTCCCAATTAGCACATAACATAATCAAAATTAGTCAGGAATTTAGAGTGTTAAGTCTTATTTTAATTAGATTGTCTCAAAATGTATATTTGTATGTTCTTCAACTTTTGTGTCCTTAAAATTTCTAAAAGTTTAATAATGCTTTAGAGTCATTAGCTCTACTTTCACAAAATGGATAAAAATGATACTTAAATTATCACCAAAAATGTAATAATTTGTTTAAATATACATTTTCCCTACAATTATGTTTAAGACCCAAAGAGCCTTTAAAATATAGTTCATTTTATGGTTTTTAAATAAACATATAAAATTGTCTGGTCAATTACATATTATATGTAGTTTTCTTCCTGCCTATCACTTATTTTGCTCATAAGATAGTAGTCAAATATACTTTCTTATAAAGAACTAATTTCTAAAGAATGTATTAAAACAATAATCATATTTTAATAAACATTTAAAATATGAATGTGAACATTATATTAATTTATGTTTTAATTTTCAATTATTTTAAATAGAATATGCATTAATAAATTAGTAGTATGAAAAATATAAATGGATGTTAGATTTAAGTAGGTATTAAGTGATAACAACTAAAAGATAGTAATAACATGGTATCACAAGCTGCTTTAAATATACTTAAAATGTAAGGATACTTTTAGGCTTGACTAACTAGAACTGAGAGATAAAGAAACAAATTAAAAATGTGTCTCAATTTCTTTCACATGTACAAAGAAGGTGAGATTCAAAATAAATCTCTATAGATGAATATAAATAAAATTAAAATTCTAGCACAAAATTTGTGTAAAAATAAAGCTTTAAATAAAAATTAATGTTGTAAAAATGAGAGGAAAAGCAGAGGAAATATGTATTAGAACTACATTGGATATGCTGTTGTTGATTGATGCCCTTTTGCTTATCTTCTTTATGTATAGTGCAAATCATATTCATTCCTTTGAGAAAGAAACAACTCTATGTATCATATTCATGAAGGCTTTCTTCACTTGTTGGTTCCTTAAGGTATAAATGAAAGGATTCAAAAGTGGAGCAACAGAGGTGTTGAGCACTGAAATTCCTTTGGAAAAAGATATTCTTTGTTTGACTGAAGGTTTAACATACATAAAGATGCAGCTGCCATAAGAAAGGGATATCACAATCATGTGAGAAGAACACGTTGAAAAAGCCTTTCTCCTATGACTAGCTGAGGAAATTCTTAGAATGGTCAAGGCAATACAGGTATATGATATGATCACCATTACCAATGTGATCACCAGTGTCACCGCAGCTGAGATGAATCCTATCATCTCGATTAACTTTGTATCTGAGCAGGAGATTTGTAGGAGGGGAGTGGTGTCACAATAGAAATGATCAACAACGTTGGAGGCACAGAAGTCAAGGTTTAGGCCATAGAGGAGTGGTGGAAAGATGACAAAGAATCCAGCAACCCAACAACTGAGGACAAGCTGCATGCAGATTTTACTGTTCATGATGGTTGTGTAATGCAAGGGCTTACAGATGGCAACATAGCGGTCATAGGACATTGCTGCCAGTAAGTAAAATTCAGACGCTCCAAGAAGAAAGGCAAAAAACACTTGACTCACACAACTGTTATAGGAAATGGTTTTGTCCCCTGTTGCCATCATAACCAGCAATTTAGGAATGCATGTAGTAGTATACGAAATTTCTAAAAAGGAAAAATTTCGAAGGAAAAAGTACATGGGGGTCTTCAGGTGAGTATCTACCAGGGTGAGCGTGATGATAATCAGATTGCAAGTGATGCTTAGCACGTAGGTGAGTAGTAGAAAGATAAATAAAGCAATTTTCATTTGTGGGTTACTTGTTAAACCTGCTAGAATAAACACTACAACCCTTGTATGATTTCCCATTCCAGTTTTCTGACAATTGCTCTGTCTGAATAGAAGAAAAAGAAAAAAAGAAAATGAACCCAAGGGAGACATAAGAGAAATAATCATTATTTAAGGTAAAGTTAGGTAATGACAACCCACTCTGGTACTCTTACTGGAGAATCCCATGGACGGAGGAGCCTGGTAGGCTGCAGTCCATGGGGTTGTGAAGAGTCGGACATAACTGAGCAACTTCACTTTCACTTTTCACTTTCATGCATTGGAGAAGGAAATGGCAACCCACTCCAGTGTTCTTGCCTGGAGAATCCCAGGGATGGAGAAGCCTGGTGTGCTACCCTCTATGTGGTCTCACAGAGTCGGACACGACTGAAGTGACTTAGCAGCAGCATCAGCAAAGCAAATTTTCTTGTACAGCAAAACAATTCTCATTCATGTTTTAAAAGTGTTTTTTTTTTTTTTTTCAGAAATAGTAATAAATACATGTGCAAAATATCTGGATAGATTAATTAAAAGTTCAGCTTGCAGTTCTTTTAGAGAATCATCTATATAACAGTAGTAATTGTTGATAGTTTTTATGTAAGTCAATCAGGGATATAAAGAACTTTTAAAGTATAATGCTTTTTCTCTCTTTATATTATCCCAGAGTTTGGATATGTGCCATTTCCTGTTCAATTAAGTTCTCAGACTAGAACCAAAATTATATCTATCATTGAAGCCCGGGTTTCATACACACACACACTATTCATCCTCAATAAACAGAGGTAGGAGAAGGCAATGGCACCCCACTGCAGTACTCTTGCCTGGTAAATCCCATGGATGGAGGAGCCTGGTGGGCTACAGTCCGTGGGATCGCAAAGAGTCAGACACGACTGAGCGACTTCACTTCCACTTTTCATTTTCATGCATTGGAGAAGGAAATGGCAATCCACTCCAGTGTTGTTGCCTGGAGAATCCCAGGGATGGGGGAGCCTGGTAGGTTGCCGTCTGTGGGGTCGCCCAGAGTCGGACACGACTGAAGCGACTTAGCGGCAGCAGCAGCAGTACATCTTTTCCATTTTACTCAATTAACCAAACTCAAATGCCTGATTTTAGACTCATTTATCTTCATAGCTAACCTCATCCGATTTCATATAAATTAATATGGGGCATTGGAAATAGTCTTATTTTCTGTTCTTGGGTTTCCCTGGTGGCCCAGTGGTTGAGAGTTCACCATGCAATGAAGGGGACACCAGTTGGACTTCGGGTTCAAGAGAATCTCATATGCTGCACAGTGAGTAGGCCCCTGCATCACGCACAACTACTGAGCCTGCACCCTAGAGCCTGTGATCTGCAATGAGAGAAGCCACTCTGATGAAAAGCCCGTACACTACAACTATACAGAGTAGACCACACTCCCAGGAATTAGAGAAAGCCCGCACAGCAACGAAGATCCAGAGTAGCCAAAAATGTGTACGTGTTAGTCGTTCAGTTGTGTCCGACTCTTTGTGACCCCATGGACTGGCTGCCAGGTTCCTCTGACCATGGGATTCTCCAGGCAAGAATACTGGAGTGGGTTGCCATTCCTTTCTCCAGGGGATCTTCCCAACCCAGCGATCCAACCCACGTCTACTGCATTACCATGTAAGCCACCGGGGAAGCCCAGCCA
Source organism: Bos taurus (assembly GCF_002263795.3). NCBI lineage: Eukaryota > Metazoa > Chordata > Mammalia > Artiodactyla > Bovidae > Bos > Bos taurus. Next base: position 59,263,904 of record NC_037332.1, read on the forward strand.
AAATTAACTAGCTAAATAAATATAATTTTTTTTAAGTCTTAGTTTTTGTTCTTTATAGTAGTTCCATCTCCTTAGTCTCTGATGTAACCTATCCTTCCCATTTTGTATGCTAAAACAACATCTGCAAGTACAGTCTATAAAGTCAATGCGTGTATTGAGAAATTGCAGTTTTCCTCTGCAGGTTATGATTCTGAGAATGGATGTGGTAGAATAAAGTGAAAAATAAGGATAAGGGATACAGAGGCAAAGAGAGAAATGTAAATATGGCATCATGAGATTGTGTGAAGTGGAGGAAGTTAAGATAAGAGAAATATAAACATAATGGTAAAGCTCTATGTAAATCAAGAGAGGTAAGAAAAGGTTTTCAGGGATAGGGTAGTGAGTTTGAAGGAAAAGTTAAAGTAAGGTTAAAATATGTAAATATTAAAGGAGGAAATTTTTATGAATGAAATTTCTCTCCATCTGCTTATATTCCTTATACTTACCTTTTTGTTCTCTATCTAAAATACAGACTGAAAACATGAACAATTTTGAGAGTAACATAGTCTAAAAAAGACGATTAACTGGTAAATTTTAATACATAATGAATCACATAATAGGGTGACACAAATATTAAGAGACGCATATGTCCCTATTGTAAGGATATTAAGTGTCTGGATAATGTGCAATTAAAGAAATATTGTCTATTTACAACTACTCCCCTCACTGGCATATAATGAGACAGATTATTCAGGTTTGCACAGCCAGTAAAAGTGCATGAAGATTAATTGAAAGTGTGTTCTCTCTAAAGCTGTCCCCTTAGTAGTAAAACATTTTTATGAATAATTAGAAGCTAGAATACAGTGTATTTGCTCAAATTCATGTATCAAAACCATACATATTAATATATACAAATTTATGAATGAAAAGAGATGACATTTTCTTGGACATTATTTGAACATCCAGAAAATTGTGCAGCAATCTGCTATAATTTTTTTTCTCATTTACACCATTTATCACAATGGCAATGATTGTAGAATGCATATATCTAAATAATCTTACAAGAATTTTATCATGTTACATCATTCCTTTGTCCAGCTTCACCAATCATATCACAGCAATGATTCCCCAACAGACTATAAAAAATTTACATTACAAACCTTTTTTTTTTTTTAATTTTTTTTTATTTTTAAACTTTACATAATTGTATTAGTTTTGACAAATATCAAAATGAATCCACCACAGGTATACATGTGTTCCCCATCCTGAACCCTCCTCCCTCCTCCCTCCCCATACCATCCCTCTGGGTCGTCCCAGTGCACTAGCCCCAAGCATCCAGTATCGTGGATCGAACCTGGACTGGCAACTCGTTTCTTACATGATATTTTACATGTTACAATGTCATTCTCCCAAATCTTCCCACCCTCTCCCTCTCCCACAGAGTCCATAAGACTGTTCTATACATCAGTGTCTCTTTTGCTGTCTCGTACACAGGGTTATTGTTACCATCTTTCTAAATTCCATATATATGCGTTAGAATACTGTATTTATGTTTTTCCTTCTGGCTTACTTCACTCTGTATAATAGGCTCCAGTTTCATCCACCTCATTAGAACTGATTCAAATGTATTCTTTTTAATGGCTGAGTAATACTCCATTGTGTATATGTACCACAGCTTTCTTATCCATTCATCTGCTGATGGACATCTAGGTTGCTTCCATGTCTTGGCTATTATAAACAGTGCTGCGATGAACATTGGGGTACACGTGTCTCTTTCCCTTCTGGTTTCCTCAGTGTGTATGCCCAGCAGTGGGGTTGCTGGATCATAAGGCACTTCTATTTCCAGTTTTTTAAGGAATCTCCACACTGTTCTCCATAGTGGCTGTACTAGTTTGCATTCCCACCAACAGTGTAAGAGGGTTCCCTTTTCTCCACACCCTCTCCAGCATTTATTATTTGTAGACTTTTGGATCGCAGCCATTCTGACTGGTGTGAAATGGTACCTCATAGTGGTTTTGATTTGCATTTCTCTGATAATGAGTGATGTTGAGCATCTTTTCATGTGTTTGTTAGCCATCTGTGTGTCTTTTTTGGAGAAATGTCTATTTAGTTCTTTGGCCCATTTTTTGATTGGGTCGTTTATCTTTCTGGAGTTGAGCTGTAGGAGTTGCTTGTATATTTTTGAGATTAGTTGTTTGTCGGTTGCTTCATTTGCTATTATTTTCTCCCATTCTGAAGGCTGTCTTTTCACCTTGCTAATAGTTTCCTTTGATGTGCAGAAGCTTTTAAGGTTAATTAGGTCCCATTTGTTTATTTTTGTTTTTATTTCCAATATTCTGGGAGGTGGGTCATAGAGGATCCTGCTGTGATGTATGTCGGAGAGTGTTTTGCCTATGTTCTCCTCTAGGAGTTTTATAGTTTCTGGTCTTACGTTTAGATCTTTAATCCATTTTGAGTTTATTTTTGTGTATGGTGTTAGAAAGTGGTCCAGTTTCATTCTTTTACAAGTGGTTGACCAGATTTCCCAGCACCACTTGTTAAAGAGATTGTCTTTAATCCATTGTATATTCTTGCCTCCTTTGTCGAAGATAAGGTGTCCATATGTGCGTGGATTTATCTCTGGGCTTTCTATTTTATTCCATTGATCAATATTTCTGTCTTTGTGCCAGTACCATACTGTCTTGATAACTGTGGCTTTGTAGTAGAGCCTGAAGTCAGGTAGGTTGATTCCTCCAGTTCCATTCTTCTTTCTCAAGATCGCTTTGGCTATTCGAGGTTTTTTGTATTTCCATACAAATTGTGAAATTATTTGTTCTAGCTCTGTGAAGAATACTGTTGGTAGCTTGATAGGGATTGCATTGAATCTATAAATTGCTTTGGGTACTTTACTCATTTTCACTATATTGATTCTTCCAATCCATGAACATGGTATATTTCTCCATCTATTAGTGTCCTCTTTGATTTCTTTCACCAGTGTTTTATAGTTTTCTATATATAGGTCTTTAGTTTCTTTAGGTAGATATATTCCTAAGGATTTTATTCTTTCCGTTGCAATGGTGAATGGAATTGTTTCCTTAATTTCTCTTTCTGTTTTCTCATTATTAGTGTATAGGAATGCAAGGGATTTCTGTGTGTTGATTTTATATCCTGCAACTTTACTGTAGTCATTGATTATTTCTAGTAATTTTCTGGTGGACTCTTTAGGGTTTTCTATGTAGAGGATCATGTCATCTGCAAATAGTGAGAGTTTTACTTCTTCTTTTCCAATTTGGATTCCTTTGATTTCTTTTTCTGCTCTGATTGCTGTGGCCAAAACTTCCAAAACTATGTTGAATAGTAATGGTGACAGTGGGCACCCTTGTCTTGTTCCTGACTTTAGAGGAAATGCTTTCAATTTTTCACCATTGAGGATAATGTTTGCAGTGGGTTTGTCATATATAGCTTTTATTATGTTGAGGTATGTTCCTTCTATTCCTGCTTTCTGGAGAGTTTTTATCATAAATGGATGTTGAATTTTGTCAAAGGCTTTCTCTGCATCTATTGAGATAATCATATGGTTTTTATTTTTCAATTTGTTAATGTGGTGTATTACATTGACTGATTTGTGGATATTGAAGAATCCTTGCATCCCTGGGATAAAGCCCACTTGATCATGGTGTATGATCTTTTTAATGTGTTGTTGGATTCTGATTGCTAGAATTTTGTTAAGGATTTTTGCATCTATGTTCATCAGTGATATTGGCCTGTAGTTTTCTTTTTTTGTGGGATCTTTGTCAGGTTTTGGTATTAGGGTGATGGTGGCCTCATAGAATGAGTTTGGAAGTTTACCTTCCTCTGCAATTTTCTGGAAGAGTTTGAGCAGGATAGGTGTTAGCTCTTCTCTAAATTTTTGGTAGAATTCATCTGTGAAGCCGTCTGGACCGGGGCTTTTGTTTGCTGGAAGATTTTTGATTACAGTTTCAATTTCCATGCTTGTGATGGGTCTGTTAAGATTTTCTATTTCTTCCTGGTCCAGTTTTGGAAAGTTGTACTTTTCTAAGAATTTGTCCATTTCTTCCACGTTGTCCATTTTATTGGCATATAATTGTTGATAGTAGTCTCTTATGATCCTTTGTATTTCTGTGTTGTCTGTTGTGATCTCTCCATTTTCGTTTCTAATTTTGTTGATTTGATTTTTCTCCCTTTGTTTCTTGATGAGTCTGGCTAATGGTTTGTCAATTTTATTTATCCTTTCAAAGAACCAGCTTTTGGTTTTGTTGATTTTTGCTATGGTCTCTTTTGTTTCTTTTGCATTTATTTCTGCTCTAATTTTTAAGATTTCTTTCCTTCTACTAACCCTGGGGTTCTTCATTTCTTCCTTTTCTAGTTGCTTTAGGTGTAGAGTTAGGTTATTTATTTGACTTTTTTCTTGTTTCTTGAGGTGTGCCTGTATTGCTATGAACTTTCCCCTTAGGACTGCTTTTACCGTGTCCCACAGGTTTTGGGTTGTTGTGTTTTCATTTTCATTCGTTTCTATGCAAATTTTGATTTCTTTTTTGATTTCTTCTGTGATTTGTTGGTTATTCAGCAGCGTGTTGTTCAGCCTCCATATGTTGGAATTTTTAATAGTTTTTCTCCTGTAATTGAGATCTAATCTTACTGCATTGTGGTCAGAAAAAATGCTTGGAATGATTTCTATCTTTTTGAATTTACCAAGGCTAGCTTTATGGCCCAGGATGTGATCTATCCTGGAGAAGGTTCCATGTGCGCTTGAGAAAAAGGTGAAATTCATTGTTTTGGGATGAAATGACCTATAGATATCAATTAGGTCTAACTGGTCTATTGTATCGTTTAAAGTTTGTGTTTCCTTGTTAATTTTCTGTTTAGTTGATCTATCCATAGGTGTAAGTGGGGTATTAAGGTCTCCCACTATTATTGTGTTATTGTTAATTTCTCCTTTCATACTTGTTAGCAGTTGTCTTACGTACTGTGGTGCTCCCGTGTTGGGTGCATATATATTTATAATTGTTATATCTTCTTCTTGGATTGATCCTTTGATCATTATGTAGTGACCTTCTTTGTCTCTTTTCACAGCCTTTGTTTTAAAGTCTATTTTATCTGATATGAGTATTGCTACTCCTGCTTTCCTTTGGTCGTTATTTGCATGGAAAATCTTTTTCCAGCCCTTCACTTTCAGTCTGTATGTGTCCCCTGTTTTGAGGTGGGTCTCTTGTAGACAACATATGTAGGGGTCTTGTTTTTGTATCCATTCAGCCAGTCTTTGTCTTTTGGTTGGGGCATTCAACCCATTTACGTTTAAGGTAATTACTGATAAGTATGTTCCCGTTGCCATTTACTTTATTGTTTGGGGTTCGAGTTTATACACCGTTTTTGTGTTTCCTGTCTAGAGAATATCCTTTAGTATTTGTTGGAGAGCTGGTTTGGTGGTGCAGAATTCTCTCAGCTTTTGCTTGTCTGAAAAGCTTTTGATTTCTCCTTCATACTTGAATGAGATCCTTGCTGGGTACAATAATCTGGGCTGTAGGTTATTTTCTTTCATCATTTTAAGTATGTCTTGCCATTCCCTCCTGGCTTGAAGAGTTTCTATTGAAAGATCAGCTGTTATCCTTATGGGAATTCCCTTGTGTGTTATTTGTTGTTTTTCCCTTGCTGCTTTTAATATTTGTTCTTTGTATTTGATCTTTGTTAATTTGATTAATATGTGTCTTGGGGTGTTTCGCCTTGGGTTTATCCTGTTTGGTACTCTCTGGGTTTCTTGGACTTGGGTGATTATTTCCTTCCCCATTTTAGGGAAGTTTTTCACTGTTGTCTCCTCAAGTATTTTCTCATGGTCTTTCTTTTTGTCTTCTTCTTCTGGAACCCCTATGATTCGAATGTTGTAGCGTTTAATATTGTCCTGGAGGTCTCTGAGATTGTCCTCATTTCTTTTAATTCATTTTTCGTTTATCCTCTCTGATTCATTTATTTCTACCATTCTATCTTCTAATTCACTAATCCTGTCTTCTGCCTCTGTTATTCTACTATTTGTTGCCTGCAGAGTGTTTTTAATTTCACTTATTGCATTATTCATTATATATTGACTCTTTTTTATTTCTTCTAGGTCCTTGTTAAACCTTTCTTACATCTTCTCAATCCTTGTCTCCAGGCTATTTATCTGTGATTCCATTTTAGTTTCAAGATTTTGGATCAATTTCACTATCATTATTCGGAATTCTTTATCAGGTAGATTCCCTATGTCTTCCTCTTTTGTTTGGTTTGGTGGGCATTTATCCTGTTCCTTTATCTGCTGAGTATTCCTCTGTCTCTTCATCTTGTTTAAATTGCTGAGTTTGGGGTGTCCTTTCTGTATTCTGGCAGTTTGTGGAGTTCTCTTTATTGTGGTGTTTCCTCGCTGTGTGTGGGTTTGTACAGGTGGCTTGTCAAGGTTTCCTGGTTAGGGAAGCTTGTGTCGGTGTTCTGGTGGGTGGAGCTGTATTTCTTCTCTCTGGAGTGCAATGAAATGTCCAGTAATGAGTTATGAGATGTCTATAGTTTTGGGGTGACTTTGGGCAGCCTGTATCTTGAAGCTCAGGGCTGTGTTCCTTTGTTGCTGGAGAATTTGCTTGGTATGTCTTGCCCTGGAACTTATTGGCCCTTGTGTGGTGCTTGGTTTCAGTGTCGGTATGGAGGCATTTGATGAGCTCCTGTGAATGAATGTTCCTTGGAGTCAGGAGTTCCCTGGAGTCAGGGTTTGGACTTAAGTCTCCTGCTTCCGATTATCGGTCTTATTTTTACAGTAGTTTCAAAACTTCTCCTTCTATACAGCACCATTGATAAAACATCTACATTAAAGATGATAAGTTTCTCTACAGTGAGGGTCACTCAGAGAGGTTCACAGGGTTACATGGAGAAGAGAAGAGGGAGGAGGGAGTTAGAGGTGACCCAAATGAGATGAGGTGAATCAATAGTGGAGAGAGTGGGCTAGCCAGTAGTCACTTCCTTATGTGCACTCCACAACTGGACCACTCAGAGATGTTCACGGGGTTATACAGAGAAGAGAAGAAGGAGGAAGGTAACAGAGGTGGCCAGAAGGATAAAAGGGGGGAATGAAAAGGAGGGAGACAGATCCAGCCAGTAATCAGTTCCCTAAGTGTTCTCCACCGTCTGGAACACACAAAAATTCACAGAGTTGGGTAGAGTAGAGAGGGGTTAGGGAGGAGACACAGGCGACCTGGTGGAGAAAAAGGAGGGTCCAAAGGGAGAGACAGCAGTCAAGCCAGTAATCTCACTCCCTAGTGAAAAATGGGTCCTGAAGATTGGGTCCTTAAAGGTACAAAATTGGTAACAAATACATAAAAGCAAAAATTAAAAATCTAGAGTAGAGTTTGGAATTTCAAAAATACGATGTTAAAGAAAAGAAGAAGGAAAAGAAAGAGAGAAAGAACGAACAAACGAAAACAAACAAGGTCGCGAAAATTATAAAGAAAGTACAGGTACAAAATTGATAACTAATACCAGAAAGCGAAAATTAAAAATCTAGAGTAGAGTTTGGAATTTCAAAAATACGATGTTAAAGAAAAGAAGAAGGAAAAGAAAGAGAGAAAAAACGAACAAACAAAAACAAACAAGGTCGCGAAAATTATAAAGAAAGTACAGGTACAAAATTGATAACTAATACCAGAAAGCAAAAATTAAAAATCTAGAGTAGAGTTTGGAATTTCAAAAATACAATGTTAAAAAAAAAAAAAGAAGAAGAAGAAAAATAAAGAGAGAAAACAAACAAACAAATACGAACACTGTCACAAAAATTATAAAGAAAATACAGGTACAAAATTGATATCAAATACCAAAAAGCATAAATTAAAAATCTAGAGTAAAGTTTGGAATTTCAGATATACCATGTTATATAAAAGAAGAAGAGAAAGAAACAGAGAAGAAGAAAAAAAAAAAGTCACAGAAATTATATAAAGAAAAACTATAGGTACAAAATTGATAACATATACCAAAAAGCGAAAATTAAAAATCTAGAGTAGAGTTTGGGATTTCAAAAATACAATGTTAAAGAAAAGAAGAAAAAAACAAAAACAAACAAACAAAAAAAACAAGGTCAAAAAATTATAAAATATATATATATGAAGTTTGCTGAAGAAGAAAAAAATTAGGGTCTTTTTTTTTTTTTTTTTGCAAAGTAATAGGTTATAAAAGTGAAAATTAAAGGAACAATAGAGGACTTAAAATTTTTTTTTTTAATTAAAAAAAAAAAGAAAGAATGATCGTAAAAATAATAAAAATATATCTAGGACTTTTTTTTTTTTTTTTTGGGTGTTGTGGGTTCAGTTCATTTTTGGCTAGTTCCTTGGTCAGATTTATATTTCTCAAGATCTATAGGCCCCTTCCTATGTAGTCCGTAGTAACCACAGGGTTTTGATCTATTGCCTGTAGCTTCCAAGGCGTTTCCCTCTGTAATATCTTCTTCTGTTTGCTAGTCTCTTCAGTATCTGGTTTCCGCCCTGACTCAAAGGGCACGGTGGAGGACACTTTTTTTTTTTTTTTTTTAGGCTTACTTGTTCAGTCGCGCTGTGGGGAGGGAGGGAGGGATGCTGCAAACAAATAACACTGGCGTGGGCTCGCAATGCCTCAGCCACCCTGGGTCTGCCCCTGCTCACGGCGCGTGTAGCCTCCCTGTCCACACTGCTCGGACTCTAGGTTGTTCCGCCGGGAACAATCCGAGGCTGGCCCTGGGCTGCATGCACCTCCCAGGTCCAAGCCGCTCAGGTTCAGGCACTCGGGTAGTCCTCAGAGGCGCAGACTCAGTTGGGCCTGCGTTTTGTGCTCTTCCCAGGTCCGAGCGCCAATTTGCTCTTCCCAGGCGAGCGCCAATGCTGCGACTTATCGCCTCCCCGCCACTCGGTTATCTGGATGTAAAACCGGCGCACCTTCTCAGGCAGATGTTGACCGTCCAGACCCCCAAGAAGTTTTAGTTAGCAAAGAAGCCTGCTTACAATTTTATAGATAATGTCTCTCTGGGGCTGCGATTGCCCCCTTCCGGCTCTGGCTGCCTGTCACCGGAGGGGGAAGGTCTGCAGCCGGCTATCTCTGTTCAGTCCTTTGTTCCGTGCGCGGGCCTGGCGGTCTTAGGTTAGGGCTGGCTTTTCGCGTGGTAGGTATCCCACAGTCTGGTTTGCTAGCCCAAATTATTTCGCTCAGATAGCGCTCAGGGTATTCAGGCCAGATTCTTACTCTCAGTGATGCAGCCCACGCTGCGCCTCCCTGCCCAGCCCCGGTTTGCTAATGGCGGATGCAGGCGTCTGCACTGCTTCTCTGCTGGGGGAGTTACTGTAGGGCTCGCAATCTGCGAGTTTTAAATTGTTTATTTATTTTTTCTCCCTGTTATGTTGCCCTCTGTGCTTCCAAAGCTCGGCACAGATTCGGCAGTGAGAAGGTTTCCTGATGTTTGGAAACTTCTCTCTTTTTAAGATTCCCTTCCCGGGACGGAACTCCGTCCCTCCCTCTTTTGTCTCTTTTTTTTTGTTTTTAATATTTTCTCCTACCTCCTTTCGAAGAGTTGGGTTGCTTTTCTGGGTGCCTGATGTCCTCTGCCGGCATTCAGAAGTTGTTTTGTGGAATTTACTCGACGTTTAAATGCTCTTTTGATGAATTTGTGGGGGAGAAAGTGTTCTCCCCGTCCTACTCCTCCGCCATCTTGGCTCCTCCTCACTCCATTACAAACCTTTAGAAAGAAGGTCTATGAACACAGTTAGGGTTAGCTGTGTTAGATATTGTGAATATCAGCTAAATTACACACACACACACACACACACACACACGAAAGAATTTCAAGACTAAATTTTTGTTATGTTGCATTACACTTCTTTCACTGTTTTTCCCTAAATCAAAATTTAAAAGGTTAACAAAAATAAGGTAAAATAGAACTAATGTGTATATACATATACACACATATATGTACACAAAAGAAAATATTATCTTTACATTTTAAAACATACCAAGTCTTTTCATATGTTGAATCCTAAATCATTCTGCCAAAAACATTTAAAAATCCAACATCTTCTTTACAGAAGACATATATGCATATTGATTCATGTGACATATCTTTGCTTCAATATTTAGTTTTTGTCATCATGCGGAACAGGGTACTGATATTTCATTCCTCTCCAAATGCATTTCACTCCACTTCATAATCTTTGATTATAGTTTTTTACATATATTGCAAAGTTTGAAACAATTTGATTAGATCTTTTAACACAGTTTTTAGGCTACTACTTTAAAGTCCCCATTATATACTGAATACTTTTCTATGTACTACCCAGAGTGCCATACAAATTAATAAACTCTTGACCACATGTAGTGTTTATGCCTTCTGTGCCCCGAAGGAAAATATCTAAAGATGATGGAGAATTCTAAGGAGGATGAGATTCATGAACACTATTTCCCAATGGGCAACTAATTTGCATGTTATAAAGTGTTCTCTCTAGGCACTAAATAATTTAATATATATAGAGATATAACTGCTTTTAATGTATCTTCAAAGAATTAAGTATAATCTGTCTAATATATTATTGCCCTTCTACACATTCCTGTTTTGAAATCCCAGATACAAAGATAAAGATTTGAAAGGAGAAAGAAAAAAGATTATTTTATTTTAATTAGTAATAAATAGTAAGAACATTAGATGGAGAACATAGCTTGTTATAGAAAACATTGTATCTTAGGCTAAATGCATAATTATTAACAATTCAGGCATGCCCAAAGAAAAGTTGTTCTTTTTTGTTTTTCAAATAGTGTCTGTGGTATTGTCTAGTAGAACACAAATTAATAGTTCACAATAACTGAGAATTCTCCATTTCTTCACTATAAATAGAATATTCATCTATGTGTACATGTAGCTAGCCTTTCTTGCAACTTGTTGTGGTCATTTGACTAAATTCTATTCAAAAGATGTAAATGGAGGTACTTTGTGCAACTTTCAGGCATATCCTTTGATAGAAGGGCTTTGTTCTCCTCTTTTTCTCCCCCCTCCCCCACTGTTCTAACGCAGTGGGATGGAAGTATTCTGAGCCATGAGTATTCGAAATCTCAGTAGGAATGGTGAATCAACAAGACAGAACATACCCAGGTTCCAGAGCGGATCATAGCCTACGTCAGCATAGAAACACTGACTTAATGAAGAGTTTTTAGCATATCAGCCTGAATATTTAAATAAGATAAAAATAAACAATTTTTAAACCACTATGATATTTATCTTTCTCATACTCTACCAAATCTAAGATATTATACAAATCTAAGAACGGTATGAAGTTTTATTCCAGTTAAGAGGCAAACAGGTTAGCCCATCACCACTTCACAAATATTGACAAAAGAACACAGCCTACTGCCACAGAGATGGAAATTTTATTATTCACTACACAGGTGAAAGCATGAGCTTCATGTTCTCATGTTTCCCATTTTCCTCTAAATTCCATGAGAACCCCTAGTGGATGTTGTTTACAATATGTTCCTCTATCAACAACAACCTTAGAGGAACCCCAAGTTTAGTTAATTCTCAACTTTTCAAAGGGAAAATCTGCCTAAACTTATCCAATTAGAAGACAATGTCTTTAATTTTCTGAAGGAAATGAAAAACCTGCCAAAGATGTAAAACGTTCTTGAGAATGCAGTCCAGGATAAGACTGACCACAAGAGGTACAGACATATATACAAATAAAGCCACCCCTCATTTCTAAAGCATTTTGACTTCTGTTGAAATTTCTCCTAAGTACATCCATTCTGGTGAGCTCTCTAATTAAACTGGAGGACTTTTCTCTCACTCCTAAGGTGCAAGTCACAAATATTTCAGAAGAGTCAGCCCAATGCTCAGTCTTCACACAAGAAATACAAACCCAAGTGCGCATGAGGTTTCTTAGAAAGAAAGTGTTTACAATTTTGCTGCAAGAAGCACCCAGATTAAAATCTTATTATACCAGCATAGCCTTTCACTTGGCTGGTAAGCCTCAGGGTTCCCATCCTGAAACTTGGTTTTGGATGGAATGTTTTAATTCAATCTGTCCTATTTACTTTAATCCAATTTAATCCTAAATCAATCCAATCTGTCCTATTTGTTCATGCCATCAGACATGTGGTATTTTTCACCCTTACTCACTGGCTGAGAGTAGGGGTGGGAAAAGCATCAAGAAGTATTCACCTTAGGATGTTGGGGGGATGCTGCTAGTGACCTCCCCTATTGTGTCTATTATCTTGATAACCTTTCTGAGTGAGGATTTCAGAACCAACTGTCATGTAAACTTGTTTGCAACTGTTCAAGAGATCTGCCAGTGGAGTGTTTTTCTTCTGGAGAGAGGCTCCAGGGATAGTTCTTACTGAAGAAAGATCATAAATGTTTGTCTCAACTCATGCTTGCCAAGGTCTAAGGTCAAGTAATGCCAAGAGACATTACTTTCCCAACAAAGGTCTGTCTAGTCAAGGCTACGATTTTTCCACTAGTCATGTATGGATGTGAGAGTTGGACTGTGAAGAAAGCTGAGTGCTGAAGAATTGATGCTTTTGAACTGCGGTGTTGGAGAAGACTCTTGAGAGTCAAGGCCTGGCGTGCTGCAGTTCATGGGGTCACAAAGAGTCGGACATGACTGAGCGACTGAACTGAACTGAACTGAAGGTATTTTCTCACTAAATGCTAGGTTATTCTGTCCCTGCACTTCCAGAAAAATTGGTGCTCCTTTTCAGTTAGTATAATTTCATCAGTGTTTCCAACATCACCTACTCACACTCAGACTTTTTTTCAGAAGAGTCAAGTGACTGAATGACAAGCCCCTTTTAATGAAACTTAACCAGAATTGGAAAAGGTCAGTTTTCATTCCAATCCCAAAGAAAGGCAATGCAAAGAATGCTCAAACTAACACAGAATTGCACTGATCTCATATATTAGTAAATTAATGCTCAAAATTCTCCAAGCCAGACTTCAGCAATACGTGAACTGTGAATTTTCAGATGTTCAAGCTGGATTTAGAAAAGGCAGAAGAACTAGAGATCAAATTACAAACATCCACTGGATCATCGAAAAAGAAAGGGAGTTCCAGAAAAATATCTAATTCTGCTTTATTGACTTTGCCACATTTTTGATTGTGTGGATCACAACAAACTGTTGAAAATTCTGAAAGAGGTGGGAATAACAGACCACCTGACCTGCCTCTTAGAAATCTGATGGAGGTCAGGAAGCAACAGGCAGAACTGAACATGCAACAACAGACTGGTTCCAAATAGGAAAGGAGCACATCAAGGCTGTATATTGTCACCCTGCTTATTCAACTTATATGCAGAGTACATCACGAGAAACACTGGGCTGGATGAAGCACAAGCTGGAATCAAGACTGGGGACAAATATCAATAACTTCAGATATGCAGATGACACGACCCTTATGGCAGAAAGTGAAGAACTAAAGAGCCTCTTAATGAAAGTGAAATAGAAGAGTGAAAAAACTGGCTTAAAACTCAACATTCAGAAAACTAAGATCACGGCACCTGGTCCCATCAATTCATGGCAAATAGATGGGGAAACAGTGGAAACAGTGACAGACTTTATTTTTTGGGACTCCACAATCACTGCAGATGGTGACTGCAGTCATGAAATTAAAAGACACTTGCTCCTTGGAAAAGTTATGACCAACACAGACAGCATATTAAAAAACAGAGACATTACTTTGCCAACAAAGTCTGTCCAGTCAAAGTTATGGTTTTTCCAGTAGTCATGTATGAATGTGAGAGTTGGACTATAAAGAAGGCTGAACACGGAAGAATTGATGCTTTTGAACTGTAGTGTTGGAGAAAGCTCTTGAGAGCCCCTTGGACTGCAAGGAGATCCAACCAGTTCATTGTAAAGGAAATCAGTCCTGAATATTCATTGGAAGGACTGATGCCGAAACTGAAACTCCAATACTTTGGCCTTTTGATTTGAAGAACTGACTCATTTGAAAAGACCCTGGTGCTGGGAAAGACTGAAGGCAGGAGAAGAAGGGGACAACAAAGGAAAAGATGGTTGGATGGCATTACTGACTAAATGCACATGAGTTTGAGTAAACTCTGGGAGTTGGTGATGGACAGGGAGGTCTGGCGTTCTGTAGTCCATGGGGTTGCAAACAGTCAGACATGACTGAGCCACTGAACTGAACTAAACCAGAATTAAGTGCAAATCCATAAGGTCCTCCCCTGTGAAGATGTTGCCACCTGGAAGTTGTGCCAATCAGACTGACTAGGGGATGCAGTTAGGGGAAAGTAAAACAGCATTCCCAAGAATAATAATCTAGATGGAATCTTGGGTTTTCCAAGTAGATGTGTGTATCTCTTTATCCCCAATACCCTTATTCTGATCACTACCAAGAAGAAATGAAAGGAGATAACTCCTTTCTGGGAACAGTTGGATTCAGTGACTACATCCTTTAACTAGGTCCCAGGGATCAGGAAGAGATGAGGGAGATGAAATCTGACTTTTGCTCATCAGTTTGCCCAATAAATGTGGTCAAATTTCAGTTTCTCTGAAGAGCTGAACACTTGACAGAGATTAGTATATAGAACCAAAATAGTGTAGATACAACCAACTGATCCCTAACTTGAAATATTGGCAAAATATGTGGAAATGCTGAATAGACATTTTTCAAAAAAGGCATACAGATGGACAACTAACACATGAAAAGATAACTCAAAATTGTGATCGTTGGAGAAATGCAAACTAATACTGCAATGAGATATCAATTCACACATTTTAGAGTGACTATTATAAAAAAGACAAAAAATAACAAGTGATGTGGAGAAAGAACAATTGTGAATTATTGGTGGGAATGTAAATGATGTAGCCACTATGGGAAATACTACAAAGTTCACAAAGAAATTAAAAATGGAACTACTATATGATCTAGAAATTCCACTTCTTGGCATTTATCTGAAGAAAATTAACTTTTATTCAAAAAGATATAAGGGCCCCCATGTAAACTACAGCATAATTTGCCACCACTAAGGTATGACCCTCATGGATGAATGGATATTCAAAACTTAACGAAGAGATGGTCATTTCTCCATTGTACCTTCTTCCTTCCTTTGTGCATGCATGTCTGCAGTCTTAGTCACTTCAGTGACACCCAACTCTTTGTGACTCCACAGACTGTAGTCCACCAGGCTCCTCTGTCCGTGGAATTTTCCAGGCAAGAATACTGGAGTGGGTTGTCATGCCCTCCTCCAGGGGAACTTCCCAAACCCAGGATAGAACCATCATCTCTTATGTCTCCTGCATTGGCAAGCAAGTCTTTTACCACCAGTGTTATCTGAGAAGCCCTCTTCCTTCCTTTGTTGTCAACTAACTGCCCATAGATGGGTTAGTGTATTTCTGGGCTCTTTATTCTGTTCCATTGATCTACGTGTCTGTTTTTGTGTCCATAGCACATTGTTTTCATCACTGTGGCTTCGAAGTATTGTCTGAAATATGGAAGAGTTATACTTCCAGCTTTGATCTTTTTCTCAGGATCATTTTGCAATTATGGGTCTATTTGGGGTCTATATAAATGTTAAGATTAGTTGTCCTAGTTCTGTGAAAAATATGGATATTTTGATTCTGTCTTTCAATTGCTCAGTCATGTTCAACTCTTCATGACCCCATGGATTGCAGCATGCCAGGTTTCTGTCCTTCATTATCTCCCGGAGTTTGCTCAAACTCATGTCCATTGAGTTGATGATGCCATCCAACCAACTTATCCTCTGCTGCCCCTTTCTCCCTGTGCCCTCAGTCTTTCCCAGCATCAGGGTCTTTTCCAATGCTTGGCATCAAGTAGCCAAAGTATTGGAACTTAACTTCAGCATCAGTCCTTCCAAAGAATATTCAGGGTTGATTTCCTTTAAGATTGACTGGTTTGAGCTTGCTGTCTAAGGGTCTCTCAAGAGTCTTCTCCACTACACAGTTTGAAAACATCAGTTCTTTAGTGCTCAGCATTCTTTATGGTCCAACTCTCACATCCGTACATGCTACTGGAAAAACCATAGCTTTGATTAGATGGACCTTTGTCAGCAAAGTGATGTCTCTGCTTTTTAATACACTGTCTGGGTTTTCATAGCTTTTCTCCCAAGGAATAAGCGTCTTTTAATTTGATGGCTGCAGTCACCATCCTCAATGATTTTGGAGTGCAAGAAAATAAAGTCTCTCACTGTTTCCATTGTTTTCCCCATCTATTTGCCATGAAGTGATAGGATCCAATGACATGATATTAGTGTTTTGACTGTTGAGCTTTAAGCCAGCTTTTCACTCTCTTCTTTCACCTTCATCAAGAGGCTCTTTAGTTCTTCTTCACTTTCTGCCATAAGGGTGATGTTATCTGCATATCTAAGGTTATTGATATTTCTTCTGGCAATCTTGATTCCAGCTTGTGATTGATTCAGCCCATCATTCGCATGATGAACTCTGCATAATAGTTAAATAAGTAGGGTGACAATATACAGCCTTGATGTACTCCTTTCCCGATTTTGAAACAGTTGGTTGCTCCATGCCTAGTTCTAACTATTGCTTCTTGACCTGAGTACAGGTTTTTCAGGAGGCAGGTTAGGTGGTCTGCTATTCCCATCTCTTTTCAGAATTTTCCACAGTTTGTTGTGATCCACACAGTCAAAGGCTTTAGCATATTTGATGAAGCAGATGTCTTTCTGAAATTCCATTGCTTTTTCTATGATCCAATGGCTGTTGGCAATTTGATCCCTGGTTCCTCTGCCTTTTCTAAATCCAGCCTGTACATATGGAACTTCTCAGTTCACCTACTATTGAAACCTAGCTTGAAGGGTTTTGAGCATTACATGCTAGGATGTGAAATGAGTGCAATTGTGTAGTAGTTTAAACACTCTTTGGCATTGCCTTTGTTTGGGACTGGAATGAAAACTGATCTTTTTTAATAGGGAATCACTGAATCTGGGTACTATGGTCACTTTCACAATATTAATTATTCTAATCCAGCGAGTTACTTAAGCTTTAAATAGGCTACAGATTGTTATTCGTAAGTGAGCATGATAATACATGTCTTCTGCTGTTTTCAAGATGCAGGCTAGTACATTTCACAAACCTGGCCATTGTAAATAATTAGTTAATATTAGCAATAATTTATCTGGTTATTGCAAGGCATAATGCCATAACATCTCTAGATTTCCTTCAATCTGTTTCTAAACATATACCAGTAGTCCAAGCCTGGTTGAAAATTTGAAACTATCAATGTGTGTAGTTTAAGAAATGCATTAAATTGGTTTGTTCCAAATTTCTATTCAGAATTCAAACTTGGAATCCACTACAGAAAAGCTGATTAGGTGATCAAATCTAGGTGGGGTACTAAACTCTGCATAGAACATACACCAAACTGAATCTCTAAATTTCTGAACGGTGGAAAGGAACATGGAAAATTGAAGTCTCACTTTATCTTCCTCTGAGGGAATTTTTAAAGGAAATCAACAGAGTCACCAAATCAAAAGGCAAATGAATATGATCATATTAAGAAATGTATATGTGATCTGAGCACGAGGAGAAAATAGAAGTGAAAGTTAGACTGGGATTTTTAGGCAAGTCACAATGAACATTGTAAGTCACGGAAGATAGTAATATTATGTAAAACACAAATAGAAGAGATGTACAACACACTTCACACTTGTTGATTTATTTTACTTATAAACTCAAGAATGTCACTAATGTTGTTCACTTCATTAAGAAAGCCTCAATATTTTTGATCATGAGCTTAAAAGCATATTTCACTTGTCTGTTTCTCAGTGTATAAATAAAAGGATTCAACATGGGGGCAACAGAAGTACTGAGCAGAGCTATCCCTTTATTTAAAGACACTCTTTGCTTGGCAGAGGGTTTCACATACATGAAGATGCAACTTCCATAAGAAATGGACACAACCACCATGTGAGAAGAACATGTAGAAAAGGCTTTCCTCCTCTTTTGAGAAGAAGGTATCTTCAGAATAGTCCTAATGATGTTTGTGTAGGAGAAAATCACTAACACCAGAGTAACCAGGAGAGTTAAAATGGCTGAGAGAAGCATCATTATTTCTACTTTTTCTGTGTCTGTGCAAGAGAGTTGTAATATAGGAGATACATCACAGACGAAATGATCTACAGTGTTGGCTGCACAGAAATCAAGCTGGAGACCCACAAGGAGTGGTGGAAAAATTATTATGAAACCAGCCAACCATGACGCAAAGACCAGTAAGTTGCACACTCTGTCACTCATGATGGTCATGTAATGCAGGGGTTTGCAGATGGCCACGTAGCGGTCATAGGACATGGCAGCCAGAAGAAAAAATTCGGTTGCACCCAAGAGAATAGTAAAAAACAGCTGTGCTGCACAATTGTTGTAAGAAATGGTCTTATCACCTGTTGCCATACTGACAAGAAATTTGGGGATGCAGACAGTTGTGAATAAGATTTCTAAAAATGAGAAATTTCGAAGAAAGAAATACATAGGTGTCTTGAGGTGTGAATCTAGCAGGGTAAGGATGATGATGATTAGATTTCCAGTGACGCTCAATAAGTAAGTGAAAAAAAGGAGAAGAAAAATAGCCACCTGTAATTGTGGGTCATTGCTTAGTCCAAGAAGAATAAAGGTTGTCACTGTTGTGTGGTTTCTCATCGCTGACTTCTATTTAAAAAAAGTAAGAAAGAAGAATCAAAAAGGAATAACAGCCTATAAAAATGTACTCATATAATCTTTATTCAAAATTTCACTGAGTGCAATTCATGAGGTTTTTTTGTTTGTTTCCTCAAGTGTCATAAATTCATGTGTTCCCAAAGGAAAACATAGTACATTGATAATCATATAAAAATAGAAAAGAAAAAAATTGTATCTTAAATTGTATATTCTGTATTTTCAAAGTTTCCAATCTATTTAGTATACATTAAATTATTTACATAACTTTCTTCTTCTTTCTTTATTAAAAGAATCATTTATGTTTATACAAATGAAAATACAAAGTGATGGAACTATCTTCTTGGGTCACAGATTCTAAAGCTACACAGAGCCTCCAAAGATCTTCAGAAAGCCATTTACTTAAGAAAGGTTAAATGTCATTATCTTCAATTTACAGGAAGATGATTAATTCTACTCTGCCAAACATCTCTTTTTGTGTTTATTACAGTTTAAGGTAAACTTTATACTTCTGGAAGTCAGATTTCACCTGAGGTGAAATTTTCACCTTTAAAAATTAACATAACTTGACCTAAATATCCCTAGCCTATATAAAGTGGGAATTACTTTTACCAAACTTCTGTACACTTCAATATTTAAATCCTCACGACCACTTTTAGTTCTGCTTTTTCCACTCTACCTGAAGATTAGAATTTACTTTCATCTTACTCACTCTGGCTGTGCTCTTTTTTCTGATATTCACTCAAGCAGATACAAAGTATATCATCCTGAATGGAGTGTGTTATATAGCACACCTTACTAAATATCTGCAGTAATGAACAAGGTTCTCGAATAAGGTATTTAAAACAATAAAAGATTATCTAGACATGCCTGGTGCATCACTGCTCCGTGTGTCTCCCCCTCTTGCCATGGGAGCCACTTCTTATTTATTCACCTCTAACCTCATTTCTTTCTGGTTCAATACATGACAATTTGAAATTCTGTTCTCCATCTTGTTTTCTTATTTTTTTATCTTCTTCAAAATCATCCTTACATCTTACATTCATCACCACTAAAGTGTATCATCAATTCTTTCTAGAGAATGAAAATATTTTCCTTAAGCATAATATTATGTCATCTCTGAAACTATTTTATCCCTATTATATTTCTATATTCCAATTGTAGACTTAATATGCAAACATCTCAAATGATTATAAATGAATACAATGCAACTAAAATTTTTGTCTTTCTTCTTTTACCTCCTTTGTTTTCTATCCTCTTCAATGGATCCTTTTTTCTAAATGTGTTTATATTGTAAGTAAAATTTATACTCAGTGAGATTTTAGAAATATAAAGTTAGTCTATTTTAAAGGTGAAATGTATAGGAAAATATCAATAAATTGTGATGAGCTATATAAACTGCCAGGGTATTTTGTCAGAGGTAGATTCATAAATGGTTGCTCTATTTTGTAGGGGCTTCCCTGGTGGCTCAAATGGTATAGAATCTTCCTGCAATGCAGGAGACCCAGCTTCCATGTCTGGGTCAGGAAGATCTTCTGGAGAAGGAAATGGCAACCCACTCCAGTATCCTTCCTAGGGAGTCCCATGTACAGAGGAGCCTGGCAGGCTGCAGTCCATGGAGTCACAAAGAGTCGACACAGCTAAGCAACTAGGCACACACACTAGCCTAACCTTAAATTACAACATTCTAAACAAGTATTCTAAACTCCATTACAACATTATTTTCTTCCTAATTCCTCAAATAAATTCTTGCTGGGTAAAAGTAAAATAGTCATTGTTTAACTACTATTACAGTCCCAGGGAGACTTCCCTGGTAGCTCAGCTGGTAAAGAATCGGCCTGCAATGCAGGAGACCTGGGTTCAGTCCCTGGGTTGGGAAGATCCCCTGGAGGATGGCATGGCAACCCACTCTAGTATTCTTGCCTGGAGAATCCCCACGGACAGAGAAGCCTGGTGGGCTACTGACCAAGGGTTTGCAAAGAGTCGGACACTACTGAGCGACTAGGCACAAGCACACAGTCCCAAGGGCTTCCGTAACTGCTTTGACAATTTACAGGTACAAGATGAGAGATTCTCTTATAATATTAAAATTAGACAGCTCCTGAAAGGCTTAAATTCTATTAAATTCAATACGACTGCTTGATAAATACAAAAATAATTTCCCAAGTTCAGTCCAGTGTCATAATCCACATTATTTACACTGACTCTGTGCACTAAAGGAACACGCATTTACAATTATCTGAGGTAAACAGCATTCATTTAGTAAAGAGCATTTCTGAGATTCTGTTTAATACTGAGAAGAATATCTATTGAAAGCCAGATTCTAGGAAATGAAAGGTTCAAAGATTTTTTATTACAATAGAACAATTAATGCCTTCAGTGTAAATTTTAAAAGACAATTTAATGTTTATTTGTGAAAGAAAAATATTTCTAACTGCATGCCATCCTATTTCAACTGATAAACAGGGATTGAATATTTCTTCCAGTTTCATGCAATAAAGTTATTATAATTAAAATAAAAACGGACTTTTCCCCCAAACCTTAATGTCTTTAGTAGCAATTCATTCTTGAGTTTCTTCTTTTGACATGAGTTCCAGGATAGAGGGAATTTCTAATGTTGCCTATCCACCATGTTTTTATATTTTGCTTTAACGCATAGTTTTATTTTTCATTCTTATCCAAACAACGTTAGCTTCAGTAATATGCACTCAAATGTGTAAATTCAAGGATTCTGTCACAGTAAGAAACTCAGTTTCATTTCTTCTCATTTTTTCAAGATAGGAAATATTCTCCAATTTATGTTTTATTTAACTTGGAGCATATTTTTCAAGATTAGAGCAAAACAAATAGTTTTTTCTTTTTTTAAGCAGTTAAGAAAAAATGAATAAAAGGAGAAGATTTCAGGCTCCTTTTTATATTGAAATGGTTCTGTCTTACATGGAAAGCCCAGTTGTTTATTTTGTAGCTTTAAGATTATAGGTATCATCCTTTTTTAAGCAGTATGTCATGTGTCTCAAGAGGATTAACTGATTTAAAATATTTTTTTAAAGGAAAGTTTTCCCTGGAGAACACTGCACAAGATGTTAAGACTATATGAAAAATGACTGAATGGAGAAATTATAATCCATAAGCTCCATATAGAACAAGACAAAAACACTTTTTTTTTTTTTTTTTTTAAGGCAGCTCTAAGTTGTAAGAGGGCTTCCCTGGTGGCTCAGATGATAAAGAACCTACTTGCAATGCGGAAGACAAGGGTTCAGTCCCTGGGTTGGGAAGATTGCCTGGAGAAGGGAATGGCAACCCACTCCAGTATTCTTGCCTGGAGAATCCCATGGACAGAGGAGCCTGGTGGGATACAGCCCTTGGGGTCACAAAGAGTTGGACACAACTGAGGGACTACACTTTCACTTCTCATTGTCATAAGTTGCAAACCATAGGAATTAAAAAAATAATAATACTAAGTTACCCTACATGTCCATGACAACTATACATTAAAAAGAAAAGAAGAAGAAAAGTGAAAGGCACCTATCTAATTTTCAGTCCAGCAGGAAACATTTTGTAATTAGAAGACAGTGTTTGCTACAACTGCTGCTAAGTCGCTTCAGTCATGTCTGTGACCCCATAGATGGCAGCCCACGAGGCTCCCCCGTCCCTGGGATTCTCCAGGCAACATTAGAGTGGGTTGCCATTTCCTTCTCCAATGCATGCAAGTGAAAGTGAAAGTGAAGTCACTCAGTTGAGACCCCATGGACTACAGCCCACCAGGCGCTCCGTCCATGGGATTTTCCAGGCAAGAGTACTGGAGTGGGGTGCCATTGCCTTCTCTGCTGCTACAACTGCCACCATTCTAACCCAATAAACCACTACCTTCCACCTAGTCTTAATTAATAGCCTTAATAATCTTCTCCTTTTAGGAGATGTCTAAATAATCTTTGCTTCCTTCCCTCATCCAATCCATTTTCTATAGAAAAGATAAAAATATGTCCTTTAAAATTTAATTCATATTATCTCACATCATTGCTAAAATTATGTCCTGAAACATAATTGAATGGCAAGGTACCAGGGACCAGCAAAGAATCCTTGGTATAACTCCTCACTTCCTTCCTGTCCTATCTTCATGTTCTTCCACTCTTTTCTTTTTATATTTCATTCTCGAGCTCTTTGTCACCTCTCTCCCCATCTCTGCTCTCACTCAATCACCAAACTCCAACCTCAGATTATTTTGGGTTGGCCAAAAAGTTCATTCAGATTTTTCCTTAACATTTTCATGGAAAAGCCTGAATTCACTTTTTGGGCAACCCAATATATCTCCATAAAAAAGTCAATTTGCACAGTGACCATTTGTGAGGAGACATTTCTCTTCTCATGGATTTTATGTATAGACTTATTGTTTATAATTCTATCAATATTTATTTCTACATGTCATTTCTTCACTTTTTAAATCTGGTTCTCCTACAAAATTCCAGTTGCATCATAGTAGAACCTTGTCTATTATATTTTTCATCCATAAAATTTTAGGATCTGAAATGACCCTGGTACTAAGTAGCAACTGAATAAATATAGGTGATGAGTTAAAAACAGAATTATCTTGATAGGAGAGCTGATGAAGTTTATTCTAAAATTTTGGTAAAGATAGAACAGAACAAGAAATAAGGCAAATTCACTAAATATGACCAAGCATAGCAACAGGAAGTCTGGGCAGTAAGAACGGGGAGAATTTAGAGGAGATGGCACACCGAATTCTACTCAATACTCTGTAATGACCTATGCTTCAAAAAAAATAAGTAAATAAGTTCACATGGTACAACCAAGTGTTTGCATGCTGCAACAAAAATCAAAGATCCCACGTGCCATAACTAAGACTTGGTACAGCCAAATAAATAAATACAAATTTAAAAGTATTTAAAAGTAGTTTAATTATTGTGTTACTTTTTCAACCTGAGTACTACTTTAATAAAATTGCTTTTTTAAAAAAATTAAAGATATATGTATATATGCAAAGTTCAAAAAGTGAAAAATTCTGGAACCCTGCCAATGAAAATTAGTAGCCTCCTGCTTCATCCCTCACCTATCGTTAACTCTTATTCTCTAGATACTTACAGTGTCAGTTTTTGTCCCCTTCGATATTTATTACTATTTCTTAAATGACATTTTCAGTTTAGGCTATTGGATTTCTAGTATTAAAAATTAGTTATTTATTTTCTTATATCCTTACTCCTTCCTTGGGTTGGGAACATGCCCTGGAGAAGGAAATGGAAACTCACTCCAGTATTCTTGTTGGCTTCCCCAATGGCTCAGTGGGTAAATAATCTACTTGCAATGCAGGAGACAAACAGAGGAGACTTCCCAGTATTCTTGCCTGGGTAATCCCATGGACAGAGGAGCCTGGCAGGCTACAGCCCATGGGGTTGCAAAGAGTCTGAGACAATGTAGAGACTAAATCACCACCACAAAAATAATTTCTATTAATATTTCTCATTTTTATTATATTTTTCATACTTTTATAGTGATCACAAGTTTTATCATAATTTACACTATTTTGACAATGAAATTATTTTTCAAGCTGAGCAACATCTTTGTCTACATGCTTTTTCTCTATTTAACAATATTTTGTATCCACAGGGATCAATTTACATTAAAATAATTGCATAAGTATTTACATATTTTTCAGTATTCCCAACTCAGGCCAGAATCCAGAAGTGCGACTATATCCTCAAAAATAACAAATACATTAGGCAAGCATCCATCTTCATTTTCTCTTTCCTCAGCATCACCTGTTCTGGAACACTTTTTGCTCGCAGCCATGTCAGCATGGATTGTTTCTAGGTTCGATGTACAACTCTTGTATAGAAATGCCTGTTTCCCATATACATGAAGAGTACTTTTACCTTTCTCCTCTTTCCAAGTGTAGTTACATGTTTGGGGGATATTTGAACTTCCTAATATAGTGACACTCTTTAAGGCCACAATAAAAAATTATGAGACCAAAATTTATAAATATGGAATTAGAAACATCAGATCAGATCAGATCAGTCGCTCAATCATGTCTGACTCTTTGCTACCCCATGAATCGCAGCATGCCAGGCCTCCCTGTCCATCACCAACTCCCGGAGTTCACTCAGACTCACGTCCATCGAGTCAGTGATGCCATCCAGCCATCTCATCCTCTGTCGTCCCCTTCTCCTCCTGCCCCCAATTGCTCCCAGCATCAGAGTCTTTTCCAATGAATCAACTCTTCACATGAGGTGGCCAAAGTACTGGAGTTTCAGCTTTAGCATCATTCGTTCCAAAGAAATCCCAGGGCTGATCTCCTTCAGAATGGACTGGTTGGACCTCCTTGCAGTCCAAGGGACTCTCAAGAGTCTTCTCCAACACCACAGTTCAAAAGCATCAATTCTTCGGCGCTCAGCCTTCTTCACAGTCCAACTCTCACATCCATACATGACCACAGGAAAAACCATAGCCTTGACTAGACAAACCTTTGTTGGCAAAGTAATCTCTCTGCTTTTCAATATGCTATCTAGGTTGGTCATAACTTGCCTTCCAAGGAGTAAGTGTCTTTTAATTTTATGGCTGCAGTCACCATCAGCAATGATTTTGGAGCCCAGAAAAATAAAGTCTGTCACTGTTTCCCCATCTGTTTCCCATGAAGTGGTGGGACCGGATGCCATGATCTTTGTTTTCTGAATGTTGAGCTTTAAGCCAACTTTTTCACTCTCCACTTTCACTTCCATCAAGAGGCTTTTGAGTTCCTCTTCACTTTCTGCCATAAGGGTGGTGTCATCTGCATATCTGAGGTTATTGATATTTCTCCCGGCAATCTTGATTACAGCTTGTGTTTCTTCCAGTCCAGCGTTTCTCATGATGTAATCTGCATATAAGTTAAATAAACAGGGTGACAATATACAGCCTTGACAAACTCCTTTTCCTATTTGGAACCAGTCTGTTGTCTCATGTCCAGTTCTAACTGTTGGTTCCTGACCTGCATACAAATTTCTCAAGAGGCAGATCAGGTGGTGTGATATTCCCATCTCTTTCAGAATTAGAAACATACATGGATGTTATTTAGAATAAGGAAAATCACAGCAAGCCACACATTAGTTAAGCTATTAAAATCATAAAATGCAGAAGTGAAAATAAGGTCTGTTCTACTTTACTTCAACTTAGTAAACAAGGTCCCACACAGTGAACACAGGGTTGCCACTACCAGGACCAATACAAACCCAGAGACGGGGCTGAACAAGGGAAAATAAAAATGCTGCAAACCTCTCCTATGGTTTCAGTTTATTTTTCTTTATTCAACACTTTCTTGATTGTTATAAACATTTGCTTGTGTCCAGAGTTCCAGAATAATTGATTCTGAAATTTTGGCTCAATATGTCTGTATTTCTGTGATGTTAGATCCAGTAGAAAAATCTGAATGAAATGTTTGGCCAACCCAATACTACAGTTAGAACTGGACATGGAACAACAGACTGGTTCCAAGTAGGAAAAGGAGTACATCAAGGCTGTATATTGTCACCTGCTTATTTAACTTATATGCAGAGTACATCATGAGAAATGCTGGGCTGGAAGAAGCACAAACTGGAATCAAGATTGCTGGGATAAAAATCAATAACCTCATATATGCAGATGACACCACACTTATGGCATAAAGTGAAGAGGAACTAAAAAGCCTCTTGATGAAGGTGAAAGAGAAGAGTGAAAAAGTTGGCTTAAAACTCAACATTCAGAAAATGAACATCATGGCCTCTGGTCCCATCACTTAATGGGAAATAGATGGCGAAACAGTGGAAACAGTGTCAGACTTTATTTTGGGGGGCTCCAAAATAACTGCAGATGGTGACTGCAGCCATAAAATTAAAAGACACTTACTCCTTGGAAGGCAAGTTATGACCAACCTAGATAGCATATTGAAAAGCAGAGAGATTACTTTGCCAACAAAGGTTTGTCTAGTCAAGGCCATGGTTTTTCCAGTGGTCATGTATGGATGTGAGAGTTGGACTGTGAAGAAAGCTGAGCACCGAAGAATTGATGCTTTTGAACTGTGGTGTTGGAGAAGACTCTTGAGAGTCCCTTGGACTGCAGGGAGATCCAACCAGTCCATTCTGAAGGAGATCAGCCCTGGGATTTCTTTGGAATGAATGATGCTGAAGCTGAAACTCCAGTACTCTGGCCACCTCATGCGAAGAGTTGATTCATTGGAAAAGACTCTGATCCTGGGAGGGATTGGGGGCAGGAGGAGAAGGGGACAACAGAGGATGAGATGGCTGGATGTCATCACCGACTTGATGGACGTGAGTCTGAGTGAACTCTGGAGTTGGTGATGGACAGGGAGGCCTGGCGTGCTGCCATTCATGGGGTCACAAAGAGTCGGACACGACTAAGTGACTGAACTGAACTGAATACAACAGGAAAAAGTGGATACCCAAATACCATCAAAATAATTATGTTCTGTGCTAAATTATCAAAAGATTAATTTAGTAATCCAGTTTCAAGGAGCCAAGTACAAGCTGATAGCACATTTTGCTGTACATAATGATCAGGCAATGAAACAGTCTGAACCACAACAGAGTAGTCACAAAACATAGGAATATAAAATTTGGAAGATCCCCAAAAGTGTCAAAAAATAATTAGCTACACTCTAGGAAATCATTTAGTCTTTCATCACAGCATGTTATTTCTACACATATTTCTACACAAAATTATTTATACTTTTCATGGGCTTCCCTGGTGTCTCAGTTGGTAAAGAATTCGCCTGCAATGCGGGAAACCTTGGTTCAATCCCTGGGTTGTGAAGATCCCCTGGAGAAGGGAAGGGCTACTCACTCCAGTATTCTGGCCTGGAGAATTCCATGGACTGCATAGTTCATGGGGTCGCAAAGAGTCGGAAATGACTAAGCAACTTTCACTTCACTTCATACTTTTCACATTTTATTTTTCCATCAGTATCTGAATTTAACTTACAACCCTTATAACCACCAAACAGTGTTCATTTATTTAACACAGAAAATCTCATTTATTATTTTTAATAAGTATCTTATTTTTTGCTAAATGTATTAGCCTGCAGATATATTTATTATATTGTTTTATCTTTAGTCCAAGGAATGAGTTTACACTTTCAAAATCTGTATCATATAAAAGGACAGAACTTTAAGAAAGCTGAGTGAAACAGAAACCAAAAATGCTTTCCTTTATCATCTTCCTTATGATACATGGGAAAATATGTGTACTATTTATGATTTGTAATTCCTTCAACTCATTTATTGTTGTACAAACCATAGGAAGTAGGCTTGTATATCCAAGTGATTTTTGAAACCTGGGTTAGGTATTTTTTGTCATTAATATGTTGGTCATTTCCCCAAGAGTCAGCAGTCTTATATACCTTCTTATGGCCCTTATTGTATTATTTTTGGAAATATCTACATTTCCTTTAACTCTTTAGTTCTACTGTTTTTGTACACGAGTATTTTGCCATTTATAAACTGGTTAGATTTATTCACACAGACATTTCTCAAATGTTTTAACTGAGAAATCCTGGAAGTTAAAATGGTTGATAATTGTTGAGTTATCAATTTTACTAGACATGATACTTTGCAGTCCATTCTACAGGAGATCAGCCCTGGGTGTTCTTTGGAAGGAATGATGCTAAAGCTGAAACTCCAGTACTTTGGCCACCTCATGGGAAGAGTTGACTCACTGGAAAAGACTCATGCTGGGAGGGATTGGGGGCAGGAGGAGAAGGGGACGACAGAGGATGAGATGGCTGGATGGCATCACCAACTCGATGGATGTGAGTTTGAGTGAACTCCAGGATTTGGTGATGGACAGCGAGGCCTGGCGTGCTGCGATTTTCATGGGGTCACAAAGAGACACGACTGAGAGACTGAACTGAACTGAACTGATGAATATTGCGCTATATGTAGCTCAGGAGACAGATCAAAAAAACTATTGTTACAACGTACATCAAAGTGTTCTGCCTAAGTTCTCTTCTAGGAGTTTTATGGTTTCAGGACTTACATTTAGGTCTTTAACCCATCATTTTCAGTTTATTTTTGTATATGGTGTGAGGAAATGTTCTAATCTCATTCTTTTACATGTAGCTGCCCACTGTATTTTCTTGCCTCCTTTATTACAGATTAATTGACCATAAATGTGTGGATTAATTTCTGGACTCTGTATTCTGTGCCATTAATCTCTGTGTCCTTTTTTTTTTTCTTTTGTTCCAGTGCCATACTTTCTCTCTCTCTCTCTCTCTCTCTCTCTCTCTCTCTCTCTCTCTCTCTCTCTCTCTTTCTCTCTCTCTCTTTTTTGCCTGTGCCAAGCAGCTTACAGATCTTAGTTCCCCAACCAGGGACCAAACCCAGGCCCCTGCAGTGAAAGTGCTGAGTCCCAACCACTGGACTACCAGGAAATTCCCACCATACTGCTTTAATTAATGTAGTCTAAAGTGTGGGACAGTTATGCTTCCAGTTTTCTTTTTTTTTCTAAAGATTAATATAGCAATTTGAGATCTTCTGTGGTTCCATATAAATTTTAAGAGTATCAGTTCTAGTTTTGGGGAAAATGTCAGGGGTATTTTGATACAGTGCCATTAAATCTTTAGACTGTTTGGGTAGTCTAACAACTATTGTATCTTAAAACTATTCATGCTTCCAATCCAAGAACACAAGATATCTTTCCTTCTTTATCATTTTCAAATACCTTCATAAATTTTTTACACCTCTCAAAGTATAGTATAGTAACCACTTCCTTGGTTAAGTTTATTCCTAGGTATTTTTATTGGAATTTCATTGAAACAATTTTTGGTTGAACTGACATAACAATATTGAGTCTTCCAATTCATGAACAAGAGTAATAAATATGAGAATAGAACAAGGAAAAAATCCTGCAGTACAGAGTTTATATTATGCATTTAAAGAAAAAGTCATGAGTATGTATATATATGTATGAGTATGCATGCATATATTGGCACTAATAATAAAGAACACCACTATCAATGAAGGAGACATAAGAAATGTGGATTCAATCCCTGGGTCAGAAGGATCCCCTGGAAGAGGGCATGGCAACCCACCTCAGTATTCTCTCCTTGAGAATCCCATGGACAGAGGATCCTGGCAGCCTGCAGTCCATAGGGTCACAAACAGTTGGACACAGCTGAAGTGACTTAGCACAGCACATATATGTATCCAAAGAAGTAGGTTAGCTTTATATAAAGATATTAATGGATACAAAATTCCATGATTAGAAGCATCATATGTGTTGTCCTTCCAACTGTTCCCTATCTTCTGTTCTCCAAATCCCTGTACAGAAGCCTATAATATGTTACTAACTCCACTACTTTCCTAGCCTCTAAAATACACTTGTTATTCTTTTTCTCTTGCCTTGTAAAGTTAAGGAATTATCAAATACCTTCTTTGTGATTTCTCTTTAACTCTTCTTTTTATTTTCAGTCTTCCTCTATTACTATAACCTGGAATTGAAATCACACACTTGCTGTGCTATGTGTGTGCTAAGTCACTTCAGCCGTGTATGACTTTGCTATGGACTGTAGCACACCGGGCTCCTCTGTCTGTGGGATTCTGCAGGCAAGATTACTAAAGTGGGTTCCCATTTCCTTTTCCAGGGGATCTTCCCAACCCAGGAATCAAACCTGCATCTCCTGTGTCTCCTGCACTGAGGGGCCGGTTCTTTACCACTAGTGCCACCTGCTACAGTAATATCCTAATTGGTCTGTCTGAATCAAGCCTGTGTTTTGCACCACATTTCTCCCATTTTACTTGCCTGGTGGCTCAGACGGTAAAGTGTCTGTCTACAATGCAGGAGACCTGGGTTCAATCCCTGGGTCAGGAAGATTCCCTGGAGAAGGAAATGGCAACCCACTCCAGTACTCTTGCCTAGAAAATCCCATGGACGGAGGAGCCTGGTGCAGGCTACTGCTCATAAGGTTGCAAAGAGTTGGACACGACTGAGCGACTTCACTTTCACTTTCTCCCATTTTAAAGTTCACATTTGTACCACATTTAATGTTCATATATTTGTACCACATGTAATGTTCACATTTGTACCACATTTAATGTTCACATATTCACATCTCTCTCCTTTTAATGTTGTAATTATCTTTTTTGAAAACCACCCCATTGACCACACACTATTTCTAATATAATACCTGGCATCCAATTCTTCTGCACTATGGCATAAACACACATTTCAAATCTATTTTTTTTTTTTTTTTTGCCAATAACTAACTTCAAACATTTTAGCACCTCAAACTAGCAAACCTACAGCCCTCTGATCATGATGTGGACATTCTCAAGTACAAGATATGCCTCAGGACACCTTCCATACCACTTCCCATAACTGTAGCAGGATGAGAGGTGAAAACGATTGTTATTTTCACTAGCTAACATTGGACATTACTTTGCCAACAAAGGTCCGTCTAGTCAAGGCTATGGTTTTTCCAGTGGTCATGTATGGATGTGAGAGTTGGACTATGAAGAAAGCTGAGTGCCGAAGAATTGGTGCTTTTGAACTGTGGTGTTGGAGAAGACTCTTGAGAGTCCCTTGGACTGCAAGGAAATCCAACCAGTCCATTCTAAAGGAGATCAGTCCTGGGTGTTCTTTGGAAGGAATGATGCTGAAGCTGAAACTCCAATACTTTGGCCACCTCATGCAAAGAGTTGACTCATTGGAAAAGACTCTGATGCTGGAAGGGATTGGGGGCAGGAGGAGAAGGGGACGACAGAGGATGAGATGGCTGGATGGCATCACCGACTCGATGGACCTATTTGAGTGAATTCCGGGAGTTGGTGATGGACAGGGAGGCCTGGCGTGCTGCGATTCATGGGGTTGCAAAGAGTCGACATGACTGAGTGACTGAATTGAACTGAACATTGTTTCTTTTTAGAGAACAAACTAAATTTATTTAATAAGAAAGCTTGATATCACTCATGAAAGAAGATAAGGTCATAGGGTTTGGGCTGAAAGGTGGGTCAAGGAAGTGATTAATAGGTGAATTTGCCATAAAAAAATGAGTAAGAAAATAACAATTACATTTCTAACATCTATGCTGCAGTTTCCTCATCTGTAAAATGGAGATTATATTAGCATTTACTTTAGTTTACTGGGATATATAAGCACATAGTCAGTGCTATATAGGTGTTAAGCTCTAATATTATTCTATTCTGAGCCAGCTTTCACATAATAGATAGGTTCATTAGGAAAAGTGAAAGTTGCTCAGTCATGTCCGACTCTTTGTGACTCCGTGGACATCCATGGAATTCTCCATGCCAGAATACAGGAGTGGGCAGTCTTTCCCTTCTCCAGGGGACCTTCCCAACACAGGGATTGAACCCAGGTCTCCCACATTGGAGACAGATTCTTTACCAGCTGAGGTACAAGGGAAGCCCAAGAACAGTGGAGTGAGTAGCCTATCCTTTCTCCAGTGGATCTTCCCAACCCAGAAATCCAGCCAGGGTCTCTTGTATTGCAGGTGGATTCTTTATCAACTGAGCTATCAGGGAACTATCAACTTCGCAACTGTGCGGTTAAGTGTTATTCAGATGGAAATGGATAGAGGACCTATTTTTATCAACTGCCAACTCTAATTTCTCCAATTACATATAATAAGCATAAAGGAAGATGTTTTGATATTCTGTTTCTTTGCATATTTTCCATGAATACCCAATATCAGAGTGCAACCCTTGTTTTCTTATCTACAGTTTTTAAATATATAGTATATAGTGACTAACACTAATGCTATCTATGGTTAGTTATTATCAATCACTTTTTATTATAAACCTCAGTAAATGAGTATTTTATTTGCTATAAAGTAATTTACAGTATAGACTATACTAAGAATCAGAGCAGAAGGAGACAACAGAGGATGAGATGGTTGGATGGCATCACCGACTCAATGGACATGGGTTTGGGTGGACTCTGGGAGTTGGGGATAGACAAGGAGGCCTGGCATGCTGCAGTTCATGGGGTCAAAAAAGAGCCGGACACTACTGAGCAACTGAACTGAACTGAACTGAGGAACAGTAGTATTTGTGGGTTAATGAGATTGTTGTATTTCCTAACTAAAGCTATGATTCATGCCATGATCAATGTAAAGTCAGACTCAGATTGTAAAAGAGTCCAAGTAGAAGACAGAAAAAATATTTGAAGCTTGAAGATGGAGTTAATATTCAGAGAGACAGACAGATGAAGGGAGGTAGATTTCAATAAATCAGGTGCGTAGTATTAAGGTAAGTATAGGAAATAGGCTCTGCTACAGTGGCTTTGAGGGCTTCCCTGGTGGCTCAGCAGTAAAGAATCCACCTGCAATGCAGGAGACCTGGGTTCAATCCCTGGTGGGAGAAGATCCCCTGGAGGAGGGCATGGCAACTCACTTCAGGATGCTTGACTAGAGAATCCCATGGACAGAGAAGCCTGCTGGGCCATAGTCCATAGAGTCACAAAGAGTTGGACATGATTGAAGCCACTGAGCATGCACGCACACACAGTGGCTATAAATGGCTAATATTTATAGCTTCTCTGTACCATGCTGCACACCACAAACAATTTCAGTGGTAGTTATGGGTGGTTCTGACAGATGTTTTCTTAATTTCATTATCTGAAATTAGTTATGCATCTTTTATCACTTTGTCATTTCTATATAACAAATCTTTCCTAAACTTAGTGTCTGAAAACAACAAACTTCTGTTATTTCTCATGAGTCTATGGTTCAGCTAGGAGGTTCTGCTGATCTGGTCTGGATTTTCCTACATTTGGGGAAATCAATTGGCTATAAGCTGATCTAGAATGCTTCAGTTGGGATGAAGGAGCTCTGCTTAAATATATCTTTCTTGTTCCAGCAGATTAGCCTTGTTTTGTGTCTCATGAGAATCACATGGTCCAAGAGATAGAGGATGTGTGCTTGGTTTCTTGACTCTTACACTTTAGTACAACATTTCTTTAGTCACATTCTTTTCGCAAGAGCAAGTCAACAGGTCTAGATTAGATTCAAAGGATGGAAAAAATAGGCATTTCTCCAATGGAGATGAAGAATCACATTCTAAAGAATATGACCACCTGTCTATTCATCACCACACAGTTAATGAGGAATTACCTAATTACTTTCAAAACTGTGATGTGTATTAGTACATCCTAGGGCTTTTGCAATCAAATTACCACAAAGGAAGTGGCTTAAAATAATTGAAATTTACTCTCTCACAGATCAGGAGGCAAGAAGTCTGAAACCAAGCTGTAAGCAGGATGGGAACTTGCCAACCATCCCGGTGTTCCTGGCATATAGCTACATCTCTTCAGCTCCCGCCTCCATCTTCACATGGCTGTGTTTTTACAGGTCTGTATATCTCTGTGTCTCTAAATCTTTCCTTATGTAATGACACTAGTCATTGGATTTATCACCCACTCTAATCCATTAGAGCTTCCCTTGTGGCTCAGCTGGTAAAGAATCTTCCTGCAAAGCAGGAGACTTGGGGAGACTTGGGTTCAATCCCTGGGTTGGGAAGATCCCCTGGAGAAGGGAAAGACTGCCCACTCCAGTATTCTGGCATGGAGAAGTCCATGGACTGTATAGTCCATGGGGTTGCAAAGAGTTGGACATAACTGAGTGACTTTCACTTTCAATCCATTATAACCTCATCTTCATCTGATTATAAATACTCTATTTCCAAATAAGGTAGGACTTCAGCATATCTTTTGGGGGACACAAATCAGTCCACAAGAGTGATCATATATATTCTATCAAAATATATATGGAATTTAAAGATGGTAACGACAACCCTATATGTGAGACAGCAAAAGAGACACAGATATATAGAACAGTCTTTTGGACTCTGTGGGAGAGGGAGGGGGGATGATTTGAGAGAATGGCATTAAAACATGTATAATATCATATAAAAAACAAATCGCCAGTCCAGGTTCGATGCAGGATACAGGAAGCTTGGGGCTGGTGCACTGGGATGACCCAGAGGGATGGTATGGGGACGGAGGTGGGAGGGGGGTTTGGGATGGGGAGCACGTGTACACCCGTGGTGGATGCATGTTCATGTATGGCAAAACCAATACAATATTGTAAAGTAAAAAAAAATAATAATAATTTTAAAAAGTGCTTAAGAGAAATCAAATTCTCTTATATATGATTGTTACATATATATGCAAAAAAATGTGCCTCTCATTTCAAAATGTTCATTTCATAGGCTTCTAAGATATTTTGATGGAACTTATAAATAAATTCAATCAAATGACATTTGCTTCCTGAATTATTTGATTTTTTATTCATTAGAATTTTTCATTTTTAAAAAATAAACTGACTTTTGATGATTTACATAGGAGAAACATTCAAAACATATTTAGAAGCCTACTGCATAGAAATGGAAAGGAAAATGTAAAAAAAATCAAGACTGTTGTGAAATTTAAATTTATACTCCAGAATCAGTTGTGTAAGTACTCTGCTGTGGCACAACTATCATCTGAATGCCATGGCTTAAGCTTGCACCCCGAGTACTGGACACGGGGACCTGCCATAGTCACTGTGGTCTCCTTTGTTCCTGGACGCTGGGAGCCACTGGCTTCATGTGAATCCCTACTGTCCTATCTCTTTACACGGTTAAATTGCAATTCAAAATATGATTAATTGAGCTTAAGTTACCTATGTTCAAACTAGCCATAAGGGAATCTGGTAAAACATGGTCTATCCGGCCTTCATCTCTTCTCCATGGTAGACGGTTTCTTCCTTGCCCTTAGAATCGTAAAATGAGGAGTCCAGAGGCTAAGTGATCCATAGATAACTCCTGCCCCCTCCTTTCTGGATATATTAAATTGTAATAGCACAATAAAAGCTCAAATGACTTTGCCAAAAACATGGACAGAAATGAAAATTCATGGAAGATAAATACTTACTCAGTATTGGGTTCAGAATTCAAATTAGTGATTATCTATCAAGTCTGTAGGTTTTATTTCACAGTGAATCACCATGTTACATACATTTAATTCTCTGTACTACCTGAACTTTCACAGAACTCACTATCAGTATTTATAATAAGTTTATAAATGTGCATGTATTTGTTATTATAATATTGACTTTGGAGGTTAAGAATTTTGCTTTATGTCATCATTATATAGTTGTATTTTTACTAGCTAATTGTTCTTAAGTCATACCTCTTAACCAAATCTAAAATTCCTTTAGGACAGTTTTATTTATTTCATGTTAAAATATAAATATAAACTATGATATACATTGGATTGGATTCATTAATTTCACTAGAGTGCCACTGAAATAAACCACACAAACTTTTTAAGCTATACTGAAATATGAAATATGTTTGATCACTTTTTCTTCTTACCTCAGCTCCCATATATGTAACAGGATTGGATACTATGCAAACTAACCAATCTAGCTAATTCTTTTGTGTACCAGGTTTGGCATTGGAGGACACCCTCTAATACGCAAAGTTAAGGACATTTAAAGGAAATATTTCCAGAATTGCTTGTAAATACCAATGTGGGGACATATATTTGAAAGCCATCTATGAAACTGAAAACAAAGGAAGGACTCTATGCAAAACATTTTCTGCAAAAATGTCAATGATATCATCATAGTAACAGTGATAAAAATATATGGCCCAAAGTAAACCCTGGGGCTTCCCTTGTAGCTCAGTCAGTAAAGAATCCACCTGCAATTCAGAAGAACCAGTTCAATTCCTGGGTTGAGAAGATTCCACTGGAGAAGGAAATGGCAACCCCTTTCTTGCCTGGGAAATCCCATGGACAGAGGAGCCTGGTGGGTTACAATCCAAGGGGTTGCAAGAGTCAGACACAACTGAGAGAATAAACCACTACCACAAATCCAGGAATTACTGTTAGTAAAGAAAATGTTAGACACCACTGATTTGAGAGGAAAAAGTCATCAAATCAATCTTTTCAATCATAACTCTAAATATAATAATGACTTCATTAATTAGCTTTTGGAACTTTAAAGAATGCCCCTGCTGGCTCAGTGGATAAGAATTCGCCTGCCAATGCAGGGAACACGCGGTTCCATCCCTGGTCCAGGAAGATTCCACATTCTGTAGAGCAACTGAGCCCATGCTCCATGGCTCCTCTAGAGCATGGAGGCAACAAGAGAAACCACCACAATGAGAAGCCCATGCACCACGAGGAAGAACAATCCCCACTTCATGCAACTAGAGAAAGCCTGTGAGTAGCAGTGAAGACCCAGTGCAGCCAAAATAAATAAATAAAAATTTATAAAAACAGAAAAAATCAACTTGTAAATTGAGGCTGAAAAGTTTATTTATTTATTATTTTTTCTTTTTGAGCTGTGAAGAGTTCTGAATTTATATGTAATGCATCTTGCAATTAAATCTATTTTTTGGGGGGGGAATTTCTTTTTTTTTTTAATATTATACATGTTTTAATGCCATTCTCCCAAATCATCCCCCCTCCTTTCAGTTAAGCAACTTTTATCAATTTTAATAAAACTATTTGAATCATAATAATTATAAATTCTCTGTAAAAACTTGTAGACTATCAATCACACAGAATATGCAATAGGTATACGATTTATGAACATTTTTTCTTTCATCTTATAGAAGAAATTAATTTGCATTTCGATCAGAAGGGAATATATGCATAACAAAAACATACCCTATAATATGTGGGGTCCATCCCATATTTTCTGTTAGTCTCTAAGAGTCGCTGAGCATCTTCACTTTCACTTCTCACTTTCATGCCCTGGAGAAGGAAATGGCAGCCCACTCCAGTGTTCTTGCATGGAGAATCCCAGGGACAGCGGAGCCTGGTGGGCTGCCATCTATGGGGTCGCACAGAGTCGGACACGACTGAAGTGACTTAGCAGCAGCAGCAATAATGTTATCAAACAACCAGATAGTGTTTACCATGTGTCAGGTGCTCTCATAAGTTCTTTTACTATACTGCTTATTTCATTCTTCTTTATGTTTGACTATGCTAGTTTATTAAATGCATACACACGCACTACTCAATAGATTTAACAATCTCAAAATTTACTTCTGAGTCACATGAAGCTAGTAGTAAACCACTGCAATAGAGTCTTGCCAGAGGGTCACTGAACTTAGTAACATAAAATACTTGAGTTAGGCTTAAAAAATTAAAAGGCCACTGAAAGACAAATATTTAAAGGAACTGATATTTCCTGCCCCAAATTCCCATTACATTCAATGGATACAAACTTCAGGGACTCACAATTAAACTAAAATAGTCAACAAAAGTTGGAAATTTGAGATGACTTTTAAATTTTGTTGAAAATTGACAATGATTGAGAGTCGTTATTGCTTAAAGAAAAAAAATTGTAAAATTAAAAAAAAAAAAAAAAACACTGGCTAACAAAGACTTAGAGTAACTGTTATCATTATATATGAATTGCATATTCAAAGTCAATATATTCTTATGCTAGTAGAAATATGAGATTTTTCAAAAATTAAATTATTCATTTTGTTCTATGCTGCCCCAAGGTGCTTTGATGCCTGAAAGGCCAAATTACCATGTAAGTGGGGACTTTATCATGATGAAAATGTGCTAGAGACTTTTAAGAGGTTAAGATATTGGACTTCAAATTCAAAAGAGTATGAATTCAAATTCTCAGGACCAGCTCTGCATAACTCTTTGCCTTTTCAAATTAATTTTCTGACCCTAATTTTTCTTTTACAAAAAATAAAAGCAAAAGAAAATCTATCTCTTGGCTTGTTGCAGGTGCATTTATTAAAGGCAGTGACTTGAAAAATCATGTTAGCTATTACTAACTTTACTATTTTTCACTTACAATATTGTCAAGCAAAGATTGTTGTTTAAATTCTAATAGCTGATTGTGGTGCTGGAGAACTCCTGAGGGTCCCTTAGACTCCAAGGAGATCAAACCAGTCAATCCTAAAGGAAATCAATCCTGAATATTCATTGGAAGGACTGATGCTGAAGCTGAAGCTCCAATACTTTGGCTACGATATGAAGAGCTGACTCATTGGAAAAGATCCTTATTCTGGGAAAGATTGAAGGCAAAGGAGAAGGGAACAGCAGAGGATGAGATGACTAGACAGTGTCACCAATTCAATGGACATGAATTTGAGCAACTTCTGGAATACAGTGAAGGACAGGGAGGCCTGGATTCATGGAGTCACAAGGAGTCAGACACAACAACTGAACAACAACAACAACAAATAGCTGATTAATCCAAATTAATAGCAGATTTAGCCAATGATCAAAGAAGTCCAGAAGCATGTTAACAAATATTAAAACTAAGGTAGTTTTTTAAGTAACCTCATTTAAACCCACCACACTTATAAAGGATTTGCACCATGAATTTTTGGCAACTACAAATCTCTACCTTTCATTATCTTTTAAAAACTCACTTAAAACACATTACATGATAGTCTTTGCATCACATTAAATGCAGAATATACAGTGGTTTGTGGCAGATATTTTCCTTTACCTTCCATAACTTTTCCCATCCTGATCTGTGCTCCAGAAGGCTTTCCATTATATTGCACCAGTGGACACTCTTGCCCTCTGTCTCAAATTGGTTTCACTTTCTTTCTTTTCAAAGCTTCACAACTTCACTTTCTTTCTTTTCAAAGCTCCAGTAAATACCTCTTCTCTTTGCCTTTCAGATCAAGCGACATAGCATTTCCATCATATGAGCTGCCCCACAATTTGTTAATCAGTTGAGTTCAGATGCTCAGTCGTGTCCGACTCTTTGTGACCCCATGAACTGCAGCATGCCAGGCCTCCCTGTCCATCACCAACTCCCAGAGTCTACCCAAGCCCTTGTCCATCGAGTCAGTGATGCCATCCAACCATCTCATCCTCTGTCAACCCCTTCTCCTCCTGCCCTCAATCTTTCCCAGCATCAGGGTCTTTTCAAATGAGTCAGCTCTTCGCATCAGGTGGCCAAAGTATTGGAGTTTCAGCTTCAGCATCAGTCCTTCCAATGAACACCCAGGACTGATCTCCTTTAAGATGGACTGGTTGGATCTCTTTGCAGTCCAAGGGACTCTCAAGAGTCTTCTCCAACACCACAGTTCAAAAGCATCAATTCTTCGGCGCTCAGCTTTCTTCACAGTCCAACTCTCACATCCATACATGACCACTGGAAAAACCATGGCCTTAACTAGATCGACCGTTGTTGGCAAGTGATGTCTCTGCTTTTTAATATGCTGTCATAACTGGTCATAACTTTCCTTGCAAGGAGTAAGCGTCTTTTAATTTCATGGCTGCAGTCACCATCTGCAGTGATTTTGGAGCCCAGAAAAATAAAGTCCGCCACTGTTTCCACTGTTTCCCCATCTATTTCCCATGAAGTGATGGGACCAGTTGCCATGATCTTAGTTTTCTGAATGTTGAGCTTTAAGCCACCTTTTTCACTCTCCTCTTTCACTTTCATCAAAAGGCTCTTTAATTCCTCTTCACATTCTGCCATAACGGTGGTGTCATCTGCATATCTGGAGTTATTGAGATTTCTCCCAGCAATCTTGATTCCAGCTTGTGCTTCTTCCAGCCCAGCATTTCTCATGATGTACTCTGCATATAAGTCAAATAAGCAGGGTGACAATATACAGCCTTGACGTACTCCTTTTCCTATTTGGAACCAGTCTGTTGTTCCACGTCCAGTTGTAACTGTTGCCTCCTGACCTGCATACAGGTTTCTCAAGAGACAGGTCAGGTGGTCTTTTTTGTGAATTTTTGAATAATTCCTTCATAAAGGAACTCAGTTATCCCCGTCTGAACTGGGACTCTGACTGAGACACTGAGATCCACCCATCATAGTAGGTGACCCTGACAAAGTAAGAGCAAATCTTCCACTCCTTCACAGCTTTTGTTCATGGGTTCTGGTGCCCCTACTTTGTCTAGAAAAACTTGACACAATTTAATTCAAAGCACACCTAACTTCTGCAAGACTTTTCGAGTGAATGTCCTCTTGACTGCCCCCTTCACTTCATTGTTCCTTAGGCTGTAGATGATGGGGTTTAACATCGGTGTGATGACAGTGTAGGACAATGATACTAGCTTCTTGCTCTCGGGAGACTGTTTGGATTTGGGCCGTAGGTAGGTCAAGCTGGCTGTTCCATAGAAAAGGGATACCACAATGAGGTGAGATGAACAAGTGGAGAATGCCTTCTGGCGACCGGTAGCAGAGGGCATCATCAGGATGGTTTTAATAATGCGAGTGTAGGAGACCAAAATGAGGGAAAAGGGAAACATAATAAATAGTAGTGTGGAGGCAAGTGCTTGCATTTCATATATGGTTGTATCCTCAGTGACTAGTTTCAACACTGGGGGACCATCACAAAAGAAGTGGTCTATGGTGCTTGGTCCACAGAAAGGATGGGCCATCAACCAAGCTGTCTGTAGCATAGACACGGGAACACCAGACAGCCAAGAACCTACAGCCATCCACAAACATAGGGACCTATTCATTATGACTGAATAGCGGAGAGGATTACAGATGGCTACAAAGCGATCATAAGCCATCATAGAGAGGAGGAAACATTCAGAGCTGCCAAAGAAGAAAAAGAAGTACATCTGGGTACCACAGCCTACAAAAGAGATGCTTTTCCTTGGGGATACTAGATCTACCAACATCTTTGGCACCATGACCAAGGTGAAACAGATTTCAAGAAGTGACAAGTTCCTGAGAAAGAAGTACATGGGTGTTTGAAGAGCAGGATCCACAATGGTAACTGTGACAATAAGGAAGTTACCCAACAAAGTGACTGTATAGATGACCAGGAACAAAACAAATAGGGAATGTTGCATCTCAGGCTTGTTTGTAAAACCATGAAGGATAAATTCAGTCACTTGGGTGTGATTTTCACAGATCATATCTTAGACCAGTTTCTCTCTAATAATCAAAATATATGTGTCAAAGGATCAAAAAATATTCTTTAAATGTATATATAATATCAAATATAATAATAAAATCTATAAATGTATCTTTGTTCTCAGTTGTCTTACCATTCTATTTCTCTGAAACAGAATGTCTACAATAAGACTAAATCAGAGCAAAGAAATAATTTGCATGAATACCACTAATTGCTTGTCACCTAGGTGCAGTTTGTCTCTCACCAGTGATGACAGTCTGCAGCTCATGTTCTTCATCAGAGGCATGTTATTTTTCAGGATGAAGTAGAAAGAGTTTGGGCAGCTAATAACTAAAATAGAATCACTTAATAATTTTAAAAAATATATCCAAGAGGTATTCAAGAGGCAAAAGATAAAAATTGGGCTAGTTTGACTTTTTAAATCTTAGATTATAAATGACATATTTCTACCAAATGGAGTGCATTTTATACAATACACTACTTCATCCAGTATACATACACATATATACATCTATACATATATACACATATAAATTATATACACATGTAGGTACACATATATGTATATATGAGGGAACCTTAGTAAATAAACATAGATAAACAAATAAGCATAACAGGTACTTATGATTTTAGTAGTTTGTGCAGTCCTCACGGGACTGTCAATTTATGTAATTTTTCACGGTGCCTCTTGAAGCATAATTTCACATCACTGGGCCCCAGTTCTTACTATGCACACAGGTATAGTCATATCATTTGAATTGGGCTTTATAAAAGTAGCAAACTTCTGAACAAACATAACCTGCAATCCAGAAGTCCTCCTTCCAGCATTCATCTCAATTCTAATCCATCAAAATAGTTCGACTTCCCACTGTGTTGTGACTTTGTTAAATTAACATATGTTAAATGGAGCTCAGGGGTGTAGGGTGGTGAGCACTGATTCAACAAAAGATCACAAAGGAAAGTCAAATGAAGTTTATTACTCAGATTCTGGAGGAGGAGCTATAGGAGGAAGTCAAGGCAAGAGTGCAGGCATAAAGAAACACTGAATGTGGGGTATATGCCTTTATTATGATCCAAAGGTGGAGTATTTTGAAGTTCCTTGGCTGAGGCCAGACTGGTTAATTCAAACCAAAAAATGCAGGATTTTGGTATGCTTCCCATGAGTTTTTTTTTCTAAGGGGGTACAAGGAAAAGGCTTTCCCTGGGAGACAGGGGCGACTGTTTATAACAAGGACATTTGGGGTATCATATCAGAAAGTTACATTTACTTATGACTCTTGGGCTTTTATCTAGAGTATGTGTTCAGGGGAGTGGTTAATATCAGTTTAAAGTCCCTGCAAATCAGGGACCGATAATGAGTCAGCAGCATTATGAAATAATTTACTAAATTCTCAATAGACTGTCAGTTTTCTCCAAAACTGCATGGACAAAGTGGGAGCTAGTCCCTTACTACTGTGTATCCACTAAAAGTCCACTCATGGAATTACTAATTCAATTAGTATTATCTCAAACACAATATCTTCTTTAGAGTAGAACATTTTGATTGAAAGTAGGATTATATAAATATTTTCTATACAGATCTTAACAACAGCATATCAAATGTTAGGGATCACAAAAATATATGTTGGAAAACAACTATATATAAAGCTACATTGGAGCTGAGCTGAACAATGTTTCCATTTTTTAAAATACTGGGGCTATGAAAGTATTAAGTATTAGATTAATTATTTTGATCTAATATTGATATTAGGTCAAATTGATAAGCAATTGACCTAAGTATTAGATCAATTATTTTATAAAACATTTTTCAAATTTAATTTAAAAATCTTAGTTTATTTTATAGTCAAATCATGTTTAACACAGATTTCTCTGAAAGTAAGGAGTTGAAAATGCACAGACCTTTTGAAGAATTCTGTTTTAATTCTACTCCAGTGATATATATACTTTGGTAATATCTCACTATTTCGCTTACCACAAGTTCCCAAACCAATATCCTCTACAATATAAGGAAAGGAACCGGTCATCCCAGGCTGCCCATACTGATGGTACTCCAGAATAACAGGTTAAGAGACACAACAGTGAATGTGACCACTATCTTTCACCACTATTGCAAATTCTGCTCCAATACCATTCACATCAACAGTAACAAT
This sequence comes from Bos taurus, assembly GCF_002263795.3. Lineage (NCBI taxonomy): Eukaryota > Metazoa > Chordata > Mammalia > Artiodactyla > Bovidae > Bos > Bos taurus. Next base: position 59,307,550 of record NC_037332.1, read on the forward strand.
AACAACTACATTATTCCTGGTATATTTAGAAAAACTTATAAATAGCTTCGGAGGCTTCCCAAGTGTCTCACGGGTAAAGAATCCACCTGCCAAAGCTGGAGATGTGAGTTCGATCCCTGGATCAGGAAGATCACCTGGAGAAGGAAATGACAACCTACTCTAGTAATCTTGCCTGGGAAATCCCATGGACAGCAGAGCCAGGTGGGCTACAGTCCATGTGGTCGCAAAGAGTCAGACAGGACTGAGAAACTATAAAGCAACAGCGGCATAAATAGTTTCAGATGCATTATCATGTTCACCAGCATTTTTAAACAATTCTAAATTCACTGTGACTCTAAATATACTCCATCATTTGTCTGAGGAAAATAATTATGAGAATTGAATAAGGTATCAAGATTTTATAATGGTCCAGCAATTTTTAGTGTATCTCTAAAATACCTCAACCACTATTCCCTCTCAGATTTCTAATACTGAAGTGGCAGAAAACAACAACAGGTTTAATATCTAATCCTGGAGTGACCAAGGACTAGATATTATAATACATTATCTATAATGTAACATCCACGGTCTCCACTGTGAGATAGGAATAAGGCAAGCCAAAAAGATTATCAGTTTCTTTATTTGATAATCAATGATATACATATTCTACCTTGTGTAGGCATATTTAAATTCAATAAAGTTTTGGAGAACTAGAGATTTTTACTGTAATAAAATATACCTCCAAATATTCCCTCCCCTCTTTATATATCCTAAAAAAAAAATACTGTTTACATTGCATATATCTTCTAAAAATCAAAAGATTCATTGGCAGTGATGCTGCAGTAACTACCACAAATTTATAGTGATGCCTTTTTTAAAAACTTGTAAACTGTAGATAAGTGAGCAGGATTGCTACATAGCTCTAGAGAATGTTTTACTTTATTGCATGGAATTCTAAAAATGTAATGACATTTACTTAAGTCCACTAATTTTTGGACTATGTTTTGAGACCAAAGAGTTTTTCACTTGCTATTAATCAGGCCAGCTTCAAAATTTTCTGGAAAATGTGCCAGCTTTCTCATAAATACATGTTTTCTTATAAAAATCATTACAAATCAATCAGCTTCTTTAACTGGAACAGCACTTCTAAGAACCTAAAATACAAATTAGTAAAAATCGGAGAACAAATAACCCTCATACCTGAATTGAAAATACATTGCATGGTTATAATACATAGCATTTCTAAAATAGACAACCATTGTTTTCTTAATATTCTCTTCCTCAGCATTCTGTAGCTTTCTAGACAGAAAAAAAGAACACTCTATTGTTTTTTTGTTTTACTCAATAAAGCATCAAGCTATTCCTTTTTTCATGTATAAATAAGCTTATAGGCTTATTTTTCTTAAGATGATTTTGTTGTATATAGATGCACAGATAAAAGTAGTTTTATGGGGGGGGGGCACTGAGGAACAAAATAAATCGTACGGAAATATCTGGATATATCTTACCAAATAAAACTACATATTTCTTAATTAGAAGTTTAATCATTTTTTAAGATAAGTAATATCTTGTGAGAACTGTAAACTGATCTTGAAATCTGTCACATCTCAAATTTTCAGAATTAAGCAAATAACTTTGACAGGTTAACCTACTTTGCATTGGCACCAAATGGTTGATATACTCCTGTAATAGTATTTAAGTGTGACTGGCCTTGGGGAAAATGATCCTTGGGATATTAGAAGGGACTGCTGCAAATTAAACAACCATTTTACCGCATAGGGGAGAATATCGAATTTTCAAGAAATTGTTTATGTTTTAAGTCATAATGGCTGCCATTCAACATGTATTTCTTAATAATAGCTATTTCTGGTGGGTCTGTAGGGCACACTGGTCAATCCCTTGGGATTACAATTATTAATACACTAAGACGATGTGAGGAACATAGATTTTAGCTTTCCCTGTAGAATTTTTTGTGGGATAGATTATGGCCACAAAATGATAGAATATATTTGTATCCCATCCTTGAAATGTAAATGATTTAAAATTTTATTTTTAATTCATTTTTAAAACTTTATTTTTAAATATATATTTTTACTAATAATCTTTTTAAGCAATTAAACTGTGCAAGTTAAAATGATTATTGGTATGTGTTTATTGTTGTTTTATACATCAAATAGTTTGCTACTGCTTTGTTTAACCATGAGAAAACTGTAAATAGTTCCAAGATTCATATACTGTTTCATGAAAGCAATATCTTATAATAACTAACACGGTTATTGTCATAAAGTGATAAATCTTTCTTTCTTTCTTTTTTTAATCCTTAGAATGTATTCTCTTTGCAATTTCAAAACCTATTTCAGTTTAGTGGGCAGAGACATAACATTATTATTTGAAGTGTTTTTCAATGAGCTAACAAAGCTGTATTTTATTATATTTGTTGTAGAACCAACTCATAATAGATATGAGGGTAAAATAGTCACAAATTAGAACAGGAAAAATGATTCCCAAAAATTTTAACAAAATGTGCGGGAGTAAAAAAGCCTTGAAAAAGCCCCCGGAGTTTAAATTTTACGCATGAGCAGGAGACATAACAAACAGCTAGACAGGAAAATTTACCACTTCCAAGTTTACTTTCTTCTTGAAAAGTAAAAGGGAAGCTTTGTGTTTTTGGATTTAATCCTACATAAGGATTAAAATTCTTAATCAATCATTATTTTCCAAAAACTAAATAACAATGCTATAATAGCCTAAAATCCTTTTTTCTGAAATCTTCAATTGGAAACACCTACCTTTAAAATAAGTAAAATAAAGCTATAACAACATCAAAGGAAAAGTTATAAAATATATTTAACCTATTTTAATTCATAGCTGTACCAAACAACTAACTATAGACCATACGAAAGATACATTTGTAACACTGGAAAGAAAAATCAAATAAAAATGGTGCATTACTGACTAATGTTTGTTTCATAACAGCTTTTGTTTTGTTTTCAAAATTTTTAAACAAAAGTTTTCTTAGATATCAACAGGATGACTATGAAAACCCCCTCATGCAAAGATGATACAAACTTCAATGAGGTTACTTTTTACTTCTCTGTTCCTAATTAATATCACCTTTCCAAGAAACAGAAATTCAGATAAAATACAGCTCCATGTGTAGGTGTTCTTAACTGCCACTCTAGAGTAATTCAGTTCCTTATTAATAATTCCTAAAATCATTATACAATGCATTCACTGGTTACATATCACTGCCATCTTGTGGGTAGTTCATTTTAATTATTTTAGCTGAAAATTCTTCATGAAGTTATAATTTGGGATTTGCCTGGAAACAAATCAGTGATTCTTTTCCTATAGATTTCTTGGTTTGCCTACTAAGTGGCAGGCACAGTAGGTTTGAAAGGTAAGACAAACACAGATTTCCATCTCAGAAAGATTATACTGTTTATAATTCTCCTTTGATAAAATGTGATGAAATTCATGTAACCACTTTTCATACTGTTCACGGGATTCTCAAGGCAAGAAAGCTAAAGTGGTTTGACATTCCTTTCTCCAGAAGATCTATCCAAAAAAGATCTTAAAGGCCCATATAACTGTGATGATGTGATCAATCACCTAGCGCCAGACCTTCAGGAATGTGAAATCAAGTGGGCCTTAGGAAGCACCACTGTGAACATATCTAGTGAAGGTGATGGAATTCCAGCTAAGCTATTTCAAATCCTAAAAGATGATGCTGTTAAAGTGCTGCGCTCAGTATCTGGAAAACTCAGCAGTGGCCACAGGACTGGAAAGGTCAGTTTTCATTCCAAACCCAAAGAAAGGCAATGCCAAAGAATGTTCAACTATCATACAGTTGCACTCATTTGCTAGCAAAGCAATGCTCAAAATTCTCCAAGCTAGGCTTCAACAGTATGTGAACCAAGAACTTCCAGATGTTCAAGCTGGATTTGGAAAAGGAAGAGGAACCAGAGATGAAATTGCCAACATCCACTGAATCATAGAAAAAGCAAGAGAATTCCAGAAAAACATCTACTTCTGCTTTGACTACGCTAAAGCCTTTGACTGTGTGGATCACAACAAACTGTGTAAAATTCTTAAAGAGATGGGAATACCTGACCACCTTACCTGCCTCCTGAGAAATCTGTATGCAGGTCAAAAAGCAACAGTTAGAATCAGACATGGGATGAGCTGGTTCCAAATTGAGAAAGGAGTACCTCAAGTCTGTATAGTGTCATGTCACCTTGCTTATTTAACTTATATGCAGAGTACATCTGAGTACATCATGCCAGGCTAGATGAAGCACAAGCTGGAATCAAGATTACAGGGAGAAATATCAATAACCTCAGATATACAGACGACACCACCCTTATGGCAAAAAGTGAAAAGAAACTAAAGAGTCTCTTGATGAAGGTAAATGAGGAAAGTGGAAAAGAGGGCTTAAAACTCAACATTCAAAAACCTAAGATCATGGCATTCAGTCCATGGCAAAAAATGGGGAAACAGTGGAAAGAATGACAGATTTCATTTTCTTGGGATCCAAAAATCAGTGCAGATGGTGACTGCAGACATGAAATTCAGAGGCTTTCTCCTTAGAAGAAAAGCTATGACCAACCTAGACAGCATATTAAAAAGTAGAGACATTACTTTGACCAAAAAAAAAAAAAGTCTGTATAGTCATAGCTATGGTTTTTCCAGTAGTCAGGTATGGATGTGAGAGTTGGACCATAAAGAAGGCTGAGCATGAAAGAATTGATTCTTTTGTACTGTGTGTTGGAGAAGACTCTTGAGAGTCCCTTGGACTGCAAAGAGATCAAACTACTCAATCCTAAAGGAAATCAGTCCTGAATATTTATTCATTGGAAGGGCTGATGCTGAAGCTGAAGCTCCAAAACTTTGGCCACCTGATGGAAAGAGCAGATTCATTAGAAAAGGCCCTGATGCTGGGAAAGATTGAAGGCAGGAGGAAAAGGGGACA